>NC_056467.1:6380692-7063192 GCF_008729295.1 Plectropomus leopardus | reverse complement strand
TCTTCGTCAAAACTTAGCCCAGAACTCTGCCTTTAATTTGAGTTGGAGTCGGCCAGATATTATGTATGTGAAATCTGCTAGAGGCTCAGACACTACATAAGACATGATGTTAGTCTAATTCAAGTTCCGATACCATTCACAATGCCGGGGAATACAGCCATTTTCATTTGCATTATTAAAACCTCAACTATTGAACTCTGATGGCTGATGGGTCTTTGAGTGCTGCAGTGTGCACCAGCCGCCCTGCAAAGAACTGTGCTTTTCCAACATGGAAATAAAGACTTTAAGGATGTGGGAAATTAACTGAGAGTCACAGCATGCCCCCCTGTGAGGAAAGATGATTGCTTATTTCCACAGTACACCTGGTACCGATCCTGCAACACATGCTCAAAGCAAAAAATCAATTTTTCTGGAGGCTGTGTTGAAAATAATTTTGCAAATATACTACAGAAAATTGCTTAACTACTTATAAAGTTAACCCAAAGTCATGCTCTCTTTTTTTAATATGAAAATATATTTTGTTATGACAGGATGGATGAAAAAAAACTTTTTTTCAATTCCCAAACTATGACAGGACATGACTTGATAAATGCAGTTATATTTTTCATGGTCACTGTCCCCTATCCAGTACTGTGCAGGCCCAAGTCCAAGACCGAAACCCACGCCACACCTGTCAGACCTGACCAGATGAACCTGCCTTCTACTGCTAAATTTAAGACCCACTTTGAACCTGGGTCCAAAATGCTTCTTGCAGTTAGTGTCATACTTTTGGATTGGCTGTTATTCAAAACACACTTTACAATACTGAACACTACTCATCAAATATCCCCAAGAATTAGTTTATTGGACAAATTGGCACAATTCGGTGCAACATTCAGTAGCACTGCAGGGAGGAGTTTGGCCTTTACATTGAGAGAGTAAGGGTGTCAAGATCAAGGTGGTGGGTGGGCATGTAGCATGTCTGACTTCATGCTGCTCTCGTCAAAGATCAACAATTAATGGTGACCCTTTTAGCTGGAACATTGATGGTTCCTTCACCGCAACCGGAACCTTAAAAGTATACTATGCAGAAAGTCCACTGTCTGTATCACCAGCAAGAGTGTGTACTTGGCATTCTTTTCTCTATATATTTGTTTTTCTTTGGTAGTTTTCTCTTGGATGTGGGCACTTTATGTTCTGGTATCTGGTTGCTACCTTTTATTAAGTCCCAACCTCACCTGCACACTGTGTCCAAGAACATCTCAAACCAAGCAAAATAATAAGAAAAAAAAAAATACAGGGCGGAAAGCAGAGTCTCTGAGGATGCAAACAGCAGGATACACTCCTAGTGGGTCACAAGTGATGAATTAGAGGTATTACTTCTAAGTCGTCATATTATTTTTTTTTTTGTTTTATTTTTTTAAAGAAAATCCAGCATAGTTTACCTTTAACCATACTGTTGTTGCCGTGTGATAATGATGCAGAAGTAAATCATAAAAAAATAAATAAGTAAACCTTGACTTAAAAAAAAGGACTAGCAATACTGGTTAGTAAAATGTAAGAATCTAAACCCTTTAGAACCTGGATCAACATCATTTTGAAGTGCTGCATTCAAACGCCTTTCAAAACCATTTAAACCTCTGGGACCTGAGAAAATTGCTTTGATTTCTTTTGAAAACATGGAAAATAGGAAATGAGCAACTTAGCAAGAGATGTCTGAAAAATTGAAAAGAAGAAAAAAAAATGAAAGGGTAACAGAAAAATTATGTGAAAATTAGCTGTTGGGAGATTATTTGATATATAAAAAAAAGAAAAAGGCACCTAGATAGAATTTTTATAATTGTATATTTAAAATTAAGTTAAATTAAATTAAATATGTATTTATTTATTAATGGCATTTTCATGTTTCTTTTTGCATTTTAATTTACTTCTCTTCTCTTTTTTTCTTTTCTTTTTTCTGTTGCTTATTTTCAGGTAGTTTTCTTGTAATTTTTTTACTGATTTCTTGCTCAGTTTTTGACCATTTCTAGTCTAGTTGCTCATTGGCCCTGCTTTTAAAAAAAGAAGGCAATTTGCTCAAGTTTCAAAGGGTGAAATATGTATCTTAATTTCATGTACAATATTTAACACACTGGATAACAGCCAACAGAGAAAAAAATGACACTTCAAAAAAGAAAAACATTGAAGTAAAATCGACTTGGACTGTGATAAAATCATGCAGAGGCACAAGCGAAATTTTTACAAAGAGAGTATGATTAAGGTGGCAGCTGGTGCGATCACCTGGTACAGTCACAGATCCTTCTGATACTTTGTTTATCTGAGTTTGTGAGGCTCCGTGAGCAATAACCTGCACTGTGTACTGTAGATAAAGTATAATAGATATATCTGTAAGGAAAAGTTTAAAACACGGTTTTTGTATAGCCAAGTTTATGAAAATCATACCCACATACACGTGGTGTTTACCACAGTTCCATAAAACCAACCTATAATCAACATTTCTCACTGTCACATTAAGTTATGACAGAGACACAGTGCAGATATTCATTTTCACAGACAGTACAAAGATTTGGTAAGGTGATACTGTTAGCACTACAGTCCAGGTTGGATTCCAAGTGGAGGCAGGAAAACAGGAAAAACAGATCAATTTTTGGATTTCCGGGCAGAGGGCAACAGTGCAACAAAATTTGGGATGCCCAGTCCCCAGGGGGGGCTCTATATTTCTCTGTACAGCTCATCACATTGGAGTGCTGCCTCTTTTTTTTTTACGTTTCCAGCCTCCCCAGGCAACTCTCAGTCTCTCAGTCTCTTCATCCTCTCTTTCTTTCTCTCTCAGCCAGCATTGGATTGTCCAGCTGTGCTGTCTTAACCTGATTCACACAGTGAACATCGTCAGACGAGGGGAAAAAGGAGGGAGAAAAAGAGGGAGCTTCTTTACGAGGATAATAAAGGGAAAACTGTAAAAGGGAAGAGTGGTGACTGGTGGGAGAGAGAGACAAACAGAGGGAAGAAGAAGAGTAGGATGGGTAGAATTAGAGTGGGAGGGAGAGGGGGAGGGCAGGGACACAGTATTAGTACAATCAGCACAATAATCCCTTCTGTTCCAGCCTGGGCTGGTGTAGGATTTTCAAATCAATTTCATTTTCACTCATGATGCTACAGTGGGAGAGCTGAGTGGCTGCCAGTTGGGTCATTATCGTCTTGTCCCCATTTTGACTTGGGACGGAGCAGAGGTGAGGGCGGGAAACTTCGGGGACGCAGGGTTTTGGTTGATATTCTGCCAATTCTGCAAAGTTTTTGCGAGGGCTTTTGAACGGCTCGGAGTATTCACAAGTTCCAGATGCTTTCATCTTGGGTCGGTAGGATCTGAATAATAGCCCTGCAGAGACAGTGTAAAGTCTTTTGACATGGCAGAGTTCTGACGTTCTCATCTGACACGGCACACAGTCCAGTACAGTTCTGTATGCTTCCTGGGCCTCTTTGAAAGGCTCCCAACCAGATATGTTCGATGTTTGCCAAACCATCCTTTGAAAACACACCAGGAAACTTTGAGCTCTTCATTATGTGTTTTCATTGTGTTTTTGTGAATAACTCAACCACAGAACCCAGAACTGAAATGCTTTTTTTTTAATATAACTGAATATTAAAGCAGTGCTTCTACCTAAAAGCAATTCCACTCCATTTCCCCCTTTACCTAGTCTTTTGTTGGGCAGCCCAGACTGTCTCTAAGTGCATATTTAAACTACTCAGCAATTTCTCACAGCCTCTGGCCACCTATAGGCGATGGCGGTAGAAGTGAAGTGGAAGAGTATTCTTATTACTCTCAGAAGAACTCAAAATGTCAGAGTCTTACAGAGCTGCAGCGGATGTTGTATAAAAAATGGAAAAGTGTCAAACTGTATGTTCGAAGTAATTACTATCCATACCCTAATGTACTGTGCTGTGCAGTAACAGCAACACATTGCATGTGTATGTCTTTCCCACTGTACTTTATGATTACATCTTCCGCTCACCCAGTATTTGTCATTATAATGGAGCTGCCATCTTTCAGAGGTTTGGCATCATTACTTGTGTGCCATCATGATTAATTGCAAAATCAGTGCAGCTGCTTGAAAAGAACAAGTGCTTCAATTTGACTGCCATTAACCACCCAGTTTGTAACGATTTAGCTATTATGTAAAACTTAACTAAAGCAGAAATTTGAATTAAAATTTAAAAAAAAAATCACAAGCACCTCTGTGTCAACCCTGATGTGAAATGGGACAGACAAATGGAGTGAATGGACTTGTGTTGAGCTCTGTTCAGCTGCAGCTGTGGAGGCAGGTTAAATAATTTTAAATCTGTCAGTCAGGATGAATTCAAATTAAAGCTGAAACATGTGGGTTTTAGCTGGGACGACTCCCGTCCCTGCAGCTGTAAATCCTCATGGCTTTAAAGCAGATTAGAGGGTCTGCAGTAAGTATAGCCCTGGATGAGCACACTCATTGTTTACCTCCCATCTCTTCCAAAATCAGCAAAAAATCTGCCTGCTGACCCACTGACACAAACTGCACAAGATGGCGTCACACTGTGCTGATAGATGTGGTTTCACAGAGGGATGATGTCGTCATTGGATGAAGGTGCTCACTCTTGCAAACCTGCCATACAACTACTGTTTTTACACACACCTCAATAACTGCAATAGAGATGTTCAGACATTGAACACAAGATTGTCAGCAGTTTTTCCCTGCTTTGCTTCCAGTTACTTCCAGATGGGCTTTGATTCAAGCTCATGTGACACCTATATTTGTATTCTTTAATTCTTGTAAACAAAATACCTTTTCTTCCTTGAATAATCGTAATTTTTAAATATTTTCTAGCAAATCGAGCTGTCTACTTTTCATTTTTTCTGGCCTTTTTTTTTCTCTTTTTTTTCTTTTAGATGTTCATCAACCCCCCACCCCCCTCCAAAAAAAAATGATGATTAGCACTTATGCATGCTGTATTTGTTGTCTTAATAACATAGGAGAGACAATGCTAATAAGTTTTTGTGACAATCAAATCCTGTAGCTCTGCTATTATCATCGTAATGTCAACTCATTTTTCTGAAATGCCAAATATAAGTAGTTAAAGCATTATATTTATTATATCAAAATCATTACTACTCATTACCATGATTTGTCTAATCTGATATGATAGTCAGATGTTTGTTATCCACAGGAAAGGCATTGATATAATATGGCATATGCTGCTGTTACAGTTATGCAAAAAGCAGCTGGAGGTGATTTTTTAATATTATGAATCCATGACATTGTAAAGGCTGCAGTTGTAAAGTGAATTGCCAGACATGTTTTCAAATGTAATTTTGAATGTCTTTGTCTGAAGAATTCACTACACATTTTGTATGAGCTAAGGAGCACATTCAACACATGGCTGATATTTATGCTAAATTTTGTGAAATACTTAAAAGGAAAGATGATCTTAGACGATAAAATGAGTTGTTTGTAGGTCTGTTAAGACTGATTCCTCAAATGCAAGTGCGTATGTTTGAATAGAAGTGCTTGTGTATGTGCAGTTTGCCACATCGTTTTAATAATGCATGTTGTGCCGGAAACCTTTGTCTCGAAAAATGCACTTGATACATTCTCTATAGCAGTCAACTGCCTAGAGGGAAGTTATAGGTGTTTTTATATTTAACTTTATTATCCTGAGGTGGATTTGAATCAAGATACATTTGTTTTTTTAGCATCATTGTGTTAAGAGGGTTTTCAGCTGCATACCAATATTTTACACTATTACAAGTACACCTACCAGTGAAACATTGAGTGCACCTCCCGGGGAAACTCTTTGAATTTGTTTCAAAGGGGTGCTACGTATAAGTGGCCTTAATGGCAACATGTTTTGATCTGCGTTATCCTACTGAGTTTTACTTTCCATTTCAAAAGACAGAAATATGAAAAGGCCATCGTGGTAAAGGTGTAGGAGATTAATTAGAGTTTCTCTCTTGAGCATCTGGCATTTGAGGAAATGGGGATGACTCCATGGCCTACTTGCTCTGCGTTCCCCTCTGATTTGTGTAGCATAAATGTGTCAGACATGGAAAAGTTAAACTGAAATACTTCTTTTTTTCCATTATGAACAATGTGGCGTCATTGGATGAAACCTTTCAGCCTTAACAGGCAGGAAAAGGGAGAAAAATACAGCATTGCCTGTCTCATTTGCCATTAATTATTCCCATTCAATTCAGTTTAATCCTCTAATCAATGGAACAACATTGTTTTCAATTACCAGAATCACATTTGTGTGTCTGCATGGCTTGCAATTACCTCCAATTATATCACATCCCCCTGTGAGTAGTTCGGGTATTGATTACTGCCCCCTCATTCATAAAGCACCCCCTACCTTTTTTTTTATTTTTGTAATGTACCAATGACCCTCAACAAAGCCTTCTTGTCAGCTGCCACCTATGGGCTTGTCGGGAGCTCAGTGTGACCCAGGAGTACATGGAAGGCTTGACTAATTCATTATTACCTGATGTTCAGCACTTAAACTGCATTAGCTACAGCACTGTGGTGCACTCACATTTCAAAGGCTGTTTGTGTATAAAGTCTCTTTCACCACCTGAGGACAAGTGGTGGCATTTGCCATCGTCTTTCTGGTAGCACATCAGAAAAAAGAGTAAAAGACAAAAAAAACCTTGAAAAGAAAGTAATGTCTGGTTACCTTTCTGCAGAATACAATAGAGGGAATTATGCTTTTTGTAAAAGTGCTGAAATAAAAGCAGATGTAAAGTCACTGCTTTGTTCTAGCAGTACAACCCAGTAATTTTCACTTTAGTCAGCTTATGGAAATGTGAAACACGAGAGGATAATTAGGTCATTAACCACCATATTAGGATGTCCAACAGTGAGGTGGGAAATCCATGGCTTGTGGGAATCAGTGGGATACTAAGTTGTATGAACGGTTTGATTATTCAGTTGAATAAATTCAGAGTCTCAGCCATAAACATTGGATATATATATATATATGATATGGAAATATTTGATATGGAGATAATATTGAATGCAAAAAAACACATATTATTCTAGCTTCTTCTGTTCCTTTTTTATCAACATCTGAATTTGTGCATTTTCATTTTAAAAAAAAGACATTGCAGACAAAAAGCTGAGAAAAATGCATTTTTTGTGAAAGAAAGTAATTTTCAAGAGCAAAATCAAATTTCACTTGCAATACTTGATATTACTAGAAAAAAAAGGTTTTGTTTTACCATCCTGTGATTCCATTTGAGTTAAAGGGGAGCACGCCCATTTTTAAAATTCTATGGACCAAGACAGTCCAAAAATAATAGTAGACATGAGAAAGTCTCTCCCAAGTCAGTTTTCTCCAGTATGTGTTACTAGCTCTATATATATATATTTGTTTTTTTTTTCTTTTTTCTTTTTATCATTTGATGTTTTTGTTGTTTATGAATAGTGACTCAAAATTTTGTGGCCCCAAAGGACATCTCTACATTGCTCCCAAACTCACATTTTGACCTGTGTTGTCTTGTTCAATGTGCAAAATAAGCATTCATTTGCCTGAGAAGTTCATTAAAGTTGTGTTAAGTTCTCAATTTGCTTAATTACTATAGCCCCTAAAATGCAGGAGTTTGCAGAAATTTGCATTTTATTGCTTTGTCTCGCACTGCCAGAGGAAGTCACGCAATGTGGTACGCCTGAAGTAAACATTGTACCCAAAGACTAGGAACAGGTGGCCAAGTACAAATACACAGTCCCTTGGAGAGATGGCAGTAACAGCCTTCTTTGTGTCTTCAAACAGAAAGGAAACAAAGGAAGGAAACCGCTCAGCCTATTTAACCACGGCTTGGTTCAGAGTCTTATAAGCCATTGCTCAAAATGATGTCTGTTTTATTTCTTGAGGGCATTTTCATTCAATTTTTATATCCCCACAACAGATGCTGTCAAAAATAAATCATACACAGGAAGCAACGGTGTTGAGTTGTATGATATGTTTGGCATGTTTAAAAATTAAAATGTACCGGCTTTGTTTTTAGGCTTGTGTGTCATCATGGTTTCTGTACACCTACAGTATGTTTGGGTGTGTGTCTATTTCCTCATGTTTATGTGCCGGATTCCCACTAACGCCTATGTGAGAAGCCTACTGCACCAGGGTTAAAAGGATTAGAAACCTCCATAGTTATCCAATCAGCCGTGGCAGAATACACCAAAAAAGAATTGGCAGACACTCCATTGACAGCACCACAGGCCACAGTCATCTCCTCTGCCATATTGTATCAAAGAGGATGCATAGTGCAACCATGCTGCTCCATTCAAATTTTATTTTGGCCTAATTTAAACAGTATTGACATAACACATTAAATAGATATTTTCAAAAATGTTCAGACCTGAGGAACTGGCCTCCTCTAATGTGCGTGTGTGTGCGTGGGTGAGTGTGTAAGTGTGTGTGTGTGTGTGTGTGTGTGTAGGTGTGAGATGCGTCTATGGAGCCTCAGTGAACTCTCTGACTCACTTTTAGAACATTGATTTTCTTTTCATTCTGCATTTTCACATTGCATTTTAAATTGTTTTTTTTTTTTCCCTTCTGCTAGTGCAAGACTGATTTTGCTATCCTAAATTAGTACACTAACGCTCTGATATGCTTTAAAACACACCCTTACACACCCCATTTGAAGATTCCCTTGATCCTCAAAATTGACTCTTACATCTCTTTGAAGAAGCACCGGAGGCTACAGACAACACCTGATGGTTTCACATGATTTCACTTCAAAACTGTAGTTACTTATTCTGCTAACCAAACTTTCATGTCTTATGTTGACGGTGAGGTGGTGGAATCGTTTCTTATGGATTAAATTTCAATCTTGACCATACTGCCCTGTAAAAAGAGGAAAGACCTTAGCTGACCTTAGAGTGTAGAACTGAGGAAAGGACTTTGAAGTTGTTTTGTTGTCCAGCTAAAAATTAAAGCCATAATGTTGGAAATGTGGCAGTTCTTGACTTTTTAAATGAAGTAATTTATTGACATCAAAACCTTAATCTCAAACTTGACTTAGGACCCTCATGCATGTATGCAATACACTATATGATAATAATCATGACCTAGAGAGAATCAGTTTCTAAATCATGAAAATATCCACTCATGACACTATAAAGAACAAGGATCAATCTACTTGTATGGTTATTTTTAAACCTTTTAACTCTGATTGTCTTTCAATGGTACATTAACAACTCACATCATAAGGGCCAAAATTGATAAACCAACATTACATTGAATTTAAATAAAACCTTACAATATTATTTTCCTCACCCTCAAAATTGCAAGTTGCAACCTCAAAAATGTAACTTCATGTATGGATAAACAAAGGCCCGATATTAAAGGGATGGTTTGGATTTTTTTTTTTTTTTTTTTTTTTTTTTGTAAGTGGGGTTCTACAGGATAATTATCCATAGTCAGTGTGTAATAGCTATAGTTGATGTCTGTTAGCATGCCACCAGTCTGAAGAAGCAGAAACTAGTGCTGACAAGGAAGCTAAGCTATGTACTGCTGTGGAGCGGAGGCAACAGAAAAACAAATTTTGGCTACCTAAAAAAGTCCTACTTATAAACCTATAAAAGTTTAAGTGCGTGCTATTTTGAGAATATATTCACCTTTTTACCAGAAACAGTCATTATTGCTCGAACATCACAGAATTGTTGGTCTACCACTGCTTTGATCAGTTAGTTAACTTGCGTTATAGTGTGACTTTGGTGAATCAAACATAACACTTTTAAACACCAAAGTCAAGACCAAGTAATACTTTTTTTCTGCTAAGATGGACTCTGCAGTAAGGCCTGTCCAAGTCTTAGACAGAAATCCTCCGTATTTTTATTCAGATTCAGAGTGAGGCCCACACTCACTAAAGACTTCTGCCAAGTAACACCATAGGAAAGGTATGCTATTCATCAACTGTACACAGTGACTGGAGAGTGTCTGTCACAGACTTGCATAATAAGATGGTAAAGCATGCAAATCTCATTATTTGCCCAAATAAGATTTAGGTGAGGACATTCAGAGCATCAACTCCAGCTGAATTATTGTTGATCTTATCAATGGCGGCATGAAGACATTGTGCGAAGGGTTCAGTACAGCTGCTGTCACAGAAGTAAAGTTTTTCATACTGAAGCCTCAAATGCAAATTGTGTTTTGGGGCACAAAGGTGCTAGCCTTAGTGCATTTGCCGTAAAGTGGAGGCATTTTGTGCTCACTATTGGTGTTAAAATGAACTATTTTTTTAGCAAATAAGACAATAAATCAGTAATCTTAGCTCATGCAGCCAAGTGACAGAATATATGAAAATACACAGAATATATGCAGAGCTCCCTTGCAGCACTGTCTTGATAAATTTGCTCCTGAGAATCTTTTGTGAAATGCTACTAGTTGTCCAGCAACAACACGTGTCATGTTTGTACAAGAGAATTCCTAGCTCTGCTGTCTGATAGTCAGCAATTTCAGACTGGCCCCGCAGTACCCTGCGGTACCCCGCTGTGCTCTCAGCTTGATGCACATCCCACTTCTACTCTTACTCTGTTCCTAATTCGTCTCGTCTCTGCTGCAGTTCTCTTCCTTCAATTTAATTTGATGTCTCAGTTGTCCTAAACTAAGCTGTTTTTAAAACCTTAAATCTGTCACAGGCTTGTTAAAAGGCATTGTGAAAGATTTGGCCTTTTCAAAGAATGGCTTTTGGATAATTGGTCTTTTTTTTCCCAACCAAATTGCCAGAATAAATGTTGGCACAGCGAACCACCAACATGTTAAATTTCAGTTTGTGTTTCATTCTTAGTCATTTTTTAAACTTCATATTTGTTTATGTTTCAATTTTCCATGTTATGCTGTGTTAGCGCTGTGGTAATATGTGGCTAGGTGTAGGCTCTTGGTTAGGGTTTAAACCAGTTGGTTAGGGATAGGAAGACATCCTATTTAAGTTTAAAATACTCGGTTTGGTTACCATAACACAGTTGGCCATGTCCTGATGTCTCATTAAAAAATACGTTTTTGACGCCAAAAACAAGACTGAAAATCACCCGACCTGTCGTTAAAAATATTCTTAATTTTTTTTTAGCAGAGTCGCCACAAACTCTGCTAAAAAATCCCTACATCTTGTAAAAAAATAAATATACCTGGTTTAATCACAATAAACAAGGCTGAAAATGCCCCGACCTGTTGTTTAAAATACCCGGTTTTGTGACCATAAACACAGCTAGAAATGCCCTGATGTATCATTAAAATGTTCCCAGTTTTGTTGCCACAAACCCGACTGTAAATGTCCCAATGTGTTGTTTTGTCATTACAGACAAGGCTGGAAAAACCCAATGTCTCATTAAGAAATACCCAGCATTGTGACCACAAACAGTGAGTCGTTAAAAAATACCCAGTCTCTTGCCGCAAACATGGCTGAAAATCTCACAATGTCTCGTTTAAAAATACCCAGTTTTGTGACCACAAATATGATTACAAATGCCCTCACTTGTCATTGAAAATACCTGGGTTTGTCATCACAAACAAGGCTGGAAGTGTCCCAGCGTCTCGTGAAAAAAATCCTGGTTTTGTAGCCACAAACAAGTCTGGAAATACCCTGAGATTTAATTAAAAATACCCAATTTTGTTATCACAAACATGACTGAAAATGTCCTGATGTGTCATTAAAAGTAAAAATGTTTCCAGATGTAAAATGTGTAAAAATGTTTTTTGTCCTCAAAAAGTGGTCCCCTGCTGTCTGCAGCTTGGCATCTGTCTCAACTATGTGTCACTCCATCCACCAACCACTCCTTCTGATGACAAACTCTGTTCATTTGAAAGTCACTTTAGAATTGTTGACACGATACATATGAAATGTGCAAAATTGTCTGTGGTGGTATCTGTTATGCCAGCATTTTATTCTGGTGCATGGATTGTTTTACCTGAACATTTTTCCATGTGTTTGGTCAGTAGTTTCAGTAATGCTGCTTCTCTTTATGCTCTGTGTACTTATGTTTTCCTCAATGTGCTTTTCATACAGCTTAATTTTACCTTTCTGCCCCAGTTCGAACTTCTCTCAGTGAAGTGTGCGTTGTTGGCCACAAACTGAGCTGCCTCTCTCTAGGAGTGTTTCAAAGGGCCATGCTAGGGATAGATGCACCAGCTGCGCATTTTATTCTCTCTTTCTTTCTGAGTGAGCAAAGTGCTCTCTCCTGGGTACTCTCTCTTTGCTCTTTGTCCTAGACTTACAGTAACAGTTATGGCCTGTTGCACCATATCATTTCTTAGACACTTTCTGAAGAGGCTAGATATGCGGAAACCGTTAGTCGAGTGGGGCTTTCCAGAATTATGTCACACAGCGGTATTACAAAGACTGACTTTGACTGATGAAAAGTTGAAGATGCAGCCCAGAAGTTCCCGCAGTTCCTGCAGCTTTCTCCCGAGATGCGTTCTATCATGCATTTATCATAAGCTACCCTTGATGGAAAGTTTAGAGATTCTTTCTTATGTCAAGACACTGAATAAACCCCCACCCCAAAAAGGCTGGCAAATAACTGAAACATTGCAACTGTCGTTCTGAGGACATATGATAGACCTTCCCATGATTCCCTCTGCCTTTCTGGCAGGTCAAAACTATTGCACTTCCCAGGAATAATATCTGTGTACATGGCAATGGAAAGAACAGTGGAGGAGTCTGGTGATGGTGATGGAACTGACAACAGCAGTGGGAAAGACAATAATGCAAATAATGATCATAAGGCTGGGTAGGAGGACGGGTGGTGGTGCTAATAAACTGCTATTCTAGAGAATGTCCAGATTTTAATTATAGTAATGAGCTTCTCTCATTATCATTAGCAGTGGGATGCTGTCATTTATGTCCTTTTTGATTGAATGTGCTGTATTTACATAATTTTTTGTGCTCACCTAGCCACCATTCATCACATGAGGGTTTACAAAGCAATCTATCTCAGCTGCGAGGTAGCAATAAAGGCTGAAACAAATCACAATTCAGGGGTGTCATCTAAAACCTTGAAATTAACTACAGGGAAACGATGCATTTATGAACAATTAATTTAGACATGAATCATTTTGGAGCACATACAGTATAAGAAGCTGGAAAAGGCACACGCAGTAGAAGGTGGGAGGTGTATTGCTTATTGAGGACATTTTTTTTTCCTTATATTTTGAGATTGATTTTTATTTTTTTTCGTCAGTGCATTTAGATTAACATTAATGCAGCGCTCTCTCCCTGGTCTAACTCTACCCTGGGGTCAATGGCTATTGCAGGAGTAACAGGGTGTAATTACTTTGGCTCTAAGCTCTAAAGTTTCCCATTCAGAGCTGCTGGAGAGCTACAAGTCAGCACTATTCTGCAAACCATAGTACAAAGCAAAACCAAAAAAAAAAAAAAAACCCTTGTGTAGCCTTGTCTCTACAACTTGTGGTCTATAAGACCAATACATTTAGTCACAAATGCAGCCTGTTCTCATTTCTAACGCATCAAATACTGCTGCCTGGTCAGTTAGTTTTGCTTCAGAAACCAATGCAAAAAGCCACCTTTTTGTGGCAGCATAATACGCCACCAGGCTGTGTCAGCTTATAATGTGGCCGGATGGCACCTGTTGGTGGCAGAAAATTCTTTGTTGGGCGGGTGGGCCAGAAGGGCAGTGGACAGATCCAGCATCCCAGACTTTTACCTGGAAGCCCACTGTTTGCTTTCTGTATGAACACTTAGCCAAACCGTGCTGTTTTTTTCTAAACCTAACCACCCACCTGTGTTGCCTACACCTAACCACATGCAGAATGTTACGAATAGTAATGCACCCAAATTCGTACATATCCCATGTAATCATGAGCCAGTAATTCATGCATAACCCACATATTCTGGAAAGTTGCAATCATGCAATCAATGCGCTGACAGGAGTAAACAAGGAAGCTTCCTGAGCAGTGTGTCAGGAGGCAGGTGGGAGTGGTGGATGAGTTATAAACCGGGTTTATTTTGAGCCGGATCCTGTCAGAACATGTTCCGGGACCTCCCACGTTGGGACCAGAACCTATTTAATTGGATCTGTCACCTCCTGTGTTACTGTGAAAGTATGTGAATACATTTTTATCTAATATTTAATGTTACATATCTTGTTAGCCTTTATTTTTCACTGAAGTCGCAAAAAAATCCCTTGTTTGCCTTTTTTAGTGGCTCCTCACGTGAGCTGATGTTGTGAAACTGTGGTTTGAATTAAGATAGTCTGCCCTCAGCGGCAGGGAGGAAAGTGGTAAAATGGCAAAAAGACAACAAAGTTTGTTGAACTTTCTCAAACTAACCGACCAGTCAGACCCTAAGCAGGCTAGAGTTATTTCAGCGGATCAACGGGATGGAGACCCCAGTGCGGTGATTGTTAAAGGACACAGAACTCTCCGAGAAACAAGGAGTGAAGGAACAAGCAGGGAAAGGAGGCAGAGGGCTCTGGGTATATATTATGGGCTGTTTTGGACAAATAAGCATGAAAATAGGGAGGAATTTCAATTGTTGGTCTCTGCTGCATCTGTGTTGATTATTGACGCTCCCGGGTGTTGGTGCAACTCTTTCCGTAGTACTGAACCAGGATGGAGGTACAGAGACAGATTTCATTTAGCCTGCATGATCTTCATGGTTCTAAATAGAAAATTGGATCCTAATTCCCAATTTCCCCCCCATTGTTGAAATCTGGTTGAAGGGACAAGAGAAAGTGTTAAAAACTGTTAACGGCTGCTTCTGTGCATCTCATCCTGCTGATTTTGAATGAGCAGAATACTCTGATTAATAAATCTATATAAATATTGCTCTGTTTTATTGTAACAGTGATATGTTGCATACACTGTGGATTTTTTGATGCATTCTGTTAACAAGTGCGTCATATGTAGACGTTAATGGCACTGACCATTTGGTGATATTTGACAAGTTGGCATGAGAATGTGTTGACAAATCTGTCAGATCAACCTAATTTCAACATTTACCAGAACGTGTAAGTCTCAGTGGATACACTGTTTGGTTTAAAACTGGTCTAAGTTTCATGGAAATCATTTGATTATGATCGAAACAATCTGTGAACCCCAATGATTTCTTCCTTCACAATGTCACAACTCTCTACTGTTTTGCTTATGTAAGAGCTGCTCCACAGAAGAAGTCGAATGTTCCACGCTGTGCCTCCACAATACTCTATTGACAGTAAGACAGAAATATCACAGCAGAGTTTCATCATTTAGTGTGATAGCATGCCACAACCCCCCCCCCAAAACTTTAGTTTTTTTTTCATCCAGGCTGGTAGTGGAGGAAGAAAAAAAAGCATTTTGAGCAAACTCCTCTATCTTTGGGAAGTCTATTGATTCCGTGAGTCTAAAAGCACTTTGACATGGTGCAAGATCTACAGCTCCATCCCGCCTGACTTATCTTGGATTCTGAGCTGGTTAATCCAGCATATGGAGCGCAGTGAGGGAGTGATAAATGTTGTGTTTGTATGCTGTGAGGAGAAAGAGAGGGAGAGATCACAGGATACAAGAAACAAGACACACTATCACAGCCGAGACAAAAGAGGCAGAACCTGAGGGACGTGTTTCCGAGTGCACGCCTGCTGCTTCTGACGCTACCACCGACTAAGAGGTGTGGGTGCAGCTGGATTTAACAAACTACGTTCTCCGAGCAGATGCTAGTGTGAGTTAGTTTCCGGGATTGTGCACTCGTGTCTGTTTTTAACTGATAACAAAACATTTGACAGCTTCAATACTTTTCTATGCTGTGAAGTGTGTTTTTGAGCACATGTGTGTTAATATTCAAATGTGTGCGCATTAGGATTTTAACATTACAGTGATAAAACTTTCGGGGCTTAAGCATGTGTGTCACTTTCAGAAACAGTAAAACACAAAAGAAAATCCCATTAGCTACAGGGAAGAGCTAACAAGTGAGGAGAGGCATATTTAATGCGGCAGAATAGCCCTCTCTTGTTGCCAAAATCTGCCAGGTTTGGTTCCTCAATGGAAATAAAGACCCAATTCCCCACCTGTGCTATGCAAAGCTTTAAAAAAAAAAAAAAAAACATAATGTATATACTTAACCTTTGTTCCATCTCATTACAGCAAACAAAGAGACATGATGCCAGTTTTGTCTATGACACACAAGCTGGCACTTGAAAGGAAATCAGCCTCATATGATTTGGCAAAGAGAGAGTGATGAGAGGCAGAGCGAGGAGAAACGCAGGGAGGGAGAGAGAGCCGGAGAAGAAAGAGATTGATCACTGAGTGGGTGGAAATGTCAGTGTGCTCTAGGCTGTGCATTTTCCACATGTGGATGCTGCCATTTGTGCTCTTTTTCACACTTCTGTCTAATGCTCTCTCCAACTTCACCTCACAAGCACCTCCAGCCTCTCTCTCTCCGTCCTCTGCCTCTTTACATCAGTGATAGATATGTAGTGGATAATATTCCCATGAGAACATATTGTGACTTTCCCTTTTATTTATGAGAAAAGATGGGCCCACATTTTTTGGCTAATACACATCTGAAAATGTACATTTCTCCCTGTGGTATTAGTGGTATTTTGGTTTTGCGCAGCTTTTTTTTTTTGCAAGTCCATTGCTGTTCCCTTACTTTCATCCCCACCATCATCCTCGCAGCAATATTTTTTTTTTCTACCACTCCTCCTCTTCTCTCTGCTTCTCTCCAATTTTCTCCTCTCTGCTTCCTCCAGAGGAAGTCAACGCTTCTCCTTAATTGACTGGTTTTGTCAAACTCCCATATCCACTGTTCAAGGACAGGGCTGGAAGAAGAAATATGTGTGTGCAAATGACTTAGTGTGTTTATTGATACTTTCCTATGTGTGTGTGTGTGTTTGCGTGTGCTAACAGCATGTTACTGTGCCTTGCCCCTCCGCCAGGCGAGTTAGCTCGCCCACCCAGGAAAGCCAGGATTTGCAGAGAGGGCCATAATTATAATCTATCATATGGCAGAGCCACTTCTGAGACATGCAGGAATTTCAGCCGCCAGTACCCCACTGCTGAGCAGCATGTGATCCCGCCAATTAAGACCCCTCAGCTCAGCACTTTATACTCTGGGCTCAGTCATATTGTTGAGGGGGGGATCCTCTGGGCTTCAGCCAACAAGACCCAACATGTGCACACCATGCAGCAAACACAGCAGGAAGCATGATGTTTGTTCTCTGCTTAAGCTTGTTTGTTGACGGGATATTCATGGCGTATACACTTATTGGACACCGTCCTTGTTTCGCTTGCAGGAAAACCTGAATTCTTCATGACAAGCACTCACATAGAAAAGCTTTGATCATATGTGTGTCATACGTCACTATAACACATTGCACTCGGTGTCCATCATTATACATCTATAGGTTGGGTGATACTGCAGTAAGTTCTTGCTGTAACTAAAACAATAACATATGAAATAGGGGTCCAAAAAAAAAAAAAAAACTGAAAAGAGAGACACATATAGATTTAACAATCCATGGAGTTGTGGAGTCAAGACACGTATGTCGCAATACCCATAATTGGCCACTTTATATAGGTTGTGCTAGAAAAGCGGTATACAAATGTAGTCCATTTACCATATAATTGTAGTGTTGTAATCATGTAAAAGCAAAAGTAGTATGTGTATACGATCAGCAGGCTTATACCCTCAGTGGCCCGAATAACCAACTCTACCATTTCAGGGTTTGATTTTTGTTTTGAAATTGAACAGAAACATATCTCCTTCCAACTAACGAGCATCACTATCACATGTGCCCCAGGTACAATGTTTAGCTTGAAATTCACATATCTGACCTGAAAATTACGAAAATCTGAAATGATTGTATTATCATCTATGGAACACAGCTGAGTAGTGGTCGAAACCTTGTCGGAAGTAGCTGATGCTAGGATTGGCCAGTCTCTGTTTGACAAGTGGAACCTAGCAAAAAAATCAATTAATGAAGTTGTTTTTTGTTTTAATAATCATTTTACTGCAAGTGTTGTGACTGTTGAATATAAGGTTTTTTTTTAGTCTCCTTGACGAAAGCCCCAAAGATTTGAGGTTGATTGCTCGCAGTGGTAGTAGTTTTGGTTTGGCTGCTCTTTGAGGATGAAGTCGGTGGCAGACTTGCATATTCAGTTTGATGGTGAGTTTTAAGATGGGAGCAGAGATTTATGGTGTTTATGTTGCCTGTAGTGTAATCATAACTGTATGATCCAGGAAATATGTGCAACATTTTTAATTTTTTTTACTCTCTGTATCATAAACAAATCATTTGAGGATAATGAACTATGTGTGAACTGGCCTTTGGCTCTTGTTCAAGTTTTAGTCATAAGAGGCTTTTTTTTTCGAAAGAAAAATTCAGAGAAAATGGGATATTTTATCACGTATTGTTAACTAAAATATGTCATAACAAGAAAGATTGATGATATACAGCTGTGGATGGTTGTTGGTGTCTAAGCTTCTGACATCAGTTCAGTGTTCAAATGTGTATAAGTAATAGTCCAATTTTGACCATGGACCACTTTTTTTGTTTTTTTTTTCTTGCAGACACAAGTCTTTTTGTAACAAAACTCAGAAGGAATCTCCTGTGATCAATCATCTTCTTTCCAAAACAAATCACCAAAAAGGCACATTTAAATTCATTTCTCTAACAAGAGCAGACAGCGTTTGAGTTAGAGTTAGGGGGTAACTGCGTTCAGCATTAGACGTATGCTGGCATGTTGTTACTTCTTCTTCAATACTCTACAACAAAGCAATAAAGCATAGAGAAAGTAAGAGAAAGAGACTGAATGTAGTGCAACATTCACAGGCGTTGCATAATTGAATAATTTTTCCAGCATTGTGGAGTGGGGGGTAAAGAAATCAGAGATTTTGACTTTTTTTTATTGAAAAATGACTCAAACCAATTCATCATTTATCAAATTAGTTTGCAATTAATCATTGCAGCTCTAACCACAGTATGTGGCTCTACTTTAGCACTAATTTTGCTGTGGTTATTGGTGAAAAAAATGAAAGCCCTATTTCTTTATACGTTCTTTGCCAACAAGATGCCTGAATCTATGTTACATAAAACAAAGCTATTATGCAAGCATTTCTTGCATCATCTCTCATTTTGGTCCTTTAAAAAGAACTCAATAAGAGGGCGCACTCATGCGGAAGATTTCTCGTCTCCACTTTGATTACAGAGCTGGCAGGTTGCAGACAAAACCTACTTATGCATTTTCTACTGCGGGATCAGTGCGTGCCTGCAGGCCAAGCTTAGTGCCAGATGCACTGGCCCCTATGACAATCTCCCTAATCTGATTAATCTTTATCCACACACTGCATCATATGTACTGTGTTTGTGCAGCGATATTTCTTGCGAGTATATGTGGGTTCATACTGTGACCCCCATTGATTAGATGGTGAGATTTATTAAGCAGGGTTTATGGCATTTAATTGTGGATGTGTACTGTGTACTTATAGTATATTAGTATGTGTGTGTGTGTGTGTGTGTGTGTGTGTGTGTTCGTGTTTGTGTTCATGTTTGTCATACACATGCCCATATGCTTGTGTGTGCAGGTCTTTAAAGAATGTGTGGGTGCACATATGAGTGATTTTGCACACACTAGTGGATGTAGTTGTGAATGTGTTGGAAAAAAAGTCCTTTCAAATTACAACATATGGGTCAAAGAGGCATTTAGGATGTGTCATCAGTTGAAACAAACAAGTGTGGCCCACATTTTGCTCTAGCAAAGTGATGGGGAGCAGAGAGGAAATGTAATCGTTGACACCAAAAAAAGAGGTACCTTACCATTAATGAAATCTCTTGGCTAATAACAAAGAGCTTGCTGCAGACCCATACATTTCTTTTCCCGTTTTTCTTGTGTTAGCCTATTGACAAACCAAATATAGCTGAGAAACTCATGGTAAGACACCCTAAACATGCACCTTTTGCTCCTCTTTTTCTTTCCACAGTGAAAAGAAGATATCATGGTGTTAGCCCATTCACATGTGTGCTTCTGCGCCAGCCTTGGAATGTGCTTATTGATCTTGTCATTATCATTTTTCTCAAAACAGACTGGAGAAAGGTTGGGTATTTCTGTGCTCAAGCTGCTTTTGGAAGTGGTACTGTGCATGTGTTTGTGTTTTTACGTGTCCCCTGTGGTGTGCATTGGACAGTGAAGAAGAAGGGCAAGGCATGTAAGTGGCTTGTTCTGTGCAGTTTGCATGCTGCCGAGGTGTTGTGATTGAGCTCTAGTTTCAGGGATGCAGTGCTGGGAAGTGCACCGGAATGATGCTCTGCCATTTTTTTCTTTCTCTAAGTGGGGAAATAGAATATTTGCAGTTTGCATAATCTGGTTAAAATGATATAACTTTTTCAAGTGCTTGAAGATCCGGTCATCACTTAAGAAACAATAAAAACAAATGAAATAGTCAAAGTTTCTATGTCACCCTTTTTCATCCAAATAAGAGCATTAATGGAGTTTGTTTTTCTTTTTTTCCCCATAGAGATAAACTTGTTACAATGTGCGATTGACTCACTTCCAATTGTCAGTAGACTGGAGCAGTGTACACAGTTCTGCAGCAGACAATTATTCTTTTCTCTGTGTGTGTGTGTGTGTGTGTGTGTGTGTGTGTGTGTGTGTGTGTGTCTGTGTTTTCTCTGGTGTGTCACATTTGGTAGGAAAACAGTTTCTTAAACAAGCCACAGCATTACTGTATATATACGTGCGGGCATACAGTTGTGATCATAGATGCACTGCAGTAGTTAAAGTTTCAGTGTGTAGGATTTAGGGGCACCTCTTGGCAGAAATGATTAATGATATTCCTGACTGTATTTATTTATTTATATAATTACCTGAAAATAAGAATCATAGTGTTTTCTTCACCTCTGACTTTATACCTTTATACGGAGCAAAGTCTGCCATGTTGTTACTACAGTGGCCCAGAATGGTCAAATATTGGCTCCAGATTGGCTATTTGTGTTTTCTTGTGGACCACTATAGTGCTCGTGCATGCTTGTCATATGGGAAAAGGTTCAGTTCTCACTGCTAAGTCCTACACACTAGACCTTTAAACAAATAGCACTACACCCCTGCTCGTAATAAATGCCCCCTATCTGAGCACTGAGAACAGTAATACATAGTATGTGTTTTAATTATTCAGTGGATGTTGTGTCATACAGTGTTAAAAGTATTATGTAAAGTTGCCACCGAGTTTCTGGATGTCACACTGTGGAGTGTTTCTGTGTTGGAGTAATTGTGTGTGTGTGTGTGTGTGTGTGTGTGTGTGTGTGTGTGTGTGTGTGTGTGTATCTGTGTGTAAGGGTTTACCTTTTCATAAGATTAAAGAATCAACCTGCCCTGGGTATAACCTTTGGCCCATGCATTGTTTAACCACTCCCTTTGATTAAATTGTATCTTATAAAAAAAAGAGAAAGACAAAAAGATCTGCACATAACAATAAAACGCTGTTTTGGGGTAGAAATCTTCTTCGGTCTAATTGATTCCAATAGGAGAGCAGTTCTTCATCTTTATCCTGCCCTGGGAGATAATTTCTAGACAATCTCATTATACTGGCTCATATTTCTAAGCAAAGCCTAGGTTCGGGTTCAAATTGT
Organism: Plectropomus leopardus; assembly: GCF_008729295.1. NCBI lineage: Eukaryota > Metazoa > Chordata > Actinopteri > Perciformes > Serranidae > Plectropomus > Plectropomus leopardus. The sequence continues at coordinate 7,041,632 of NC_056467.1, read as the reverse complement.
CCTTTCATCTTTTGCTGCGCCGCTCAACTTGTGCTCGCCACCGTAAGGGGAGAGGGAAGTTCACCAATTCATCAACGTTTTTTATCAATTCCCTTGATATCACTTCTTAATTGAGTGCTGCCGCCTGAGTGAACTGAGGCCAGCTTAGGATACAGGAGAAACAAATTGAGTGGACAATCTACCCTGCAACCACTGGGACAGGGAGTGTTAAGGTAATGAAACTCCTTGCCATTATTGTGCCAAAAAAAAATAAACCTTAGCTGAACTTTGTGAAACTGTCATGCACTGCACTGAGTGCCACATGCTGTAGCAGCTCATGTACCTACAGGACCAGGCAAGGCCTGCCAGGGCTAATTCATAATTTAGCCACGACTTAAACCCGGCTCCCCTGTCCCCAACATCAAATTTCTCATTCTTTTAACATCTTGTTGCCAGCAGAAGTCAACATCCAGCTGGCCCCCTAACTTCAAATAAACTAATGGTGGTTTTTTGATCTGTAAATGTCATGTACTGGCCATCTGGCAAAACCTCACTTGGGCATACTGAAGTTTACTCAGTGACAGTTGTAAATGTCGGTAGTGTGAGATGTTGTCAAATGCGACGGCTGGATTTTTTTTTGTGCTTTCAGCACACCTGTTCTGAAGAGCAGGTTCATTCTTTCAAAGAAGTGAATATAAAATTGAAACGAGACATCACCCTTCTATGTGCTACTGTTGCTGGTTGGTTTTGGTTGTGCTAAATAAATGTGCATTTCAGTAACATGGGCCCCTCCATGTTTTCATTATAGTATACTATCTATCTATCTGTCTATCAATCTATACATAGACACACACACACACACACACATATATATACACTGTTTACATATACTGTATATACGTATGATGATGTTATATATGTGCACAGTTACATGTAGTTATATAGGTAGCTGTGATTTGACCCTCACAAGCTGAGCCCTTGAGGCCTGCTTTACTGCAGCCCTATTATGCTCATCACACACACACACACACACACACACACACACACACACACACACACAAACACACACGCACACCACCACCACCACCACCAACACAACCCGGGTCCTAGATTATAGTGACCTACATGCGGTGGATCTTATTGAACTAGGTTACTGCTAATCAAGTGCATGCCCATAAGCATAAGCATTGTGAGTGTGTTTGTGTGAATGTGTGTGTGTGCACATGTTGCTGAACAGATAAGATTGATTTGGTGCATATTGGTTGTTTAGCTTGTGGGTGTGTTTCCTGTCGATGTGTGTTCCTGTAAAATTATCAGTACGGTGTTATTGTGCTGCACTATAAAACTAGCAGTGGCTAACAATCATGATTATAAAAAATATACAACTGACACAAGCTTTTCTGGAAATGCCATCCCCTCTGGAAGATTAAAATATTAAACTTCCTTAGTGGCTGGCTTCTCCAGACACCCTGTGTTAATCTGGATGCTAGCCATGTAGTCAGCACTCCCACATTCAGCCATTCATGCACTAAATTACCCACACACAGTCCACATCCACATACATACAGTCTATTGTATGGTGCGCAGCAGCCAAGCTCTGGTGGTAGAAATAGATCACACAATGTGTGGCTGGTGCTGCAGCAACTGAAAACTCATTAATGCTGGCCTAGATATTCACATTTATACCATTTTCCTTCGGTGTCATGCACACACTTAAGCTCCACATGTGGCCACATGCAAATACATATACAGTACATGCACAAATCGACAAGTTCTCAAGCAGGATTCAATAGCTCCCTTTTCAGTATCTCCCTCTAGCTCCTTACAGCCACCAAACACACAATTATAAGAACACAACATCCCGTAGTCACCGTATCTCTTCATCTGTCATACTACAATGCAATTAAATGTGCATTTCCTCAGACTCTGAACTGTTTTCCGCTAATGAAAGGCTAATGGTCTGCTGCTGCTTCAGTGGATAGCAGAGCCTCTCCACATTCTTGATGTTGTTTTCCATGAGCTGTAATTGCTTTGACAGTGCTTGTATGACAGAGTGGTTGTCGACATGCCTTTATGATAAATTGCATTGTATAGGAAAATATTGTGCTTTGGAGTGATGGAATGTGTAGCATACAAGTTTAGTAATAAAGAGAGAATGTATGATAAAAATAGTGTGCTGTCAAACCTCGCTGCAGTGCTGATTGTCAGGGTCACTGAGCTTTTGACTGTGAGATGCCTCATTCGTTATCCATTCCACAGTCAGATACCATATTTCTCTCGGCCCAGCCAACATCCCTGTGTTGCTTGTTGCTTGGGGTTTCCTCTTTTCTTTTGCTGCTATTTTTAAGTTATTTTTAAGGAGCTAACTTTGTTTGAAATTCAAATTACTGAGAAATCACGGTTGAGTGAAGAGTGTGTCTATACCGTCTTTGTATAGTGGGGGTGGTGGGATGAGGCTGTTGTCTAATTCTGTTGCCAATGCTTTGAATTTTGCTCTCAGTAAACATTGCTTATGGAAATTAAAAAGGGTAGCAGCTGCTACTGCACTGCTCATGTATTATGATTTCGATGTGTGTTACTCTATTGACCACATGCAGTGATGTCATAGCAGGTGTTTTCCATCAGATATTAAAGCTGTGATTCAATGCAATCCCTTGGTCAGCTGATTTGGTGATACTCATTGTTACATTGTAATAATATAGCATTGGCCAATTGAGCAGCTACTTTGTCAGAAATGCAACAGTGTTTACAGTGCAGCCAAACAAACTAGTGCTGTTTTCATGAAATAGTCTGTTAAAAAAAAGTAACTACAATCTGATTTATATCTGTATTTTTTATCTACTGCTAAATTTAATCTTTTAGTTTATATTTGCAATAAATTCATATAGCCATTATACAGGTTGTGGTGAGGCTGATATCAGTGAGAGAAAAAATTAATTCCAAAAAAAGACAATAATTGTCCTAAGTTGTTTATGCAGTAATGAAAATGGATACCCCACATATGCCTGTTTACATCAGCAATGCATACATACATACAGCAATGCAGCTAGAGCCGCTTGTGCTGTTTGCACGTAATGGATAAAGTTGGGTTTTTCCAACATTTCCACCGGTGGACCTTGTGAACACAGCCTCTCTCTTAAATTCCTTCAGCCACTTTCTTGAAGAATTTGGCGTTGTGATATTTGTGCATATTTAAAAACCCATTGATATCCAAGTCATTCATAATGTTTGAAAGTCCAGTGTGTCACAAGCTGTGGTAAAAACGTGGAACTGTGGTAAGAACGTGAACGCCTAATTCAATATCCAAATGAAGGATGCTGTTTACATGATGCTTATCAAATTCAAAATACTGACATAATAATAATGGAATATCAGTGTGCATGTAAACGAATGAAAACTACTACAAATGAAGAAAATTACTGGATATGAATATATTGAATGACTATTGCTGAATAAAATGCAACCATAAATAGTTATAAAATCAGGGGATGAATTCATTAAAGAATAAGGAATTTAACTTTAAATAGGAGTTTCATTAATTTCAAACATTAAAGTGTACATATTTTTACACATCTTTGTGAGTTTCAATGTATATGTGAAAAAAGCCATTTGTCCCAATGCAAGTCCACATAGCCGCTACAAACCATACACCTGAACTCTGACCCAACTGTTGCCAAACAAGTTGCATTGTCAGTAATACTGGTGACCTCTGGGTCTATCTACTGCATCGATTTGGATCTTTTATTGTAAGCTATTGTGAATCTGACAATGTAATGGGAGTCAAATGCTAAATTGGTGCTTTTTTAAAGGAAAAGTACCCTCTTTGACATCACTTTTTGGACAGAGTGCAACATTCTTAAACACTATTGATTCACCCTTTAAACCTTTACAGTTCTGTGAATCTTGACAGGTAATAAACATGCAAATGAGAATGTGATGCGGATATAGTTGATTACCTGAGGTTAAATCCAAATTACGATCTAATGAACCAAGAGTTTAACATGCAATACAGCTTGTCAAATACAATAAACCCTCTTTTTTAACAGGCTTGTCAAGTGCCTCTTATTTCTTTTGCACAATCACCAAAGGATCCTTGTTTATTAAAGAGCACATAACCCCACAGTCTTTCTCATTAGATGATAAGGAGGACTCTAGCAAGTTATCTCTTTTGCATTTTTACTCTCATCAATTAAATTGTGTAAATTGTAAAGCCTTTTGGACACGTAAATCAGTGCTAATTATTTCTTACCTTTTTGTCAAGTGTTTTCTCTCTGTGCAGCCTTACAAGTAGGACCGCCAGCATTCTTGCACCCCCTTTTTGCGCCACGATAGTCTGCAACACGATCATGTGTAATTTCATTGTTTGTGTTAATAAGTGCATTGATAATGCATTTGTTTAATTAACACAAAATGCTACAGATTATATAGCATGATCTGCAGCCTTTTCAATGCATGGTGCAAATTTACAGTGTTGATATCTTTTGATAATTGACATTCATTCATTTATCTCTGCTGCACGTCTCAGTTGGCTTTACAAAGCTAAAATACAACTACGCTAATATATAATTTTTGGCCAGCTGTAGGCTTCAGGTCAATGATGTTGTGAACAGTCTCAACATACTCTATCTCTGGAGCACTGCACGCACAACTTTTTTTTTCCCAGAAGCCAACTCTTGTGCCATTCCGAGTGCACTGAAGCAGGTGTATACATTTCAGAAACTTTGGAGTCCTGCATTGAACTGCATTGTCTTTTTAGAAACTTCATAAATGAGTCCATAATGATGAATCACACACACTAAATCTCTTCTATTTATATTTATCCAATTTTCTGTTTTATAAACAGGTATAATGCAAACATGCATAATGTATAATATGGCAACTGTGTTCTATGTAATTGGGGTGGCGGTCAGAGGAATAAATGCTCTGTAATCTTGTGTGTTTTATTTTAGTACCTCCGAGGCCTCAGTAAACATCAAAAGCACACATTTAGAGAAAGTCGTGGGCTGAAAGCCTTATAGTTGTTACTTAAACAGAGTTATTTGCATTATAAAAACCCAAAGGGTCTGTCAGGCAGTCTTGGTGGTGCTAAAAACTAAGTGGTGGTCAGCCCTACCGTAACATCTCCCCTAGCAACTAATAGTTTCAGACATGTTATTAATGTCATGGTAAAGGTTGACTTAATGGGGGATTAGTGACTAAGGAGGCAAGTATCTACTATATACAAGAGAATGCACAATAGAACTGCCAGGCGTGAAAAAAAGACTACAATTGCATAAACATTTTCATCAACATTGTTTTATGATATGTATTGTCCTTTAAGCTTACATATAAACAGACTCTACACATACAAATAGGCTTTTTCAACAATGAAGTAGAGCAAATATTCAGGTGCTGAAAGGTTCTTTAATGAGCTCATTAGTTAGATGCCACTGACTCTTAGTGCGGGACACATACAAGCAAATTAAAACAGAGCACATATGGATATTTACTTCACTTGCAGAACTCCTTGTTGCGTATCATGCAGAGAGCTCTCAGGGTTGTTTTTGTTTATTTCGTCTTTTTTTTTTCAAAGTGCACTGTAACTTGATATCTGCGGGCAAATGGGGATTTATTAATTCAAATTTAAAAATAAACAATAATTAGGGGAAACTTTCATTCCAAGCTTTACGACCACTGGGGAATATACCACTGTAGATACAACTTCACAGGTACTGACTTAATACCATTATACACACGCATACTTAGCCTGGAGTACCATAAAAACATCATCAAACACAGGCATGTGCACATGTACACACATAAGGTTGCCATACTGAAACTTTAACAACCCACCTCGAGTAATTACTGCATGAACTGTTCTAAAGCATCAACAAGCAGTGTCTTCAAGTTGTTTTTCGTACCAGTCAAGTAGAGAGGCAGGGGTTTGAAGAAGAGATAAATCAACTCATTGCAGTTCAATTAGTTTCACAGGAAGATGACACAGTGTTGCGAAAAATGTATCATGCTTGAACTTTAACGTATTAAGACCAGTTAAGAGACACGGGGGCTTTTGATGGTCTTTTTTTTTACCACAGTCTTTGCCTCAAAGTCTGTAAATTGGAGTCTCATGCTAGGTGACAATGAGCGACATGCCTTCCAAAAAGGAATCCTAATTAGCCGCTGTTGTAAATGCGCGCCGTTCCCTTTCATTCCAGCCGTGCCTTACATAGTTCGTCTTTGACTGTGGCAACGTGTGATGTGGCTCAGGTTGATCTTGGGGGAAAAACAATATCGAACATCTTGCCGAGACAGAGTTCACTGCTTCAAAGAATCCTTGGAAAAGAGAAAAACCTGAAGATTTGCAAAAAATAGCTACAGTATAATGCTTCCCCCTCCCCCTGCCAAGCATATGTGCAGGTGTTTAAGTATTTGCTAAATTCTGCTGTCTTACCTGATGTGTGCTGCTCCACTGAGTTGCGAGTACTATCTCTGGTGGATTAAGTTCTAGAGAGGAAGATTTTGAAAGAATAAAAAACTGCAACACTAAGCTTTAGCTTGTTTTGATTTTGTTCCACATATATGTGCACCTTTCTTGACCTCACTCTATTCCATAACCACCATATCTTTCAACATAGAGTGAGCTATTGATTACACTGCCATAGTTCCCTAGGAAAAGTAATTACGTGAACAGAATTTTCAGGGGAGACATCCCAGGTATAGGATAAAATATATAACTAATATATACCAACATGACACTTTCCAAGCTGATTCTCACAGTAAGAAAATTATTTTTTTATAATACGTTTTCTGAAATTTTACGGTTATGTATGCAATGTGAGGCATTATCTTACTAAAATGCACTGATTTGCATACATTTCTAGAACTTCTATAAAGCCATATTCATTTTTTTCTGTCATTTTGTTGACAAATTAGAGTCAAAGGTTTAAACAGGACATTTGAATATGTCCTTTTATTCCTCCATAAATCAAAAAATAACATCATCTGGCCATGAATGATTTATGGGGGAAAACAAAAACAAAGCAAACCTTCTGTAAAAACATTAACAATTTTAATAATAATAAGACTGAAAGGTTTGACATATAAGTAAGCTAAACTTTTTTTGCTCAGACTATAAAAAAAGTATTTTTGAGAAAACAATCTTTAAGGTTATGTACTGTAAAATTCCATGCACTTTTAGATCAAAAATAAATGTGAGGGTAAAAAAAAACCTAACAACCTAATTGGCCTAGATCACCATAAAACTCTCCCTAACTGATATTATTTCGTTTTTATATTACAATTTGTTTTTAATTTTATGTTTAAATATGCAAATGAGGCAGTATCTCACGGAAATGTTCTTATTTGCATACATTTCTAAAACAAAAAAATCAATCTTAGTGTCAAACAGAGGTCATTTTGGGTATCTTTTCTTTCCCTCTGTAAATCAGAAAATACAGTCAACAGCCGTAAAAAAAAAAAAACCCAAAACATACAAAGAAGGAATTATCTAATTAAATATGCACTTCTTACACACATTTCCAGAACTGAATTTTGAACTAAAATAAACAATTATATGTGTATTTTGGAAGTTATTTTTCACAAGTCTGAAAGAATATACGGAAGCAAAATACCCCAAAATTGAGAAATTGACCTGTACATGAAACAACTGTTTCCACACAAGTGAAAATAAATAAATAAATAATAAATAACGAATAACACTATGATTTCTCTTGCATTGTTTTCATATTACTTATCCACACTGAAAAAGGGGTGTCCACAGTGAGTCTATAGTTCCTCAGTGTTTCATACATTCATTTTCCTTAGCAAGCAAAGAAAATGATGCACTGCACAGATGCACAGAGAAAGATGCACAGATCTAATCAATGGAGACGTCAGTGATTGTGAAGGGTGTGCGAGCTCTGAGGGTGACGCTGGTAATGAAACGAGTTTGGGGAGATGGCAGATGAATTGGTTTGTGACACGTCTAATGGTGTCATTGAAGATCTTGACTCCATCCTGCTGATTGGCTACATGCGCGAACACATTAAGTATCTCTCTCACACACACACACACACACACACAGTCGATTAAGCTTAAAGCCCCTCTCTTGTGTGTTTTGACGTTTTTATGATATTTCATACATTTCTGAGCCATTTCTTGACAATGTTGATTAGCCAAAGTGTTCTGGATTTTTTTTTTAAATGTATTTATTTTTAGATAATATCATTTTGTGCTCAAGGTTTAAAAAAAGAGGGTCGTTACCATTAAATTTCAGTTCAATTCAGTTTTATTTATAAAGCCCATTATCACAAAACACGGTTTGCCTCAGAGGGCTTTACAGCATACAACATCCCTCTGCCCTTAGACCCTCACATTGCCTAAGAAAAAACTCCCCAAAAAGAACCCCTGAAATGGGGGGTAAAAAACTGAAGAAAAGAAGTTAAAAAGTAAGTTAACATCTTAAGACTATATTTGGCTATTTAAGGCATAGCGTTACTAAGCTACGGCCAGCTGCTACTGGCAAAATAAATATTACAAGGTCAATAAAGCCCAAGAATGGAGGCCCTGTTCAATATAAATGAGGTGATATACAGTATGGCCAACCTACATATCATAATTACATATTTACAAGAAATATTGATTTCAAATGATTGTATTTAGTTAACTTGTTGGCATTACTAGCATTACATAGAAACTAGCAACCAAAGTAGTTGCTCATCTTACTGCCAGTTTGATAGTTAAGGTATGCTATGCAGGAAGTGTTACTTACTTTTTGTAAATAAAATTCAGATTTTGCCCCTACTCCATATACTGCTAGTACATACATTGCAAGGTACTGTACTTTTGTAGGATCATCATTTGTTGTAGTAGAAAAGCCTTTACTTTAGAGAGCTAAACAGGGTAATCTCCCACACCTACCTGTCCAAAAAACAAACAAAACAAAAACAGGCAAAATACGCGTCGCTCTTGATCTCCATGCTATCCTTCAGTGTTCGCCAGTGAAAGTGAAAGCCAAACCCCAAATTCACTCATCAGTAGTTTTGGAGGAAGCTTTGTCTGCCTGGGGTTTTGCCTTACTTGAGTGTTGGTCATGCTGTGTCTTTAATTTTAGTAGCTTCCTCTTGGATTCATGATGATACTACCTGATCACTACCTTTTTCAACATGTTCAGAGGATGCAGCCCATACATGTACTTAACATAGCAAAACAAAAAGACAATAATAATTTTTAAAAATAAAGGTGAGCTCTGCAGATTTACATACTGCCACTCACTTCAGTTGGGTCATTGGTGACGATTAAGGGAGATAACTTTTGTTTGAGTCTTTACTACTTTTTTGTGTACTTTTCAGCAAAACGGTTTCATTTAAAAGTAGGCTTAACTGAACTCCAGCAAAAGCTAATGTGCATCATTTGTACTTCCTTTAGCTGAAGGAAGTGGAGAAAATCCTCCACCTCCTAACTTATGTTAGAGTGATCACTATCACTATCCTTCCCAATGGTGTCAACCTTGACATAATCTACAATAGAAAAGCAGTCTGGTTGCCATCCTAATGGATATTGTCTGACTATTAAGCCTTGGGCTTTAAACCTATTAATACATGACTGCTCCACTTTAAGAACACACCTTGTAGTGTATTTAAATTGGGGTGGATTTTGCATTGCATGTCTTATTTTGAATTATATCACAGACTGGAAAGCCAGTGTGACCATAGCCAGGACATCACATTGCATCATTAAAAAAGAAAACTTTGTGGTCATTAACTTTGACAGCCCGCTGATTGGAATCCAAGTAATTTCTACCCTTAGCACTTTATTTTCTCAAGTATTGTCGTTTTAGTCAATTTTGATAGCGATACAGATCACGATCATATTAGGCTGCAAGAAGCACTTTATGTCTGTTTACATTTCTATGCAGGGAATTAGCTGATTGGATAGTAGATGGAGAGCATTAGAGAGCCACTGGACTTAACAAGTAGACTGAATCCAATTAATAGGATCAACTTGAGATGAAGTATTCGGCTTCTCTGACACTGGCTGATGTAGCGCCCGTTATGTATAACAAAAACTTGAAGCTTTGCAGTTTCTGATTGCGGGGGGGGGGGGGTTCATGCAGGCTGTTTTGCTTTTCATATCATGTCTGTCACACTCTTTGATTCAGTATCAGTTGTTTTGTCTTTTGAATTATGGCGCTCTGCTGCATCTTTCACAACACTGGGGAGGTGGAGTTGGATTTCTTATCATCACCTGTGATGAAATTGACAAATAATCAAGTAGTACTACTGTTTCTACAAGGACTACTGCTACTTGGTGTATTCTAACTGCTACACATACTAATGCAGTTGCTACATTACTCTCTCAAACATGTACAAACAGTCCTGCAGCCACAGCTTCAACCACCTCTGCATACTCCACAGAACCTAAATATGACCATGTGTTTTATCAAGGTCTCCCTTCACACATATAACGGCAAATGTACAGTTATCGATCCACATTTTATAGCTTCATAACGAGTTCTCCTATAATGTGCCGTGTTGTGTCTCTCACTAATGCGCCCTCCATGCAGGAGCTTATAGCATAGTGAACATGCATCTAAACTCAAGGCACAGTTATATTTCTCTCTGAGATGGAAGAAAACATTTGTCAAGGTGGTGGTTTGTTTGTCTGTCTTTTCTGTCTGTGGTAATTTACATTGTTTCTCCTAGCAACAGTTTTAAACCAGATGCAGTAAATCGGTTTATATTAGAGTGAAGATTAAAGTAGCTGAGCTAGACTGAAAATTGACTTTATTTTATATTTTTATACCTATTATTATTTATTTTTTTGACTAGCAGTTTATTTACGTACATAGTTGACATATTTATCATATTTTCAAATATTTTTACATCATCTCCTCACTGATCTGGGATGACCTATCTCTCCGACTCATACTGGAGTAAATTTTGTGTTCTGCAGGACGCACACAATTTCAAGATTTATCAAGATTTCATCAAGGAGTCCTTAAAGGACAGTTTAGGGTAGTTAATCAGTGATTTAGTGCAGTACATTTGCCAACTCTCTGCAGAGTTGCTCTTTAAAAATGAGCAAGAGCAAATGGGCCAAGGTTTTTTTTGGTTTTTTTTTTTTGCAAAGCTAGTATCTTAAAGATTAAAAATGTCTGTATCTCGAAGATGAAATTGTTAATTAAGACACTCATATGTAGTCTCTGTCATCTGATTTAACGGGCAAAGCTAAAGTTAAAAGGATTCTGGAATTGTTTGAATCTTTTTTAGTCAGACAACTCTAATGGTGGAATATGTTAAAAATTGATGGAAATAAGCCTGGTGCAGATATTTTCTGTCAAGGACAAGGAGTCTCGCGTGGAGGTGAGGCTGATTAGTGAGCTGCAGTAATGGCTGGCAGCAGCATGATGAGCAACAGTGATGATTGGAACAGCAATGTAAGCAATTAAACTCCAACACTGTCACTCAGAGAGTAAAGTAATCAAGTAATATCCTAGATTATATCTCTGTTCATTTAATAGCTCCTTATTAAAGGATGTGTTAAGCAGTGTTGTTGTCAAGACCTCCTAAAATGAGACGTCATGACCAGGCCAAGAGTATATTGCAACCCAGACGAGACCAAGACTTTGAGGGGTTGAGATCAAGTCAAGACCAAGACCAAGGCAGGGCAAGTCCCACACTGCATGATAAAATGTGGGCCATAAAAACCCTTCAATTGCTCTGGAAGATTCATATTACCATGAAAACAAATGGAAATCTCTTTCCACTCACCTCTTTTATTGTCATATACATATTGTATATGTGCATGTAACTGCACAATGAGAAATGTCTTAAATCTTAAAATAAAACCAAAACACAATGCGGAGGTGAGCTGTATGCATGGGAATTTTCCTTTGGATCCTATGAGCAAACACTAAGGAGCAAAATTGAACTTTGCCACCTTTATTTAACAGTATTTTTTCCACAGTCATGTTTCACAGTGATTTAGTCATTTCCCAGCAGTTATTATCTTAATCTGTCTTGAAATAACATTCAGAGTCCTCTTTGATTGAGACCAAGACAAGACTGAGTAAAAATACAAGTCAATTTAGTCACTTCAACAAGTGTTTTTGAGATCAGTCTCAAGACCAAGACTGATCTCCAGCACTGGTGTTAGGTAAGGGATAATGTATAGTGAGTTGGTCATTATTGCAAAATGAACCCCGTCAGGGTGATGTGGTACTTGAATCACCCTAAAGGCATTTATTTTGCCATAATGACTCGCTCACTCTACAATATGTCATTACATGGCTATTTATTATAGAAATCAATAATGTCACACAAAGTATTGATTTAAAACATGATTGTATTGCTTCGGCCAGCGTCTATTATGGTTTGTTACTCATAGCAGCAGTGTGCTGTTCAGAAATAACAGACCGTAGAATGCTTTAACTGACCAATTAGGATTGAGTATTCAGCACAGCCGCATTATAAATACACAGTTTGCTGTGTGACCTAAAGTACCTTCTCTTAACCGGCTAGTTGGTGGCTGCTTTTTAGTCAGTGATCAATCAGAAAATCAAGATGTAATCTGGAGCGATCTTTATAGAATACAGTTCAACTTTAGTAGTCATTCTGTTGATACAAAACACAAATGGACATACTTTTCTTTCAACAAAATATTTTCCACAATTGCATTCACAGCTGTGATGATTTACTTTACAAACGGTGACCAGCTCATAAACCAACAGGTGGAAAAGATATACCACGCATTGAGATATGTTTCACATATTGATTAAAATTGATGTCATAGCATACCATTAATGTAGACCCAGAAGAATTTTTTGCTGCTCACAATAGTTTTTCTTTGTCTCTGAGAGATAAATCAGCTTCTTACTCAGTATTGTGGAGGAGAAATAGGTCAAGTACTTTCCTCTGAGAAATACTGTTTGCATAGTACAAATATTATTGTATGACATGTACAGTAAGTCAAGTCTAATATGAATCTCTTTACATATGGTCTTTATATGCAGTTTCAGTGCTTAGTAGCCTGGAGGAATGCGCAACTGGTCTGGTATGTCTGACGTTGCTTTGTTTTACATCCCTTTATATGTAACTATGTGAATGTCTGCGTTCATGTACATATTAACCTTGTTTACCCCACTCCTCTTCCTTTATCCCGTTCCTCTGCCTCTATCTGCGATTCCCTAAAGGATGTTTCGAATTTATGAAAATTGACTCTACGTCTATTTGAGCAGATGCTCCTTTTTGGCAGCAAGGAGCGCTTCATTAGTTATTTAAATCAGAATAGCCCGGGACTGCGTATCAGGCACTAAATTAATTTGATATATGGTAAGAGGAAAAATAGAGCCATTAGTGGAAAAACAAAAACACGGTGTCAGTGTAGGGGGATTCGCTCTGTCTTACTGTTGCAGCAGCTTGTCTGGATGTCAGCAGGAGATACAGATGTATTTTTTTATAACCTTGAAAAATATATGCAGCCTTCAGTACGAGCTGAATGGAATGTATATAGGTTCCATATATTTGTCAAGCTACTTACCATTGGCTGTATACTGTGTATAAATATCACATGTCCTGATGGAGATGCATCCCAGTATGGGGCCTTGTGACAGTCTGTATATTGATGTTTGAATCATGAATATTATATAGCAACCACTTCCCTGACGTCAATGTCACCCACCCTGACGATGATGTATGACCACGGGGGGTTGTGGTAAAGACCACAAACAGTATAGCTGTGTGTATGTGTAACATGCGTCAGGTACCGTATGTTACTTCAACCAGTAAAAAATGACAGGCAGGACAGTTACTTGTATTTAGAAGCCATACTCATGATTCTCCGGGGTGCTTCATTTTACACACTGGGAAGAGAGCGGGCACATAAATGAATGTAGATGTGTTTTGGCAGCTGTTGAGATGAGTGGAGTTCCACAGCAGAACGGGATGGGAGCAGTAGGTGGATGGCAGTTTATTACATAGGCAAGGGGGCTGTGTGCATGTGCTCATGCATGTCAAAGCCAATCCTTCCAGGGCTCAGAGGCCAGAAAAACAGGACACCGAGGTGTGACGAAGCTCCCTCTCTTTCATCTCTCCCTTTCCTTCTTTCCTCAATGTTGCACAGCCATGCCATCTTCCATTCGCTTCCCTATCTTCTCTCCATTTGGCCTAATTGGGCCATTCCTCCACTCTTCTCCTCTTCCAGTCCACTGAGAACACCACAATCTGTGTTTAAGTGCAAGTTCCGGCGCCCAATTTGTTTTACGCAGTCCGCCACCTTGCATTATGCACTCCCACTTAACATGTCATTTGTAACAAATTGTTGCTTGTTTGTATGGAAATCACTATTCCAATTAGGCTAAACAGCGGCGCCTGTCAATACTGTCGTCCCGGCTGAGTCTTGTGGCGGATCGGGCTGAGCTTTATGTCTTCATTCACCGCCACCGTCATGGACACTTTTTCATCACCGCTCGTGTTGAGCCCGGTGTGATTGAGGGTATATATCCGCTGAGCACTTCCCTATCAAGGACAGCATGTAAGTATCAAAGAGAATATTGGACAAGGGGATAAATTAGCAGTTCTGCAAGATGAACTTTCTTTGTTCTTCATCTACTGCTTTTTTCCCCCTACAAGGCATCATCTTTCACAAACGGATGACTTGGCTTAAAAAACCAACACTCTGAGAGATATGGCCTCTGCAATTATACTCCCTTCCCTCAGATTAGTCTGCCTGCCGTTCTCTAATCCTTGTGGGTTATTATGAGTGGAGGAGCCTGGTGGAGAGGTTTTCAGTGATCAATCTTAAACCATCCTCTCTAATTTTTCACGGTCAATGCTTCCATCCGGCCTGCCCTTGTCGCTTGGCTGCGCCAGCCAATTACGGCCGTAACTATGTCAGCTTATTACAGGACAGGCGTGGCCCTTGCCGCCGTATTGACCTCGTACGATAGGCCTGGGCCTTCCAACCTCCAGGCTCCAATTAATTACTACCATGCCCTTGTTGAGCATGCAGACCGAGAGAGGGCTGAATAAATAACACAATCACTGTACCTGTTTGTTATTATTTTCTTTCCACATGGATTAGGTTTAATTAAACTGAACACATGCGTGAATACTGGAGCATTATGACAGGTAATAAAGACAAGATAATAGTTTTATTGGTGGGGACATGAAGTGGCAGAATCCTGAACTTGTTTCCCAGAATGCCCTGCTGCAGTGTTTTGTCACTGGTCCAGTAAAGACAAAAATACCAGAAAATTAACTTCCCCAGCGTGTATATGAGTGTTTACTTTTGGCTAATAAGGATGAG
This sequence comes from Plectropomus leopardus, assembly GCF_008729295.1. Classification (NCBI taxonomy): domain Eukaryota; kingdom Metazoa; phylum Chordata; class Actinopteri; order Perciformes; family Serranidae; genus Plectropomus; species Plectropomus leopardus. The sequence continues at coordinate 7,026,368 of NC_056467.1, read as the reverse complement.
ATTAGAAATGTTTGAAGTGAATTATCAGCCATGCTTTCAGCCCCCCCCCCAATTAAATGTATAAAATGTGGCACTGCATGGACTTCCCTCTTTTATATTTTGCCAAAAATTGGGTTTTCAAATTAATATGACAGATCTCTGATGAGAGCTAGACAGATTGCCGACCCGCAGGCAGAGTGGACTACCGAATTAGGACACACTGAGGAAGAGCGAGAGAGATGGGAGAAATAGAGGAGAGAGAGAAATGTTTTGTGTTGGTGCATGTGGGCTCATGTATATATGGGAGGAGTTCAGTGACACTCAATGAGGCTATTATTGATTCGACAGTTCTATCATTAGCTGAAGTAGATCAAAGGCTGGCTTGTTGGGGCATATGGTTGGCTAGTGCACTGGGTCAGTTCACAGGCTGACCTAATTAATGCACTAGAATTGTATCACTGTCACCAGCACAGAACTAGTATTATATTCAATAACCAAGTCAGACTTTTTAAAGATCAACTTTTATAAATGATGAAAAGACATCACTAACAAGCTTTTGATTCCATTTTTGTATTTCAAGAGATTACAACACCAGCAGCATTATGGGTGCTTATTATTGCATATTTATTATTCCACTTTTTGCACAAAGTTGAGCAAAAAGCCCCTGAAGTTCTGTGTAGTCCTAAGTAGTCCAAAACCATGGCATATCTTCCTATGGATTACATTTGCGGCTGCTGAGGAAAACCAATTTGTTTATTTTTCATCAAAATTGGTGTTTAATCACATACTACTACGACAACTTTATTTTCATTATATTATGACTTTTTTTAATATATCAAAATTACATCTTTCCTGTCATAATATAGCAACTCTGTTTTCATAGTATTAGGACAAAATTACTACTTTACCCTCAAAATATTTTTTATAGATAGATATAGATCTTATTTTATATTTTTCCAATATGGCCCTAATCTTCCTTCATAATTTGAAAAGCAGAAGAATAAGAGAAAATGAAATAACAAAATCCATCTGGGGCACAGTACAAAATAAATAAATAAATAAATAAATAAAAGGGAAGCTGAAATTTGTAAGATGTATTTGTTTGTTTGTTTTAAATTTGGGGCCAGGTCAGGGACAGCTTGCCTTGGGCATCATATGTGCAAGGTATGGCACTGTTCCCAAGCAGAACCTTGAACTAAAAAACTTGTATTTAAGTGTTTTAAGTGCACGGCTTTATTTTTTGTTGTGTGAGTTGTTTTCCTCCTCCAACTTTTCTCTCTTTGCCAAAATTCCTTCTCCTTTTCTGTCTTCACTATTTGCTCTGCCCCTGACACCGTGGCTTTGGGGGACCAATTTGTTTGGCAAGTTACTCTCTTTTTTAACAAAAGTGGAGACGAGAACAGCTGCCATGTCAACCTTCGTACTGAGCTCAGTCTTTGATCTCCACTTAAAAAAGTTTGGAGTCTGAACGAGAAATGGGGAAGGAAGGAGAGAGGCTGATAAATAGTGAGAGCTGCATTGAATGAAAAGGAAAAAAAAGAGAAATATTGAAAATGGTGTGCTCTCTGAGTGAATCTTGAGAGACAACAGCGCAGAATAGAGCCTGTCCTTCAAAGTGACAGTGTTTACCTACTCCGGATCTTGCAGGAGTCTCTGTGACACAATGGGCTTCGATGCTCGGCCCAGCAGACCCTTAATGGACACAGTGGCAAATTTTTAAGAGTTTTTATTTCAGTGCAAATACTACATAAACAATTATGTGAAAAAGGGTTGCTTGTTGACATCATGAACCCAGCAAGCAAAACAAGCAGCACATACCTCCAGTAGACCTGCTGCTAGAGTAGATAAGAAATTTGAAAGACTCAATCATGAAAAGGAAGACTTTATTTCTTAACTGTTTTTTTTGTAAGTGGAGAATCTACAGGGGTGAGATGTTGGCTTAGAAGTCATCCCTCCACGGCGGTGAGTCAAGTATTGGATGCACTGTCTGCTCTAATTATTTGACCTCAGCATTTCCACAGGCATGAATGCTAGCTTGGCCCCTTTTTTTAGTGAAGAATAAAAGCTTGGTATGTAAAATTATCTAAGTCCATTAGTTCTCTCTTTGCACTGTAAAAACTGACAAGTCGATCTTAATTAAAATAATTGTGGAAAGTAAATATAACTCCTGATTTATGTTTACTCTATAGTGTTAAGTTTACTTAAATTGTGGCTGCATTTACACAATTTTGTGAAGCTGTTGCAACTAAATAACGACAAGCGGGATTACCTTGTTCTTTCTAAGTATTGGCAACTTCAGGAAACTAAGTTAGTCTGACTTAAGTTGATCATGACAAAGAGGATTTTGGCAATGATAAAGTTGGGAGAAGTTCCTTTTTCTTCAAATGTTTAAGAAAGTACAATATGATTGACTAGTATGCAACCAGCAGAATATAGATATATAGCACAGTAAACCTGGTTTACTGAAGTTACTAAGACTCGAAAAGACTGATTTAATTAAACTTGTCATTTTTAGACAACTTCACAAAATTAACTAAATGGAACTAAATTTTAAGTAAACTTAACAATTGGGTATAAAATTAACAGAAATTAAGATTGATAGTTCTATTTACTTACGTTTTTTTCAAGGCAATCAGTTTCCTAGATCTTTCAAAACCTACTTACCAGATATTACAGTGTGTATTTTTTTCCCTCTTTGTCTCTCTGCCTCTGTCACAAGACCCTCCCCACCTTTGTTGACGCCCTCCCTGTCCTCCCTCTCCATTAACTGTCCCTCTCTCTTTTCTTTCCACTTACCCTTTCACCCCATTCTCCCTCTCTGCCGCTCGTCAGCCACCTTCTCAGTCCCCCCACGGATTTGTTGTGTGTTTGTTTCATATGTGTGGGAGAGAGAAGCGGGGACAGAAAGGAACGGCATGAAGGATTGCGGAGTCGGCCCATTGTGGCGGAGGAGAGGGATGGAAGTGTCCAGGCCATTACAGACAGGGGCTAAGTGGTGCCACGCTGTCCCACTGTCTGACCGTCTTAGCGCACTGGCTGGCCTCCGCCCAAGTCATTAAAGTTCTTGTCCCAGCTGCGAAATAAAAGGCCATATCACTAAGGGACAATTTGAGTCCGTGCTCAATCACATTTATTGCGGCTCTATCACTGGCTCTTTGTTCTCGGCTCGCAGCTGAGTGGATTATGAGGATGCCAACCAAGAAAAACAAAAAATTTCCTCTACTTTTGAAAACAATCAACCATCTGATGCCTCAACTTGCAGCTCCCCACCAACTTGCATCTATTATGCTAATCTTGAATGATCCCTTCAGTCTCTGCCCTGTGTGTCACTCTCCATGTATAAGTTAATCTCGGAGGTAGCCTTGGAGGCAGCGGTTGTAAAGACAAGAAAAATAAAAAGGAATTGCGGCCTATCAGTGTCAACCTTGAAGAATAATCACTCTGACTCCTCGTATCCACACGACTAAGTGTTTCAATCAGGGTTTAGCCACGGCCGTCGGCGTAGTGATTCGGCTTCATAATTAGTGGCTAGCTGATTATAGGCTGCTTGACCCAGGCTATGGTTTCTCTCCTCTGGGAACAGGAGGAGGAGCAGGGGAAGGAAGGGAATAATTGTTGGCTGGAGTGTGGATGCCGCATTGGTGGATGAATGAGGTGATTAATATGCAAGGAATGGAATGTCCTCCCCGCGCGTAGCTAGGAAGGAATAGCAGAGGCTCATTCGCCGGGGTTTGGAATGTGGATGAGTGTGTGTTGAAGAGGGGCCAGAGAAAGAGAGCACAGCGGAGAGGCCTTGGAGACACAAAGAATGCCTCTGTTGTCGCTACAGAGGAGTATACATCAACTCACAACAACAACAACAACTGAAAAGGCTTTCATCAGGGTTCAACTGTATGATGCAAATTGGGATGGGAATGTAATGAGCATAGGAGTTGGAGGTTGACTTTGGGGTCGGGATTTGATTGGCTTTGCGGTTCACAGTATGTAACAAAATGGGATCATTGATGCGATTTTACTAGAGACTAGTTCTGCTGGGGTTCCAAAGCATGCATTGCACCCATAGTTTCCTATTTTGCACCCACAGTTGAAATTTGAATAATCATCGGCGCAGGGATTGTGTGGGCGTCTCAATGTGCATGTTCTATTTCGGTTTATGTGGGTGCAGCACCGCAACGTGCAAAAGGGCTGGGTGAGGGTGAATATGGATCAGTAGGTGAGGAAATCATAAAATGCATGTCTTAAAGCTCTGAATCAGCCATGCCAATCACAGTTAAACCAGATAATGACAGCTCATAAAATGTAAAAAGCTTTACCTCAGGAAATATCTGGATGGTTCAGAGCATCACCACATGAACAAACATGACAACAAATCTTGCCTGGGTCCAGACCTCTGAAAGTGCCCACTCTACTGTGTTTGAGTTGTCTGATTTGTCTGGCATTGTGAAACGTAACAGCAGTTTCTTAGTTGAAATACATAATAAGCCAATGTCTGATGGGCTGGGGATCAATTTGCCAATCAGCAACATGGGTGTGACTAATTGCTGTTGTCAAGCTGTTGTCAAGCATTCTCAAGTGGTGCACCACAACCAATGAGTAATAACAAAAATGCTGAGTGCTATAGACAGGATAAATGCGGCTTTCAAGGCTGTTCTAAATTGACATGTCTTCTCAATGTCACAAGATATCATAGTTTGTTTTTACATAACTCCACTTATCTCTGAAAAGCCTGGTAAAACACGTATGTTGGCATGGCTACCCATTATTGTGGACTTCAAATGCAATAGATTCTTGTGGGTATGTTGTTTTCTATCTTGTTTTCTGATTGGTTGAGTAAAATCAAATCCCCACTCACCGAAATAAATCAATAAGAGGAGACTGGATGTCAGACTGAAGACAGAAACAGAATGTAATGATTTGACAATTCTGTCTGATATCATACAAGCATGTTTTAAGGTGATTTAATGAAGGTATGGATGTATTACTATATGCTTCAGGGCCTCCGCTGATCTTTACCTGCAAACTGTCACCAGTAGAGTCATGTACTGACCAAAGAGGGACTTAATATAACCACAAAAAGATCCCAAAAAAACTGCAAAGGGACAGAAACAAAAAAGGATAAAACAAACACAAAGCTACACAAAATGACCAAGACAAAATAACCATCCATCCAAAATTACCTCAAAGAGAAAATGACCTGAAAGAGACACATAACCACAAAAAGATGCATAACAATAAAAGACCACCACAAAGTCTTTGTTTCTTGCTTCTGTGTAGGAGAGGCAGTGGGGCCTTTTTGCATATCTGTGCCCAGAGCCCCATTATCTAATATTCTGCCAGTGAATAAAGGAGAACACGGTGAATGTCTTAGCATAACAGCACTGCGCTTTGGTGCAGATTCTCAGGGGCTGCAGATTTATCAACACATCAATCCTGCTGCCTTCAGATGCTGCAGGGATTTCATAAACTGAGGGAGAAGCTTGTCATATACTTTAAAGTAGCTGTGGACACATTCATTCACAGAACAACACGGACTGATTCACTAACTTCCCTTGTTCAACCACAAATGCTATTTTCTGTGCAAATTTGGTTGGAGGGTGTTTAATTGTATAAATGTATTAATATTTTATATTCTACACTATTTTTCACTGCCGTTGTTGGCCCGCGCTGCAGCTGCTAGTGCACCCCCACTAATTCCAGATGCACCCTAAGTCATTTTGTTCTGGAACCAGGCCTGCTTCATGGTGATATTAGCTCCACATCAACTTGGATGATGTGCCAAACAGATAAGCATTTAATCAGTAACTGACTTGTTTCCTCTCCCAGATAATAAGATCAGACTGCAGTATATTGCTGTTGCCATCCAAATATCTCCTCAAATCCTTGTTTATATTGTTTGTGTGCATAGTGTCTAGTGATGGAAGTAAGCACAGAAGGTTGGCAAGAGACCGAGCAGATACTGTCCATCATCTGCCATTTTTGAAAACCCCCACCCTCATCCTTCTGATCCTGGATCCATCACCTTTTCATGATGTGGAATAAGATGAAGTGGAATGAATGTGAAGTCCAATGAAAGATAGACTAACTAGATTTTCAAGGTTGCACATGGACATGAATAACACAGTCTAATTGAACAACATTGTGAGGCATTGCAGTCGCTCTTCCTATCTGTTTGACATCATTCTCCTGGTACAGGCGATGAATTCAGATGTCTGTGGTTGTAAATCACCTCAGCTGTAATTATGGAAGAGAGTGTCTTTTCTACAAGAGCAGACCTTGCACTGAGTTGAACGGAAGTTTATGGACAGGAATGGGGAATTTGTCTTTTTTTTTTTTAAGTTATACTATTTCTTCCTCATTCCCTTTCCAACTCTTGTAAACAAAGACAGAAAGTCAGACACAGAACTATTTGTACACATACTTGATGTCCTTCTTATCATACACACACACACACACACACACAGCTGTACACATACACACAACCAAAGTGTTTTGCTACATAGTGAGTTAAACATTTCTTTTGTCAGGGAGGACAGGAAGGAAGGACAGTCATTTTATCACTGTCGATCTCTGTTCTGCTGAGCCACATCAGCCAAGTTGTCCCTTTATCGAACAAATGCAGTCACTCAGTCCTGAAAGAAGCTGTTCTTCTGCTCGCTGCTGTACATTTGAATGACTTAGACACTGTATATGACTTCTGCAGCTTGCTGTGGAAACAGCACTGCTTTTGTTTCGATATGCACGCACTCCTGAATCAGCACAAGGGAATGTGCCACTACTGCTATCAGCTATCAGCCCATCAAATGAAATTCAAGTCAGTTGCAGACGTCAGTGTCAGCTTCTACGAAATCTCCAACTCTGCTTATGACAACATGCAAACAGTGTCAGATGCGGCCCTGTGCTGTGTGATTGTGCATCATTGTGTATCTTACTTCACTACGACATACTATATACTGTAGCTGCTTCCATCAATATGAAGCCTCGGGCTCCTTCATGAATCCATACAAAAAACATTACAAAGCCAGAGATACACTCGACAGAATGGCACATAATCATCCTGTGCTGAACTGAGAAAAAGAAAAAGCAACATCAGGGTTTTATAGCCTCATATATAAAATAGAAGGATTATTCCTTTGCCTGTCAGCCATGCAAACATCCACACCCCCAAGGGACTTTTCCTGGCAGGAGTGTTACTATTAATTTACTTTATGTTCATGTGCTCAAACATCTTGCCACATTATTGCACTGTGGGTGGCCGCCATCAACAGCTCTTTCACAGGCCAGCAGGCTTTTCTTTAAAACATTCTTTATTGGCACCCTAAACAGCGGAAGTGGCCACTCTTCAGTTTGTTAAACTGACTTGTTAAAAATGGTAGACAGGCACAGCTCAGAGAATCACAATTTACTGAACTTGTAAGTGTATAAATGAGCATTCTCGATTTAAGGTAATTGATGCTGCAAACTCAAGTCTTTGCTAAGGAAAGGCCCGTCGATAGCTCTTATCCAGGCTTGTGTAAAAATACAGAAAGGGGCAAAGTTGGTAAACCTGTCGACTCAATTTGATCTTACTAAAAATTCTGAAATATCGATGCCTGGTCAGTGGCCCTTGGCATCAGATATTGACACACAGAGGCAGACATCACAGGGCAGCAGTATTTTTTGACACTCCAAGCATGCACCATATAGAGCAAGAACAGTTCCAAAAGGCGAGTTAGAGGGGTGGTGGATGGGTCCAACAAATTCTGGACTTTCACTGGGAGACCGTTGTTTGTTTCCTGTGTGAAACCAGAAGTCATAAAGTAATTAATTAACAAAGTTGTGTGCTAGCATATTTAACACACTACACTAATGACGTATGTCACGTGCCATCTAAGCCTTGACGTTGCATTAAATTTGTAAAGCACTTTACTTATTTTAAGCCAAACCATGATGATTTCAAAAAGACGCAGGGTGCATGCAATGACCGTAAACTGCTATGCCGCCATTGAGCTTTCAAAACTGGAACTGTAGGGATACTTAGAGCATTTTAGATTGATGAGTAGGAACAAGGGTTGGTATTTGATGAGTTGGTAGTGAGAATGTGTTACTTAACTTGTTGGATGATTTTTTTCTTCTATTTATTTATGGTTTTTTTTGGGGGGGGGGGGGCGCAAGATTGTAGTCAAAATGGCACTTCTACCTGGCTGAGCTTCTACCACACCTTGAATCAATAGCATTTGAATTCCTTAGTATACGACGTTTATTTTACACATTTCAGTAACATGTTTCTCCATATTTAGGACACAGAATGGGTGCTAATGAAAGGTGTTAATGGTGTCTGTAAGTGTATAAAACAAAATGTGACAGTGTAGTTGTAAAGTTTTTGCTCAGAAACTTGTTACCAGGTGGAAAGCTGGTGGGAGATCATGGCCTCATTGCTGCAAAAGAGTCTGATACTCTCCTGCGAGGGGGTGTGAGATCTGGTTGGGATACTGTGAATCTCAGCACATATTGTATATCAGAAGAAACACGTGGCCTCCCCTGGTACACATTAGGTCAACAGTACAAGTCGCAATGACAAGGACTGCAGTGCACTGGGAATTTGACTTTGCAAAAACAAGAGAAAAAACTGCAAGAAAACAAGACATGGCAGGAAAGTGGGAAAGCAAAGGTGCTATATTGTGGATTAATTTCCTGAGATCAAGACCAGATAAAATATTTGTCACGATAAAATGAACAAGAAAACTTTTCATTCATGTGTTGTCTGGCATGAACTGAGAGCCCAAGCAGCAAGTGAACCAACTGAATGTCAAATGGTCAAGAGGAACATGCCCACTACCTCTTGCATCATTACAGATATTGCTCTCAATGAACTAAACCCATTAGTTTTCTGCTGGAAGGCCTGCTGGAGGTTAGCAAATCTAAAAAATAGCTATGGAATAAAATGTGAACTCAAAATATGTCATGATGGCTCCTGCATATCACTGCTAATGATCACCATAACCCATGGTAGTCTTTGAATTCCTTATCCTCTAGTTTCCCCTTGAGAGCTTGTTTTAGAAATCTCTCAGACAGTTACCCTTCTAAATCAATACAAATTGTATCAATAGTTAATGTCACCATTAGAGGTAGCACAGACCCTTCTGTAATATGCCTTCCATATTGACATACTGCTCTATATTTCAAGCATACATGTATGGCAAGAGGGCAGTTTTGTCCACTTTGCTTCCTTGTAGGCGGCAAGTACACTTCAAGGACATCTGCTTGTATATGTTCCTAGACACACACTTGGCATTGAGCCAGCAGTGAAACAATGGCAGCTCCTCATTCCTTTGATGACCAATACAGCTCATCAACAGTCATTTTGTACTAAGTGTGCATGGTATGTAATTTTGACAAGAGATTAAAAATGCACATGAATCCAGTGTTTATGAAGACTCTTACTCAGGCACAGATGGGTACAGTAACCCCAAGTACAGAGTCTTTCCCTGTCTTGCTGGCATGTTCCTTTTGTTAGCCTCAACAATGTTTACAGCTCTAGATCTTCCTGGTTCATCTGTACGCACAAAACTGATACGAGATAATGGGCCTCGCGGAGTGTCAGAGAATGGAGAAAGTGATGCTTTCTGACACTAATTGTTCTCTCATCGTAAGCGGCAGCGTCTTAGCCAATCTCCAAAGCACTCCATAATGAGGCCTGTGGTGGAGCGAGGAGGAAGGGGAGGAAGGCAGAGACAGTGAGCTGACTGATGAAACTCTGGTGCTTTTTGTCATGGGTTTCTTGTCTTTTATTATTATTATAATGCACAAATTACCAGAGGATGTCCTGCGTTCCCCTGACCCATCACAGTTATTGTCTTTGAGGTTGTTCTGGTCTGTTTGCTTGAAGAACATCTGCAGAAATGGGTAAAATATGCAATCTGCTGGCTGGCTCGCTCCATACTTCATGAAGTGGATTTTGAGATAACAGCCATGAGATTAAAATCCAAATTGCTTTACCAAGCAGAAATAACTACATAATTGACCGAGGTTGACCTTACGCATGAGTAGAGTCCAAAGCTTGGAGCTTAGAGCTTAGAGATATGGATGGCTGATGTGTGGTGTTGCTGCATAGAGGAAGTGATTGTTTTGGTAAGGTTCAGGTCAAACTCACTGTCAGAGTGACTGTAGCTCCTGTTACTATTCAGAGAAAAATCAGCTTCCAATAAGCATTTCTTTGACAGAGTACAAATCAACCAACTAGTTACAAATTACACTAATCACCAGTTAATGCTGTGCTGAGCATTTATGAACATGTAAAGCAAGTCATGTGAAGCATCATTATCAGATTATCTCAATTGCAGTTGGGCAATAGAGTGATTATGCACAATCCAGTAAACACTTCTATACATCTCTGCTTAATGGTTCCATTTATTTGGACACGTAAATATGCATACAGTCTGATGTATGTAAACCAGGTTAATAGAAAATTAATGTATGTAATTAATGTAATTAATAATTCCTGCTTTCTGCAAGCTGATTCCTTCCATTGACTGGCATACTGGAGTACATGGAAATGTACTTATTATGTGGTTTGTTATTGGTACTCAAACTTCAAAAGATGTCACTGAGATACTGGATAACAACAGGGCAATTTACCTACATGCCATCTACCTTCAGAAAAGAATGTTATTGTGTGGCCAAAGATATGTGTTCATAATCTAGTCAGGTAGTGGGAGGTAGAAAATTACAGACTATTTATGGGTTACCTGGGCCATATAGCTCGTAAATAAAATTGTGATATTTATAGGATATTTAGCAAAACACAACATATATTTCAAAATTTTAAATTGTCCTCTAACCTACTGTAAATAACAAAAATACCATATAAACTATTGTTACAATCATGGTAAATGAAGTCCTGTTAAAATAATCTTAAATAAAGTATCATCATCATAAAGTTAATTACAGACCTGTATAAAATTAAAGGACTGATATAAAAGTTAAATAAGGTACTGTTATAATGGAGTTGAATTAAGTACTGTTACAATAAACATAAATAAAGTGGTGTTGTAATAAAATTTAATAAAGTACTGTTATAATTAAAGTATTGTAAAAATAAATAAATAAATAAAACTGAAAGCACTGGTGCTTTTATTCTGATGTGCTCAGCTCATCTGGGGCTAGAAATTTTGATGTTTTTTGCTGTGACCTTGAAAGAAAGTTAAACTGTACAGCAGTGCCATTGAACGTGAAGATTTATTCACTGTGAGTGTCTAGAAGCTCTACAGTTAATATATTAATTATATTAGCAAATTCTGCTGGTGTTTCATGGTCACTAAATGGTCGACATCCGGAGCCCTGCAGCACACGCCTCGCCTCACATGATATCACCAGAGAGTGGTCTGGATGGCTGGGTGACTGTTTGTTATGATTTGTGTTTGTGCCAATGGTTAAAAAAAAAAACAATCATGTCACAGTTTATACTGAACACTGGCATTATAGTCATTTTCTACATCCCATGTGGAACAAGCTGCAATAAACTGAGTATAATATTGCCCATTCCTAATATGAACTATGCTACAAATATAGACACACAACTGTGGGAATAACGCCATCCCCCCTGCACACCACTTATACAAATGTATTCACACTGCTTTTAAGCCAACCAATTAGCATGGAAAGCAAGAGCATAACTAAGCATAAGATAAAGCAGATTGTACTCCAATTAGATGATCACATGTAAGCAGCTATCAACAGGATCCACTTTTCAACACCACAATTGGGATTCAAGGGATAATCCAATCACAATCTCCATCATTATACCCTAAGAAGACCAAACAGGTGAATGCACAGTAACAGAGTTTTTGGAAGCAGTCATTACAGCTCCAGGGGCGCCTCTTTCATTACCTCCCTTTTAGTGAAGGAATCAGTTAATAAGTGAGGGGAATCAGGTAATAGTTTAGGAGGAAACGACTGAAGTTAGAGTGAGAAAAGGACACCACAGTCCTTTTTTTTTTCCCTCCCGTTCTTCGAGCCATCCATTGTTGAAATCGATTGTTCCGCTTTAGTGATTCCCTAAGGAGCTATTTAGACTGAGTTGGCTATGGGCTGCACCATGAGCTCTCTCTCTTTCTCTCTCTCTCTCTCCCTTTCTCCCTCTCTCTCTCTATCTATCCCTTTATCTCTCTCTCTCTCTCTCTCTTTCCTCCTTTGTCTCTGTCTCTGTTTGTCCCTCTCCCTTCAATTCCCTTTCTCTCTTTTGCACACACACACACACACACACACACACCAGACACCAGTGGCTAAAGGTGTCCTTAATGGTTCAGAGTTTGATTCACTGTCAAACAGCCAGAGATATACAGTTTCTAGAGACTGCAGAAGGAACCTGAGAGGTGGATTTATTTCCCCATACAAAATAAATCCACCTCTCAGTAAGTTTGTGTGTGTGTGTGTGTGTGTGTGTGTGTGTGTGTGTGTGTGTGTGTGTGTGCGTGCGTGCGTGCGCACAGGTGCCACATTATTCTCATTATCTTCCACGGAAGTGTTTTGCATGATTTTAATGCACATTCTTAATATCTGTTTGTGAATTTTTATGCAATTTATCCATCTCAGCACACTCACATCTTGTACACACACACACACACACACACACACACACACACACACACACAAACACACTGGTTAGCATATTAGTTGCTGCCTTGTGATTAAAGTGTTGTGAACTGTCAGCTTACTGTTTTCGTGCCCCTTAAGGCTTTTTTTTTTTTTTTTTTTTTGCCTCCCCCAATAACCATGGAGGTCCACACACTGTGGGATTAATTAATAGTTTAGCCAGGCCAACACACTTGCAAACATCTATTCAGTATGGAGGGAGGGATGCAGAGCAGGTGGGAGAGGGGCAGATGGGGGTGGCGGGAGGCAGCAGCCAAGAGATTGAGAGAAAAACCAAGTAGACTGGAAAGGACAGAAAACAGGATTTTTTTTATTTTAGATGGAAACATAAAGAACACGATAGAGAGGAAAGAGTGTAAACAGAGGATACAACACCAAAAAATATAATTAAAGCAACACAGAAGTGGTGCTTTGTGGATTTGTGGACAGATTCTATCTGGTATGTTGGTCATGCCACACTAGGGAGGGCTGGCTAGACAAGGCTGTGCATGCACTTTGACTCTCCACTCCTTATCGATTATGTCAGCCAAGCTCTTCCTAGCCAGTAGACACAAAGTTCTCTGTGTGTGTGTGTGTGTGTGTGTGTGTGTGTGTGTGTGCGTGCGTGCGTGCGTTTCACTGTATGTTGCGTCTATCTCAATCTGCACAAACATTTGCAAACTCTAGATCTATGTGTGTCATTCCCTAATGTGGATTTTGCGCCTGCAGGACCTCTGTGGAGGACTATGAGTGTGTATGTGACTGTGGCTCTGTGTGAACTTTCAATTAGAAATAATTTTATTGCTCATAGCTCCCTGGAGGCCGTGATCAATCCCTGTCATCAATAAAGACAGGCCAGTTTGTCAGGAAGCACCCACAAGCCTCGGGGTTTGGTGGCAGTGGCAGAGGAGGTTCCTAATCGGGGATGGTCTCTTAACACCAGCTGCACCTCAGTAACTGTCTCAGCCTTTAATCCTGTTATGCAAGTACCACTTCCTGTTGCTTGGAGGATCATGGCTCACTGAACAGCAGAGGTGGAAGAAGCAGAAAAGAAAGGCCCGCATTTTAATTCTTCAGGTGAAGAACCACAACAGTGCTTTTATAAATTAAGAAACTACCAATCTGAGTACATTCATACAAAGAAAGAAAACAGTATTCAAGTGAGGCAAGTTTCCCACTGCAAGCATATAGGCTGTACAAATCATTTCTAAGCAAACTTTGATTTGTTGGCATGGCTTGAAGCCAGCAGAGCTTATGTGTAGTTATAGGAAAGATTTTTTTTTTTCTCTGGCTTGTTGTATGAGGAGGCACGGTGAAACGTGATTTGAGTCTTTGAATGATGAGTTCCACTTTTTGCTATTTGAGAAAAAAAAATAGTGGCTGTTCAGAGGTCTGTGCAAAGGATTTAGCATCAATTTACAACTCGGCGCTGCGATGGGTCAGCACAGTATTAAATTCCTTTCGGTCTGAAACTGATTTCTAGTAGAGTCACAGAACAGTTGTCGCTCCATGATGAAACTGGGCGGAGGGCTATTGATTAGTCTACATCCACTCATTTCTCAATACTTGTAATTCTAATAGTCAGAAAGATTAACCCATATGGTGAGATAGTTTGTTACTTCTGCAATATATTTTTATCCATTTTGCCGATTAGTCAACTGAAGATTGTGTCACAACTCGTCGATAGACTCAAATGTAATTTGGCAGAAGGAAGTCAATAATTCATTTCTGTTGTTGATCCAGGAAATGTTAAAGCTGCACTAATCAATATTTTATATTAACAGTGGTTTTATCACTATGCTTAAAGTAAAAGCAGTGACACGAGACAAATCGTGACACAGAGAGTTGCCACCGATTTCTGCAGTTCACCTCAGCTACATGGAGTATTTTAACATGTTCTTCCAATCATTGTTTTGGTTTTAGAACCAGCAATCTTTGTGTTTTGTCTCAGTCTTATGGCTATCATCTGCATTGCTCCCAGCAGCAGCAGGCACCTGTCTTTATGCACTCATAAAGCTGTAAACTACATTGCTCTGCACCAAAACACAGACATGCAAAGTTTGTGACTGGCGGGAGACCATAGTGGCAAAGTAAGAGCCAGATATTTCTCTCAGTACCTGATGAATACAAAGCCCAGGTCAAACACCACTCGAATACTAATGTTGCTCTGTGTCTGCTGGACATGACAACTGGTTGCTAATGGCTAAAATACATGGGGTTTGGATGTGATGTGTCATGTAGGCAGGGAGGAGGTTTTTTTTATTTATTTCGACTTTTTTTTTTTGTTTTTCACCTGCTACACAGACTCTATCTTTGTAGTGGTTACTGCCAGCTTACTGTGTGCATACAGAGTTTTGCCAATGATGCAGTTGGTAATGCAGGGTTTGAAAGGCTACAGGCTACATTAACTGGCATTGAATTAATGAACTGGATCGTTTTAACTACAAGGTGCATTGATTTGATATATTATTTTAATGTAGAATTTAAAAACCCTCACTTCACCGAATTGCATTGCCTCTGGTAAAATGAGGTATTCATTTTAATCATTTATAAACAGATTCTACTTGGGTTTTTTTACAAAGTTATATGCTTTTTTTTATGTGTTGGAGGTGCACATAGAGAAAAAAAGAGACCAGCTGGGTAAAAACAGAGATGATCACCACAACGCTGCACAACTTCAGTGGTCAGCAACAAGATGTCCCAACTTGTCACATTTTGACGCTTGGTAAGAAGCCGTTGAGTCACCAAAATGATGCTGGGGCAGCATAAATGTCTCCTGACATTTCAAGTCAAGAGTTAATTTTATGTTTTTGCATTTTCTCTACTTTTTCATTTTATTAGGATGAAAATAGAAAATGTGACAAAACAAACCATAGCTGCTTATTGTCAATCACTATGAGTATTTTATTCCTAAAAAAAACAATACATTTTGATAACATATCTTTTACAGATGTTTGCAGTCTCAGAGTACTCCATAGCTCCTTTGTGTGTCCATGTGTCTCAGGCAATACCACACATCAGATTTTGACAAAGTGTTTACACTACTGAGTTTCAAAAATTCCGATTGGCCCAAAGGCAATCAGAATCAAAACCATTGTACCACATGTCAGGCTGATTAGTGCCAAAGGAATTTTCAATCATTTATTACAATAAACATGTTGACAATTATTCAGTCAGTAGTTTGACTGAAGATTAATAGCTACATGGCACTGGAGTCTGTATTTGCCATTATGATATACATGGTATAATATAGATACAAGAATAAAAATACTTGTACTCTGAATTCAATTTTGTTTAAACATCAGTTAATCTTAGAGAGAACATTCATTCTTGACCTTGTGTGTGTGTGTGTGTGTGTGTGTGTGTGTGTGTGTGTGTGTGTGTACAGTACTTCTGGTAATGGCTACAATTATTTCAGTGTAGTACAAAGGTTGCCGTTAGGCAGGTCTGGAAGCGCTCTTTGATTCAGAAACAATCATGAAGTGTGTGTGTGTGTGTGTGTGTGTGTGTTTCATGTATGAGACAATCAGTAGTTCCTGTAGACATTAGCACACCCTCATATACACAGACACACTTCATGATTGTTTCTGAATCAAAGAGCGCTTCCAGACCTGCCTAACGGCAACCTTTGTACTACACTGAAATAATTGTAGCCATTACCAGAAGTACTGTCATGCTTTAACAAACAGACAGTTTAACCTTTAGACAGCAAGGTTTGCTACTGAAAGTAGTGTTCTCTGTGCTGGCTTCCCCTGTAGCATTAAAACCAACATTGTTATTTTTTCCAGAGAAGAGCTGATGATCGCAGCTGTTGGACACTGTTCCCTTTTTACAGCACTGGTGACAATTTCTCTTATTAGCATGGACAGATGTAAGGATGCAAGTTCAACATCGGGGTGTCCCTTATGGCCCCAGTGGCTGATAACTGCAAATATGGAATAAACAGCAATACAGCAGCATAAAACATATTATTCATGTTTGTTCATTGGCATATTAAGCGAGACAACAAAAGGTTCACTAATTTGTATACCCTATGCAATTGCAATATGCATGTTTTAATATTATATTAACAACAAATAGAGTCCACAGCCATGCACTATGAGACTTTACTTAGAACAAAATGCTAGAGCTTTGGCTAATGTCTCCCTCTGTCTTATTTTTATTATCTTTTTTTACTTTCAATACTTCCATTAACGTTTTTGAATTAAGCTTTGAATCTCTGCTGCCATGTTTGTTATATTTATCTGATTTTTTTGACAGGCTGACAAATGTCAAAATATATGGAAAATTTGTTCATATAAAAACACCTTAATTTTGGAAATGATTTTTTTTTAATCTAATAAATGTTGACTTTTGGACCACTGGGTTATACTTCAAAGAAAAGAATACCAATAACAACATTGTAGCCCAATCTTTATCTTTAATTATGCATAATTACTACGTTTAAACAAAATAAATAAGCATGCAATAAAGCATGCAAGAATCAAAATGCTAGAATGTGAAGATTAGCTAATGAGCATTACACACCGAGTACAGTAGATGATTTGAAGATCATTAGTTTTTCTGATTTTTTCAACACTGCCTCATCTTTGTGTTTTTGGAGCCAGAAGTGACTGTATTTTGGCACGCGGCTGGCACTGTGTAGGAGCGATCTAACTGTAAGCATTAATAGGAGATAATCGGTGATGTTTATGAAAATTAACCCTGTGTACATTTCTCATGGATAAGCAAATTAGCTATTTTTCTTTTTTTATTTGTACCAGGCTGTAAACAAACAAGTTGGGCATTTAAAATGGGGGTATATGGGGATTGACTGGATTCTAAAGACAGCCTTAAGTGGCAATCCAAAGAACTGCAGTTTTTGGCACCATCGTGTTGGTATAATTTTTTTTAGCACTAGAGGTTGCCTCTTGGGCAGTTTATCCTCAAATTGTCAAGACATTTCACGTAACACAAAAAATGTCAACTCGGTGGCACTATAGGTATCAGATCGCCAACATCAGTGGGATTCATCCTCTGGGGCTTATGAATGTCAATACAAAATGCCATGGCAAGTCCTCACCTACTGGTCGAGTTATTTCCATAACAGACATTTCATGCTACTTACTGGGTTGTTAAAACCTACAGTTTAATACTAATGTGCGTCAATGTTCAACAAGTAGCCATTGGGGTGTTAATATAGACTGTAAACTTCAGCTTTACCCTGCTGTATGTGTTTCTTTCTCAGATGAGCTACTGACCCACTGCACAGCTGGTTAAACCGTCTAGGAAAAAAAAAAAGAAAAACCATCCTAGATAATCCTTGGGCTTTTGAAGTGAAGAGCTTTGCAGTGTAACTGGACTTAAGTATTATTTTAGCACAGCTGAGCCTCGACAAATACTAAACTGGGGCCGGAAGACACAGATCTACTGTACTTTCTGTATTGGAGCGCACATCTCTCGGTCACAGAGTCGGCGCACTTGTCACACTTAAACAAATTGAACAATCAATTTGTCTTTTTAATGTGAAGGGTATTTTCAGAGCCAGAGGTGGAAGGAGGAGAGGATATTTTTATTAAATTGAAGTAAAAGGCAGGAGGAGAGAGGCAGAGGGAAATAAAGTTTGAAGTGTGTCAAGACGCAGTCACAGGCAGTGAGAAAAAAAAAAAGAAAGGGAAGGGGAGGGAAGAGGAGAGGGGAGAGCAGAGGACAGAGGTTGTGTTTGAGTTCAGGTCTCTGGTGCCATCATCAGCTATCCCCTGTATTCTGACCTTTGACCTCACTTTAATTCAAATGGACAACTCGTTGCTCTCTCTCTGCCTGCCTCTCTGTCCTTGTCCATCTTTATCTTCTCATTCTTATCTTCTTGCTGACTCCCGGCTCTCAATTCCTGAGTACATCACACATTATATTGTAGTCGTGTGTGTGTGTGTGTGTGTGTGTATGTGTGTGTGTGTGTGAGTGAGTGTGAGTGTTAAGAAGCAGTAATTGGGGTTATCTCTACAGAGGACTGTGTAAATGACTGGGGCTGTGAATCTATTCAAGTACAATTTCAGTGTGGAGAACATTTAGACTTAACTAAGTATCCTAAATAATATAAATGGACTCTCAGGGTGTGACCATTTAAAGCTAATTTAAGGCCGCTGTAATACTTTTAATTACAGGCACTTAACAGTGTTGTATGGTAAGATAAACACAACTGTTTTCAGCCCAGGACTGGACTAAGGTTACGGAGTACTCGATGGGATCATAAGCTTTTGCAGAAGAATTTGATGTTTTTCCTCTTTTAATTAAATGCACACAAATGTTTCCATAGAAAATTAACATAAATAATTACCTAACGTTCATGTTTTCTCACACTTTGGTCTCATTTTTGTAAGCTTTGGCCATCATTTTCAGTTTAATCTGCTTCTTGCCCTGCCTGTTTTGACGATGTTGCTGCATTCTAAGAGTACACAATAAAACCTGTCAAGTTGATTATACTTTAAAAAAAAAAAAAAAAATGATTGCATCAAAAATGTAAGTATATATCATTGTTCTATTCTTAATTTAGTTTACTTAAAATTAAATTAAATTTAGTCGTATTAACTTAATCTTGTGAAGTGGTTGCAACTAAAAAATATCAAGTTTAATTGAATCATTCTTTCTAAGTTTTAGCAACTTCAGTCAATCAAGTTTACTGTGCTACCTTTATTCTACCAGTTGCAAACCAATCACATTTGATTTTTTTAAACATTCTAAGAAAACAGAACTTGCACATCTCCCATATTCATTATTGCCAAAATACTCTTCACGGTGAAGTTAACTCAGACTTACTTGGTTTATAGAAAGAACAAAGTAATTATACTTGTCATTTTTAAATTGCAACAACAAAACTAAGAAAATATATCAACATTTTGAGTTAACATAACAATTAGATATAAAGTAAACAAATTAAGATTTATGGTTATACTTAACTTGTCAGATTTTACTTAGTTCAGTTTTATTATTACAAACAGGAATGATGGCCAGAACTAATAAAAAAAAAAAAAAGCCCTAGCTGAACAAAGTCCTAATCATCTTGTTAAAGCAAGTGTATAATAATTATAATAAGGACAAGAAGAAGAAGAAATAATTCAAAAATATGATCACTTATTCAGTAGTTGGTAGCTGCACACACATTCTGTAAGGCCCAAGATGTTTCAGTATGTGACATCTTAAGTTGTACTTGGTGTTCTGCCAGGAGAAGGGAGTGTCCAGTGTGGTAGGAGCCTCTAAGGATGCCATGTACTTTGTTCCTGCTGCAGCTGGTGTACAGAGACTCTACAGTGTGGAGACACGAGCCAATGATCTTTTCTGCGGTTCTTATGACTCTCTGGAGGATTTTTTTTTCACCCTTAGCAGAGTTGCCAAACCACACAATATAGCCCTGTCTCCTAGAAATTGTGTTTAATACACAGCTATTTTGAGAACAGCTGCTACATTTTGAAGGAAACATAATGCAGAGTGAATTGTGTTTTTCATCAACATAATGACACTGTATATGCCTTGTTTTTAATTTTATTTTATTTGTTTATTAATTTATTTTTACCCTTTTTAATACTGTAACCTTGACCAAAGTTGTGTGGCCTAAACCTAATTTAGGGGATTTGGAAGCAAACCTGGGGCTCTGGTGTCAACGTCCTGCACTTTATAAGCCCGCCATCCTCCCCAGCCACCTCCTCCTGAAGTCTAAGCATTAAACTAATGTTCTATTGCATTACCTGGAAGAAACGTTGTCTCTGAACATAATCCAGGCAGCTTTACGTTGCCACAACTTTATTTAAGAAAGCAGTTTAGTAACATACAAATGTAACTTCTAAGGTTGAGCAACAATACTTGTGGTATCTGTAGTCGGTGGTAGTAATAATACTCTGTTACAATATTTAAGTTTAGTACGGATACTTCCAAAAACTTTTTGCATATTTTTTTTCAACTTTCACTTTTACTCCACTGCATTTGCTAAATAAAATGTGTATTTTCACTCCAATACATTTTCAAATATCTATAAACACATATTTGCATATGTATGCAGAATATGTAGTCAAAAGAATGAGATTTTGATATCAGAGGTGTTCTGGTTTCTGTCTGTAGTCTGAGTAGTACTGACTAATCACATCTGAGTGCTCGGTAAACAGTCCATGTGAGGAGCAAAACAGGTTCAACACATTGGCTGGAATGCAATCTCTGAACCCGCTGGTTGTCATCTGATGATTTAGCTTTATAAAAGCTTTTTTATCATCCATGTCTAGATATCTGTTTATGGATTAGCTTAAATGACTAGCACATGAAGGAGGATATCTGTCGTGGATATTTGCCTACTACTCCAGAACTCCCGGAAAATTGGCCGCCATAGTTTCCAAGATTGGGGGGCTGAACGACTTCCAAATATTTCCTGTTCTTTTTCACAGGGCTTAACATTTATATTGCTCTTAATACAAAAGCCAATGTGTATAATAAGTGTCCACAGCTTCATAATTAGTGATAATTATAAATCATCTGTCTTTCATTTGGAATCACTAATTTGAGATGTGTGTCAGTACAGATGCACTACTGTTGTTAACCCTCCAATTAAAACTGTGAAATGATTGTATTAGCACTCACACCCATTTAATCAACTCTTAGCATGCCACTATTGCAGGAGATTGTTTGAATTTAATTTAAATTCAATTAAAATTTCAAGCCGTACCTTTTTTTTTTCAGTGTTGCAGCTCTCTAATTCTTCTTCTGATGTAAAATTACCCAAAGCGTGGCATCACATCTTAAACTGCATATCTAAAAGAAGAAAAAAAGTCTCTAACCATAGAGATAAATCCTGATTTTAAATGAAGCAAAGCTTTTGCCGCCTTGAAATGTTTTTACAACCAATCTGCTTTCCATCTGACCTCTGCGTGTGTGGGAGGATAGGTGTGAGCGCACATACTTCAAGACAAACCAGTTGGAACTCATAAAGTGGTCCATGAAACACTCAGTTTGTGTGTTATCTCTCCAGCACGTGTACATTTAAATTGAAAGATTGATTTTTCTTTCATAATGAAAGACAAAGGGCTGAGAGGGAGGAGTGAGACAGCGGAGGAGTGCATGGATGAATGGATGGAGAGATGACAATTTTTTTCGCATTCCTCCCCTGGCTTTCAGTCCAGGGATGGTGCAGAATGTAAAGCTGTGTGTGTGTGTGTGTGTGTGTGTGTGTGTGCGTTCATGTGTGTGTGCTTGCGTGGGTGCATGGTGCGCACACGTGTGTGCCTGTGCATACCTATATTTGTGCCTTGCGTCTTACTGTGGAGGTGTGTATTGATCACTGCAGGGTGATGTTTTATTAAACAGAGGTGAGGACGGAGACAGGAATGTCAGGCAGGCTGATGTCCCTCACTGTTGCTAAAGCCTTTTCCCGTTTGTCCTTTTGTTGTGGCTTTGCCGTGCAAATTCTTGATTTCCTCCTCTTTTTTATCTGTTCATCTTTTTAATCATCTCCTCGTTTTGCCCCCTTGCTTTTTAAAAAAAAAAAAAAAAATCATTCTTTCACACTCTCTGAATCCAACTCCTGGCTTTTCTGCTACATTTCCTTTTAACTTTTTCCCATCATGGCCACGAGTATATCACAATCTTTACTGCATACCCACTTATCTTACTCTTTTCCAAGTAATTATCTCACATGTGACCCCCACGCTCTTCTATTCCATTTACTCTCCGTTTTTATTTCAGTCTCACCCCTCTTTTCACTTATGCTCCACTCATCCTGGTTGCAATTTTCCACCTCCTTCCTGCTCCTTGACTCATCCACCATCTCTCTTTATTTTCCCTTTTTTTTTCTGCCGCCCTCGTCCTCCTCCTCCTCCCGCCTCTCCTGGGGAAAGTTGGCTGATAAGCCGGTTCGAACGGACATGGCTTCATGCTCTCCTTCTTTCCTTTCATTTCGCCCAGTCTCTCAGGTCCTGCAGACCCCTGTGGACTCGATCTACGAATCCCTGTTGTCTCTCTCTATCCCCCTTTCCTCATCATCCACTTCTCCGCTTTTCTTTCCCCTAGTGTGGGAAGAGAGATAAGACTGCATGTGTCCACGAACTTCTTCATCTCCTGACTTTCTTCCTCCTCACTCACCCACCATCCTCTTTTCTCCCGGGGGAAACGCACACCCACAAACACACACAAATACAAGCCTTTCAGAGTCTCTGTGTAGAGAACCAGCAGCGGTAACCACTCAGAGTCTTGTACAGGTTGTTCCCTGCTTGCTGCCACACAGTTCAACAATCTACTACTGTAGAGTATTGTGTTCATCTGTGAGAGTGTGTCTGTCCTCTCTTTTTGTTTTCTCCCACATTCACCATGTGTTTCCTGTTCCCTCTATCTTCCAATCTGGGCCTCAGAAGGTCAGCTGGTGGGGGGGTGCAGATCTGGAGGACTTCTGTGACACATACTAAGGAGGAGATAGGGAGGAAGAGAGGTGAGGAGGGGTGACATGTGGGAGAACC
Source organism: Plectropomus leopardus (assembly GCF_008729295.1). NCBI lineage: Eukaryota > Metazoa > Chordata > Actinopteri > Perciformes > Serranidae > Plectropomus > Plectropomus leopardus. Next base: position 7,003,311 of record NC_056467.1, on the reverse strand, counting down.
AATCAACAGGTCCAGTCATGACCTTTGAGATGGCGCCTCTTGTTGTCATACTCATCCAGGCCTGACACCCAAACCTTACTGTTCTCTCTCATCCTCTGCCTACTTCACCTTTTACTCTCTCTAGCTCTGCCCAATTCATTTCAGAACTCCACAATAAAGACACAGCTTCAAGAACACAAATATATGATTATCCTTTTTTTCTGACTTAACCTTTATTTTTTCATAATCCTGCCCTATAAAAACAAAAACTCTACCTTCCACACTTCCTTGTTTCTGAATTAGGATTAGAGCAGGTAAACACAACATGCCCTCATCCCAAATCATTACATGTTGATGCTGTGTCAAAGGATTTGCGCATCTACATTTTTTGCTTAAGATATCCTAGATGCCGAAACACTAGGATGTCAAAATAAAAGCACATGGTTAGGATTAGATTTTCCTTCAGTGGAACTAAGGGGCCGGGGCCAACCCCAGAAAAACAACCCCATAGCATTATCACTCCTCTACCGAACTTTACAGTTGGCACAATGCAGTCAGGCAGGTAACGTTCTCCTGGCATTCGCCAAACCCAGACTCGTCTATCAGACTGCCAGGCAGAGAAGCATGAATCGTCACTCACTTGGCATTGTGCTTGGTGATGTAAGGCTGCTCGGCCATGGAAACCCCTGCCATGAAGCTCCCGGCGCACAGTTTTTGTGCTGATGTTAATGCCACAGGAGGTTTGCAACTCTGCAGTTATTGAGTCAGCAGAGCGTTGGCGATTTTTACACACTATGTGCCTCAGCAATCAGCGATCCCACTCTGTAAGTTACAGTGGCCTGCCGCTTCGTGACTGAGTTGTTGTGGTTTTTAAAAGCTTCCACTTTGCAATAATACCACTTAAAATTGATTGTTGAATATCTAGGAGGGAAGAAATTTCACAAACTGACTTTTTGCAACGGTGGCATCCTATTACAGTACCACACTTCAATTCAGTGACCTCTTTAGAACGACCCATTCTTTCACAAATGTTTGTAAAGGCAGACTGCATGGCTAGGTGCTTGATTTTATAAACCTGTGGCAGTGGGACTGAATGCCACACCTGATTTCAATGATAAAGAGGTGTGGCCCAATACTTTTGTCTAAATATACATATACATACTGTATATGTATATATATATATTATATGTTGTGTCATGAATGAAAAATTGAGCTTGAGAGAGAAATTGGAACCTTACTTACTTTTTCACCTAAGCACAGCTGGCTATTCAGGCCTGAGGAGGGTATGAATGTCATTTTTGGCCCCCTGGCCCCTTTTCTCTCCCCAGTTACCATCTTTCTTTCACATTAGATGTGAAAGAAAGATGGTTAGGGTGTATAGATAAGACCAAACTGACTCAAGCCATGTTTGAGCAAGACTCCAGCCAAATAGTTAGAAAAGAGATTTAGCAGTTACTTATCATCCTGCTGAGAGGAGGTCAGCCCCCGTTGTTTGCGAGCCCATATCAAACACGCTCTAAATTTTAAGGCATTTTGCCAACAAAATTTTTCAAACCAACACATGTATCTACATGCTGAATTGTGCTGCCCCATGTCCTCAAATACTCTTCATGTGCCCACTGTTTTGGCATCACAGTGGAAATTACACTCAGCAAATGGGACATGGCTTCGGAAAAAATATATTCAAGTGGGTGTTTTGGCCTTAAGGGGACCACAGGCAGTAACTGCTCATTTTACACCGACCATACACTTTCATTCAAGCCTGTGTGCAATGCTGTGTAGAGGAAGGATCATTTCTATTTGTAAAACTTATTGCATTCCCAGCAATTCAACAAATGTTTTATGAATTTAGTAATTGACCCACAGAAATAAAAATATTCTTGTGACTTTGCAAAAATGAGTATCTGGTCTTTTCTTATCTTTCAAACACTTTTCCTTGTATTTTATCCATTTCTTTCTGTCCAAGATAGGTGCAGTGCACATGTGGAAACGACGTGTGACGGTACAACAGCAGCTATTTCAGGGTGGCCGCTGGCCTATTGATTTTCTCATCCTTTTTTTCTCTCTCCAATAATGCCCAGTAGAGGTTGTCCGACAGATTGATTGGGATAGTGTGTGTCTGTGTGCTTTTGTGCTTGTGCTGGCCGCAGATCACTCTGCATCATCGTTCTGTGTTGAATGAAATGTGCAATTTGAACACTTGTCGTCCCCTTCGGACCGTTGAACAGAACGCCACAAACAATCAATGACTGAATCAAACACACATACTGTAGACGGAATACAAACACCCATTGTCAGCCGGCTCCCACCCAAGAGGGACATTCTCTGATAGAAATCAAACATGGTGTTCAAAGGCACAAACAGAGAGATAGGAGCGACCTGGACTTCAATGAAATACTGTAGTAGGTCAGACTGTGGCTGGTAGCGTGCAATTTCGGTGGCATGGTATATTGTAGTTTGGAATGCAAATTAAAGTAATCCCAAAAGATAGTTTCTTTTGAATTTTTTTGCCTTAAAAAAATCCCATCTGATTGAAATGTATCATTTTTGTACTCAGCCCGCAAGCAACCCTTTGCTTAAAGTGCATTCCTTGAAATCCCAGCAGTGTGCGACAGCTTAATACCCCCCCAAACCTCAAACCACAGCAGGTTCTCTCCAACATTGTCTCATTCTGGACTCATTTCTACCTCAAACCTTGTTTCACTTTGCGCAGAGAAAGGTGGTGTGTCTGTGAGACGACCATCTAAGACTGCCTGCAGATGAAAAAGCCTTTTCAATCCCCAGGACCAAATTGAAACGCTATGATACTGAGATGAAGGTTAGCCAGGTGGTTCACAAGAAGACATAACCAGCTAAAGCAGATTTTATAAAGTGATTTTAAATGCGATGACATTTGTTCCCTCCTGGGACTACTTTGCTTGTACATGTCATAGCCAATGCTGAAAGAAACCAAGAACTTCTGTCAAGTCATTTTGCAACTCTGGAAAGTACAGTGATAGAAAAGGTAGAAACTAGTTTTATATTTCAGTTGAAAGGATGCTGAGTTCATGGTTATGCTTCCCCCTTATCAAAAGGTGGATTCTGTTATTTGAGGATTGGAAACATATGAGTGCACCCTACATTGTCGGGAGCAAAGCATGACATGGTTCCTTTAAAGTGAACTTCCAATCCATGTATCCATCTGGCTGTAATTCAAAATACAGATACTATTCTTGACAACAGTAGTGGAACAGTGGTAACACCTTTAAAATCCAGAGAAAAAAACTCCAAACCTTTCTTCCCATTGGCATCTGATTATGTCCTAGACCACCTGCCTGCATAAGCTACATCAGCAGTTAATAGGTAATTAAAGGGTTGCCTTTAAACCTCACAATCAAACCTGTCTACATATATCACAGCGGTGGACCTTTGCTTGTAAGAAAAAGTACTAGATGTCCATAGCCTCTCAATATAAATGCACAGCTAATTAAATGCCAGCTATGTGGCACAGCTTCTCTCTGGCCTGCTCATTAACCTTCCCCATTCAATATGTCAGAGGAAGTAACCTTTTCACAACTCACTCATGGCTTCGAGATCATGTTTACTGAAGTGAATAAGGTAAGGCCCTTCCCCTGAAGCATTTATTATCCTTTTGTTGTTGTAAAGTCTGTTTGTGTAATTTTATCATGCCCTGATTTTAAAGTAGTTCATTATTTTCGTGGGACCCTGTGGCAAGACTCGCCTTATTAAAACACATTGGCCTATTAGCTTCTGTGAGGGCACGTCAGCTTATTGAAATACTCATGCACATGCATAAAAATCATGCGTTAGAAAAATGAGTTCTTAACCTAATTTGACTGACCCTTCTTTTATTAAGACAGGTTACTTTTAATTATTGGCACCTTTTACTTGTGCCTGTGCTTGCTGAATTCTCACTAATAGTATTACTTTATGAATTAATATCTCAAAGGCAACTGCAGGCACTTAATGATCAAATCAACAGTCAATTTTGTTCATGAACTCCAAGCCATTTTCCCAATTACACTTATAACTAAGGGCAACAAAACAGAATTCATGGCGTCATGCAGAATGTCATCTTGCCATTTTATGTGGTCATTATTAAAGATATTGCTATTTTGGAAAAAGCCTTGGGTTGTTGTTCACCACTGATTCCTTTTAATGCAGCTGTTTTGTTTGTGTGTGCATTGGGTCTGTCTTTGTTTGTTCTGGTCATCATGTCTGAAGTGTGTGTGTGTGGGCGTCTTGTTTTGCTGTGGGCGCTGGTCATAATGGTTGAACGAAGGGTGCGTGACCTTGCCCCAAGGACACTCCTGCTCAGGCTTTTAAGTCTTCTATCTACCCAATCAATACTCTGCCATTTTACCTCCGTAGCATAGAGCACTGCTCCCCAAGTCAACACCTGTCCCTGGTACGGCAAATCTGTCACAGGCCTTGCCTCTCTGAAACATAAAATCACCAGCAGCAGCAGAGCAGCGATGCTGCCATTTATAACAGTCGTCGATCCTTTTCGTAAGGCCCCCGTGGGGTGCTGCAATGAGAAGCGGGAGAAGTTGAAAGGTTACACCCGTTGAGAGAACAGACTAGACAGGGATTTGGGCTTTAACCTGCACAGGAAATGGAACTGTCTCCATCTGGCGGGTTGTTCATCATGATGTAGCAAGTCAGATATAGTTCAAGCAGTGGGAATTGCTTCAACTTTCTCACCAACTGAATTCTTGAACTAACTTAAAAACCAGCTTTATACTGCAAAAGATGTGAAATTACTTCTCTATCAACTAGTTCAAGGAAGAAGTGCCTGTAAGAATCTAACCCCACATACTCAAAAGACACATTGAATAGTTTATTACAATACACCTCTGTGCAGTGTGTGTCCTTGCAGGAGTACAGTAGAATCCACGCAAGCAGTCTTATACATGCTTAACCTTTCTGCCTCTTCTTGAAAACACCTTGAAATTCTTGGACACAACTTGAAAGTACATGAAGTACTCTCTCAGCTTAATCTAAAATGAGTTTTCTACTCTTGGCTGATAAAAGGAGTCCTTCTCTTTTTCTCTTATTTTCTGCTACAAGGGATGTTAGGAATTTCAGATTGATGATGATTACAGTTCTTGGGGAAACTGGTATTGATATTTGTAATGTTTTGGCAATGTGTGTGGCATTATTGGTTGTAGCAGAGATAATAATGGTGGTAGAGGTAACTGGGGGACCCAATGCAGCTTCTGCTGTGCTGACTGACTGCAGTGATGACAATGGCACTTCCAGAGCTTTTCTTTTCCGTTCTGTTTCATAAAATGATTTCCATTATTCAACCTTGTGCTGCTGTAAGGAATATGACGAGTTCTCTTCATATCTTTGTCGAGGTTTCCTGGGTTTTCAGAGAGGAATAGCAGATCCTGAATGGGAAGCCAAACTGAATAAATTAAGAGCAGGGGTAAGACCTATGGAAGAACATGCAATCCAATAATGTGACATCAAACCATTCTTTGTCATTGTATTCAAGACAGATAGGGACTCACTCTACATGCATCCGTAGAATGTTGGCACATACTAAATGATCTTCCCACTGTAGCTAACAAAGCTTTTATCTGTCTTTTTTCTTCTATGGTCTCCTGGGAACATGTGCTCATCTGTCTTCCACCTGAATAATCCGTGTCACGCGCACTTCTCACCACAGGTAAGAGAACTACTTTATCCTTGCAGTGTACCTTTTGTTTTGTTTTTCTCACAATGAAAATGTACCCTCCAGGACCATTTAGTAGTGACGATCCCTAATGTGAACCAAAGTCTGCATCATTAACATGAACGTATAGCTGAAGACTGACTGCAAGCTTGTATTTGCATACTCAGTGCACACTCTGTGATCTCATTGAATATTCATATGCTGCTGAAAACAAGTCTTGGAGTTTGAAATAGAGATTGCTGTCACAGCCCGTGAATCACGAAGCAATTTTAGTTCTTGAAGGCACTGTAATCAGCATTGCCTGCTGTTATCCCTTATGCAATAACACAGACACACACACACACACACGTGCGTGTGCACACACAACAACCCTCACACATGTATGGGCACATCCAGTATATCCACTTCATATCGCCTATGTCTCCTTTAGACCAGGGGACAGTTTTAAGAAAAGCCCAGTGAAGGGCTTGTAGCTTGATGTGTCACACACTATCACTTCAGATGCACTCCTCTCTCAATTCTCCCTTCACTAAGAGGGGGGACCTAATAAACCCAGTGGACAGCTACAAGCTTGAAGTGTCATGCCACATCCATCCGAATAGTCTCCTCAACTTACTCTCAGAAGTGACTAAGGGATTTTTAAAAGCGGTGGTAGTGTTTATCTCCCAAAACCAATACTCTGAGTACAACTTGGGGAAAGATTAGAAGCTGTCTGTCACCGTTGTGCTGGTGTAATATCAGGTTGAGTTAAAGGTAGTGTCACTTCTTGTTAATGGGAGGGAATGCTCATGACCTTTCTAAGGCACAGGAAAGGTGTGTTTCTTCCAGTTGCGCCATTCTCCTTCGTTCTGTAACAAAAGTACAAAGGGCAGAGAAAGTCTGTGGTCCAAATGAAACTGGTTAGAACAAAAGTGGGACCAAGAAAGAGGTAGGGAATGAGGATATAGACAAAAATCAATGGACGTAAAGAAGAAAAAAACATATTTCGTAAAACAATGTAAATGAAGAGCATTTATTTTTGTTTTACCAAATTAATATGGCATGCCAGCTAATTATGTTGTGCTATGCCACTTTGCTGAGAAGCAAAATAAAATATAAAAAATGTAAGACTTTAAGTGTGCACCAACTAAAAGCCATGGGACAGAGTGAGAATTGAAAAGAAAGAAAAAAAAACAAAACATTACGGTCTAGTCTGACTATGCTTACTGCTCTGTTAAAGCCACTGTTTTAACTGTTTTTCTTCTGGACACAAAATGATATAGCCAAACATGAGGTTTTTTGGTCTAGACAGGCCTTATAAAAACTTACCTTAACCAACAAGACTAACTTAATTAACTATTGTACGTTGGGCTCTGGGCACTGCCAAAACTCAATATTGTGCCTGAACATATCCTCTGCAGACAGTGTTAGATAAAGTCAGGCCAGCTGTTTCCCCTTATTTCCTGTCTTTCTGCTAAGCTAAGCTAACCACCTCCTTGTTATGAGAGTGGTATTGATCTCCCTCATCTACCTCTTGGCAAGAAATCGAATAAGTGTATTTCCCAAAATGTCAAACCATTCCTTTCAATAAAAAATGTGTGTGTGGCACTGGCTGGCAGGTTGTAACTGCCACTTGCTGGAATTTAAGAGGACTTCTGGCGAATTGCTTAAGTCTGCTTCAGATAAAGGTGCGTCTGGAGAGTTTTACTTAAAACGTCATAAACCTATAAAAATGAAACACTGCTTCATAAAAAGACTTAAGGAACCAACAGTAACAAATTCTCATAACTGTGGGCTTTTCCAGATCCTGGTGTTTTGGCTCTAGGGATGGCAGTTCACGGTCTGCCTGTTGGTTGGTCCCCACCACTTTTTAAACAGCTTTTGGATGGATTGCCATAAAGTTTTATACATTACATATACATTATACATACAAACATTTATACACCCCGCTGTATGAATTGTAATTGTTTCCATAATGCGACTATGCCAACCATGATTATTTTCCATAGGCTAACTGAATTAGTTGGGATGCTACTTCAAAAGATATCATATGAACCACTGTATGTGAATAACTGCTCGCAATTCTTGGTTCACACTTTTGCCCTGATTTTTTACGAGCCAACAGTTTTTGGAGTTCATTGACAGAAGTGCTTCAGAGGCAAATTGGTGTTGGCTCAGCTCTCACAAATCATCACTCTTGTACTTTGTGTTAACTGTTCAACTGTTTGAGCTGAGAGGCTTACCGATGCATTGCAAACTTTCCCTAAGTATCTAGCGTGCTAAATATCTGGACCTGTCAGGAACTTTGTTGGCGAGCCACAGCCAATGAGAACATAAGACATGGGGAGAGGGTCGTCCACACATCACATGACATACTCATGCTGGAAGCTCTTGTAGTGTGTGATGCCCTGTCACTGCTCAGTCATGTAGTATATATATCTTTCACGGTGATATGATACGCCGGGCAGCGTCAGTCTGTATCTTGGCTGGACAGAACCTTTTATGATGTTATGATATGCCACTGCTTGGCTGGATGACACCTGTTGCAAGTGTATGATACCAGGTAGGGCCATGTCAGATGACAACGTGGCCGGTTGGAATTTTTTCACGGCTGTGTTACACGCAGCTGGAAGGCATCAGGTTAAAACACTGCATGTAACAGTGTAATAAAATGAGTTGGAAGGTTCCTGTAGGGCAGGCTGGAATGGAGGTGGATGGGTCCAACAAACCCCAGCCCAGTGTTTGCTTCCTGTATGTATGTATATACCTCGTATATCTTATCTTTTTTTTTATTGTAAATCTGTATCTTTTATTATGCTTTTATATTTTATTGCTCTGTAAAGCACTTGAATTTGCCTGTTGTACGAAATGTTCTATACAAATAAAGCTGCCTTGCCTTGCTTTGCCTATGTAGTGTCAAACCATGATGTTTTTTTCTAAACCTAACCATGTGCTTCTGCTCCGTAAACCGAACCACCCGTGGCTTTTTTGCCTTATCCTAACCATGTGCTTTTTTTTGTTGTCATCCCGGCATTGGTTGCGGCATCCCGGAACATAAACAGCTGATGCAGGGGGACACTTACAGCATAATGTGTAGATGTGAAAACCCACTGACAACGATTTAAGATGAGAACGTGTTGGAAAACAAGACCTCAGATTAAAAGTCGTGTATGCCAAACCAAATGTTCTATGAGGATACGTTTAGTATTGTCCTTTTTTTCCGGTGGAGTGTCAATAATTGTTTTAGTAAAACTTGTTTCCTTTTTAATATTATCCAAGACTAAATTGTGACTCTCTCTTGCCACCTGCATTTCTGGCTACTTACCTAGTGTTGACTTATCATACAAATAACTATGATAAGTGGTTGGTTAGTTAAGAGCCATTACTTTTGTGTCATATCAACAATGTGTGAGAATCATCACAAAAATAAAAGACTCACTCAAGTTACCTGGTTTCATTTATATATATATATATATAAGGATAAATACAAATACATGTATATATATGTATATATATATATGTGTCTGGCTGTGCTAACCATCCTGCTCATAAATTGCAGATGTGATACATCACAGTGTTATATAGATATATAACTTGTCTGCCTCTATCCATCTCTCTCTCACAGTAAACCACAGTATTGATGTTCAAAAAAGTTGAGTCGACGTATACTTATCATTCTGTGGTACTCATCCGTCGCTGCATTATAGATGTCGTGTTTCACCTGCAGATTTAGTGATTTTATGTGAGAGGTGTTTCTGGAAAGGGATGGGCTTAGCATGCTTTGCTCACTGCTGGACAGTCACTGCTGTGTGCTCCCTGGTGTGATGCATGCATGTATTCAGCTCTGCTTTTCTGTCCACATGGCGGCATGCTGAAGAGCGTGCGAGAGAGAAATCGAGGTGCTTCACATCCAGAGCAGAGCTGTTCATTTAGATAAGAGCAGCAGTGTATTCAGGACATGAAACAGAGGGTTAGGGCCATGGCCTGTAGATCAGCCAGCAGCCCTGGATTTACCGGTATTTCAGGGGGAATTTAGTGGGGAAACTGGGACTAATCCTGTTTGTAAAAAGTCACAGGTAGAGGGATTAAGGCCTGTTGTGTTGTCAGCCTCAACATAGACACAGTCTTGGCAATAAGGAGGAAAAGATGTGTGCTGGTCTCTGAGCGTCTGTGTGCGTGTAATGGTGTTTGGGTGAGAGTATGTGAGAAATGCCAGGGGGATTTGCGAGGATGGGGGAGCGTAACTGACCTTCAGTAAACACACACATACACAGGCTCACACACACAGACACATGAAGTGTGTGGATATTGCATTTCATGCTTATTCATTCATTCAGAGAATGCCCTGTGAGATGAGAGAGTCTGTGGCGTAAAATACAAAGTCACTTCTAATGCTTCTTTGAGTCAGCAGCAAGCCGTCTCACTCACCTTCCCACATGTTCTGTCCCGTCTTTTTTCATTTGGCAACAAAAACAGATATGTATTTCAGAAAAACGAACACTTTCCCTGTAGCAATTACAAACAGTACTTAAAGAAAATTCAAGGTTGTTGTCTTTTTCTAACCTGGCTCTTCTTTCCATGGTTTTAGCATTTGCCATTTCTATTGGTTCTGGCATTTTAGTCACCAGAACCATTATAGCAACACCATAAAATGCAATTAGCTATGGAAAACAAAAGCAGTAAAAGTCTGAAGTGCCACAATGATGATAGTCTACAATACCTACATTATCTACATCATCAGAGTTATCTTAAGTTAGGCTTGAGATCTCAAATAATTAGCAGGAAGTCTGCTTTAAAATCTCTGAAAAAAACAACATTTTTTTGGAATAATGTTTAATATGTCTCCTGTGAGTCCCTCAACTTTATGGAAATCAAATAATTAATTAAAGCAGACTTTGGCAATCATAATAGCCTGAAATTGGATTTAGGGAAAAGCTAGAAATACCTATAGTGGAGAGTAATTAGTTGCTTTTAATCAAGTATTCTAGTTGGGGAAGGGGAGATTGATACTGCATGGCAATATAGTATTGATCAGAGACTCAAAGTATCATTTTTTTCTTTTATTATAAAAATCATTGATATTGCAAATACAAATTAAGCTTTTTGTAGCCTTGTGGAACAATAAAATCAGTCACTTTTTTTAGTCCATTAGATGCATTTTGCTGCAGTAAAAATAAGTGAAGTAAGATGAAAACTTTAACTTATTAGATAAAACAGATGTTTTTTTATTTGCGTTGAAAAAGGTAATAAATAAATACATTAAAGTTGTCATCTTACTTCAGTCATTTTTACTGCAGCAAAATGCATCTAGTGGACTAAAAAGCCGATTGATTTTATTATTCTACAAGGTTACAAAACGCTTAATTTGTATTTGCAATATCAATGATTTATATAACAATAGAAAAAAAATATACTTTGAGTCTCTGTATGGTGCAGTTGCTGCAGCACCCCCTGCTGGAAATGGCCACCATCACAGCAATTCATTCAAATTGAAAAAAAAAAATGTGTATTGGTATTTACCAAAAAAAAAAAAAAAAAAAATACTTAAGTAAGTTTTAAAAATTAATTAGAAACACTGAATAATTATTAATTATTGAAATAACGTTAAGCAACATGGTCAATGGATGTGACGTGGGTCAGCTTGCAGTAAACTTGTCCCTAGAGATGGCAAATTCGACACTTTAAAACATTTCAATACTTTTAAACCATTGCTTTGAAACGTTTTGAAACTATTCAAAACCTGTTCGCTCTACATTGGCATCTGCTGGTAGAAGCTTGCATTGCACCCATTTATCATTGTTTTTTTTCCCAACCCAAAAGCCTGTATAGCTATAAATATAGTTATATGTATCAATATAAATATAAATATAAATATAAATAAATATAAATATAAATATAAATATAAAATAAATAAATAAATAAATAAATAAATAAATAAATAATAAATAAATAAATAAATAAATAAATAAATACATACATACATACATACATACATACCGATCACGTGACGTTTCGAAACCCGTCTCGAGCTACGCGCCAAAGCCGGAAGTGACGAAACGTTTCAAAACATTTCGAATCCTGGGTGTGGAATTTGCCATCTCTACCTGTCCCGGATGAATGTGCACACAGACATTTCGAACAATTTGGACATTATTGCACTCATGAGTGACTTTATCTCATCAACCCCTGAGCGCCAAGCCACTTTTGGGAGGCACAAACCCAGCCAAGGTACAGTGTTTGTTTTACTATGAGCTGCTGCCGCGCAGTTTTACACCAGTTTTTGGCCGGTATTTTTACGCTGATAATTGTGCTGCAAAAATGTATTTGGCTATGTTGTTTGGTGCTGTGCAAGTTGGCTCTTTGGATTGCTTGAAGCTGCGCATTAGGATATGTTCTGTTCTGCTGTGCGCAGTGTGTTGATGGCCCCGTTTTTGTTATTTTTTACGAAGCGGGCTTCAGTGAATATGCAGAGGATGGTTTGTGCGTTTGTTTGTGTATCCGTGTGCGCGCGCGCGCGGTTGTCTGTGCGTGCGCGGCCGGGGGTTTAAATACTGTTATGTATTTTTGAGGTTAAAATACTGTGTTTTGGATTTGCGTGCAGTGCTCTGATTGACTTAACCTGTAAAAATATGAGTGATCTGTATGTTCTGGTTCACTATGTGCAACGGAGTATGGTGACATATGTTTGATCCATATTGCAGTAGTGCATGTTATAATAGAATGTTATAATATAAAGGGATTTTTCACAATATATGCCTTTAGAAAAAGCTCCTCCTGTTGATTATATTCACACACAAAATGCAGCTCTTATCACAGTACCCTTAACTAGAAACTTCTTCCCACAGAAACACAGAAATATTGGATTTTCTTTTATTTCTATTTTTTTTATTGGAGTGTAGCCCCACAGCACTAAGATAGGGTCGGGGCCTTATAAAAAGGTAGCAACCTGGTAAGATCAGACCATAAGTAGCAGTCATTCAAGAGACATGGCACTAAAAAAAATGCACTTATAGCAGAGCAAGTCCAACAAGAGTGAATCCGGCTTTGGCTTTTACTTCACTTTCTCTGGCGAGCGTGTTAACAAACATTAACTGAAAATCCTGCGTAGTAAACCTTTAATTGATAACATTTCCTCATTATGTTAATAAAAAACATAATTCACTCAGCATTACTTTCCCCAAAGGTATTTGCTGTTTCAAATCAGCAGTAAACCTAATTTCCCAGAGACGGGGCTGGAAAGAGATGAATAGTATATTCATCTCTACCTTTATTTACTCTTGGAAAGACACACTGAGGAGCAATAGCTCTTTTTAACTAATGTGCTGAGTTTACGATTTAAAAAAAACCCAGACCACATACACACACAAAACAAAACATTTTAGGATGGTAATAATTAACACAAAAGCAAAGGCATCACACAAATGCATAAAAATGCATGGGGGAACAATACAAGTTTGAGCAAAGTATCAGTGAAGCACCCTTTATAAAATAATTTGCAGTTAGGATTAATTGTAATAATTAATGTTATTTTAATGAGTCATTTTAATCTACCCCAAAGCACCGCTGTGTAAAGACTCCATATTGGTTCTAAGATAGCCCACAATGCTTTTACTGCATATTTTGAAAGAATACTTCCCATATTTTTGAAACATGTAGACAGAGCTCTAGTCCTTTCAGTGCAGCTTTATACCTGAGCGAAGGTCAATGGTGCTGTATCATTATGTAGGTACTGATGGAAGTAGTGTTGTCATGATACTGGAATTCCTAACTACATACAATGACTTGGAAATGTTGTTATTCAATACCATGGCAAAAAAATGACATTTATGGAAATTAATTTTAAACTGTACCATGACAACAATGTCTTTTCTTGGTAAGTGGCAGAGAACAGAGAAATGACTAAAATTATAGAAATTTAGATTGAGTGTTATAATAAAAGACTATGTAATCTGCAATGATGTGATATGTCAATACATAAAGTATTACACAATAAACAGGAAATACCATGATGACAAGAAAAAAAAAAAAAGATCCTAAATCCCTCTTTGGAACATTTACTTTTTTATATTTCTTCAGACCAAAGAAAAAGGTCAGTCTGAGGGAAATGTCTTTGATAGAGCACTTTGGGTTGTGACTCATACATTAACATGAATGATTGGACGCACACATGTGCATTGACACGCACAGTCACTGCACATGTGCACACCATTATCTAAGATGTGCCACCAAATGTCCCCGCCGTCTGCCTCGTTTAACCTGGCAGAGGACCCTGTAATAATCCTGCAGATGGCCACCTCTACTTTCTCTCTCTCTGTCTCCCTCTCCCTCTTTGACACACACATTTCCACACTCTTCCACTGCCATTTTTCTCTGCCTCCTACATCCAAATCTGCAAATCTGGCTTCAGCTGAGAGCCTCTCTGTCTCTGGCTCACATTACCTTCCACTACGGTCTTTGTTGGCTGCCTGACCTTCACCATCGATAGCTTTATTCATTTTGTCTCGCAACATCCCAGGGCCGCAGGATTCCTGTTCTTAGTTTTACACCCATAAAGGCACAAAGATGCAGTGGGGGTATTTCGTGAGCCCCTCAAACAAACCTGGAGCAAAGCTTGTCAGCCACAGCTAGAGCTGAAAACTTACCCAAACCAATTGCTGTCTTATTTGAGCAGCTGCAGCCTTTTCTGTCTCCACTTCATCTCCCTCCTCTGTCCAATTCAATTTAATTCCAGGACAAATGTAATAGGCAGAGCTTTCAGATTATTACAGTCAAGTTATCACTCACCTTAATGACTTGTTCTTAAAAAAAAAAACCTCCTTTCCCATCGAGACTTCATCTTTCTGTCTCTATCTCCCTCTATCTCTTCCTCAAACATGCACTGCCAAAATTCAAGATGCATTTCAAAACATTATTGCCATATCAACCGAGGCTGCTATTAGCTTATCTCCACGACAGAGACAAGACAGGACATCAGGTACACATATAATTATACTCCCACGATGCAATATCCAGTACCCACGAAGGCTATGAATTCACACACTGTTGCTACGTCTCTCTGTCAAGCACACAGGCACACACACACTCTACGGTTCTCCCTATTTCTTGTACAGAATTTTCCAGTCCCCTAGAGGTGAAGATAAAATAATTGAGAAAAGAGAGACAGGAAGAGATAGGACTCCAACATTGCATGATGCCAGGCCTGAGCCAGCCAGCACTATATTCCTCACTTATTAATTTGACTTCATGAATGAGCCGGCATTGTGCTGTGAAAATGACTGGAGATTAGCACTGATTAAAGAGGGAAATCAGTTAACATAAGCACCACCCCCACATCCTCTCCAGCATCCCTCCTAATTAAATGCAGTCATGTGGAGCTTGGGCTTGTCGAGCCTGACTCTCTCCTGGGCCTCGGCTCCACTCCTGAAGCCCGCATATCAAATATGTAAACCGCTTTCGATAGCGGACAGATGGAATTAATTATTTCCCGCCAGTTGAGTGATGAGGCTACATGAAAGTTAGTGTGAGCAATTATTTTTGACATTAATGGCACCGTGTTTTTATGTTTCTTCGTTTTTACACGAGGCCGCATGAAGACAATGCAAACTGTCGAAACTATTGTCGTCAATGTTTTGTCATGTTCCTTTAATTGGCAACAGAAGGCGCCTCCATCTTACACACTTGCCCTTTTCTGTTTTTCTCAAATTTGGACTGGAAACCTGCTAAACTGTAAAACTAGGAAGAACTACTCAGATATGAATATAAGATATTGTTACTGCACTGCATATTTCTTGCCTAAAATGTTTCAGAAATGTATTTTTATGCTCCATTTTACCATAATGGAGAGAGTTTATGAACTGACAACACTAAGATCAAACGGCAAAACGAGGCGGCGCTGATTATCTACAAGCCAACATTCTGTTACCGCACTGCTTATTTCTCACCTCAGGTTTTTTTTCCGAAACCTTTTTTATCTTACTTTTAACTGTTGTACGAGATCTGGCTGGCTGTCATTGTGTCAGATGAATATGGTTGCATTATGTCACCCATCAACGGGAACATCGGTCCGATGCATTCTGGTAGTTATAGTTTTTGAGAAAAAATCAATGCCACGGTCCTTTTTCTCTTTTTTTTTAACTTCATGTAGCACCAATTTCAAAAGTATTTGTGTCTTTTTTTACTGCATAGGCAGCATACTTTTATGTGAGTACTGCCTTTATATCATGACATACTTTAAAAATATAGTAAGAAAAGGGGTATTTTATCTTTGTGGTCATACAAATCCCACAAAAATAAATAGTTAAAGTTTCCAGTGTTGATGCTGGAGCAGCACTCTGACAGTCTGTCTGGAAGGTAAGGCACTCTTCAGCCAGAAGGTCGCTGTCAGTGTCCACCCAGTCTGACGTGGCCTTGGGCAAGACACTTAACCCATTTACTGCTTCAGAGGCAGCTCCCTTGCTTGCTCCTCTGCTCTGACCTCTTTGGTATCATGTCGACATAGATATTTGTCAAAAAGGGATATGCCCCAAAATAAATGTCTCCAAAACTATTGTATATGGTGAAAAAATATGCCCAACTCTATTCTTTAAAAAATGTGCTTTCCAGTGCATTGAATGGCCCCCCGCTGAGGCTACGTTACATGCTCTGGGACACCAGTGTGGCCTTCCAAAATTCATATTGCCCTTGGCCTTCTGTGCACCTGCATGTTGCATAAACATGAAATGGCTCATTCTGCCTGACTTACCGGTAAATTAAGTCCTTGGGCCATCTCTAGTGTAAGAAAGTGCATTTTTGACCACCCTCCCCTGCAAAGTCGAGCCATCTCTGCATAGAAACTAATAGGACAGCATAAACTAAACCTTTACTCTGCTTTACACTTGCTTTACAGCACAGTTATTCATTCTTGTGCTTTGCAAGCATGCATCGCATTGCAGGGCGCCCCTGCTAATGGAGAGGAAATGATATTCACATCATGAGAAGAGACAGGAAGGGACCACCATGCACCTATTCCCTCTGAATCACCAGCCGTGAATTTTACATCTGCGTCCCTTCGGTTGCAAACTGACGAGCGAGGGGTGCGCTGCATGTTTTATGGATGAGTTAGAGAGGTAAGAGCAGAAGACGGGGAAGGAGTTATCGCACAGAGATGGAATTGTGGACGAGAGGGTCTGAGCAGTGCCTCTCTGTTGTTCGTTCAACAAGACACCTTAGCGTGGGCCATTAGTACGTGCGCACTTGGGAGAGTCTGGTAAACACCCCTCGGCTCACACACACAGACACACTTACTGACTTGATACATCCACAGAAAACAGGGTTTTAGACCCTAGAGCCACTTGAGGGCCTGGTTAGATGTTTTTTATCATAGTCTCTAGGGAGGTGTAGAGTAAATAGGAATGGGCTGATGCACTTCCGAAAAAGGGAGGCGGAGAAATGCTTTTAAGAGTGCACCTGACCGTGGCTAAAGACATATCAAAAATAGTTGTAATATGCAGCATCTCGAGCTTCACTTCATTCGATAGCAACGTGCCCTCAGATTGTGGTTTCTCCTTCTGCATCTGGTGGTGTACAGAGAGCATGTCCAGACTCAATGCATATTTCACACAGTGGTTATAGAGACTTGAGATTGGCTTGATATGACAGAAGCTCACCAGGCACATGACATTTCCTCCCCGTGCGTTGTTAAGATGACAGCATGAACCTGCGCTGAACTGGATGTATTTCTCACATAGTCGAGTCTCGTCATGAAGCTGCAGTGTGGGAAATGTGTGGGATGCTCTTTTTTTAAAATTTTTTTTATTTTTTCTAAATATTGTCTTCAGCACTGTCGCAAGAAAATGAATCATCCTCTGAAGTAATGTGTGAAAATTAGCATCTGTTGTCTGTTCATAAGTTGCTGTGCTGTTTTCTGAATCAGTGCAAAACATGTATTTGATCTTCAAGCCAGTAACAAACTCACTGAATCTCAACCCATGCTCTTATTCCTGCATGAAAGATTTGCCTTTTTGCAAAAAAACTGGCGTGTTCTGCACTGGGTTCACTCATCAACTGTTATAAGTGCATAGCCAATGAGTGATTCATCAATATTTTGTACCAGTTTCTTTAATTTGTGGCACCAGGATATGAATAAGGTTAGGTTGATTTGTCTACTGATTTTACCATGTTTCTGTTAAGCGGTCAAAAGTGCAGCTGCCCCAAATCCGGTGAATATTTAATACTAATGTGCAAGTCATATTCGTGAGGTGCCTTTGATTTCAGCTTAATTCATGTAATGCCTTTGCCCTCACTGGACTGTTTTATTCCCCTTTGTTGTATTTGTGAGTATGAACCAAGCACTCCTTGAGTGCAATAGCCTTTCAGCTGGGCTGTGGTATGCTATACTTCACTCTATACTGAAGGCATCAAGGGCTTTCCGGCTGATGTACTTGATCCAGCCTGACGGATGTGTGCCTTTGACTCACCACAAGTGACAATTACGCAGACAAAGTGTAGTCACATACAAAGGAATGTCCTATATATATCATGGAAGTTAATAGAGTAAGCAGAGAAAAGCTAGGCCAACTTACATTATAGGCTGCATGGAGGTTGGGTTGGCTGTTTGTGTGCATGTTTGCATGTGTGAAATCTGCATGTATGTAATATTTATTTACATGGTATGTAATTTGCCGATTTGTATTTTGAGCCATGTCTGCAAACCGAGTTTCCCTCATGGGGCTATAACCGTTTACAATTGGATTGTTTTGCATTTGCACCTGCTGTTTTTTTGTGTGGACACATAAATGTGTGAATGCATGTGTGTTTGCAAACGAGCAAGTGTGTGCTCATAAGCACAGGTGCAGAAAATAATTTGCAAACCAATGAATTCCTTCGCTTGCCTCCTGATTTCATTTAAAGCAAATTTCATATTTTACCAAAGAAGGGAGGCAACCCAGTACACTTCCATACTCATTTCTCACCCCCCATGTCCCTGATATGGAATGTTTCTGCTCCTCAGACTGCAGGCATGATGCTGACTGGCAGGCCCTGTAGGGGACCTACTGGCTCAGTATGCTGTTACAGTACTTAATCAATATAGCAGTGCTTCAACCATGACTTCAGTGCCGGCAGAGGATTCTGCTCAATGCTGACAGGATGTTTTCATTCATGCCGGAGCCATGTCACAACTCGGTTTTCACTTAAAAATCAAATATTTCTCATTCTTAAATCTGACATCTATAATAAAATACAGTTGAATATATAATAACTTCAGTTTCCACCAGAGCAGAAAATTGTCACAAAAACCTAAAAGCAACACAAAACACATAAATCAAGTAACAAATAAAGAAATATGGCAACATGATGCCCCTAAGACAAAAAAAAAACCCACTCAGATTTGGAGTTCACCACAGTGCACAGGTAAAAACAAAAAAAGAAAAAAATCACAAAACATAACACTAAATGTTGCAGAAAATTGTTTGTGGCTCTTAAAAATTTAATATTTTTGGTTGTCAAAGTCACAGTAACGTTCTTATATGGCAGCACTGGCTCCTCTGTCCTTGCATCTCTCGGTTATATCCTTGCCGGGAGGCGCTACGACCAAAGTGCAAGGAGACATGTTAATGTAATGAAAAGCAACCTATGTGGTTGATAAACAAAGAAAATCTCTTTTCTGCAGCATTAAGTCATTAACTCTGAGATCAGTGTGCCTTGTAGAAGGATGTGTTTCTTGATGAGGTTAAACGCTGAACTAAAATCCATAAATGATACTTATATCCTTTTGCATGCATTAGATGCTTAATAATGATAAAATAATAGCAGTGCATCATCTGTGACTTTTGTAAGAAAATTCAAGTGTCTAAATTCCGTTTTTGTTTCAGGCTTCATGTTTGGCTAAAGATTTGGATAATTAAGATCACAAGTCTAATTTTGGTGTTAAAAGCATCACATTTTGATTTCATTCATACCCATTATGTGTCGTTTTTCATTGTTGACCGTATGCATAATTTCTGTTCCCTCTGTATTTATTCAGTGTAATGACTGATGAAGTGTTGCTCAGTCAGAGTGAGGCCCGAGCATATTCACCTACACTTAAAGTCTTCACTGACAACACACTTCAGAACGTATGGTGTGTAAGATAAAGGGCAGCGCTGTAAAATACTGATAAGGAACCTCTGGTACGGCATTTGCTGGTTGCTTCAGTGGCATATTTTACCGGTGAGAGAAGTTTTTGCTTGCGAAAAGTATTACAAAGTCAGCAGAATACAACCAACCATCTGTGATAGCCCAAATATGCATAAACACTTGCTTGCACATGCTATTGCACACATTGTTCTCACACACAGTTATCAACCACAGCAGTAACACACACACACACACTGACAATGAATTCCATCAAAACACACCACCCGCCCCTGATAGATGCAGCCGTTCTGGAGCGTGCTGATATTACTATTGATATTGAGGGCTCACCACCTTGTGCTCCATTGCAAAGTGAAGTGTTTAATTGAGAGTGAGTAAAGCGTAGGTCTGTGCCGCTTTGGCCGCACTCCACCCAGCAGCCTGTGAAATAGACTGTATTTCACGCCATCTCCACCACCAGACGTGAAGGAAATGACACCCGTGCCTCATGTCTCAGCGTCATCTCCTTTGCTCGCTGAAACATAAACACCTGAAATATTTTCATACGTTTACTTATTTCATGCATTCCTCACCTCCCTATTTCACTTTAACGCCTGCATGGCTCAGTGGTTGCGATCATTTGGGGCAGCGATGTGGTGGAGCGAGGCAAGAGAGGGAGAGAGGGAGACCTAAAGGGAGATGGAGAGAGGTGTCGCACAGAAGTTGCTGAGGTGACGACCTGATTGATTTTTAAATGAACTCGAATTTGTGGGTTTATGCCCTTTTGCTTTGTGCTTGCCTGCAATCCTGACATGCTTGGATTTTGATTCGGCTAAGAAAAGCGCTGGCGGGTGCTGTAAATAGTGGGATGATTGGGGATCGGGGGAAGGTGGGGGTAAATGGCTTGGGTGAAGGATAAGGATAGGAAAAGAAGTTTTTTTTCTTCATTGAAGCTCGCTGACATCTTGACTTCCTATATTTTTTTTTCTGAAATTATACAGCAAAGAATTGCAAAGCATCCATCACCTGTTGACCATTTAAAAACACTATTGTGATTTATTCTCCATATGCACCAAAAAGCCTTTGAGTGTGTTTAAAGCTGCACTAATCAATATGTTTCCATTAAGAATGAATCAAATGGCCACTTTCAATGGAAAGGTGCTGCTCAAAGTGACGAACCCACAAAGAATTATCACCCAATTCTACAGTTTCCCTCTTCTTTGTAGAATTTTTGCATCTTTCAGCTCATTGTTTTGAAAATACAGCCCACAGCCATACTAACACTCCTTTAGCCTTGTTCCAGGCAGCTGGTGTTAGTAAAAAGTCTCTTACAAAGCCAGTGTGCAGACAGACAAAGACAGTGACTAGCTGGTGAATCTAATGGAGCATTTAGATATCAGATTTTGACAGCTGTTTTTCCTAAGAGTGGGTGGGAATCAAAACAGAACTAAAAGGAAAATGAATACCTTCTATTTATGAAGTAGCCAGAGGCATAACTTCAGATAAGTGCTCTTTTTCCTGCTGGAACTGTAAATGGGCAGCTGTTGATCAGCTTTATAATGTGTTAATCTGCCATTTACATCTTACAGTGCTTATTTATTCTAGGTAATCTCTAGGGAGCTTAAACAACTATGGTACAGACAGAGTATAAAAACCTTTTCATAAGCATTAAATCATAATAATATCATTATAATCGATCACCTCAAAGATATACTTTGAAGTGTATGTGGTGTGTTTTTCTGCAGAGACTCTGCCTGTACTTTTAAAAAAACTTCTGCTTATTCTCTGTGTTCAGGACAAGTATGTGCGCTGCTGGCGAATTTGTGAATCCTAGGATGTTGAAGGAATGGTCTGTCCTACTCTGCCTTACTTACGCAATCCCTTTCCAATCCCACTCTACTTGCCTACACCTAACTGATCCAATCCAACAAAGGCAACACGTGCTAACCGCCCATAGGTAGAGCAGGCAGATCATTCCTTTGCTGTTCTAGGATTCACAAATTATCTACTCCTACAGCACTGAGGCGAGTTCAGGGCTTTATAAGAATGCAGCAACCAGGTGCCAGACTGTCTGGCTTCTAAGAGACACAGCACCCTAAATAAATAAATAAAAATATAATATAGCAAGGCAAAATGCCAAATGAGAGTGGCTGTTGGGTTGACTTTTACTTTCACTTTTGTTGGTGTGCTTGGTTTCAACTTATGCAACTTCTCGCCAAATAGTGGTAAAATTTATATAGTTTGCTAGTAACTATATAGTATGTCAGTGCATCTTTTTTTCCCCTAAATACCATGGTTATGGCTGTCTGGCTAAAATTTTTATCCACTTGAGGGAAGTGGTCTCTGTGGCAGGTCCAGGCATATTAAAGTGGACGTCTTGAGCAGCCAATGATACATGGAGCGCACAACGGGCTTTGTTTGTCTGTCGCTGATGTAAACTACTGTCCCATTGGTGTACACAGTCAGGACCTCACTCTTACAACATGCCCACTTTTCAGAGATGAATATATTCTGCCTGCCTACCCTGTTTCACTCAGAAGTAAGTCAGGACACTGACATCAGTTAAAAAGCACCTAAACGTGCATAAAGGTTGAGGAAAGTAACCTTTCTTAAACACTGTTGTGACAGTTCAAAACACTCTACATTGAAGAGCAATGTACATCTAATATTCCATGTACAACAAAAAGATTAGGTCATTATTTATCTACAGGTTGAAGTTCAAGTATTGTCCCTTTATTCAACATGTTTTAATGGTGTGATGGAATTTTATTAAAACACTCTCAAGTCACAAATACTTGCTTTATAAAAGTTTTTAACATCTTCGAGATGCACTGCAGCAAAGAAATGAGATATTTACAGCTCTTGGCCCTCTTCAGTATCAAAAATTCAACAGAAACATGCAGTCTGTGAGCGCTGGCATTCTTTAATTTAGTGCCTCTGTATCTTCACCTGTTCAAGTGGGTGGCCAAAATTTTGAGCATTTTTCTGATTTATTGTCTCAAGGACCGAGATAAAGCTTGGAGTCAGGCCTTGAATTCATTTATAAAATGCAGTGATGTCAAAATAGGAGTAATGCGATCCCTGTTAGTCCCAGTCAACAGCTCCAATTTACACACATTGGCTGACAGGAAGGGACTCCGAAAGGAAAAATGACTGTCCTTGACCAACGACGCCAAGTTTGCTTCTCAAATACAGTAGAATGCACCATATGCTGATACTAAAATACCACGTTGAGGCATTTCTACGCCGAAGACAACACTCTTTCTCCATAAGCGTACTGTAAGTAGGTAGGCCTCCTGGGGGTGGTGTCGCTCCGAATGAATTATATAGCCATGTCTTGTGACTGGTGAAGCACACGAGTAAAAAGCTCATTAAACTAGTAGACTGGGAGACAGATGGAAGTCTGCTTGTCTACTTCTTTCTTCTAATGAGGTTGTCCCTGGGAAGCTTAGTGACTGATTTCTATTAGGAAAGGAGGGTTTAGAGAGGTTGGGGAGAATGATATAGAGGCAAAAAAGAGGCTGTGTTTGTGGTTTTATGGTCTACTTCCACAGTTCAACGTAAACTTCCTCTATTCCTCCGGGGAGAGACACAGTGAATGTGCCAGTGACTTATGAATCCCTATAAAATGTCTTATTCCTTGCCTTGGTTATGTAGAAAAACTTTCTTTGTCACACTTCTGATGAGTCAAAGCTGAATTTAATCTCTTTTTCTTTGTGCTGAGGATAGAATAGAGTGTCCTTAAAAAACTCTATTGTCGTAGACAGTGGGCAAAAGGTAACTTTTTTTTTCATTCCGAGCAGTATGAGTTGCCGTGGCATGCCACACATTTCCATGGCAACAAACCAAGTTATCACTGTTCGTGTACAGGAATAATGTAGTGCCAGAGTGTTGTTAGTGTCTGACCTCATGATATTCTTTTGAATAGCCATTCATACAAGCCTGATAAATCCCGGTAGCCAACACAATTCCTGGAGAATAATTATGACATTTTCTTCATTGTGAGTATGACAAGTGAGAAAAAAAGGAAAAAAAACACACACAAGAAGTTGGCTCATGAATTTACTTTCCCACTGGCAAAATGTAGCACATTAAGTTGAGACTTTGCTGCAAAATGCATGTATTTTTCATTAATTCCTTCCTCACTAGAGTTCTTTAGCCTGACACTCAACTTTGCAATGAACATCTTGCTCGGCCACAAGCATGGGTTTTTATTAGTGTTAAATGTGAGGGCATCATTTATGAAGACATGCCCTCATGAATAATTTGATCATCCAAGGTTTTTATCCCTGAGATATAGCTTTTCCCACTTCCGGCTTGTCATACGTTGGTGCTTGGTCAGTGATCCTTGGCATCTGATACTGATGCACCTTTTAGCTTCTGTATGAGATGCAACAGGCCATGTCATTATTAGATGGTCAGAGTAGCTGTGATTGGACAGAGTGGATGGATGGGTCAAACAAACAAAGGGCTTTCAACCAGCAGACTGCTGTTTGTGAAATGAAAAGTCACTGTTACATTATTTCGTTTAACTATTTAAGACACATCAGTTAAAGGGTAACTTTGGTTTTTTGCCACCCCAACCATATTTTCCCATGTATTTATGTCTAAGTGACTTTTCTAAAAATAATTTTTGAAATTGGTCCAGCATTATGTGAGATCTCCTGCAGCAGCAAAATCATCCGCAGTGTGTTTGGTTTGGCCACTGACAGACTCAGTTTATTATAAGTGTCTAACAAATTATGGGAAATAATCCCTACAGAGGTTGACATCATTGATAAAGAGTAATATCCTTTTTTTATCAACCAGAAACATTTCCAAAATTACTACCAGACTCCATTTAAATATACAGTATTTTCATCATTGTAAAGTGCACCAAAACTCACAAAAGCTGTTTTGGTTTGTCTCTCCAACAATCTGCTCCAACAATCACCACCTCTGCTTTGGTTGAAATAAACCCTTAATTCACTCAGTTAGATGTCAAAATTGGTTGGCTGTGTTATTGTTGAATCTTATTTAGTCTGGTGTGTTATACAATGGTGACCCTGAGTCTGTTTCTGGTTAACCAAAAAGGATCTTCGTCATTAACAAGAAGGCTCATCTCTGTAGGGATCCTTTACATAAGTTGTCCAACACAAACCATGGACATAAATTTGAAGTGGGCAATTGGCTGCCACGATTACATTTTTGCATGTTTCACCGCTACTGGCTGCAGGGCCCTCGCTCAATACTTGACCAGTTTCAAAAACCGTGGTTCCCATCCGTCACTTAGACATAAAAACATGAAAATTGGGTCTCGGTTGGAAAACACTTAAATTAACCTGCTAGTAATGTATGTGTACTGTTTGTACCCAAACAGTGGTCTATTCCTAAACCTAACCAAGTGATTTTGGTTCATAATTCTAACCAGAAGTTTATTTTGTGGACACTCTATTTATGTAATAAATGGAAACTGACACATTCAAAACTGACATTATTGTGGGCTACCTAGAGTGCCTTAGTTGGAAGTGTGGGGCACCTGAAAAGGAATTAGTGTTTGACAGTTGTGAGTGAGAATTTGTTGGTTATAACATGTTCACGTTATGTGGCTGCCTGCTTAGCTGGCATGCTTTGACCTCTCTGTTATTCGAGACAGAAATCAGACATTTATTCTGAAAGGCCCTTTCAAGGGTGAAGTATAGTGTGCATGATTAAAACTTTAGTGGGGCACATTTTATTTCCTTCTTCAGCATCAGTCAATAGTCTGAATAAGTCAGGTCAGGCTTTGGTAAAAGATTTGGATGTTAGTATTGACTCGTCGTCTAACTAAATCTAAAAAACACTCCACAAATTAAAAACTGATTAATACGAATATTTCTTTTTCTTTTTTAGATTTCAAAGGCATGATATAAAGCACATGGCAGAAAGAAATAGCTCACACCGAGGTTATCACTTACCATGTACATTTTTGCCCAGATTCCCCAGTCCAAAGCTACATTCCCTGTTGAGAAAGTGATATTTAAATGAAGAAAAGAAGCTGCCTCTACTGTTTTACAGCTTCCTCCATCTGGCAAGATTATCATCAGCACAGCTTTGCTCCCGGAGAGCCATTACAGGAAGATGAAGTAATATGTGCCAAGTATGAAATGCGAAAGTCACTCCAGTACCATATGGAAGAAGCCTAAAGGATGAGGAGAGAAAACTCTTGATTGCCTCAATGACATTAACTTTATAAACACCCATGAGCTTTTACTTAATTGTCTTTCCCAAACTTATCTCTCATTTAGAATAATATTTCTGTGGGATAAAATATTGTCACATCTTTTTCATGCCTGCGTGTTGAACATTATCACTTTTTTAAAGCAGGGAACCTCCAAAATTAGCTGCCACAGGGATCTATAGTCTGCAACAGCGATCAGGCAAATGCTTCTAAGGAGATGGATGGTTTTCATTAAGTTTTCAGAATGAAACAGAATGCCAACAAATTGCAGCCAATATTGCCAGTTGAAGTTAAATAGATGTATAACAAATGTAAAGTCTTTCTTTATTCTGCATTTTCTGTGCTGTTAAAACAAATCTCAAATCGACTTATCGACTCAAAGTCTTCTTTGCTGTTGTTTATTGGCTGTTTGTAGCGATGGAAAGGAATAGTCTACTGAGAGCAGCATTCACATTCACCAGACTTCTTTTACACTATTATCACATAAATGAAATGATACAGAATTACATAATGGTAATGTGGACAAATCTAAATGACTTGCAAAAACATAAAAGAAATACAACTTAATAAAATATAAATAATTGCCCTTTAAACATGTTTTTTTTATTCTTTAACAGTGCAGGGTTAAGAAGATTTAGGTTGAGTTAGTTGTGTCTGTTGGTGAGGATTGCAGATTGCAACCAGCTGAAACTTCTCCCAGTTAGAATTCAGTCATTGTGCATTGTTCTGAAAGTTTTTACCTGAAGCTGAATTATCCAAGAAAATCCCCCAAAACAAACAAACAAACAAAAACCTCACACAGTGATTAAATCTGGTAAAAACAATGAAGACAGCACTTTTACATTCAAATCAGTGTTACTCCTGCCCGGGCATGACACAGGTAGCTTGCCCAGCACTTGGAATTTTTTTCTCACCTTTTTTTCTCTGATAACTTAATGCATTCCTGACTGGTTTCTGATCCAGCTGTTCAGATGTTGTTGTTTTTTACCATGAGACGAATTATCTGCAGAGATCTCTTCCTCTCTTAAAAAAAAAACAAAAAAACTGGAATTGTTGATAAAAACACCAAATAAAGCATTTTCATGTTACGAATCAGTGTTGTTGACATGTTGGAGATGGGGAGCTAATGTAGCAATTGCTAATCTATGCTCAGATTTTTTTTTTGAGAGAGAGAATGGGTTGGGCAATGATGTTATATAAGAGTGTACTAATGGGGCGAGCGAGTTGGGAGGTGAATGTGTCACACAAATAACTGACTTTTGTGCGGGAGTCTGGAGTTCGCATCCCGTGTGGATCTTTGTGTGTTTTCTACACTTACTTAACCCTAACCATACGTGACTTTGGTGCCTAATTCCAACCATCGTGACAGTCTGCGCTGTTGTGTGAACATAGGGACTGTGCAGCTTCATCCCACCACATGTGCATTTGTTGACATCACGGTAACGGCATCCCGGCACATCATAACTCGACAAGGTTACCTAAAATATTATCGTTCAGAGAGAGAATGCTTTGGGTTTTTAATGTGAGCCAAATTATCCACAGATGTCTCTTTCTCTCTAAAATAAATGAACCCAGGGATTAAAACCAGTGAAAACAATGAATAAAGTAGTTTTTCCTATGCTTGTGTCACAGAGGGGCTGCTAAGTAAGGTGACTGATGCAAAAAAAAGTGAAAATGGCACTTTCTAGACTTAGTGTTTGATTTGACCCTTCTAAGCTACTGTAGAGACATAACAGTGCAACTTGGCAATCTCTGTAGACGAGAACCATTCAAAGGTAATGAAACACACATTAAAGAAAACATACTTATTATATTCTATTTAATTAATGCCAATATTACCCTAAATTCTACACACTGGACCTACTATTTTGTCACAGAAAATGCACATATTAAGATAAAATACAAAACAATGTAGATTTAATTTTATTGTATGTCTTTGTTTAATTTATTTTAAATTAGGTGCTTTAAAGCTCCCATATAGCACAACCAGCTGTCATATCCTCATAGGAAGTAAGCATTACTTTCAAATAAATCTCAATATGCTTCGTAGTTGTGTTAATGGTGTTGACATTTGCAGGTCAGTCTCATCTCTCATTTTCATGGCTTCAGATCATTCTTCCTGCCAATCACCGGAGGTTCAACCGGGAACAGTTTGAACCTCCGGTGATTTCACGGTTGCAAATATGCATCCTGAACCAAATCCCCCTGAATGTCGCCGTGCACGCCAACACTCTGGGTTAAAATAGTTTGACATGTAGTCTTTCTCCAATTTTGTTGAGATGAGCTTCGTTGACACCTCTGCCCACTGCTGCCAGTAAAACTGAACATAATTTCAATTCCCAATACACCTGAGGTGAGCTCGCAGAGATTTAAGCTGGCTTGGCACGGGGCTGCCACAGGTGTCACGGAAAGAGAGAAGATGCTATTTTCACACATGCCAAGCATAGTGCAATTTTATTCAGTTTGGGAGGTCTGGCCGTCAAAATGCCAGTTACAGTAGGGCCAGCTGAGCCCAGTTTGATTGTGTCACAAACACTCGAGAATCTCCGGCTCCCAATACAGCAAGGGACTGCTGGGAGCTGTGAAACTGTTGAGGTGGAACTACTCTGGAAGGTGTGCACTTGTAAAGAGCTTTAAACAGGGTCCACAAAAACACATACAAATACTTATAAATACATCCATGCATACAAGTAAAAGAGTTTGAACATATACACACACAGTCCACTTGTGCCTGCTGACATTCTTTTATGACTCACAGTGTCACACTGGCAGCCAGAGGTTATTATCGCTGTCTGCCTGCCCAGGATGCCTGGGCTTGAGACAAACACACACACATTGAGGTGTTTTTGCATCACAGGAAAACATGGTGCTCTCTCTTTCTCTGACTCCAGCCTCTTCACCTCCTCCTCCCCCTTCTGTCTTGCTGTCTTCAGCAGCATGAGCCATCTACCCACACATCAACATCGTCCTCCCCAGCCTCCCTCTCTGGCCACCCACTGCCTGAAGTGACATCTGCCAATCAGCTCCGTGTCAGCTGGCCGGTTAGTCGGTCAGACAAGTCAGCATATCAGTCAGTTAATCTGTCGGTCAGAAGTGAGTCTGCTCGCTTTCCAGTTGGACGGTCCGCCCGTCAGTCAGTCAAGTGGACAGCTCGTCTGTGAGGCAGCCCTGTCAGTCAAACACAAACAGTCAGCTGCATGACGTTCGCCAACGCAGCACTGTGCCATCACTTTCTCTTGCAGTTATAAAATAAATTAGGCTTCTGTAGGGAGTCTCTTGACTTGAATAGTTCAAAGTCAGATATTGTTACTGATTATTTCATAGTGGCACAAAAAAACCTTGCCAGCAGAGCAGAGATGGCAGCTCTTTCAGAGGAAACGCTGCTCTTGTTTCCTGGCATGGAAACAGAAGGTGACTGTACAGTAATAAATGAAAAGTAGAAGACTGTACAGCTAAGTGCATATCATGTTGTGACCAGGGGCGAAGCAACAAACTCTGGGACCAATACATACGCAGTCTCTGAGGGCCCCCTGCCCATCCTCTCTTGATCCATGTCTCTCTTGTGCACCTTTTGAATTTTATTATACCAGTTCAGTTTGTTTTCTTTCCCTTTCTTTCTCATCTTTGGACCCCCAATTTCCCATACTCTGGGGAAGACATGACAGTGTATGTTCATGCTCCAGCGGCGTAAGCAATCACTCACTTGGCTTTAGCTGCATTTAGATACAGATGCTATCATAAGGGTGGCACAAATAAGCATTGCCTCTTTGAGTAGCCTGGTAAGACCAACTTGATGACATGAGCTCAACATTCTGTTTTGCTCTCTGTGTCAGTCTGGAGTCTTTGCCTCCCAAAACACTTTCAGTAGGTGGGAGTACTCACCTTGACAGACAAAAACATATTTTCCTCTGAGAAACTCTGCGAGTGCATACACTTCTCTCTCTCTCATCCTATACTTCTGTTGTTGTTTAATTGCTGTTTTTGACTCTATTTCTGCAAAAACTTCAGTTATCCATGTGTGTATTCTACACACGTTGGAGTTAGCACTTCTTGCTTCAGGAGCTGTCATTACTACTCCTCAAGCCTGTATTTTATGTCAACTAAAACACAGACCCTGATTGATTGCTTAAATTTTCAGCTATGTTGCGGATCCCTGATTGGCCCTGATTTGATATATATATTCAAACTTCTCATTATTATTATTATTTGTGTGTGTGTGCGTGCATGCACGTGCTTACTTATGTACATATGCAACAAAACAGCAACAAATAAATCTTTCCCTCAGGAAATAAATGGTTTTGACTTACAATACTAACAGATGTGAACAGCCAGTTTAAATTTAGATATGCCACTTATTACTTTAAAAGAAAAAAAAACCCCAAAAAACACACAAAGCCAACATTTTCATTTTGAGGGCCCCTCTCTTAATGGGGCCCCAGGTAATCAGTCCCACTTGTTTCCTCACATTTGCTGTTATTGTAAGTCAAAACCATTTATTTCCTGAGGGAAAGATTTATTTGTTGCTGTTTTGTTGCATATGTACATAAGTAAGCACGTGCATGCACGCACACACACACAAATAATAATAATAATGATGATAATGGTGAGAGAAAGAAGGGACGAGTGTTTATTTGTTAGAGAGGAAAGTCTGTTCTGCTGCTCTTGTTGATTGGAATGATTTGGATGGATGCCCCGCTGCTGTTTATGTGAATAAGTTTATGTGTGTGTGTGTGAGTGAGTTCAACATTTTTTTTCCTAGCATATTAAAACTGCTTGAAAATTGTACATTCTATTGAACAAATAATCTCACAGCCTAATGCATTAGTCTTCCACAAACGCCCACACCTACCTGTTGCATTTTCACATTTTTAAATTAGCCTGAGAGAAGATGGCCGACGCTGTCGGAGCTATCTGTCACCACGGTAAATAGATGGGGGATCAGCACAAGTTGGGACTTTCTCCAAACAGCAGCAGATTTGCAGTCGTAATTATGCTAAAGCCGTATTCATTCTCCTCTCACTGACGGGAATCACAAGAGACGGACGGAAGAGAGCAGCACTGACTTAGTGCCACCTTGAAGGTTAAGTCAATATGCATAATTAATTTGTGGAATTCATAGGCACATGCCGTCTCTGCCTCTGAGCAACCCGCCCCCCACACACACAAACACACACGCCTAAACACACCTCCCATTTAGCCCTAATAGCTCGGTTCTGACCTGAAAAATTGTTGAAGATTAGCAGAAAATTACAGTGCACCCGTGCAGTAATTACATTGTTTTGTCTGCTGAAATTACGTCTTATTTCCTGAAAATATTGTTACAAATGCAACAGCATTATTACCACTCTGAAAATGTGTACGTGCATTAGTGGAAGAAACAACATCCTAGAGCTCTAGCAGGGATAATGCACTCTGACTGCTACTTAACCGAGGGCTACATGACCTCTAACTGGTGGAGAAGAAACTGAGGGATTTACCTTGTGGTGGTGGTGGTGTGTGTGTGTGTGTGTGTGTGTGTGTGCGCGTGTGTGTGTGTGTGTGTGTTCGGGGGTGGGGGGGATTATATGTGCCTGCAAATTCTCCAAATTAATTATGGATGATGGTAATATTTGAATGCTACCCTCCCACTTCTCCACCTCTCTCCCACTCTGTCTGGCTCATGACTCACCAATATTATAACTCCAGCCATTGTTCGGAGAAAATAGTGTTGATCCTCTGATTTATCCTGTTGACTGTGCATGAGAAGTAAATAAGCGCTAGAAAATAGGTTTTTATTAAAGACTTACATGCTAAAAGTGAACAAAGAAAATCATTTCACACGATTGTTACTTTAAAGAAAAAAAATTACATCTATTAAAATGTAAAGTTTAAGTTTTTTGTTAGTGTTGCAGGTACAGTAATGTTTATATGCCCATTTATTTCAGCTTTCTGCTTTTATCTCTCCTGCCTTACAGTGATTTATGTTTTCTTGGTTTTTTTTTTGCATTTCTATTGTTTTTCCTGCGGTGTATTGTCTGCATAGTAATATACCTACATGGGACGTTTTATGTGGGGTCATCTTTCAAGCATTGCTTTTGCATTTGATCTTTCTTAAAGGGACTGTGAACCCAAAAATCAAAACATTTTCCCTCTTACCTGTAGCGCTATTTATCAATGTAGATTAATTGGGTGTGAGTTACAGAGTGTTGGAGATATATAGATATATAAAAAAATTACGGTTGAAGAACTCCACAGATCTTATCGAGAACAGTTTCATTTAGGAATTATTTTCTTTCTACAGAATTACACTCACGAATTGTATTTCTGCACAAAGGAAACTTGCATCTACTAATAGATGTGAAACTTATGCTTGTAACAGTGCAAGGTGTAAACATTAATGACCCCCTCCTCGGCTGGGCTCAGCTAGCTCAGTGGTACAAAGTGATCCCACTGTACGTACAGAGAAGGAGAGAAAAAATATGTATTTTTAGGTTGTTACTGTCAAGGAACCCATTGTTTTGTGACTCCCATTTTGAATCTTTGGGTTCGGCATGTCAGCTGTCGCCATCTTGTTGGGTTTTTTTTGGAGCCAGAAGTGACCATATTTGGACAAGAGGGCAGAAGTGTGAAGAAATGAGTGGGGATCTCACTCTAGACTGTAGGGATGCCTCGCAGACAGCCTGTCAAGCTGCCCTGCTCTTAAATAGGCATAAATTTGGGCCTTGCTAAAATGCAAATGGATGAATTGTTGAAATTAGCTATAGAGACCAAACCCATGTTTTGTACCAGGCTAAAGTTGAGCGTTTTAACATGGGGGTCTGTGGGGAATGACATGCGTCTTGAGCTGGCCTTAAGTGGCCATTCAAGAAACTGTTCGCTTTGGCACTTGAATATTGGCTTCACTTTGCAGCCTCAGAGGTTGCTGCTTGGTCACGACATAATGTTGATGTTAGTCATTGGGCTGGTGCCATTACCCACCTCTTCACCCTACAAAGTTAACTAAGAAAAAGACATGCATTAACAATGGCTGCTCCTACTGCAATGTGTGAAAAATCATTGTGGGTGTTAAAAGGAATAATTTAGGGTGTTTTGAAGGCTGCATGAGATACTTATGTATAGTCAGTGTATTCTATACAATAGCTGGTCGTCGGTGTGCTCATGGTTTGCAGAAACAGACGGGGCACGCACCCTCCAGCTCAGGATTATCTTGCTGTATAGAGAGGTTGACATCAAAACATGTTTTAGCCACTTAAAAAAACACCCACTTACAAAAATACGAAAGCTGGTGCTGTATTGAGTGTGTTTTCAACAAGAAGTTTCATTTCAGTCAGATTGCGTAACAGCTGCTAATAGCACTTTCTGACCCAAACAGCTGACTGGCGGCAGTTGAGAAATGTAGTGCCAAAGGCTGTGTGATGGCGAGGTAAAGCTGTGAAAATACATTACATATAGCGTCCGCTTAGACTGACATTGATTTTTTAGGTAGGCTTTTTTTAAAGTGGCTGAAACAAGTTTTGATATCAACCCCTCTGGGATGTGCGCTTTGTCTGTTTTTTACAAACAGGGAGTACACCGGCCGCTAGTTAACGTATGTAATACACTGACTATATGTATCTCATACAGCTCCTCTTTAAAAATCGCAAACTATCCCTTTAAGGACATTTTCAACTGATCACAATTGATGGATGGTCTGGGAACAAGAGGCGCAGCACACAATGAGGAGATGCCACACCAGTGCACATCTCCCCCAGCCACAGTTACAGGAAGTCAGGGTGCCACAGAAAGCCCCAGGTGGTTGAGGTTGTTTGTATTAATTGTGGGCAGAGCAAGCTTCCCAGGCAGTTTCCTGTAATATGTTGTCCTGTAATTTGTCTGTATGCTTATTGATCTGTTGTTGCAGGAAGGTTTGGGCTAGGTTTCTACACCAAACAAACAACACAAACTTCAAATGCAACTTTCAACCAACAGCAGCACCTAAGAAGTGTGTTTATGTTGTGAGTGACAGCTCTCTTTCTGCACTTTAGTCATTCCAGTGAAGTTGAGTCACTTTTATTTATATAACCGAATATCACGAAGCACAAGTTTACCTCGGGGACTTTACAATCTGTGCAGCATACAACATTCTTGATTTGTAAAAGGAAAAACTCCCCCCAAAAACAGCTTTAATGTAGCATATGAAATTATATATATATATATATATATATATATATATGTCCAAACGGTAAAAGTAAAAGTAACGCCATCAAAGGCAATGCGACTGACTTTGCTCTCACTTGATCAAAAGAATGCTTTTTGCACAGTGTCACAGTTCGGTGGACTCTTCTCTGAAAAGACAGCCATGCACTGTGTTGACAATTTTAAGATATCTTCAAATGGCTGCCAAGCTTTTTATGATATACAGTACAATGCCAAGCCATCAGTGTACTGCCAGCGCTGCTTTCAATATATTGTTATGATACTGTATCCCTCTTTGCTGTTGCTATCTTTAACCACTTTAAATGGATTGTTAGGCTGTGGCAATGCAGCTTTTGAATGTCAAATAAAATGTATCCATACTTTATAAAGTGATCGCTGAAGGCCGTCTTATAGTGGGCTGCTGTTATGGCGCTTTTATTAGGTTTATCTCTCATTGTCATGGTACTGCATAACATAAAAATGAACATCTGAATAGCATCCAAGTCATTTAATTGGATGTTATTAACATTTTTTTTGTTTACACATTCACAATCCAAGTTTTCCTATCTTAGTAATATTAAGTCAAAATTAAATGGTCACAAGGTGCTTAGACTGTTTACTGTGCTGGTAGCTTTTGACACTGCCATGAAAAAGGGAGTTATGCACAATGTCCTCTGTGGGTATACACTGGGAGGCTATTTAGACAGTCCAAAATGCTGTTTCTCAAATCCACCAGTTGACTGAGGGCTATGATGCTTCCTCGCAAGCACAGAAGGATAAACAAAAAGTTATCCCAGCCAAACTCTGCATGTAGTTCTTCAGCCCCCTGTTGATGTTTTTTTGACGTCAGTGGATGGCAAAAGCAAACCAGGCTGCTACAGCTGACTACGCTGATAAAGAGAACATCAGCACACGTTGTGGAGGTTATAGACATGACACCCTCATGACTAATTCATGAAAACAGCGTTGACAATTGGTGCGGTGTTCCTGAAGGATCAGCAGGCTGCTTGTAACTTGTGTCTCCTTTTTACCTTATCAGAGCAGTCTGGTTGAGCGCACGTAGGGAGCCACTAGAAATCAGTAAGTGCTGCAGTTAATAGTGTGGCTCCTGTCTTGTTATACTGACCGGGAAACATTAAATGATGATTTGTGTGCACAAGGGAAATCGAATTCCAATTATATGGGTAAAAAAAAAATAAATTAGGCAGAATGATTGTAGCTTTGAGAAAAGATAAATGAACAGTGTTGTTTTTTCTTTTCCTTTTTTGTGCTTTTAAGCATTTTTCATCCACAAATGAGGCAATGAAATAGCTGTAAAAAGCTATGGGGGGATTTGCTTATTTAATTTCTTAGCATTCTTTTTCAACAGAGATACTCAATACTCAGACCGTGTGTAGGATCCTCTTTTTTTTTCAATTATGTGCCAGTCTTAATTCTGTTCTGAATGTATTACTCAAATTTAATTCAGTTTATTCCATACAAGCAGACACATTTATATTTTAGACATTATAGTGTTTATATTGTAAGTTTGTAAGTTGTAAACTTAGAATGATGAAGTTAATGCTGATGGTTATACTGGTGGTATTACCAGTTCACTTAGCATTGCAGTCATTCTGGTGTCATTTTGATGTTTTTTCATCCTCAATGTGATGACTGCTCTTTATGCAGGGATGAGAGGCATCATTGAAAATCCACATTCCTGATTTGAATTAGGATTCTTTAAAAAAAAATATCTTCAGTAATTACTGTTTGTGTTTGTGTCAGAACCAAAAACGTGGAACTAATGTGGGTGTAAATGCAGTTCAGGCTCCAGTACCTGGCTCCACTAATGGTTTTGGTATTGACACACCAAAACAAGTGTGGATGGTTAATTGCAGTTTGGATAACAACAATATTCACTCATGAAAAAGAATGTTTAATGTTAACTCTTTCAAAACACAACCCTGCTATCACTATGGAAGAAATGTTTAGATAGTTTTACTTGAGCAAAACTATCAATACTACTGAGCAAAAAAACTGTTATAAGTAAAAGTCCTGCATTCTGCGTCAGTAACATATAAAAGTATCACCATTAAAATACAGTTGATGTGCCAAAAGTAACACTACTTAAACTGCAGAATGACCCATTTCAGGATCATATATGTTATATTAACAGATTATGGCAGCAATGATGTGCACATTAAACTAAAGATATCAGGTAAATGTTGGGTAAAAAATACGTTTGCAAGTGAAATACAAGTACCGTAAAATTGTACTGCCTGTAATGAAAATGTTTCACTTTGCTTCATTTTAGAGCAATTCACACAGTGTTTGAGTATTAGCAAACAGCAGAGTAGTTTTAAAGTGTATCTCGTTGGACCAGATTTTTTCTTGTGCACTGTTAATACATATACCTGCAAAAAGCAATACACCAGAATTTGTGTATAACATATGTTATCAAGAAGGCTGTGACTGTGTGACTGTGTGACTGTGTGACCAATGCATTGACGGTACTAAAGAAGGGAGTAGTATAAAGAGCAAAAGTCTGCATAATGAGATAGGTTGGGGTGATGGATGTGTCAAACAAGCACAGGACTTTCCTCCCAGGAGAGCAGTGTGCAAAACCAAGGGAAATCTGATTTATTTCAAAGTAAATTGCCCAACCATATTCCTTTACTAAACCTAACCTTCACAACTTTACGTATGTATGTAACGTGATAAAACCAATAATGTATGACTTTCTCAGCCTAACCTACGTAACTTTACTTGCGTAAGCCTGATCTTTGTAACTTTACGATAAGTAGGTAATGTGACAAAGCCCAACCATGATTGTTTTCCTAAACATAACCTTATTATAACTTTACTTGTGTGAACCTGATCTACATAAATGTATGTTAAGTGTGTGACGTGACAAAGCCCAACAATGATTGTTTTCCATTATCTATCCTGCGTAACTTTACCTGGGTAAACCTGATCTATATCATCTAACACAGAGTACCTCATGTAGTGTTGCACAACTGTGATTGTTTTCCTAAACCTCACCTTCTTAACCTTACTACCTAAAATGATGACGGCATTCATGGGACACTAATTTGTAGATATCATACAAACTGTTGTATGAGGATACGTTGACTCTATATATACCCACAGTGCTTTGAATGTGCGTGGGGGAAACATACATAAAACCATGTGACCACTTTTCACACTCCTCCTGACAGTCTACTGCTTAGTCTCTGCATTTCCTTCGCTCACGTCCACCAGGATGTGATCTTTCTGTCAGATCGTGGACATTATAGACTGCTCACCCTGGGGTTGGAGAGATCCTCCCTTTCGCCCACTCAGCCTTTTAATAATGGTGGCCTTCCGGCTGGGGGGTTGGAAGCTGCCAGAGGACAGCTGTGAAGCCTCGCTGCTGGCCAAACCCTCCCAGCCTTAATGTCCATATGGCCTCTATTAAGAAGTTAGCAGCAATACAGTCGCCGGTGTAGTGAGGGAATGATTTTGAGGCTGCTCAGCTCTGAAACAACTTACTTGTTTTCTGTCATTTTGAAGGATGAGGGGTAGAGAGCTACAGAGAGACTGAATTAATATGTGTGTTCGTGTGTGTGTGTGTGTGTGTGCATTTACATGCCCATGAGTAAGCTGGAGAGTCGGTGGAAGCTGCTTTGGCTGGGCTAAATAATTGAAACTCTTGTCCACTATTGTACCTTCAGCCAACAAGCACGCAGGCTTGCAGATATGTGTCTGCCAGCCTGACACCTCTTTCTGCATAGCTGATGGCATTACTTGATCTCCATGCCAGCTGAGTGATGTGCCTGCAGGGCCGGGGCGTTAATGACCGACTGTACAACAGGGCTCATTCACATCCAGGATGCCTGACATACTTAGTTTAATTTAGTCTGTTGAGTGCAATTGCAGTCCCAGTGACAATCGCCGGATTCTCACTGTCGCAGACCACAGGGAGCGGAGCTGTGTGTGGTTTTCTCAAAAATTTTAAGTCCCACGGTGTATTACATGCCACCCATACATTTCTAAACACATTTTGGAGGCATTCGTCTTCTCTGGATATGTGCAGTATTCTGTCATGCTGCGAAATCAACAAAATTACACTCATTATATGTCTTTAGGGAGGAAAGAGGCAGCAGACAAGAGATATTCTCCTTTTTTGTTGTGCTCAGAGGAGGAATCAGAGGATATGTTTTTGATAAACAAAAAAGTCATTTTGCAGGCTAGCATCAGGCAGGCAAAAGGACTTCATGTCCTTCATATTTTGGTAGTTATAACATTAAGAATGTGTAAAGATATGCATGATTTCTGCTAACTCCACACTAGACTTGCCTGATTTGGATCCTTTGAAGCTTCTTGCATTTAGGGGGTGATATACAATATATTGTCAGCCCATGTTTTGAAATTGATTCGTTCACAAGAAAAGATTGATGTCCCTCACAAAAAGAAAGAAAAAGACTGTTTTATTATTTGTGGCACATAAGTGTCATGCTTTTTACATGGGACCATTTTTGTACCTCATCCACGGTTTCCTAAACCTCCAGCTATATTATGCTATCTTTGTTTTTCAGTGAGATGCAGTACGCCTGCAGGAGCAGATGAGTCCCACTCTTTGATGTTCTTCCTCTTTGATGTTACCATGTCCTTTATGTGACACAATCTACATTCGTGTTTTTCTTCGTAAATTATTTAAGTCACCCTCTTTTCAA
Organism: Plectropomus leopardus; assembly: GCF_008729295.1. Classification (NCBI taxonomy): domain Eukaryota; kingdom Metazoa; phylum Chordata; class Actinopteri; order Perciformes; family Serranidae; genus Plectropomus; species Plectropomus leopardus. The sequence goes on along the minus strand of NC_056467.1, from coordinate 6,964,535 downwards.
TCTAGATTCCTTAATTAGGGTTTCCACCAGTGTATTGCAAGCAAAGCGATCCACCTGGCCCTAAGGTGACCCTGTCTGGCCAAAGCATCTGGAATTTCTCCTCTTTTTTTTTTAAACTGCAGTAACACTCTTCCAATATTAACATTATCAATAAGCTAATGTTAAACTGTTTTATGTTAATGCTAACTTGACTCTTAACTCTCCCAAAAGAGTTGGCACCCGTTGTTTGCATTTGGGGCAAATGAACCAATGATAACGTTAACTATGTTGAGTAAAAATTCTGCAAAAGTACAAATCATGTCAGTTATGTTAATCTTTTACTTACATACTTTTTTACTCCTTTTGATCACCCCCACAAGTCATAAGACTTCTCTGAGATATCTCCATTGCCTCCTTTGCTACATGCTACTAATGATAGTTGCATCTTGTCCAGTAGACACACCAGCTAACAGGGCCATTTCTAGCTTTATGGGGTGCCCTGGGCAAAATCTTGTTTAGCCACCCTATTGCAGTCACTCAGCTGCAAATTTGCATCATATTCCATATACATATTAGACTAAATTCTGCTTTTTAAACATAAATAACTTAATTTGGCTGCATTCCTAACATCTAAATCAAAGCAAAGTCTGTTGATAAACCTTGTCCAAAAAAAAATAAAAAAATAAAATAAAATAAAAAATAGACATTTGGCCACCTACCCACCGTCAGAGAATACTTGTCAGCTGGCCTGACAACTTTTTGTGTTTAAACCCTGTTTTTAGAAGTTCTAAAACTTTCAAAGCATCTTTATAAAGTACTGAAGAGATGACGTTACATGGTATGCCAACACCAAATCAACATTGCTCTGGTTCCCTTGACAAACAGTCGCATGACTTTATTGTCACAGTTTTTCTAGCAAACATTCCTGATTATACTGCACCACTACAAGGCCATAAAGCCACATGAAGCATGATGATGCTTTGTAGTCTCATTAAGCTACTTTTTAGCAACAATCTCTTTTAAGAGGTGTAAAGCCTGCAAAATGTATGGAGTGGGAGTGGGTTATTTGCATATGTTTTTCTGTCATTAAACTTTTTTTTTAAAAAAGATTTTTTGTTATTCCAGGCATCTAAATGACATATTCCTGCACCACTCTATAGTACAATTAAGTTTTCATATTATCAACAAGTGAAAAAAGTTTACTATGTGTTACTTGCCACATGTAGGCTTAAGTTACACCGAAAGTAATGATTTACAACATTAAAAGACACATGTTAATGATTAAATATTCAAAGGCTTGGCTTGATAGTGTAGCAGGCTATGAGCAAGCTTTAACACTGACATTAAAGCTGTAATATGTTTCAAAAGATAGAGTGTACCCACTGCATATGCTTGCACATTATGTCAGTTTTTCTAGCAAACATTCCTGATTATACTGACAGCTGTACAGTATATATCCCGAGACCAGTGAGGACTAATCAGCTTTCTCAGCATATGACAGTGACTCAAGCTGGTGTCTGGTATTGATCAAATCTGTCTAAGAATATTTGATTTCTTAATTAAAGAAGTGTAATCTAATTATGCTATGACAAGCTTCTGTTAGTATTTTATCTCTGTGTGCTGGGACATGAAACATTTAGCCAAATGGTATTAGAGGATAAGCTCCCCCAATGGTCCCCTCAAAATTCCAGCATGCAGTTCAGTGAGCTGGGAGGACATTTAGAAACATGGGGGTTCTGTAACAAAATCAGCATTGTCAGTTTTCCAGTGCAAATGTATTGCATAATATGAAACAGAACTGTCGATTGTCCTCATCACAATCATAATGGACCAGCTAACTAGACACCAAACCTACTAGCTATTTGGTTGTGCAATAATTATTGATATATCCATGGAACTGCAGAATGTAGGCTTATCAGTAAAAGCAAAATCTGTCAACTAGTGAAGTTGTTGTAAGTAATGTATTAATCTCAATTATGTTATTTACACTGACCTGAAGTGCTACACAAAAACATCAAATCCATTTTTCGTACTTATTGTTAATGGGTCATTTATTATATGCAAATGTAATAATTAAAGAGGTTTTTAAATCAGTTTTGAAATTCTACAGTTAATTTAGTCCCATTCATTTTCGAATGGCATAGAAAACAACTCCAGAGATCTAATTCAGCAAAGGTAAAGCATTGCTGTGAATGACAATTTGACATTTGCATTTTGAAAAGTTGCATCTGAACATTAATAACAGGCTATAAACATTTTTTTAAAGCATTTCCAGCCCTGAATCATATGAACGTGCACATTTAGAAACAGCAAGGGTTTCCAGTTGTGCTTTCCCATTTCTTGCTTCAGTGAATTCGCCTGAAAATAATTCTCACAATCTGTTCATGATGTTTAGAAGCAAAGAAAGAACAAAACATTAACTCTCCTCCAGAAGCTGTAGGAGCCCCCAAAACCAACAATGCACAGCAAACATTAAGTTGCGGTGTTGCAGTAGATGCTGGTTAAGAGGTCCAGCTTTGCAGAGGAAATGTTTGCATGTTTTTTGGGAGAACACAAAAGAAATGTTTGAGATTATATTCTTGGATTAGTCTTACTTTCATTTCTCCTGCAAAGACATGGTTACTTTTATATCTTCAGTACATTTAGTGCTAGATATTCTGCGGCTTTCTCAAAAAAACCCCAAAAAGATAAAAGTGAATAAATCAAATGGAAAAAAAAGCCGCCAGACTTTCCACTAGACACATAACAAAGAGATCCTCAGCTGATGTAAGGCTGCTGTCATGGATGGCATATTTTTTAACGTCTCTCTAGGGAGTGTTGGAATGAATACTGGGTGTGACATTGCATCTCAGAGTCTATCTTAAAAATGACTCGAGGTGTGACCACACTGTCTGGTAAGCACCTGAGTGGCGTGGCAGCCACAAATAATGGGACTGTCTCACATAGTAGTTGAGCAACACGTACACAACATGTAAAGAGATAACTTCAAAGTGAACAGTAAGATAGTCAGTACAAGGTCTTCATTTGAACGTTGTCCTTTCTACTGTTAGATGAAAAAAATACGTTCCACACATGACATGCCTCTGTAAGCTACCGGTGTATGACCCAATCAATGGAATAAATGATGGCATTGTAAATTTCTTCAAACCATGTGTACGTTGCATGCGTTCTTTATTATGAAGCAGATATGCTGAAGCTTTACATTTCAAGAAGGCTATGGAGGGTTCGGCACTGAACTTGGTACTTATCGTACTTCTGGGTTTCGTGTTAAATCAAATTTCGGTACTTGAGAGCACATCCGGGTGAGGATGCTGGGTTTGGACAAGAGCCGGAAGTGTGTGAAGTGTCTCGAAGCCTTGAAGTAAGTAAGGAAGCTCCAAAGCAGCAAAGCTCCATGGAGCCATCATATTCAACGTCAGCAGAAGGAAGAGGTTACCCAAAGCCAGCAGGCTGGCCATGACCACGCTATTGGCTGCTCTATTGGCTACTGTGCTGGCTGCTCCATCGGCCACTCTGTTTGCTGCTCTGTTGGCTGCTCTGTTGACTGCTCTGCAGGCTGCTACATAAGCCACTACATTGGCTGATCTTTTGGCTGCTTCATCGGCCGCTCTGTTGGTTGCTTTACTGGGTGTTCAGTTGGCTGCTATGTTGAGTGCTCTGTTGGCTGCTCCGCTGGCCAATCTTTTGGGTGCTCTGTTGGCTTCTATGTTAACTGCTCTGCTGGGTGCACTGTCAGCTGCTTATGGTGGCTGCTCTGTTTGCTGCCCTGTTTGCTTCCCAGCAGGCCAAAATGCCAATCTGCTTTTATAGTTTTGGCATCTGCTGTATTTTCCTCTTTATATTGTTTTTGTAATAGCCTAATGACACTTCTAGAACAGCAGACATGCATACACAAGGAGACAGATTGACAGAGACAGAAAATTAGCTCGAAGAGAAACAGAAACCAACTTGTGTTTTAGTCTATGTCTCCTCTGCAGCTTGTTAAAAAAAAAAAAAAAATGTTAGAGAAAGTAGGTTAACCAAAAAAAGGTACAAGGTACCATTGGAAACTGGTACTGAATTCCAGGTGCCAGAACCAGTACTGGTATCAGTTAAAATGTGAACAACAAAAAATCACTTGATTATTGTTAGGAAAAGATAATGTTTTTACTTGAATTACCCACTTTTGTTAGCACTGTCACAGCTAAAAAGGTAGTGATGTGTTGGTAAAAAACAATCCCTTGTGGTGACTAACAAGCCACTGAAAACAGAACCACAGGTTGCTAAAAAAACTCAGGGTTGGTTGCTTAAATTTTCTGAAAAGCAGTAATTACTTACCAAGTAAGTGACTGTTGTTTGTTGGTCTCAAACAGTGGTTTGCAGCTTGGTAAACATTTCTTATTGGTGATACCCCATCCACTGTCCAGGTCAACTTATATACTTCATTACTTTAGAAATGTTGATATGCTACATATGAAAATTACTTATGTAACAAATAGGTGTTTTGCAAAAATGTACATCGCTCACATTTCCTTCTGTCTGCAGACTCGTGATTAGGAGGAGATTATTATCAGTGAGGGGCTATCAAATCAATCCACCTCTTTGTAGTTTTGTATCACACTTCCTGATGTTGATTCTTGACAGTTTATTAAGAGAGAGTTCAATTTGGTTCAGATCTCCTGAGAGAAAACCCAAAATGTGTCCAGGAGGAGCAGAGTCAACAAGGACAGATGGTATGGGTGGAATTAACAGTCCTGGAGATACTGAAAGCATGGTTGCCAACTGTTTTATGTTGGAAGGTAATAATCACGGATGCACTTTATGTGCTAACATAATTTATTATTAAGAAAAAAAGTGAAACCTTTTCAGCCATGTATTAACCACTAACCTTATTTTCTTCATAAAAAAGCAAAGCAAAGCGCTGACTCACTTCCTGCTTTTATGACTACAAACCGTAAATCTCTATTACGATTCTGAGATAGTCAGACCTTATACACACAATTATTGGTGTAAAGCACACTTGAAATCCTTGGATGTGTTTCTTTGGAGCTGCCTAATGGACAACGCTGGTGCCGCTGTAATAGTCCAATCAATAGCAGCAAACTCTACATGATGTGTAACGCATAATGAGATTTTTGAGCCAAGACTGAATGGAGCCTCATTCAGTAGGTTTGTTGAGCGAGATCCGGGCATCTCATCACTTTCAGTGGTCCTGCACTCATCATTTTTCTAGGGCTGGAAATTGGACACGGAATCTGAGCTCATGCTATTTCCCAGACATGTTTTCCTCACAACAGAAATGACTACATTATGATGTCAGAGATGAGCATTACATGGCAGTTCCTCTGTCCGTGTTTATCTCTGTCTCACTTTATCTTTAACCCCCTCACATTGCCTGTTCCCTGAACAGGTTAAACTCACTGCCACTGCCTCTGGGGCAAAAGCCTTTTTTAATCCATTTAGATTGAGACAGTTTAGCTGAGGCCTGGGTGTTAATGTGCCTGTGTCTATGTCTTTACAAGCACGTGTGGGTGTTATTGCTTATCTGTTGCATCAACCTCATAGAGCAGCAACTGTAGGCAGGTCATGTTGAGGTAAATGAGGTCATCAATGGGTAACTGCTGCTATGTGAGTTGCTCTTCTCTGTTTCCCCCATTTTCAAATAAGACAAATACCAGACAGCAAGAGAGAAAGGGATCTTGGGTCTCACATGAAGACATATAATATTATTACCCTAAATACCATTGTTCTTTATAAATACCAGCTTATGTTTGGGAAAAGGTGTTGCATGTATTTTGTGCATACACATCATTTATGCATCTGGTCTGCTCTCATACAGCTGGTACCCCTGATCTCAGTGGTAACAGCTGTATGAGAGCAGTGCAAAGTGGCAGCAATGAGCTGCTCAGTGGGATATGCACATGCACTAACATGCACATGCATCCAGACCAGTCTACCACAACAAACCACAGAAAAGCTTTTATTACAACACACATACAGAGATAATGTCATTTCATTCTCTGCTCAGGACACTGTTTCCCCCGTTATATCTTTACATAACAAGCAGTAGTTTGCGGCTTTATTAATGCTCTGAATGTCACACAAAAAAAGTGGTCTATGATAACGTGAGAGGCTGTCAAAGATGATGTAAAAGTCATAGAGATATCAGAGTACCATAGCCTACAGTACAGTAAGTGATGTTACACTATAGAATAGAATTGACAGAGACTTAAAACCCCTAGGCAGCTGTCGGTGTGGGAGAATTTTCCAATAGCTACTGACCTGTATAAGTTGTCAGGGCAAAATATGCCAATATAAATTATATAACCTAAACATCCTCCCCTTGTATTGGAGTGTTGAGGAATGTTTTGATATTATACTTAAGCAAAATAAGCAATACTAGTGCAGAAATACTCTCTTACAAGTAAAAGTTCTTAACACACAATTTTCCATAAGTAAAAGTAAAAAAAAGTATAAGCACAAAGAAAGTCAAAGTTGTCTGCTGACAACTGCTGCTCTGCTGTCTGCAGAAAATTAACAAGCTGTCTTTTGTGTTATTTACTGTGTACTAACAACACATTTGTGTTTTTCTGCTCTGTTCTGTTTATATATATATATATATATATATATATATTCTATTCCATTCTGTCAAAGGGCTCTTATAATAATATTAAAAAATAATAAACCTCACTGTTTCCTAAACATTTGCTTTCTCATTAAGATGTTATAACTTTATCTGCCTAATCTTCAGCTTACTTTCAGAACTTTTGTATTTATTATTATTATTATGTAAAATGTGTATTTGTCAGGCTTGCAGTTATTTTGAGGCTTTTATTTACACATTTTAAGTGGCAAAAAAGAGAAAATAATCACGCATGCTTTGTAGTTGTATTGATTTGTCAAAGCATTTATTATTTTTATAATAATAATAATAATAATAATAATAATTATTATTATTATTATTTATTATTATTATTATTTTCTGTGTAAGTGGCTTTCTTCTGTGAAAATGTGTGAAGAATATCGCTGGGACACAGTCCTGTATGAGTCAAAAGAATAGGTGATCTTAGGACAAGGCTCTTCATACTTTGTGCGTCTGTGTACTGCGGGAAAAAAGAATGAGAGACAGAAAACAAGGAGAAGGGAGGGGAAAGAGCTCCACTGTATGATGACAAGTAATGGTTTTCAGCCCTATGGTATTGGATGTGCAATTTGTTGTATTAGTAGAAAAACGCTGAGCCGAGTAACAAGAACTCATCACTGTTGTTATTGTGGCGACAACTCGCTCAATCCCTCCGCAGGATGGCCCCTGTGTGTTGTAGGAGAGTTGTGATAAATAATTGAAATGTTGACTCAGCCCAGTGGTCTGGGTCAGAACAAGCTGTATTTGTATGTGTGTGTAAGTGTGTGTGTGTCACACTAGTGGGTTTGAAAGAACTAAGAGGCTGCTGTCTGAAAGGCATCATTGTATATTCAGCGGGGAGAGAGGGCATAAGGTTTGGACAGATATGGAGGTGGAGAGTTGGGGAGCGGGGAGGTAAAGAGAGTGTAGGTAGAGAGCGAGCGAGAGGAAGTGTGAAATTGAACAGCTGTTTTCGATCGCCCAGCTGACGCGCCTTCCATCCCACCATCACTTAATAATGTTTGAGCTCACCGCGAGTGCTGTGTAGGCACACACAGACAGACATACACACACAAAAACATGCCGCTGGCTTGTGCGGTAGAGCAACCAAACAGAGGAAGTTAGCGTCAGCTGGAACCTGCGCTGTGTTCTTCAGGACTTAATTTATGTCTGCAATTAACTCAGCAAGGCATGGAGGCTGGATTCTCTCCACTAGAAGCATTTCTCTAGTTACCACGGGGCACCTTGAACCTCACTGTCTGATATGAACACAATAAAGCCCGAAACACAATAACAGGTCCCAAAAATGCAACTGGAAATTTTAATTTTTGTAAGAATTAATAGTAGAAACCAATGGAAGACAAAACTTGGAGGTTTCAGAGGCATATTGAAATTCTCAGTTTTTTTCTTAAAGGTTTCCACAGTTCTATAAATTTGATTAAATAGATCTAAAAGAAGAACCACAGGAGCAGGAGCATGATTTTATTTCTTTTTTTTTAATAGCAGATAGCTAAAATCCTTTTCTTCCTCTTTATTGTACAGTAGTTTTACTAGTATTTCCCCATAGTGGCCACAGGAGATTGCTGTTTGAAATGATCATGTATATGTATTAGTGCTGTCAGCATTAACGCGTTAATCAGGATGCGATTAAGGTCCATAATTAACATGTTTTTTGGGGGTTTTTTTTGAATAGTGTTAATAGCCAACCAACATTACTGTCGTTAAGAGGCTTGGGCTAAATTTTAAAGCCAGAGTGATGATACTATCGTGAGACTAGAAGACCTGAGGAATACAGTTGTACCAACCACTGGAACTAACCACACATACTAGTTTCTTAGAAAGGTTGCAAAATAACACTCCAAAGTCAGGCTAAAAGAAAAGGTAATAGCTAGACCATTCATTCCTAGTGCAGCTGGAAGTTACAGGTTTCTGTTTTTCATTTCATCACATTGTATGCTGGGAATGACATCATCACAACATAGCCTGTGGTGCAAAAATGGACTGTGGCACCAGACGAATGAATGATGATTCCATGAAGCCCAATCCTTTTCCAAAGTTGTCAAATACCGCTGCTTTGCAGTGCTTTTGGCATAGGATCCTGATGGTGAGAGCCACTTTTCATGTCCGCAAAATATGCTCCTGGATCAGCTGAGAATGCAGCCGTATATTACCCGTCACAGTGTTTTTATATGTTGCCAGGTAGCCGGAAAGCACCTGTTAAAACACCCTGATGCACGGACAGTTGGCGTCAGTTGAGAACATGGCCAGGTGGAACCTGTTTCATCTGCACCTTACCATGTGCCTCTTTTGCCTAAACCTTACCACCCATACCAGCATGTACGTTTGTTGATGTCCCAGCCTCGTTTGCCTTGCGTTTTTGATGCCTAAACATAACCGCATGCAGCGTAATCTGGCATGTGTTCATGCTCAAGCAATGTAAATAACAGATGCAGGAGGATACTTTAAAAAAAAAAAAGCAGCAATATGTGACGACTTTGGATGAGAAGGTGTTGATCAACATGATTAGTGGTTTTATTTTGTAAAATCCAAAAAATTATTATTTTTTATTTTGTAATTTATTATTTACTATTTCTCTTTTTTGTATTATTTTTAATGGCAGGTTTTCAATAATTTTAACAATTATTATGGTTTATTGACTTTTTTAGGGATCATGAAGCATTTGAAGATACTCCCAACAATGACATCACAATAAACAAAAATACCAATGTTGGCTATAGCAGGTCCATTTCTATTGCAGAAAAAGTTAAACAGAATCATGCAAACAATGACCTCCTGCTGCTATCTGTGGACAGTATATTTTAAAGGGTTAATCACAAAATTTTGTCTTTATTTCTCCAAGTGCTCTTTTTCCCAGTCCCCTTGCCATTTCAGTTTGTGCTGCAAAAAAAAAGAAAAGAAAAAAGAACTTTAGAGTTAAACAGAACCTTTGTCTTGCCATTCAGTGTCAATACGGGGTGTGCTGGAGGAGGCACGATTTCTGTGGCATTTAGTGGTGGTGTAATATGTCAGAGAGATTTTCTCTTTGAAGATGTCACCTTAGAAAAGTGCCTTGAGCCGGCAGTGGGGTGTGAATATAGAGCAGAAGGTGCTGCAGCTAAGAATATGGTTTCAGGGTGGAGGGGAAGAGAAACGACATCCATGGGTATTTTGGTAGCTGCACGCTGACAAGGACCATAGCATACCCTTGAGGCAAGTCAGTTTCACTCATGCAGTTCATTGCATGCAGTGTAGGAATGGCACATTGGCTCTATATATTGCCATAGTAAAAGGTGACAAAAATGAATTCCAGAGTCTATATAGAAAATCTGTCAAATCAGAGGACATTATGTGTCTGCAATATTTCACCAGTATTTAGTACAGCTGCCCGTTTCCTGAAACTTGAATCCAGTTTCATTGGTTCCTTAAAACTGACATGTAAAAAATAATCCACCAATGGATTTTAACGTACAACACAGAGGGAGGGAAATACCCAACATGAAGCAGAGTCCTTTGAAATCCTTTTACACACATTTTTGTATGGAATATCCCTCTTATATCATGGTCATTGGCCAGGCAGTTTAAATACTTTTTTTTCTCCATTTTTGGGCTCAGAATTTAAGGCATGAAGCAAACATTTGCCATCACCATGCTTGTTTATTTGCATGTTTGCAGGGATTTGTTGGTAACTATGTCTCTAACATTTAGATTTAACAGTGTGTCCAAATTACTAATGCGTCAAGCACTTTAAATGCACAGCCTCAGGCCAATCATAAACATACACTCCATATGTAATCCATCACTATGGTATCGGCTGTGTCTTTTTAAAGCCCTGATAACTGTGTTTCAGATCCAAGGTATTTCTCTCTAATATTAGAAATTATGACTCAATAATCAAAGTTAAAAAAAGGCTCAAAAATTCACTTGCACCAATCTGCTTCAGGTGTCGTTTGATCACATTTGATTGACCACAGAAATACAAAGCCCTTATTTTGATTTCAGTTTGCTAAATCCCGATTAGTGCAAGGTAGTATATTACATCATCATCCTCCAAGTGAACCTTGGCGTTTAAGGTTTAAAATGTTCTCAACAGTTCAATTACTGACAGTGTTCTGGCAATTACTGAAGCTGACGTGTCTTCTGGTTCACTGACACATCATGTCCGCCTAAGCACTCGCTCTGCACTCTAATCTTTGATTTTGTGTGATCACATGAACTGCCACCCTTACAGTGACTATTCAGCCCTCAGGTCAGATCTGTGAAGCAAAGGACACCAAAGTGGCTGCTTGAAAGCCAATGTCAACCCTTGATCATGGGAAATTGTCTAACAATACCAAACAGAGAGGGAAAGAAGTAGTATTTCACCAATATAAAGAGGGTCCTCACATAAAACTCGTTTGTCTCTGCAGTAGAAAGACAGAAGTACAGTTTCAGTTGGTGCTACATGGCAGAAGACATCAGAGAAAAAGAACTCTTTTGTTTTAGAGGTAGAAAACCTACAACTACCAGAGTGAACTGTACAGTAAATGCTCTCACTGGCGGATGACGTAATCCGGTCTAGTCCTGGTGAAACAATGGTGACCAGCTGGATACTTATGTTGCAGTTAAACAGTAAGCTAAAACAAGTTTCTGAAAACATTTTATCATCCCAAGTTGTCACATATCCACTTTACTTTGCAGTGAGTTCAGTGTCTACATATTACGCTCTAGGTATCCCTCTGCGTCTGCTTTTGACATTCAAGGATGACGTTACCGTGATGTCAAGACAACAAGACAAGCACATTGTAGGATTATGCTACATGTGATTATGGTTAGACAGCAAAAGCACAAGGCAACCAACATACATTTTCCTGTATCAGATCTATCAAATGCCAAATCAAAAGTCAAATGCAGCAAAGGCCACAACCCGCTGCTACTCGGCAAGAATGTGGCACATCAAAAGGAAATGGAAAACGATTGTGTCCCAAAGGTGGAGGAATTTGTTTCACTACTTGCCCCCCGGCCCTTCTATACTGGTGCCCTTCACTGCTGTTTAACTTAAACTCAGGTGTCACTTTAAAACAAAGGCCAGGGACTAGAAATCACTGCAGAGCATAGAAGACAGAATTTTTTATTTCATTTTGTTTTTTTTTAATTCATGCTTGTGTTTGAATATATTTAGAAAGATGGATGAATAAAAAATAAAAATAAAAAAAACAGAAAATTCGACTCTCATTGTTCCAAAGATATGTAGATTATATTGTACATTATAGGAGATAGCACTAAATAGAGGCTTTACATGGGATGGGGTTTTTGAGTTACAGTAATTTAGTGACACCAGATGGAATTTGATACCAGATGGAAATAAGACTGATCTTTGTTCAGCTCTTGGCACGGAGTATCTCTGCAATGACAGGAACGATGAGAGAGGAAGCCACTAGATTCAGCTCTCTTCCTTCCTCTCTCTTTCTCTCATTAGAGTTGTCCGTGTGGTAAAACTACTCAATCTCGGTCCACATTTTAGAGCATGCAGCCTAATTGCTTAACTAGATCTGCGCAGCCCTGCACACAAGGGGGGTTATGGGTATCTGTTGTGGCTTGTGGCCATCTTACCATGCCTTTTTCCCAAACACAGTTTCCATCTGTTTACTGAAAATAAACCATAATGTCCTAAGTGGCCAGTAATGTATTTATTCAGGAAACAAGTCTCAGCAAACAGTGTTTGGGAAAAACACTTCGTATTCTGTGTGCAATCATATTGTAATTGCGTCAGTTCACTGATGTCTGTAGGGGATGGATAAAGATTTAGCCCTCTGATGAATTCAAAATGTATGCTTGGAAGCTACACACACACACACACACACACACACACACACACACACACACACACACACACACACACAACCCAGCAGGGCTGTCCATATGTAATCCATATATCCATATATAATAATACATGTGTTTTATTTTTAACCAAAATATTCACAATTACTTAAACAAACAAAAAAACCAACAACAATGACCTGCAACAATCATTACCACCCTATAAGGTTATTATGCAATGGCAAGTGTATTCACTACTCCAAGAAATAGGATAAACCTTCGGTACAACTCAGCAACGAGATACTTTTCTAGTCCGCTCAACTAATAGAACCTTTGGCTCAGCTATGAGCAAGAAAGCTATGATAATACCAGCAAGATTCAAAGTCAGTAAATCACGTATGTTTGACAAATAGTACAAACAATATTACAGCATGTTTATCTGTAACAGGGTAGCTATATCCGTTATTTTATGCAGTCTATGATCTCATCTAGGAGAGAGACTGCACACCATGCATTGATATGAATACAGCAGATTTGGCAAGGGCCTATTCACTGACTAGACCTTTTCAGTGGCTCAGCCATTTCTGTGGGTGGATCTGAGCCCACACAGGTTTGTTCAGTGTTTAGCCCACCACTGTTACTGGGTGGAGTTCACTCAGTCACCAACAACCGGAGCTCTGTCCTCTGCTTTGTTCTGTCTGAGCTCACTTGTTTCACAATCCCACAATAAGTCACATGCACATGCGAGCGCCTACACACTCGGCCGCAATCCTTTGTAATCAAAGCCTTCCATTGTTAGTCGCCTTTCATCTTGATTATTTCTATTCGTCCGTCATTCTTCATCTGCCTCTTCTTCCTTTTCAGTTTTTTCTGTCATAGTTCCAACACACTTTGTGTTCTACTTCTCTGAAATACACTTCCACCACCCTTTCATCTCCCTTTCACTTCTTTGTTTACCCTGCTCAAAGGATGAGTGACAGATTGACATTGAAACAGTAACAGCCCCCCGCCCCACCCCACCCACTCTCCGTCACTTCCTCCTCTTGTCATCACAGGTTCCACTGGCAAAACTTTGCAGTCACCCTTCAGGAGAACTTTCTTTTTTCTTTTGTGCTTCACATAAAGTTGCACTTCACTTGAAGCAAAGGAGCTTGCTCCTCACACCTCTGGTTTGAGTGAGGAGGAAGAACTGATACAGCCAGGGAGCGAGGCCACTGAATGAAAGATATCTCTCATCTCCTTCCTGCCCTGTCATGATAGCCTGCAACAAAGCGATTTAAATGCATCAGGGATAATATGGGCTGAAGGAGAAGGACTGAGGTTGCAGATACATGGGGTTTCCATATCTTTAGGGGCAGAGAAGTGTGTTATTCTGCAGGTCATAATTTACATCCAATGCCAATGTTCAGTGTCAACAGAGGCAACAGTGTCCCTTTTTCTGTCACAAGGTGGAAACTAGAAGAGGTTTGAATGGTGGATCTAGCTCAATACATAAGGTATCGACACAGCACCAAGTGCTACTTAACCATCTCCAGTCGAATGACCTGCATTTATCCTTTTTTGCTCCAGCTGCCTGATCCAGCCTCTTCTCATTCCAAAGCCGTCAAATACTTTTGTGTTGTCGGGGATTTTGGCATAAGATACAACACCAAAACCTACCATTTGGGGCTGCACAAGACGCTGGGCAATGTCAGTTCATAACACAGCCAGACAGAACCTTCCACAGTGTCCTAAACCTAAACTTAACCTGTTTTTACATACTGGCATTGGTAGGACATCCCAGAACGTTCACAGCAGTCGCAAGAGGATACCTAGAGCATTATATGTAGATGCAAAATTCAATTGACAAACAGTTGATATGTGAGAACTTGGGATGGGAATGTGCTTTCTGATCCTAGAACGTCCTGACTTCCCGCCTGATTAACAAAGTATCTGTTGTTTGTGTCTGTGGACTCATAGCTGCTCTCCTCCCGGTGCACTATCAGTTCAACATCTGCTCGGTAAGCTCTAGCTAATTTAGCAGCGGTGGCTAGTATCCAGCATCAAGCTCTTAAACAGTTCTGACAAACTCGATCCGACAACAGAATGGCTTGACATCTATTGTTAAACCCATTAATAACCCATTAGTAACCATTAGGTAACGTTTACTGTGTGATGCTAACAGTTAGCCCTGTCACTGTGTGTGCAGGCAGACACTCACTGGAGTGTGAGAGACTGTCCAATGGCACGAACCTCACAATCCTGCAGCTGCAAACATACAGTCAATGGTGTGGAGAAGTATGGTGCAGGTCTGTGCATTGGCAGTTCAGTTTGAAACATTCAATAGTACAACTATACTACATGCCACTTTATTTAAATTATGATTATTAAATAAAGTACTCTGTTGATATTGGTATCACTTGTGTGCTGGTAGTATTGTAATGTTTTAAACAATACCCTGCCCTAAGCCAAAACCTACCTTAAAGGGAGGTCACCCTAAAATCATGTCACATAGTTTTCATCTTATCTGAGGTGCTTTTTATCAATCAAGATTTTTTTTGGTGTGAGTTACAGAATGTACCAGATGGCACTCAGCTTGTAGTGCTTAAAATGCCAAAAAACCACATTGGAAAATCTCAACAGCAATGTGTCGTTTTACAATGTTGTATTTATGTACTTATTTTTTACTTAAGTAAAAGATTTGAATACTTCATCCACCACTGTTTTATTTGCCACAACTTTGACCTTTACCTAACCTTTATTATGCCGTAGTTCATTATTGAAGTTTTTGTCTAGCATTAGGCTTGGTGTGTTTGTAGGTGGTGTGCAGTGAAAAAATAAAAAGAGGTGCACAGAGGAGGCAAACAAGGGTGGGTCTTTGTTTTCAGTTATCATACTTTTTTTGGGGCATTTTTGGAACAAACAGGGTCGTCGTGTTCTAAGCCTGGCACTCAGTGCTGAAAACCCTAATGCTTTAATCTCTTGTCTGTGTGTGTGTGTGTGTGTGTGTGTGTGTGCATGCGTGCGTGTGCATGACAGAGAGAAAGAGAAAGAGAGAGAAGATTTACCCCCAAAAGAGCAGAAGAAAGTCCCACTGTCTTCCCACACTGTTTGTCTGAAATAAGCTTTCTAAGAGTAAAGTCTGATTGATGTCAAATGCAGAACCAATGGAAGAAAAAAACAAAAAAATATAGGAGAGACTGTGATGAGTGATTCATGTTAGCTGCATGATTGTGTAGGCCAATATATATGTTAGTCTATGAGAGCTGGTGTTATAAGCAATAACAGCTATATTTGTTCAGCACTTCAAAAAAAAAAATCATTATAGTTACCAGCAAGTTATAAGGAATGGAAACACAAAAACAGCGATCAATAATAACATGAACCACTGGCTCTATGAAGACGTGCTCAACAGAGCAGAATTAGAGTGAAACTATGATGATACCATTTTCATAACAATATAAACACACATTAAAATGTCTGTTCATTGGGTTTAACTATGGCTCATTGCACCCTCAAATTGAATCCAAAAGGATAAGTAATATTGCTGGCTCATATAAAGACCGCAGCACAATTCAGAAACCACATTGGGCAAATAAACAAATTGCATAAAATTACAGTGCTGGGAGATTATCAGTTGAATCACGTTAATAAAGAGTTTTATGTGAAATGTAAAAATTAGAAAAAGAGAGGTTTAAAAACAGTTTGCTTGTCCTTAGGCAAGGTGTTAAAAAGTTTAGTATCCATTTGTGGGTTCATATGTTTTTTAATGTCCATGTGTGTTAGTGTGCAGGCGCACGCATATGTTCATGCAAATGCATTTTGCTGTCCGTAGGCGGGCGGAACATTTGTTTGTTGGCGGCATCTTTCCCCCAAGTCCTGTCTAATGGGGATAAGGGAATGGCCTGTGGCAAGATAGATAGAAGGATGTTGTGTTTATTCCGACGGCTCCACAGGCTACAGCCCCTACATCACAACGAGTGGTAGGAGGGAGCTGGAGGGAAGGAGAGGAATGAGGAATTCACCAGAGAAGAGCGATGATTAAGACAACAAAGGGGAGTGATAGGAGGAGAAAGAGAAGGGGGGATTATTGGGAGGAGAGGGGATACGTGATGGAGACGGCAATGGGGAACGACACACAGACTTACACTCTGTCGAGAGGGTTTCAGTATTGTTAAAGGATCCTGATATGCATACTTGAAGCTGTGCTATCCACAGTTGGCAGATTCCAGGCCCTTAGAAGGCAAGAACTCCCAAATGTGCCTGTGTGGCTTTAATCTGCATCAGTCAACCTAACTCACTCACTCACTCACTCACTCACTCACTCAGTCAGTTTTATTGTTGATGAATGCAAAGCTGCAGCCACACACACAAACACATGGCATGGTAATACATCCACTTTATGAGTGCATTTTTATCACAAGACAGACTATGATAAACAGTTGCCACATGGGATGTAAAAAATAAAAGTTTAGGGATGATAGACTGAGGCAAAATGTAAGTGTTTCCGGTATCTAAGCAAAGACGAAGACAGCAACAAGATAGCTGACAAGTTGATGAGTGATAGTAAGTCCCTTGAAGAAGCAAAAAGACAGTTCCTGCTTCACTTTTTTCGTTGCAATTAGCTTTAATTGGCATATGTCTGCAGCAAAATTGGTTCAGACATGCTGGTGCATTCCAGCTGTCAAAGGGAAGCCTCCATTAAAGCATAGTTTGGTTAACGGTAATAGTTACAAAGTATTTCTGAATGAGTATGGCCAATACTAATACTTTTTGCGCAAACAAAAAAAGTCCCTTTGTGTCAAAAGTTGCTTCTTTAAGTCACAGTCCAAGATTTAAACAGCCAAAATGTCTGGTTAATTACAAATCCCCACACTTCTCTTAAAACTATTATACATTTCTACAGGGCAGCAGGAAATGTTTATGTGTACCCTTTTAGGCAGAGCACCTGGGACCAAATTCTGGAAAAGCTGTTTGTTTTTTTGTAATTTTGTGACATTTTGTATTGCCAGATCTTGCTGTACACAGTAGGCAATTCCAGCTACAGCCCATCATAATGAAAAACTGACAACATGTTGTACCGTTGGCTGCACCTTTTGAGATCTGGTTTTAGAGGTCGCAAAAACATGGTGGTTTGACTTTGCTTTACTTCTTTAAAAGATATTTTCTGTGTTTGCAGAGATTTATTGTGCTTTCTTCTTTTGATATTCAGATCTACTTTGGAATGAAAATGGTCATAAAATTGATTTGAAGTGGCGTAAAGAGGGACTTAACAAGCTTTATATATTACTTGCACAACCCTGAACTTACCCCATTATACTCTGGGTTTCGCTTTGATTTTGCTTTGCTCTATTCATTCTAATAATCTTAGTTTAGTTTAGTTTAGTTTATTTAACTTGTTTCACATAATACAAAACATAAAAGGGATAAAACATATAAAAAGTGCATGTGAGTGTGTGGTGTAGTAGAAACCTGCACTGGCTTATATAAAAAACACTCAGAAAACATATGAAGAGTAAAATACAAGCAATAAAAATCACTGCATTTAGTTGCTAAAAAATAAAAGTTTTACAGTACAAGTATAGGGTTAAAAATAAAAGTGCAAATCTTTGTACAGTTGTTACTTTAACTTTTTGAACCGTACTAAGCCTTGGTTCTTATGCAAAGTAAGGTAAATGTTCTAATATTCTGTCCTTATTTGTCTGTTATGCACATCTGTCTGGTAACAGTTTTGGGGCCCTATGTGGCTCCAGAGGGAGCTGGACAGAGTCTGTGAAAATGCATCATGTGATGTCACTTGTGTCAGTATTGAGTCTGAGATTACAAGTCTGAAAATCAAATCAAATCTGTGAAGTGTGGAGTTAAAAAAAATAGTGAGCTTACCAAACCTCTGCAGCCTGCTCCTCATTCTTAGTGGTTCTTGACCTGCGGCTCCTTCTGTCCAGACGTCCAATTGTCCTTGGGCAAAACAAGTTGCCAGCGCCTGGCATGGCAGCTGTGTGTGTGTGTGTGTGTGTGTGCGTGTGCATGTGTGCGTGCGTGCGTGCATGCGTGTGTGTGTGTGTGTGCGTGTGTGTGTGCATGCGTATGTGTGTATAAGGGGCAAATTGTACAGTGCTTTGTCAAGGTAGAGAAGCACTACAAAACTGCAGTCCATTTACCAGCCAGGTTTTGACAAGTAAGAAGACTGTGGAAAACAAACAAGGCAATATCTCTGGTCCTGTTGAATTGATTTTGACCCTTTTTATTAAACCCTCCATTGTGAGTCCAACAATGTTATGAGACTGCAAGGCTAAATAGTGGGGAGCTGTTTTAAATTTACATGGTGTGAAAGGCACATAGTTCCTCTTTCTACTATGCAACATTTTTATATCATACAACCTCCTCTATCTATGAGTATGAAGTGTGCATAGCTGAGGGGCATTTGCATAAATGTGTGCCCAAATACACCTTAGCATAACACTGGTTAGTGCTAATAACAACAATTATGCAGTGCAAAGCATACCTGTGATTGTTGCTAATATCTTTGTAAGTGCAGTGCTACTGGTTTCAAATTATTCAACACATTCTCACTTCAGACTTGTCAAATAACACTTGGTTAGTGGCTCTACATGTTAAAATATGATGCTCCAGGTATCCTTCTAGCATCACTCTTGAATAATATAGGACATGGTCTCTTTCTCGCAGGAAGTGTACACTTTCTGGTCATTAAATGTATACAGTCTCTTTTCAAAATAAACTTAGAATGTAAATTAAAAAAGAAAAAAAAAACCTGGTTTGGCCTAAAATAAATATGTTTCTTACTAACTTGTGATTGGTGACATATATCAGGTTCAGTCCGGAGTTTGTTTAACCCATCCACCTTACCTGCCACCCAACCTATACACTCTTTCTCACTCTTTATTCTAAGGCAGTTGCTTGGAGCATCAAAAAATGCTATCACCACTACAGGTTTACTCAGTGGCTCAGTATCTGAAGCCAAGAGTTGTTGACCAAGTGTTGATATTTGACTAATTGGGAGTGAGACCGAGTCGAACAATTTCTGGTATTTCACTTAAATCTGTTGTCTTTCTGCTTCTGATCAGCTCTGGGCTGTTTCTGTTTATGCCAAAATCTATGGCTTGTTGCTTTCCAACTCTGCTCCGTTGCTGTGAAGACTCTCGCTATTTCTCCATAAGGATCAATAAAGCTGAATCTCATACCCATATACACATGTAAATACATGCACACATTCACACTCAATTTGGTAATATAATCAACACTGTGGAGGGAGAACTGTGATAATGTACTCAATTCAATAACCAGAGAATTTAATACACATAAACCCTTTTTTTCCTTTTTTTCACACCACCTGTTGCATCTGCGTTATCTGCATCATAATCTGGCATTATTCATTGGAGCCCAGCAGGAGCATTCAGCTTAACTGGCTCTTCACTCACTTAAGTTTGTAACAATGTGGGGTTAGCGGTTGCTCGTACATCTTATGTCAGATTCAGATGATGGGTGAATGAACAGATGGCGAGGCAGCACATATACCAGGTGCAGGGAGGCAATGCTGCAACACAATCTGTCAGTGCACTTACAGTACAAATATAAGACAGAAAAAGTATCCATCCATCATCAGTATGTCATTCATCTCTCTAGCTATCCATTTTTCATTCATTCATCTGTTCTTCTACAAATCCATCTGTTCATCCATCCATACAAGCAAGGAAATATCCGTCCGGTCTTAAAAACCTCTGATCACTTCCCTCATCAACTTCCAGCAGCAAGATCTTCATTAAAGTTGCTGCAGCAATTACACCAAATATTCTGGCTGCTATTTGCTCACATCACTCGTCTTACTTGTACAAACAAGCCCCCTGCCACCCCATAAGGCGCACGGCGTACTTGTCAACACTTTCTGTTTAATGATTTTTCGGCATGCATTCAGTCGCAGGGAAATCACAAACATATAGTATTTGCTGTACTTTTGGGAAACATCCTGACATTTTCAAGTTGCCTGTCTGTGCCAAAAGAATAACAAGCCCTGGAGCGCTGAGACACATCACAGCCACACGCAGACACATCCGCACGCACACACATTTGTTGTGGCAAGACTGGCGAGTCTCGGGATCACCACTATCCAGGAGCAGGCCTTGGGCGACTCATTCATTTTGGAGACCACCGCGGCTTAACTTCCCTCCCATGTGTCAGAGCAGACAGGAGAATGCAAACATCACTATGTGCCCACTACGTTTGTGCAGGGACGGCTCTCTCATTGCCCTCTGGATGTATTCGTCTGAGTCATTTAAAGATGTAATTTCTGTCTGGGAAGCTGTTTTTTTTTAAAAAAAAAAAAAGCAATTTTTCTCTTTTTTGGCCAGGAGCTGTGTTGTCATTGCTGTAGGATAGACAGGTTTTTACCTTAGCACTGGAATCTGTGAATGTGTTGTCTAGTGTGGGCTTGACGAGAGAATAAATATGGTATAATACAAATTTGGTGATGTAACTATGCTGCAATCAGGAGACAGCATGGAAATTATGCTGTCACCCATTCTGGGAGGCTGCTTCAATTATTGAGTGTCCCCCCCGAAATATTGTGGGTGTTATGTAGGGTAATATGGCATTTCAGATTACAGTCATTTATCAATGTCTTTGTTATTGTTCGAATTTTGCAGAACGTCATAATCAAGTTGTTTGGGGAAACATGGTGATATTATTTCATTGAGAGGAAAGTGACAATTGGCAAACCGTGTTTAAAATGTGTCTGAAAAGAATTCACTTCATGATCCAGCTTTTACAGCATGACGGAGACTGTCTTCATATGCCTCAATACAGGCTTTTAAAAGTGTATGTGTCTGTATTCTCTTTCCAATCCAATGGTTTGTGAAAGTACTATTAAATGTGATACCTCAGTGGGACACTTTACACACCTGCACAAACACACACACACACATTCTGACAAGACACTTCATTAGTGGAGGACCTGAATGCCAGATATGTCTAGCTGCTGTGCACTCTGGGTAATAAGCTCTGGACAAAAGCTCTCCTTTTCTTGACTCCAAAAGACGTCGCACGCCCATGCACACACACATACACCGCACCAATATTAGCGATTCAGCTCGCGAACGGAAAGTGAAATCCCAGTGCGGAAGGCTGACAGCGGCATCACAACTCAAACTAGTTCAAACGCCGGGGAATGGTCCCCGCGTACTGAGAAATGGCGTCCGTGTCGCTTACCCTAGAGAGACACCCGAGGGATAATTGCCAAGCTGCTTCCACCTCTCTCCCTTACCACCTCTACCTCACCATAGGAGAACATTGTTCTTTGTAATTACCTAGGAGGGCAGCGAGTCAACGTAAAGAGATGTGCTGTCTCTCGCTGTCCCTCCATCCTCCATATCCCATTTTTTTTTACCTCGCTATCTACTGTTTTAGTAGTTTAATGTTTAAAGACATGAAAGTTGGATTGTGGTAAATGTGAATGAATTTTTTGTAGAGATTACCGACATCCAAGTAAGTCAACTCACTTTTGAGCCAGATTTTGGGTTTAATATCCTGCTATAGTCTAGTTTAGGACTAAGCTCCATAGTGCACTAATTCATTGTATGGTAGCTTTTGTAACAGCACATTAATTTAATGTTATCATTTTATTAAAGTGCATAAAGTGTGCCTTTTGATGAGGTGCTGACCTCTCTTTTATTGCTCATTTATGAACTAAGCTACAGTCCATTTTAGCTGAGCTTAGGATTTAAAAATTTTTGATTTGGATCCTTTTCTCAAGGCAAAGCTCCAGTAGTGATTATGAGCTAAGTTGGAACACAGGTCACTGTTTGTGTGTGTGTGTGTGTGTGTGTGTGTGGAGTGTAGTATTCATGAGCTCTCAGAAAATCAAACCCATAAAACAAACATTAAGCTGATGGCAGACAACTTTTAAGTCTTGAAATGTTTATGTTATGTTGGGGGTTCACTCAGCTCCTGAATACACCGAAGCACAAGTGTTGACTAATCGCAGAACAGCCTGTGGACGATTGAAAACTTATTTACATAGCAAATGACATAAAGCAGTGCAACTCTGTAACAACCCTTTTAAAAGATCCAGGTGTTAAGAAGAGGCAGCAGTAAATCATTTTTTGCCAAGTCCTTAGCAGCACTGCGGGGAGTGTGTTTTTTAAGCAGATGGAAAGTTGCGCTAAATATTTATTAAGAGCTTGTTTTTGTTTCCTTTCGAGCCTCAGCAAAATGTACCGTGTGTTTCTCAGTATACGGATACATATGAAGAACTCAAAATGTAGATAATATCCGACCCTGTGCCACTGGTATTCAGGAAAAAAAGCAATCATAATGTTCTCTTTATAAAGGAGTTTTTTTCCGGCACCCGACAAATGCAATGTGATTTTGATTGTGTAATGCGCATCATTTCCTACAGCACTGATTCAAGCAAATAGAACTCATGAAACCAAGCAAATCTGCATTTCAAAAAAAAAAAGCACGTAGAGAGGATTCTGTCTGGAGTGTCATTTTCATCAGCAGGTCACAAAGAGTTTATACTACCAACATTTTTAGCAGAAGCAGTTCCCACGTGGCAACTAATTTCCTTTTAGCAGATTCATGCACAAAACTGTGAAACACTCTGTTGAACTGATGAAAACAGCAGCTTGGTGATAATTATTTATCACAAAATGGGCATCTTTCACATTACGCATAGCTGTTTGATACATTGTCTGTAAAATAATATTTATTAGTGCAGCTTTAAGGTAATAAAACACTTGGGTTGCATGACAGTAATAACTGCTAGTAAAATACACTTTTTCCATCACTTAGTGTGTGTATGTGCAGGCAGTTCTTATACACTGTTCACATTTTCCCTATGAAAAATAATGCACAAAAAAATTGAACATATCCCACATAATGATGAGCAAAGTATTTAGTGCATAACCCACATATGATGGAAGGCTGGAATCAGGTGGCGTGTTTTCTGACGACAGTGAAGAAGGAAGCGATCCCGAATGGTCCAGTGAGGAGACAGGTTGGGGTAGTGGATGGGTTACAAAACATAGGACTTTCCCATGGGACTTTCCCTTGCAGACCGGTGTTTGGAATCTAGAATTTTGAGTGACCTTTGAGTCACATTAGGGTTTGTCCTCACCATGTTTCTCTTCCTAAGCCTAGCCTCCATAATTTTGCATTTTGTGCATAACATCATTCATGGGCTGTTAGTTTGTAAGATAATGAAGCCATTGTATGAAAGTTTTTTAGGATATCATTCGATGTACTTTCTCACTATATTTTTTTTCCTAAACCTAACCACAGTAACTTTACCTGCCGTAAGCTCCATAACGTGACATTAATTATGCAACTTTACGTTGAGGACAAAATGTCATTTATGGGTCACTAATTTCTACAGTATCATACAAACTCTTGTGTGAGCATATGTTGTTATGATCAACTACTTTGCCAGTGGCAGTAGACCAGAGCTCTGTGCAAAGCTCTGCAGTTGAGCAGTAACCTTTACCTTTCTGTTTTTCCTTTGTTTGTTTGTTTTGTGTTTTTGTTTTTTTTTTGTGTGGGTGACATTCAAAGTTATGGACGCGCCGGAAAACAGTAGAAAGCCGCATGGTGGTCAGTGAACATGTTGCTGCTCTAGTACTCGTCACTACTGTAGAGTCATTTGTCACAGGAGTGAACACACAAAAAAAAAACAATCGAAAACCAGATGTTAGTGTTAGAGGGATTTTTTGCAATGACAAAGGAGTTCAAAAGAGTGACCTTGGGTTTACTGTGCCCATCGACCATTGTGATGTCTCTCTTTATACCTTGGATTGGCATTGAGTGAGTGGAAGATGAAAAGTTGTATAGAACTTGTGAAGGACTTGCTACCTTTTTTAGGATTCAATTCTGTCATTTTAATTGGTTTGTCAGTGTGACAATTACGGCATTGATTCAAGACTGCATCCCCATGCTATTTTAAACAGGTGAATAAATAAATGGATAAGTGTGCTGATCGTAGCAAAACAATGCCAAGGTCAACTTTTCTTCCAAGTCCATTCTTGACAAACAAGAATCAACCACTCTCATCGCACATTTCAATAAACCATCCCGGCTTCAATTTTCTATCAAATTGGACATCATTACCAGAGTGTCACACTACAATAGTTGTTTTTGATCACAACATTTTTTTCCCCCAACTTTCCACCTTCAAAGAAATAAAACCTGTCTACTTTACGACTTGAGCTGAATTTCCCTTAAATGAAGAGACCGAGTGACAGTGTGCTTGGGAGGAGATTACAACCATCAGTTGGTGTCCCACACTGACAGATCCGTGCTTCTGAGTCCCGGTGACATCCTGGCAGGGTGCCACACAGTCAAAGCCAGGGCTGGCAGACAACATTAAAGCTGAACCTACACACCCGCAGTCACATCAGAAGACACCCCGAGCCTACAGTATATTGATTGAGGATCAACACTTGAGATGAGAATCTTCGGGTTGCTCATAATCAGTGTTTGGCTGGCCTTGATGTTGCCGTGATCAAAATAGTGAGAAGTTGAATATCTTTTGAGTTTTATTTGAACAGCTGTGAGCAGTATCATTGAGATTTCTCTCTTTCTTTCAAGAAAAAGTCCCTCCCTTAAACTTGATCATTCCTTTTCCCATGGATCACTGAGCAAACATGATGTCACTTCTAGACTTTCTGGTACAATTACTATTAAAGTTGATGGAGTAAACATGCTCAAACTCAAACTTTCTCTTACTTATGTATCTTATCTTTATCTTATATTTTCTCTTTTCTTATAGGGATAGTTCTGCACTTCAAAAAATCCAAGCTATCCCTTTAAATTTTTTCATAGCCTACCAACCTTTTTCCAACCTTTTACCAACCTTTTACCAAAAGCCGACCTTTACTGGCTGCTCAAACTCTATAAATAAATGATTACATACTATTCAATAACGTTTAAGAAGCTAACTTTTTTCTTACATGTTTATTGCAAGAGCTTCAAACCTTATTCCCAAAGGTTGCTGAAAGAGTAGCAGTGAAAGTGTTTATGAGTGTTTTCTTTATGTTGAGTAGCCAGATCATCAGCTTGGTTTTCATTCTGTATAGCTCCGGCATCTTGAGCTGGCAGCGAAAATAAATGCCTGTTTTCCCTTCAATCGCAGTAAGGTCAAGGAAATTATGTGTGTGAAAGAAGAGTGTTAGAAACCTGCTAATTACAAATGTCAGTTATCATCACTGCAAAACTTCAAGTGTGCAATTAGTAAATTAACTGAAGCAGATAAATGCATCTTTTCCATGATAATAAGAGGAGAGTTGTACATAAAACACATCCTCTGTACTCAGTGATGACATTAATATACTTAAGAACACTTAAAAGTTTAATGATTCCCCTGGAAGTTCTTGAGTATACGTATAAGAAGCATCTTTTTTTTCTGTGAATATAAAGCAGATGTTAAGTCATGATGAATGATGGAGATAATCATATCCCTGGAGACTGTAAGTCAGACCAAACAGAAAAATATGTGTATCATGTCCGTGTGTTCAGATCTGACTGAATTATGACTCAGAGAAGGCGTGTTTCTTTGACGCAAATCGTGGCAATCAGGCCATAAAGTGCTTCAGCTGCCTCCACCAGCTGTGCGCCACAGTCACTAATGCTGCTGCAACTGTCAACAGTGTTTGTGAGCAGGTCAAATCAGTGGGCCGAATATTGTAACACAGTAATGTTAGTCGTTACTTAAGAACGACTTAGGGATGATGCAGGAACAACTCAGAATCAAGGACTATATAGTCGAACAAGAGCTTAAACTTGAAAAGTATCTGTTTTATGAAAAACAAAAGTACTGGGAGACTTTATGTAACTCCGGTGTTGTAAGCGTACAACACCAGAATTTATATAGTCACTGGAAGATAAAGGCTGGATAAAAGCCAGAGGCGTGCACCCTCTGTATTGACAGACATTTGGGAGATATTTTTTCTGAACGTCGGAGTATAAGCTTAATGAACTATAAAGAAACGTATTTGCCAAAATATTACTTAAACTACCCATCTGTGTATAAATTTAATTAAACTGCTCCCTTTTTTGAAGAATTCCCTTTCTTCTTTAAATAACATTTGTTGTACTTAAGCCATGCTGTGTGCCATCATTTTGTAATGATTATATGTTATATTTAGTAGTGCATCCAACCTGTCTCACAATTGCACATATAGGTTATGATTACAGACTGCTGTCAGGTCAGGATTCTGGTGAGAACGATGAGCATGCAGATGAGCTTCTTCGGGATGGATTCTGAGGGTTTGCATAAACATTTTTGAGCTGTGCAAACCAAGTATTGCATCAGCTGTCCGTGTACCTGGTCTCAGATGATCTTGCAGGTGAAGGTGCTGGATGTGGAGGTCCAGGGCTGGTGTGGTTTTATGGTCTGCAGTTGTGAGGATGGTTGGATGTACTGCCAAATTCATGGGGATGGCATTGGAGATGGCTAATAATCATGAAATACACACTTAGGTCACAGGTAACAGCTCTAGTGGACAATCCTGCAGTCAGCATGCCAGTAGCATGCTCCCTTAAAACTTTAGAGTGGCCTTACATAATGTGGCTATTCCAAAGCACACCAAATCATTCTGTTTAACCAGCATCTTGATATATCACACCTGTCAGATGGATGGATTGTCAGGAGAAGTGCTCACGATGTGAACAAATTTGAGACCAAAATGTAAGAGAAATAAATCTATTGAGTGTATTAAAAAAAAGTCTTAGATCTTTAACTTAGACATGTTAAAAATGGGAGCATAAGAAAACGTGTAGAGATTTTATTTTTGTTCAGTATAAATTACTCTCCAAACAAAGCTAACAAACTTGTAATGCAATAGACAGGCAAACATTTGGCCTTCTAACATACACTGATTCAATGCAGTAACTGGCCATAGATACCAATAGCTACTCGGCTGTGCATTAGTTGATGAACTTCCTTTTTGCCATAAATCGAGCCCTTCATTTTCTTGGGAGATTGTGCTAGGTGGCAAATAGAATTGCATAGTGTCCAATCTAAATGTTTATGGTGTAGTTATTCTACAGCCATTTCATTGTGCCATCAACATTCCCTTTACCATGATGTTAAAGTAAAACACTTTTTCATTTCCACTTTAATAAATCAATAGGTTGTGATTAATTCATAAATATCTGTACTTTGGAATAACAATGACTATTGTCAAGGCAAGGTCTGTCTTTCTTTACATTAACATGCAAAATCAACCTTCCGAGTTGTGATTAAAGAATAGAAGCCAGGACACAAAGCTTTTAGAAGTGTGAGTGCCTCGAGGACAATGCGTTGGCAGAGAGGAGTTCCTATTCACTTCCACCATTCACACTTTCTCTGTCAGTCTGTAAAGTGTGATCTCACAATCAAAGGCTGCTTTTATAACAAAAAAGCATGCCTGAAAGAGGTCCATTCTGAACAATTATTCTGTTAACATTAAGGTCAGATAGAAATTGAATGAATAATGCATATCTATCTGACAAGTCAGGTACACTGAAGAACAGAGGGGGGGGCCATGTGATTTTAGTTTGCTGCCCAGACCCAGCAGAGCACAATTTAAAGGCAGCCAGAAGTGAGAGCAAGCAAACGATTAATTGCAGCTATAATGTTCATGTGGTGTGAGATGCATATGTAGCAGCAGCAGAGCATGAGCACTGCAGATGACATCTTAACTGGCCTACTCTATCAGTGATGGCAAAACACAATGTAGCAGATGCATAATTTGATTTTAAACTAACTGTGCCTCATTTCATGCAAATTATTGGAAGAATTTTCAACGAGAAGCCATATATGGTCGTTACTGTTGTGTCCATGCTGTTTTGTAAGTGCTCCCTAAGAAGCATAAGTCAAAGCATGTTAAAAGTTTGCTAGCTGAAAACAAACCCACAG
The DNA here is from genome assembly GCF_008729295.1 of Plectropomus leopardus. Classification (NCBI taxonomy): domain Eukaryota; kingdom Metazoa; phylum Chordata; class Actinopteri; order Perciformes; family Serranidae; genus Plectropomus; species Plectropomus leopardus. The sequence continues at coordinate 6,936,273 of NC_056467.1, read as the reverse complement.
TGTCAGACACCAACTACAGTGTTCACAGGTGCAGAACTCGCCATGTGACCAAGCTGCTAGCCCCATTCTGTCAGTCTGAGGTGAGATTTTACGTCAGAATGCATTGTCACTAACTTGGTAATGTCACAATATCTGTTGTTGTGTATGGCCAGGCAGCAACAGTGTGTAATTATCCCTTAATTAAAACATCAGTGTTGAAATGTGGCCTTTTTTGCATATATTTCTATGCAGTCCTTTATTAAAATGACACATTATTCCTACCACCTTGGAAGGAGATATGTTTCACAAATCCTCCAAATGAAATGGCAAAACATGTTCATCCGTGACCTCTAAATCAAGACATAGAAATGTTTTCTGATAGTACGCTATCAGCAATCTCTGTCTCTTCCAAAATTGTTAGAAAAAAACACTTTGAAAAAATTGTTTTATGATGTGACAATGCTACAGTTGAAAGAATACTTCACCCACCAAACAATAATTTGTATATCAATTACTCATCCAATGTTATGTTGGATTTGTAAAGATAATGTTTTTCTCGCATGCCTCCGTTGTGGAGGAACACAGAAAAATTGTTGATGGATTGGAATTAAAGGGGGCTGCTTTCAGCAACAAAACTGTATCAAAGCATCCATTTAGAAACTCTCTCACAACGTGTGCAGTATAATCCAAGTCTCATTTGTCCAGTCATATGCTTAGTACTTCTCAAACACATTAATTTTTGCTAAAATCTTACCATTGTTAAATGTGATCCCCTGTTACTCGAATTCATTAAGAATTGTCCTCCATTCCTGGATCTTTATTAATTGTGGAGGCATGCGTTTTCTTCATGAATGCAGCATAACAAGAGGTGTGTAATCAATATGTATTTTATGTGAAATTTTCTTTTTGGGTAGGTTAGGCTCAGTACAGTCAATTTCCACACATCCTATGAGGGATAAAAATCAGTTTAGCTGAGTCCCTGCACATTTTATCTTTATGACCCAAAGGCCCATCGTATTCATTTACTACCCCTCATTACCTAAAGTGATTACTAAAAGGGTGAACTACTGTCTGTCTCTTAGAGTTGGTCCTGATGACGTTAGAGCAGAATGACTGTCAAAAATGTTGGCAGTGGAACAAAAAAAAAAAAAAAAAGAAAATCTTGAGATATTTGATAATGTCTTGATTGATGAGGAGAATTACTGGAACAATGCAATTTGCAAAAATCATTTTCTGACATATATTCAAATGAGTCAATCAATCAATTAAAATTTACAATAATCAATCAAAGTTAAATACTTTTTATAATTGGCAAAAAAAAAAATAATAATAATAAAACTACTTGACTCCACACTGATGTATGCCCGCTTAAGACTATTTAAAGTGGCACTCATTTTTAAAGTTGGGGAAAAAACTAATACAGAATATTATTGTGATATTATGTTTCTCAATATTATATTGATATATAAATGTCAAGTATCTATTGTTATTATTATTATTATTATTATTATTATTATTATTATTATTATTATTATTTATTATTATTATTATTTATTATCATATTATTATTATTCTTATTATTATTGCAAATACAAATTACACTTTTGGTAATCAACTGAAATAATGAAATCAATTGTTTTTTACAGTCCAAGGGATGCATTTTGCTGCAATAAAAATGATTGAAGTGAAAAATTTCATCTGATTAGATGCAATATATATGTTATCACAAAAGTCAGCATATTGCAAAATGTTTGAAATAGCAATAATGCTGTGTCATGACTACAGTACTGTGTTAATGTCATATCATGAGGCCCCTGGAGATTCTCATCCTTTGTAATTTTCTATAAATTGTCACTTTATTATATAGATAGGGAGTCATAGAATCGTTTTCTTTTTATGAACCTAGTTTTTTTTTCATTTTAGCTTTGATAGATTTTAAACAGTGCATTCATATCTAAACTTGAGCATTGTGTATTGTACTGTCCCTTGTTAAATATGTTAGCAGTTACATACTTTTAAGTTATGAAGTACTATAAACTGACCGTACAACTGCGTTTAAGTTTACAGTTATAAAAAGCTTTGTGAGGCCAGATTTAGCTTTTGTTCTGAAGGCCTCAATTATTTTTGTCAAGAGAAACATGGCAGAGGCTCTCTTTTAGGTTTTGAGGTGCTTCGTGAACTGTAGGACAGAAAAAATAGATTTGATGAAAGTAAAGAAGAAAAAACAGGCTGGCTTCTAGTATTCTCTTTGCTGCCAGAGTGGACAGGGAGAGGAGGCCAACAGCCACAGGCGTTTCCAGATGTGAGCATAGAGTCCAGCTGTTTAGAGAGGCTGATACTTTGATAACTTATTCCTCAAAAAACTCTGTTTTACTGTCTAATGCTACAATAGTATTTTCTCATCCCAGATTACTGTGGAAAAGAAGGGGAATTTAATGAGACATACCCATAAATAAAGCTCTGCTCTATAGTGGTTATAATTAGACAATATTAATATTCAGAGTGCTACATGAAAACACAGTTTACATTATTGATATACTTGCTGTGTTTCAGTTATTTGTTTGTCAGGGGAGCTTAATAAGCTGCCAGACCAGGTTCGAGAATGTGCCCTCTTTGTTGGCTCTAGTCAACTGTTTCCTACGGCGTTGGATGCATTTCTGACTTGTGCGATCTGATTTGGCCATTAGCTTACTGCCAGCACCAACTGCAGAGAATTCCCTTTGAAATTCTTTTCATAGAGTGCTCGAGTTGATCTGCCACCGTGCAAACAGTTTATTGAGTCCAAAACTACAAGCCATGCCAGACAAAAGGATTGATGTTTGGCTGGACTTGTATCTTAGCTGCCGTGTCTTTGAGCAACAAAACACTTTAACAAGGCAGTCAGATGCAACACTGTGCCAGCCAGTGTCGATACCCCGGTAACTCATCATGACCTCATACAAAACACAGCCAGAGAGAGGGGCATGATTTGGATTTGTGTTAGTTTGTGCACCATATGTCACCAGCTTATATTTTACATTGCATTTATCTGTAGTTGGTTCCTGGTGAATGTGACGCTCGTTCCCTGAACGGAAGCACATGAAAAACACTCATTAAGCACTAAGCATGTGGGATATCATTAGTGGAGTTGAACAGATTGCAAGCATAGGCCTTTTTCACAGAAGACATTTTTTACCTTGCACAGTAGGGAAAAGGTGCATAATAAAATGAATGATGGCTGAATTCAGGCTTCGGTTTCAGGGTCCTGCTATAGTACATGCTGATCATAGATTGTATTAATAATAGATGTGGTCACTTATTTGTTTGTGGGCTCCTGTTTTGGAGCTCTGGTATTTTGGTTTCTGGCTTGTTGATGATGAGAGGATGGAGTGAGGGGTGGATCTGACTGAGAGCCTGAGGACACTGTTTGCAGACAGTCTGGCACTCAAAGTGGTCACACCCCTAATTATGCAAAACTTTGAGCCTTTTCAACATTTAAAGCTGTAGTTTATAACTTTTATTACAAAAAACAACAATAACAAAAAACAACCTTTTTTCATGTTTGCTGAAACTCAGCACTAAATGAGACAACATACTCCTGCGAACTGCGATCAAACTGTTCAGTAGTGCTGATCAAATATGAATCCAGACTTTGTTACTGCATTCCCTCAGATGTTCTCAGAAACATATTGTAGTGTAATGTTGTAGGTGTGGTGTTGTAGGTGTGGTGTGTGGTAGGACCCGCCCCCCCACCATATAATTGTCATGAATGGGGTAAATAAGCTCTAGAGACCAAAGCCGTTTTTTGTACAAGGCTGTAAACATGTTTGTTTCTATTTTAACATTTTTTTAGATTATTTAATTATTTTTTAGGGGCTTTTATTGCCTTTAATGGACAGGACAGTTTAAGCGTGAAAGGGGGAGAGAGAGAGGGGGCAACATGCAGCAAAGGTTCGCGGCTGTGGCCGCTGCGGCAAGGATACAACCTCTTTATATGGGGCGCAGTTCTGTCCACTGAGGCACCAGGAGCCCCAGCGTTGGGTATTTTAACATGGAGGTATATGGGAATTGACTTGCTTTTGGAGCCAGCCTCAAGTGGCCATTAGAAGAACTGCAGTTTTTGGCACTTTAGCAATATCTTCATTTTTTCATTGTTTTGACGTTGCCACTTGATTTATTAAGTATTTTAAGCCATTGTTAATGTTATTAGTAACCTGTTTCTCATGAGTCAGAGAACACCAGTCACACTAAAATTCACATTTATTCTCAGGAACATACACATAGTGATAACACTGATAAAACTGATCCAACTTTGGTAAAAAAACAAACTGTTTTCATGCAGTACCACACAACCACACACAGTGACAAGCTCTCTCCCAGTCTACTACCACAGGTCAGAGCATATGCTTATGAGGCAACATCGCTGTCAAATTAAATGTTAATAATGGCTATTTTCTTCAACCAAAAGCAATAACAAACATTTGAAACATGTTTGTCTTTTAAGATTTTTACCTTAAGCAAGGACGACATATAAAAACACACATTACTAAGTACAACACATTACGAAAACGTATGAGAAATAAGGCTTATTTATCTGATCTTTATCTTAAAATTGGCAGTACCCAAAGTAAATATTTCCAAATTTATATTCATAAATTATCAACACTGCTCATAAGCAGTGTTGATAATTCTCACCAGGATAAAACAACATCAAACATTGGTCCAGTTACAAAAGCAAACAATATTGAGTTTTTGGTCCAAAAAAAGTCTTAATCCAACCCTGAAGCCTGGTACAAACTGTGCTGCTTTTACCAAAATACCAACAAACTGGCTCAAGGAAAAACCTCATAAATCAAACAGGTTTCATGAAATAAAGTTCTGTTCACGCCTCAGACAGACCTACTTCATCACAGAGAAGTTTTTCATTGAAACAATACACCTCAAAAAGTTGATTGTGTTCAGTTAGCTCTCCTCTCACCTCTCTCCAGTCCTCTCAGAAGAACTGCATGCAGATCTATAAACTGACAGCTCCCAGTGTTCTTGGTAAAAATAACAGCATATTTTTTTCTCATGTGAAGTACTTACTGCTTGCCGACAATTTGAACCAAAGATGAAGCAGAGCACTGTCCAAGTGATTAACGACTCCCATGCTCACACATACATTTCGACACACAGTCTGGTCGTGATAGAGGCAGAGTTTCACCCTCGGTCAGATACATCACAGGCATTTTAAGTTATGGGGAGTTCACCTTAAATCACTCACTTCAGTGGAGATTAGGATTCCACGCTGCACGGTTATCACAGCTTGCACGGATACATACTAATAAACACGTACATAAGAGCTACTGAAACATTTGCAAGCCACCTTTTACATGCAAATATACTGTATAAACACTCATCATGTCCCGCTGTTACACCGCCTCTCTAATCTGTCTTCTCTCTCCAGCTCTCTGTCCATTCCACACACACATACACACACACACATCTGTCGCTGGTTGATACTCAACACGATAAACTTGACACAGTCATTTAAAAGAAACATCAATGCATAAACAGCTTACGCATCAAAAATAAGCATTCTTTTCAGAACTACTCAATAACATGCTGTGTATTCAGCTCTTTTTTTACTGACTCTTTATTGCACTGTGATTAATTCTATCTCCATTAATGTAAAAAACAGCATATGTCTGCAATCATAACTAGTGTTTTTCAGTGGAATCGATGGAACAATACTGTTGCTAGATAAATGTTAAAAATAATAGGCCTCACAAATTGGGGATATTTTTGCTTTTATGTTTGACTTTGTGGCCATAGTAACTGTGGATAACAGAAAACAAACATGTTGTAATGTTTTATTTTTAAAGATTTAACTGTCACTAACAAAGTAAGAGTATACAGATACCTTCAGGGGTCACAGTTTGGTTTCCACCTTCCTGCAGTCACATTTTAAGCTTCATTGGCCTTCAAATCTTCTGTGACAAGCTAAGAATCCAAAAAGTCACCTCGCCAGCTTTGGGTCATGCACGGATGTAACAACAGACAGCAGATGCCAGTGGCTGAAAAGACTGCCTCTGTCGTGTTTGTGTCTTTCCTCAGGATTAAATTCGATCATCTGTCAGCGGTTGTGTAGCTATAGAAACTTTCCTAAAGTTCATCTCCAGTTGTCTTAGATGAGTGAACAGGTAATCAAAACGTCAAACTCCTCAGTCTGCCCTGGGAGCTCAGCTTGTTAAATTCAGTTCTCATATGTGTGTGTGTGTGTGTGTGTGTGTGTGTGTGTGTGTGTGTGTGTGTGTGTGTGTGAGAGAGGGTGGCCATGCAGCTGCTAGAGTCATTTTTCGCAGTTAGAGTTGCAGCCACACATTTGCATTAATGCGCGTATGAATAGGTGCGCAAATGTCAGCTCACGTCTCAAGTGTGTTCATCAATTTAATAGTAGTATACGTGTCTCAGACCACTTCTTGCACTGTGTGTCCTGAGTGGGTGCAAGGAGACAGGACTTGGCACTGATTCGCTATCTTTCCCCCACAAACCGTTTAGCTTTAAGGACTTTTCCCTCTGACTGAACAAAGTTCTTATGGAAGGCGACAAGAGCATGTGGCTGGCACAAAGTGATTTCCCGTTTTACTGTCACTTTAAAGTGATATGCTACATGTCGCACAGTCAATTCCCCACTACCTGTGACAGATAGAAATTGGCCGGGCTGAGGCCCCGCAAAATGGGTTTTCCAGTTGATGTGAGCGAGAGCACCAAAGCAAGTGACTCGGAGGGGGGAATCAAAATCAGTTGGAGTTTAGATTGCTTCAAACGGTAATGGTGGTCCGGTGGCTTGCTGGCACATACTGTTTGGAGTGTGTGGCGATGCTATCGGTGGATGCAGGTGATGTTACAGACCTGCAAAGATAAGTTCATTATCTCCTCACTGTCCATGATAGCCTGCTACATCTACCAGGCTGACAAACTGTGTGTCTGCGGTTTGACCCTGATAGAGAAGGCAGACTGGAGAGGTTGTGGGTCTTTCTGGCAAAAAGTTGTGTTTTTACTCCCAGTGTATGTTATGTGATCATCAGATAGAAATGCAGTTTCTGAGTCGAAACAACTCTAAAAAAGGAAATTGTTGTGAAAAGTTTTAGTGGTTTAAGAGATGTTCCAGCAGCCAGAGTTTGACAGATGGTAGCAGGGAATCATTGCATTTATATTTGATTTTGAAAGCTCAAACACAGAACATAAACTAACATCAGTGCTTTGAGCAGGAGCCTTTTTATTTTCTTGTTTCTTACATTTACTCTGTTAAAACTGGCTTTTTGGGGAGGCATTTAGGGACAGTAATAACAACCTGTGAAAATAACACTGATGTTTCATCACCTTTTAAGTGTTCTTCGTTTACCATCTTTAGCTCTGATTTTGGTCTCCACCAACTCTTGGGGGAAATATATGGCTTGTTAGCCAACGAAAACAGTACCAACAATACCAACAGTGCCAACAATCAATAAAGCTGGGTAGAGGAGAGGGGAGAAGCAGATAGAGGTCATAATTCTCTGGTTTATCACTATGAGCGAAACCATTCACACTGTCACATTGTTTGCAGGTTGTAATTATTAAGACAGTGATTATAGCTGTTTTAAAGTTGCTGCAGCGATTTCACAACAGGCCTCAGAAGAGCTTCTGCCAACATGTTCGCTCTCCCGTCTCATCAGATACTTGGTCTGTGGCCCTGCATTTCACACTATGACACTGTAGGTACCCATTTAGCATCTGTTTGGGTTGCTCAGGGATGCCTTTTCAAGTTACAGTCATTACATGCATTGTGTCTTTTCAAAATAAATGTCTGTGTTCATATGAACCAAAACACACCAAAACTACTTTAGGTTTTAGACAACAAAAGTACTTTGTTCAGTTGAGAGAAAACGACTTGGGCTTGAGGTGTATTATGCTCTGTTTCACATGGTTCTTATTTCGGTCAGGCGAGGAGAATTTGAGGTCAGGCGAGGAGACCTTGAGGTCAGAGGTCTAGGGATGGTTAGGCCTGGGAGCCAGATGTGCAGAATACTGGTGTCAGTATTCTGCATTCTGGTGGTGTTAAATGACATGGAATGCGGCTCCTTGTGGGGTCTTGTGATTGATCACAGTAGGTGAGGAATTGTTTTACTGAAGAATGTATAGATGCATGTATATATATAAGAGACATGCATGAGCTGTAAGAGAGAGAGACTCGCATTGATCCTGAATCCTCTCCCAGGCAGACCATGGTTCCTGGTGGATGCTGAACTTCGTTGTAATAAATTGATTCTTATGCAACCAAGTCGGTGTCAGCGGAGGTTTCTTCATCATCTACACATCATTTGCTACTTAAGAAACAACGACAGGCTAAAATAAGTACATTTGTTGGGCAACTTAACTAAAGTCAGTGTAACCAAATAGAGCACATGACATAGGTGACATATGAGAAACATAAGTCGTGACAAAAAAAAATAAAAAATCCCCCAACGTTTCATGGGACATGAATAGCTAAGTCTGATGTGGAGAAAATTATGTATCACTTTTTTGGGGGGACTAAATGCCTTGATATTGATTTTGTGATATTGTAGGGTTGACTCTTGGCACTTTCACAAAAAAGTTAACAACATGAGATTCTTTTTAAATAATCATCAGTAATGTGGATATAATAGCTAAGTGGGAAGAGGCAACCAATAAAACAGCTAGAACAGTCTGGTAACTTCAGGGAATTACATCACTTTACTTGAATGCAGCCTTTAAAACATGGACCAAGACTTTTGACATCCAAAAATTTAGAAAATATCTAGTCTCAAATTTCAGTATCAGTATACTATCAATACATTGCACAGCCCTGGTCTCCTGGGTGAAAGTCCAGCGTTTGTTTGACCTATGCACCAGTTAGGGGTGTTAACGTTTACAATTTTTTCTACACGTGTAAACGGGACTTCTAACCGACGTGTACCCGGTTACACGATTTATGATCTTTTTCTATCGCAGTTGCGCTATATAACCACTAGATGGTTCTGTCTCCATTCAAATACCTCCTAATCTCATTAAATCAAAGCCATTCCAGTAGTTAGTTATCGGACAAAAACGTTTATTCAGCAAACAGAACTTAAAAAGTAGGCAATCCATCTCACCATTTAAGGCTTAGACCTACTTATGACAGAAAGTAAAATGAGTTGAAAATAAAATCATCAATTTTGTCAGACAAGAAAACGTACAAGTGAAAGCTGGAAAAGGTTTAACCTTCTTTTTTAATCATTGTTTTAACTATTGCTCACTTTTGTACAATATATTTTTTTAAGCTCCGCTTGTTCATCGCTTGTTGCTTGTTGTCCATGTGGCCCCGAGTCAACTTGAAGTGACGCGACACTGGCTGTGGCTGCGTTTTTTTTTTTAATATCAACGTAACATTGCCACCTGTGCATCTATTATGTATGCGGATAACTGCATTAGTGGGAACATTTAAGTGTATTGTTAGTTAATGTTATTATCTTAAGCTTTCAAGCAACATTATCACCCCTAAAAATACTATTGGTGAGAAATGAACGAGGAGGAGGAGAGGAAAAAATGACATGTAAACGGTTATTGATTTTTCTGAACGGTTATGATTTGTTATCCGTGTACCCGTTTACACGTGTAGATGTTGACATCCCTAGCACCAGTCATGGCTTCAATATTTCATTGCTGCAGATGGGTTTACATTGGAGTTAGTTGAGAGTTGGCTCACACATACCCTAAAGAGTACCTTGTGTACTTGTGGAGGGGCATTAACCAAACTACCTTGTCTGACATCTTGGGATTTAGAATTTGGCTGCTCCCTGCTCACATCTGTAAGGTTAACTTTGATCAAAAACCCACATTCAATAAAATATTCAATATGATGGATTACGTGTCAAGCAAGTTTGAAGTAATACACTAAAATGAGTGGAGCCAAATGGCTGCTCGGAAAACAAGAATTTAATCTTTGTGAAATGGTCAGCAGTAATGCAATTGTCACTAACTAAGACATATGAAACAATCGCCGCAGTCTTCTTAAGAGCCAGTTCAGCAGTGTTTACAGGTTTGGTAAACTATGCCCCTGGCAATGAGTGTGGATCAGCAGTAACTATTTATTGCGTTTATTGGTGATTTCTCGATGCAGAGCTGTTGCATTAAGTAGTTCTATGTGAGAAGACAAACAGTGTGTGGCATTTTGTTTTAATGTTCTGAAAACCCTCCTAATCCTTGTTTGTGCCAGAGGCTAATTTCCCCCCGCATAGAGTTGAAGTTTCACAACAGTGGCATCGTTTCTTTTGTTATTAAACCACCACTGTGGTGAAATTACATTCTTCTCCTTGTTTATTTTCTAGTGTCAGTTGAGTATTTTAGCATGATTATTAGCTTCAAGCTTCCTCTCTCTCTCTCTCTCTCTCTCTTTCTCTGTCTCTCTCTCCTGATATGGGTAGAAGAAGGGGAAAAAGTAGAGATGATTTCAAGCCCAGAAAAACACATTCTTCTGCCTCCTGTTTCCTCCTGCTCCCTCTCATCCCTTTCCCCTGTCAGGGATGCTTGGCATTATCTGCTGGAACAGTTGCTCTGAGGAACAAGACAAACTCTCTCTCCCTCTTTCCCTCCCGCATTTCCATCCCTGCCCTCCCTCTCTCATTGCTCTGCACAGAAGAGAAAGCAATTAAAAGGGAATCTGCGAGATTGTCTGTGTTTATACCATCTCAGAGAAGGTTGCCGGGCTGTTATGATAATAACGCATTGCTGGATCATTACCCAGAATCTTCGTTTTACTCGTGCCTATCTCTCAGTGTGCAGACGAGCGGTGGCACACGTGCTGCCCCACATGACAGGGCTCGAGAGCACGAGGCCTTTTCTTCTCGACCGCAGTTACTGTGCAAGTTATAAATCCTTGCTGTCTTTTCTTTTGTCTCTCTCCTTTTCTCTCCTTCGCACTCGCTCCCTGCCCTCCTTTTTCGAAGAAAGTGTAACTGCCAAGTTTTGACAAAAGGCTTCAATTGTGGGCACTCAGGGAAAAAATATTATTTATTAATTACGACTTTTTGAAAGCAATGTATTGACATACTGTTACTTTACATGACTGCAAATTAGCAGGACTTCATTATAGTGCCCAAACACTAATTATAAATTACAAATCATCCAATGACCTACGCACATTCCTTGCTGTTGCTGCATAAAATGGCACACTAAGCGTGACCATTAGACGTTATCTTAAATTACTCAATCAATTTCAGTTGTTTTTCCCAGTACATGAGTTCATTGGTTTTATCCATCTTTTAGTAATTTATACAAATTCTCCCTCCCTCACTGCTGTCAATGTTGACTCAGTAGGGGGCCCATGAATGAATACAATAAATTACTATCTTATCTTTGTATGTGGGGCCCTTGTGGGTAGTAAATGGGCTGAAAAAATGGCCCCTATCTGATTATCCACAGGTTACATAATAGCCCTGTGCCAGTTGCCCAAATGGGTTGGTTAACGTGACTGGGCCTAAGATTAGATGCTCATTTTTGCCACATACACACTTGTTACCCAGGTAGCCCTAGCATAACCCATGTGGGACTCCACCTCTCCACCAATTTGGGCAATTGGCATTGAGCTGTTATGTAACTTGTGGACTATCCCTTATAGAGGCCATTTTTCAGCCAATGCTCTACCCACAAAAACAAGCCTCTCATGTTTGTTTAACTCTTAGGCCTCTGCCCTGCCAAAGTTTGTATGGGGTGCCCAGGTGGGCAGTAAATGGGCTGAAAAATGGGCCTTACGTGGGATTATTCACAGGTTTCATAATAGCCCCATGCCAGTTGCCCAAATGGGTGAGTTTGCTCAAGATAAGATGCCCATTTTAGATCCATACCTACTTGGTTCCCAGGTAGCCTTATAAAAACTCATGTGGGGCCCACTTTGGTAAAGCTACCCATGTGGGCAATTGGCATGGGACCATTATGTAACCTGTGGGGGGCCATTTTTTCAGCCCATTTATCACCCACATGGGCCCCACATACAAAAATAAAATAGTATTTTATTGTATTCATTCATGCCCCCCCTACTGAGTCAAAATTGTGCTGTTGAAATATCATTATTTTGCAGCAAAGAGTTTTACAGTAAAACCTTATAATTATTAGGACTATGCCTTGGTGCAGTAATAAGTTAATGAAGTAATACATACATTTGCACTTTATTATCACCATGGGTTATGATCGGGATGGGTCCAAAGTCTGTAATTTCTACTGTAACAGCCTTCATGTGATGAAATAATATGTTAGGGCACTGTGGATACTGAGATCAACATCTACATGTCAATGTCCATTCGGGTCATAGTTTTCTTGTCCTTTGATAAGCAGACAGACGCCAACTCAGCATAACGTGGGTAATTAAAGATCATCTCAGTAAATCTCGCTTGGAACTGACACAGTCAAAACCCTTTGCACTTAAGCCTCCTGCGGCATGCAGTGGTTGTTAACATTAGTTAGCCTTGTGCAGGCTCAGGGGACCACTTGAAGTGATGAGCTATCCTTGGTGCTGTAAAAGACCTTTGCAGCAGCAATGGGATTCATGCTGAGTTCATGGAGTAAAATCTGAAATTGTTTTGTTAAAGAACCATTATGATTACTATACCCCATGGAATGTGGAGAAAAAAAACCAAACTACTATAGAATCGATTAGAATTGTTCTTACTATTGTTAATATGGCTACACCACAACAGGAGGTCGGTCCTCTCTTCTTCCTCCTTTGTGTGAAGGATGCACCCAAATAAACAAAGTGAATATGTGGCTGCGCTTTGTGTGTGAATACTGGAGTTGTTACAGCTTATGTGTGCGCTGACAAATCTCTCTTTAGAATGCAGAGCAAACATTGACATCATAGCTCCATGGCTGTTCCCTGTGGCTCGGACAGTGTGTTCGCTAGACAGCACTTGAATGCAAACCAGCAGCCAGGTGGCCATTGAGGTTTAGCATTAAATAGATAAACCTTTTATATTCATATTGTAGGACACATAAATAAACTAAATCTATAACATATTCAAAATAATATAATTGAAGGCACGTATAGCTAATTTTATCTTCTACTTGTTATGTGTTACAGGGTCTTAATTGTATCTATCTATCTAAATTTAGTCGAGAATGTCAAAATATATAGAGAAATACTTAAAGGGATAGTTTGGATTTTTTTAGGGCAGGTTGTATGTGGTACTTAACTATAGTCAGTTGAACTGGAAAAAGGGTCAGTTTAAGTGGACATTATATAGAGATATCACCCAGTTTACTTTGCTGTCAGACTGCCCCTTTCTTTTGGCACTGCATTTTTTCAACCAACTTTCATATTCGTACACATAGGCAAAACTGTATCAAAAACTGTATTACACCACAGATCAATTGTTTCGGTTGGACCTTTAGTGGTGTATGGAAGTAAAATAAAAATAACAGAATATGACAGTGACTAAAAAATCCCATTTATTGTAGAGATAGAACATACCATTTTGACCCAGAATAAGTGGAACTTTTGCAAAGGGAGACTGAACAGGCTAAAAGCATGAGATGCATAGGAATACTAAAGTGTGAGAAAATGTAGTGCTGAAGGAAAGAGGTGTCTAACAGTGAGGTGAAGTGGGGAAAATATTTTCAGCAAAGCACTTACCCCTTTTTCACCAACATGGAACCAGTTCCATTCTGGTTCATGCACCTGATTTTTAACTATTTACAGCATTTCGCTCAAAACTAAACTGGTTCAGAACCCGAAAAGTTGGTTCTAAACTAGGACTAAAAAATTGCAGGTTTTTCATGGTCTGAAATGTGAACCATGACAACATCAGTGGGCAGGTCATACTCTACAGGTGGGAAAGAGAGGATGGTGAAGGCAACAATTGAGAAGTCAAGTGAGAAACTGTCTAAACTATGCAATTGCCTCATTATTAGTTGGTTCACGCTGTTTGTTTGTTTTTTTTGAGTGAAAACAAATATCTGCGATAACAGAACAAAAGTTTGCCTGTAATCCATGATTTTGCTCCTACTTGTTTACTTCTGTTATGGATCATGCAACACCAAATGTTGATCACACATCCTTGATTACAGTGGTTGCAAAATTGGTGGAAACGCAGTCTGGTTCTCTAGATGGCAGTGAGGTTCTAAGTATTCCTAACAGGTCCAGTTCAAGATCCAGGACTGTTTTGGTGGAAAAGGGGTATTAGACTAACTAACTTAGCTTCCATGGTGGTTCTCCTGCTTTCTTCCCCATACTGGGAGCTTATCAACTGCCATCTACTGTAGGTAATACACTGATTATAGATAAGTGCCTCATACAACCTTCCCTCACAAAAATCCAAACTATCCCTTTAAGATTCAAAGCCAAGTTTTCAGTGGCCTTAAAGTAAAATAAACCATAAAGGTGGCCCAATAATATGCTGTAAATACGCAGGTTTCCTTTACTTAGTGGTCATGGCCTAACACAATCAAAAGTGGAATATTTAATAATTCATCACTTTTTTTTAAGCATTTTAAGCTCAGACTTGTGTTAGACAAAGTCCCCACCAAGACTGAAATGCATTAGACTCAAAGTGTATGCATTTAAAGGCACCTTCCCATATTGCCTGTAAGATTTCACATGAAGATTCAAGCAATAGCTGTTGACCTTTCAGCATGTCCCGCTGAATCGGCATTTGAATTTGTTATTCTATCCCTGGCAACAAACCACCAAAGACCTTTCTGGCCTTCTCATTTGACATGACACCTGTCAATCAAGCAGTTGATATGCCGACCCCTGAGCCGCTGCTGGCTAACCTTTAAAGTCCACCCTCTGTAGATGCAGCATCAAATGGCATCCCTCACAACCCCACCTAATAAGGCTGTGCTTTCAAAAATTGGTCCACTAGGGAGAAATGCTGATTAGTGTGGCAAGAGCGTATGAAAGCCAATTCTCACTTAGGAAATGATGACGAAATAACTGGTGCCTCGAGCTCTGATTCGCCCCATAATTATTTAAGACACACATCTTCAGTTCAAAGTGTTACCTTTGAGATAAAAAGGACTATGAGTGAGAAAAGGTAGCAAAGCTCCTGGATTATATTTGTGTGATTTCCTGGGCTTTGCTAAAGCTCTACTAGATGCGTGTGGAATCTGTGTTGTTAAGATGTAGTGCAGGTCTCGGTAGTTCCGCTTTGTACATTATCAGCAGCTTTCCCAAAACACATAGTGTGCCGGGCCAACAAATTCAAATAAGCCTATTTCATTTCAGACAGAATTTATGATGCTGCTTTTTTGCAGCCTAAATAGAGGCAGCCAGGTCTGGAGTATTTTAGCACTTACAAGACTATCTTTTTTTTTTCCTTGCCTCTGTTCTCCTTCAGTGGCACTGCATCATCAACTGATTCACCTCTTTCTGCCCGTAATGCACCAAAGCAGAACACAGTGATGGATTGAGGTAAATGTGCAGAGCGTAAGAAATGAGGTGGTAGTTCTTCGGTGTCACACTTGGAGACAAGGCCTTGTGCGACATCCTGTAATAATAAGAGCAGGTTGTGTGCGTCAAGAGGGGAATGCAGCGTAAAGGTCGACACTCTGCATCCAGTAATTGTGGAGTAATGAATATAATATGCAGCTGTAAGAGGCATGCAGCTTACATTAGCAATAATATGTCTCCCCACTATCCTTACGCACTTGTGGCACAAGATTCAAAGGGCATAAAAACAGATGCAGGGATATACATATGCTATGCTGACATGTTCTCATCCCAAGTTGTCACGCATTGCCCCTTTGAAGTGGACTCCTCTGTCTACTTATTACATTTGAGGTATCCTTCTGCTTCAGTTTTGTTCAGGCAATGAAAGCACATTGCAACCAATGCAGGGACGTCAACAACCTCACATGCTGGCACCGATGGTTAGGTTTAGGCAACAAGGGCACATGGTAAGATGTGGACAAAAACCAATCACATTCATATGGGAAGCAAACACCGGACTTGAACATGAAAGTTTGGAGTTTGTTCAGTCCATCCACCGCCTCTCCTGTCCACCCTATAGAGACCTTTGTGCTCCTTATATTATGTTAAACTTTCAACTTGATGCCTTCCGGCGGCGCATCTTGCTGACGCAACAAGATCCATCCAGTCTGCGAAAGGTGGCTTTTGTCATCAGGATCTTAGGCCAAAAGCACTGCAGAAGTGTTGGTATTTGACAACTTCGGAATGAGAACTGACTAGCAATGCAACACAAGCATCTCGTCAGGTGCCCTTTCAGCAGAAATTTAAGATTCACAAAGGTACAGTAGTATTTTGTTTTATCGTTGCTGTTATTTTTTCCGCCCACTACATGCATTGACTGAGGATTGTGCTGTGCAGTCAGATCACAACAGTATGAGGAAACAATAACAGGCAGGGTAACAGGACAATAAGCAATGAATGGAGAGGGGACAGGTAAAGAATGGGAAGATAGATGGAGCAGAGCAAGAATAGGGAAGACAGTGAGAGAAGGGCAAAGACAGGAAGACAAGAGAAGGTACAAAACAGTAGGAAGACAAAAAAGGGCAGATATGACAGAGGGAGGAAGCACCGTACATCTCCTGAGATTTAATAGCAGCATCCTGCCCTTGCCATAGATCGTCCTGCCTACGTCTCAATGAGGCACCATCTGTCACAAGCTCGTTACATCCAGCCACTTCTCCCTCACACTCCAACCCCTGCTTAAAAACAGCACAGAGGAGGAAAAGAAGAAACGATGGAGGGGTTGTCACATTGACTTTCAAATGAGAACGGATGGGTCAAAGTGAAGCCAGACTGACAGGGGGAAGTGTCAGGGCTCCTGGACTACTGACATGTAAAATATGAACTCTGATCAGCAGTTAGATGTCGGTTTTCCACCGCTATTACACAAATTTGCCCCCCGCGACAGTTGCCTTGGAGATTTAAAATCTTGCACTTTGCAGCAGACCCTAAGCACAACATCTAATTGGAACGGCTTTAGAAACTTTCCAAAAAAAACCCACGACACACACACAAATTTAACTGCCCTGGCACTTGCAAAGCCTCGGAGGTGAAATCACACCTGTGCCAAGCAAATTTGAATCAAGCAATCCTGCACATTCCTGAGTTGTTTGTAACCATTTTTGATTAATAAATTCCCCCCCTGCTAGGTCTGCTGGCCAAGTCTCAAAACAATCATTCCTGCCCTGATTAATGACTTGCTCTAAGCACTGATGCATGCCAACCAAGATGGAGGGGCTTCATGATGGAAGAATTATATGAGGATTTGTGGCTGTCTGGGGGCTTTGAAGCAGAGAGGATAAATCAGCTGAGCAACATAGGTTACTCCTGGTCTATTCTGATGCTATTATGTCTATAGGGTTTTCCCTGTAGAGATTGGATCCACGATTTCGCTCAGTGGAGGGAAGGATGAGTGCACTAACTAAAGTGATTGCAATGGCCGATGGAAGGTCTTGAGAACGTTAGTGTTAAAACAGCTTTGTTGTCTGTTTGTCTTTGTATATGGATCTTAGACATAGACAAACAGACACTCTCAAAGATAGGTCCCTTTCTTGTTCAATCCTGGCCCCTCTGTGGTGTGTGCAGGGCCCACGCATGGGCTCTTCCTGTTGATAACAGCTTTGTTTGAAATCACTATTAATGAAAGGAGACATTTCATCACCCTCAACATATCACCCTTATCATGCCTCTCTTTAAATGCTTCATTAAATCTGCACAGGGAATTTCACAAACACCCTTTAAACACTTTACAGTGCACCTGCCTTCCAGAATTGCAATAATTAATGTGAACTGTTTTACTCTGGTGTCAACACCAATTTAACAAAAGCCTAACAAAGCTGTTACCTGCTGATTGTCAATTACCACATCACGCCTTGAGATGTAAGCATGACACATGCATGCATAGGTGTAACACATTCAGCCTGAAAGTTTACTGGTTGTTTCCAGGATTCCACATCATTTAAAAGCTTATTTAAGTACATCATGTTTACATGTTTATTGGCAGGAGGAAAAATTTAGATTTAGTTTTTTATGCCTCCATGCCAGCAATAGCTGTGACTTGAAGAATTATGGTCCCACGCTGTCCGTCAGTCATTCCATTCTTGTGAACGCAATATCTCAAGAATGCCTTGAGGGAATTTCTTCAAATTTGGCACAAACGTCCACTTGGACTTATGGATGAGCTGTTTAGAAGTGGATTTGGTCAAGGTGAAGGTTAATGTGACCTTGCAAAACATGTTTTTTTCTTCTTCTTCAAATATTCATGTTCTAATTATAACACTTTCCACAAATGTCTAATTTTCTAAGGATATATTGATGAGGTGCTAACATTTTACATCCAAAAGGTCAGAGGTCAGCTTCACTGTGACATCAGACACTGAATCTTTGACACTAATCTTGGGTACCCACCTTTTAAGTGTGTTGATTTTGTAGCCCTTCTGTGCTGCCGGGTTGAAGATGTGTGTGAAGCATCCACATTTTACAATTCCTAGCATCTTAGCAATACCAGACATGTTTGAAGCATTGTCACTTGTCATGGCTACATATTAGTCTGAACGGACTTAGATGTAAACTGTAATTGCAACTTGACTGGTTTACAGAGGCATACGACCACCAGGTGGTAATTCTAGACTGTGTTTGTATGTTTAAAGGGTAGAAAGTGAGTTCTATAGCAGGAAAGCATTTCACCAGGTTTTTCAATAAATGCTTTGTTCTGCTAAGCCTGGTCCTCGGGGATAAAGTTAGACCTTACCGGAAATACATTTAACCTGCTGTGTGGAGAATATCTGGGGCAAGAAACTGCTTTGAGGGCTATAAAGGAGTGACCTGACTTTGATTTGGTATGCAGCTTTAGCTTTGTTAGCTCACATTTCCTCTCTCTCTTTTCTCTGTGTCGCTTTCTTCTGTGGTGCCTCTTTTCTTTTTCTGGCTGTCTTGTTTGTTGGTCTGATTGGCAATCTCTCCACCCCCCCCTCTGCCTTTGTGCCCCCTGCCATAAACATATAGACGACAAAGACAAAGAACTTACTGGCAAGCCTCAGCGTCTTTTGCCCACCAGGTTTGAAGGAGGCACATTTTGATCAAACAGCGTGGGGTGCCAGTCTCGCCTTTAATCTTTATCGATTGCTGAAACAAGTTGTTTGACTTGAAAAGATTCTTTCTGTGTGGCAGGTATACAGAAATCTGCAGCCATACATGCATGCCCACAGATGCGGTGAGGAGAGGGGAATGAGATGGCAGAAGGTTGAAAGGGTGGAGGGCAGAACAAGACAGGAGCACTACAAGGAGGAAATGTATAAAAAAAAGGTGTTTTGTTAAGGGGTGAGTGTCAGAGAGGCAAAAAAGGAGAGAAAAGACAAGGTGAGATGAGGAGAATCGGGTATTGATGGCGATAGCGGGTGGTGGGGCTGTTCTGTCAGTCTTGGCACATCGTTCCTCTCATTACAGTTTCACTCCCTGGCTTCAGCCTGCTCTTTGGTCCTCCCCCACGGCTAGCCCCGGAGCAGGGATCCATCCAGCCCAGCCCTCCTGTCAACACAAGCCCAGCTCAGCAGCTCTGGCCCAGGCATCTGTCAGCCCACACAGTCCCCTGTCAGCCATAGCCTATTGCCCAGTCCATATTGGCACAGCACAGCGGGGCAGAAAAAGGAGTATAATATAGCACAGCAGAGCATCCATCAGCAAAGCTCATGGTAACACAGCGCAGGACAGCAACCTAGGTATCCATCACAAGCAGACCACGTGTAAACCAAGCCCCTGGTCTCTGAAGGGACTGACAAACAACAACGCCACTTTGTTAAAAACCAGTAAAAAAAAAGTGCATTTAACAAGGCTTTTTGTTTACAAGCATCAGCAAATATTTGCTAGCATTTACAAGCTTTTTTTCATGTTAGCGGAGACTATGTATCCTGCGGGAGATTATGGGTTTGGAGAGGATTGCGAACATGGAGATGCTGTTGTGATTAAAAAGGGCTGATTTTTTTTTAGCCAAATATTCAAATAAATAAAATCACGCTGGCTAAATAACACAGCTGAGATACTGCATCATTGTGAGGACTGAAGCCAGTTAATGGGATGGATTTTCATTACAAATCGTTCAACCATGCCCCGCTTTCCCCAATCAAATCTAGTTCTCCCAAAGCGACTTGTTGAATGCACCTCGGATCAGACCAGCTGGGGACAGCTGAGCTTGTATTCCTCATTCTGGTCCCGTAGACCAAGAACCCGGTCCTGCCTAGACATACCTTGACAGCTTCTCTGCTAGAGGGAAGCGAGAGCTATAGACAGACAACGGCTCTGACAAGTGATTGGAAGTTCCCTGCTTCCAGGGCAGTCTCTCATTAGTGAGAACAGGAAATGGATACTTCTGAGCATGCTCTACTCTCTGCACCGAGGGTTGTCGGTGACCTCTAGAGGTTTGAGCAGTTTGAGGAAAGACAGACAAAGCTGAGAGCAAGAGGCAGTGGAGAAACCCAATCTGTAGCGCAGATCAATGAATAGTACCTTTGATTTCTATGTCATGCTGTCCAATTCTACCCAAGTGTGTTGAGGGAGAGAAAAGAGGGGAGAGGAAACTTGCAGAGAGGCACAGGGGTAACCAGGAGGAGAGGGAGACGGGGGTGAAAAAATGAAGAGAGGAAGTGGAGGACTGGTGTGGCAGAGGTGTGAAGACACAACATGGAAAGATGTGAGGCAAGGGAAGATGAGAGCATTTGGAGTCGCGAATTGTTGCTCTGATTGAAATCTGAGTGTGGTGGCATTGACGCCACCATGTGTTGTGCATTTATTTATCTATTTCTCTGACCCATATGGAGCAGCATATGGTGACCGCTAACTGAAAGGAGGTAATACAATTAGGAACATTTGGATAATTAATAGTCCCAGTCACCTGCATTTATCCAAGAGCTTGCATGATTCTTTGGAGAAGCCACTCTCACAGTATGAGTGCAATTCACAATTACTGCTTCTTGTCCCACTTACACAGAGGATATAATTGGGTGCATCCTGCTACACTGTGAATGTTTTCTCTTTCATTTCACAATATTTGCTCCTTCCTTTATGACCTGAAAAGTGATATTTGCCCAGAGATCTTGACAGCTGCCACAGGACTAGAAACCTCTTTTGATACTACCATCAAAGCACCTCTGGCAAGAGGAAAAAACGTAGGAGAGCCCTTGCAGGATTGTATTTCAGTCTTATTTTGATGTGGCTCAGACATTTGTTAAAAAGCACAAGTCAATTAAAATACCTATGGGCATTATTTTATTATTCTGAATAATTATGGGCACAGTGGAATGGCTTGGCTCTGTCTGTCATTTGGTTTGTCCAAAATCCTGGTTGAGAGTAAAAACATCTCTGCAACTACTGGACTGATTGTTATGAAATTTGGCACCAACATTTATTGTCCCCATATGCTGATCTCTTGACTTTTTATCCAGCACCAATTGCAGGTCGAAGTTGGTTGAATTGTTTTCACATCTATTAGATAGTTTGTTGCCATTTGGTGCACACTTTCATGGTGCTAAGAGGATTTATCCTAATGACTATATGATCCCTTTAGGCTGTGTTCACGCGATGAGCAACAACACAGCGGTGAGACCAGCTACTTTATTGCTGTGTAGCCTTTGAAGTGTTCCTCAAGCACTCCATAACTTAGTAGTAGTCATAGGCTTGTGAGTGATTGCTATTTGCCGCAAAGCTCCTCAACTGAATGATATCTAAAGTTTGTATTTGAATAAACTCAGAGCCCCATTTTAATATTAAATTTCACAGCCCAATGTGCACCGCAATGCACATAAAGCCAGCATAGCATCAGCTAGCTAAACTGAATACAACAGTAGCCTACAACATCAAGAAACAAAAAAAATATTGGTTGACACTTCATTATGTCATTGGAACACTGAAAAAAGTTGAGGCAAGTCCAACGTCAAGCCTTTCCACAGTGACGAGTGATGGGCTTCAGCTTATAACTTCATCTCCACAGCTTCCATTGAAAATGGCTTGTTGCCTGTTGCTGTGTCTTTTGTAGTGTGAACACAGGATCTCTCTTCCTTTAGTGCCAACCTGAGGTTAACAGTTGTGGTTTAAGTGAAACACCTTGAAACTGTTGTAAAGATTGTCATGAAATTTGCTACCCAAGTTCACATCTCCTAACAGTTTTGCTGATCCTCAAATTTTCCATCAAGTGCCATCATTAGGGTCAAATTTTGATTGTCCAATACTCCGGCTTATTCACTTCAGTAGTGTTGCTCGCCTAGCACACGTGCCAAAAAACGTTAGTACCTTTGTGGTTTACTTCTGTTTACTTTAAAATATTACAAATTTAAAACCAATATGGATAAACATTTATGAAATACGGATGGAGGTCTTGCTTAGAATGGAGCCCAGCAAAAAATGACAAATTGGCAACAACATGGCAGTATAAAAGGCATTCATATGATGTACTTAAAATCTCTGATGACATCAAAAGGGCTTGAATGAATAATTATTTCACCTCAATGAAACCGACAGCAGACTCCTTTTGTCCAGAGCAAATGTTCAGAAGTTTCACTGAGAGGCAAGATTTCTGACAAAATATAAAAGGCACATTTTCCCCCTAATGCTTCATAATGATACTGTATGTATGTAAAATGTCATACACCTTTGTGTGCACGGTTACATTTTATATTATAGTTATAATTATTGCACCATTGAATATTCTTACAGGAGAGAAAGCATATTAAATCAAAGTACACATTCTGTGTATTCAATCACCAGCTCTCAAAGTACACAATGATGAGCTGTGAAAATTTTCATTTTCATGTTTTTATATGATCTTCACAGCTGTTTCTATCAACTTTGTTGTCACATTTTTTTTTAGAATGTTTGATTTATTTTGTACTTTCTTGTGCAGACTTTTGTTACAATGGCTGCTTCGTTCAATTACCTACTTTTCCACACAAGTTTAATCTTATCTCAAATCCACTTGAGCAGTTTAAAGTCTGTAACATTTACATATTAATTGCATGATGAATCTCATTACTGTTCACTGAGAAACAATTCGGCGGTCTCTGAATTGTGTTTCCAGCGATCACAAAGCATCAGTCAGGCTGCATTTCGCCCTCGACAAAGCAGAAAGCAACAGCTTGCCACATCAGTCTCTCTTTGGACAGAAGTCTCTGTTCACTGTGTAAATAGTAAATAGTAATAAAAGTGTCAGTGAGTGTGTGGTGGCATTTTCAACCACCCTTTTTTATGTATGTTTTAGTCAAACACAAGGACATTGTCCCCTTTTCTCCATTGTGTGATAGTGTAGTTTTATTTTTATGAAAAATTCCAAAAGGCAGTCTTCTTTATCAATCGAAATATGTACTCTAATAATTATAAAGGAGGAATATGTCTCAGTAACAGACAAGGTGACTAGAATCACAAGATTATTATGGCAAATCTGTAGATTATACACGTCATTCTTTAAACTATTACATTTGGAGATGTGTTGTTTGTCAAACATGTTTGTTCCAAGTCTGTTGTTTCATCCTAAACTCTCTGAAATGTCTGTGGGCCAGACAGCTGTCTCACACAGTTCTTACAAAATCACGACTCAGCTTTAGTAACAGCATGCTGTTTGGTGTAATCTAAGTTTTTGAAAGAGACAACTGAAGGAAACTGGTGTCACGATTCTGTTCACGTCTCCTCATTCTGTCTTTCGCTTTCCTGCTTTTGTTTTTTCACCTCCTCCCGTTTACTTCACGGTGGGAGACGAGTGGTAATAAGGGAAGAGAGGAAGCAAGCTCAGTGAAAACAAACAAGATGCAGCCATTCAGTCAGCCAGGGCAGTTTATTGCTTCTCTGCAAACACTTAAAATCTGCTCAGCTTGTCACTGTGTGTCTATGTGTTTTACTAATTTAGAGCACTGACGCTTAGAAAACGGAGGAGCTGTTGAACGGTCAATCTTAGCAGTAAAACCTTTACACTCATTTTGGATATATCAACTGTAAACACTTATAATCATGAAGGATCTGACAGCATTATCACTATAAGTGTATTATATTGCTCTTATAATAAAGTAACTATCAGTTTTAAGGGGAAATTCTGAACACAAGAAAAGTGCATTTGCAGTTCTACACATTAGATTTCATATAATGAAACAGTAACCAAATGAACAGGTGTTGAACAAAGACGGGCATGTCACATCTCAGTTGCGGAAGTGCTGTTAACCTCTTTCTCCCACACTTTATGACACTGTCACATACTGTGCTGTAATTTTTGCATCTGCTTGATGCAACGCTACACTAGTTAAAGTATAGTATATCACAGTTCTGTGCAGTAAGGTATTTTTAGAGAAATTATGCTACCTGTATCTTCGGAAGCACAAAGATTTTGACTATTTGAAGTAAAATTTTGTAGGTTCAGCATGTAAATATGAATGAATTAAGTATCACAGGGGCCCATTGCTCACATGGATGTAATACTAAATGAGAGTAATGGGCAATGGCCCAGGGGCCCAGTAGCCGACACTTACAAATTGTTACTCAAAGTAACAAGAACCAACCATAAAGAGATTGAAACTGACCACAAAGACACACGAAAAGACCACAAAGAAATGCAAATGAACTGCTAAGAGACACAAAATAACTACAAAAATGGGCAAATCAATCACAAAGAGACACAAAACAACCACAAGGAGAGATTAAATTACTTCAAGGAAATTAATGAAATATCCACAAGGAGACACAAGCTGGCTACAAAGTGACACGAAATGACCCAAAAATGTATATAAAGAATAACAAAGGTGATTAAAAAGACACAAAGTTACACAAAGTTAGAGAGACAGTTTAACAATTAGGCCTTTCAGTGTTAATGCATTAGTCGCAATGTGATTAAAAAAATGGGCTCTGTGGGTACCCATGAGTCTCCTCTTTACGGAAACGCCAACTTTGAGCCCATGCATTTTTTGCTGTCATTTAATTCCCAATCGAGACAGTCTAATAAGAATTGCTTTGCCCTGTCCGTATGGACTTCAAAACTGTTTTGTAAAGCAAAACCGTTTCATTTAAAACATAAAATGTAAAAAAAAAAAAATCCAATTACTTGCAATTAACTATTGAAATTCTGTGATTAATCATGAATTTAAAAAAAGAATTGTTTGATAGACCTAATAACAACTACAAAGAGTCACAAAAAACCACAGAGAAACAAAACAACTACAAAGAACATAATTCAACCATGAGGAGACATAAAATGAGTACAATAAGACACCAAATGACTTTATAGAGATACAAAACAACCACAAAAGACACAAAATGACAAAAGATGACCAAAAAAGGCATGAAATTACTATAAAAAGACTCAAACTGAAAAGGCAGTATTATTTCAAAGAAACACAAACCCACAAAAATGCATAATGACTATAAAGAGATGCAAACCACCAAAAAGTCTGTGAGTCCTGCTCCCTTGTAGGAGAGGTGGAAGGGTCCTTTGCATTTCCGTTCCCAGGGGCCCATTGTCTCATAATCCGCCTATGATCATTCATGGATTTTAGAGGTTAAAGCTCAACACTCACAAAAATTATGTATATTATATGGATTTGAATTATGTGAGTATGGCTCCATTTTAGTGCTGGTAATGTGTCCTCTGAATTCACAGAATCCATGCTCTTACAGTTTTTCAGTCGTTCATAAAGCTCTCCGTGATTTAAGGAAAATGTGTCTTAATTAGTTGCTTTTTACTATATTGTTTATTAATTAGAGCTTTAAGGATGTTTGAAAGAAAACGGAAAGAAACTGTTCACTTCAGAGTGAGGAAAGTAAAGGGTAGATGTCAAAGCGAGTCACTAAATACAGTCAGTTATCTTGGTTCCACACAAAGGGAAGGAACATCAACAAGGATTCAAGCTGCGAGTACAAGCCTTCAACAAATCTGACATCCAGCTCCCACTGGGTAACAGGCTGGGGGTGACTGCACCACCACTTTTGTGCATCACCCAGGGTCACCTGCCAAAGACAGCCTCACTCCACTGCCTCGCTAATCTACTCTCTTGTAGCCCAACATACTCCAAAGCAGTTTGCACAGCCAAGGCTTGGGGAGTCGCCGCAATTTGCATGTGAGGCGCATCCACTGTCAGCTTGCATTACGGCTGATATCCATTCTCATTGATTCCGACGTCTTTTCACATTTACATTTATTCATTAGGCAGACGCTCGGCTCCCATCCCTCCCGTGCGAGATGTCTTAGCTCAAGCTTTAGCTCGAGCCTACTTGGCGTAATGTTCTGACAGCGTGCAACAAGGAGTAAACAAGAGGATGCCGGTGTCCTTTCTCATCCACAGGAATGGGCTCGCAGTTAAAGGAGACGTATTTATTAGAGAGAGGAAGGTAGAATCAAAGAAGGAGGAGATTCGAGGGTAAAGAGAGATTATGAGCAGGGGATGGGAATGAAAGAGAACCAGATGAACTTAAATTTTCTTTAAAAACCTTGTGATAAGTGGAGTGCTGCACATCTGATCAGATTAACTAACTAATACCCTTGCTGGTCAGCAGTATCAAACAAAACACTGCTCAACTGTGTTGCAATATACGCAGCTAGGCCACGTATTTCAAGAAATCGTTGTGCCGTTAAACCTTAAAACACCTTCAAGTTTCACGCCACCTGCACTGGGATCCCATAATTGCTGTTTTTTTGTTTGTTTCCTATCAGCAAAACTCCTTTCTTCCAGTAAGATTATATTTTATGAAATGAAAAATGTTCTTTTCACACCTTAGCATGCCACATCCCCTGATGAGTAACCCAGTCTTTTTTTTTCTATTTCCTCTTTCTCACCTCACTTGTTCTCGTTGTGCCTGCAGGTGTTATGTGGACGACAAAGTGTCCAAGGTGGCTTGGCTCAATCGATCCAACATCATCTTTGCTGGCCAGGACAAGTGGTCCCTGGACCCCAGAGTAGATCTGGTCACTAAAGGACAGCTGGAGTACAGCCTGCGCATACAAAAGGTAATGCTGACCTAGAAACTGGAATAATTTGTTAAATTCATTATGATCTCGCTGTGAATGACAGTCGCATCTGGAGATCAGAGAATACAGAATCTTTTGTTCGCTTGCTTCAAGGATTATATTCAGAAATCATGAACATGACCTTGATAAACTGCATCCTCTGACTTTTTCAGAGCCGGGGCTGTGTTGTTGAAATATTTATTCATTCATTTATCCATTTATTTATGCAGCAGGTTTAATCAGAGGGACTTTTTTTTGACTCTGTTAAGTTTTGAATTACTTTCTATGAACTTTCCGAACCATGAGCATGTGAGAAGACATGATGAGATGACAAGGGTGTTTTCACATAAAAAAACTCTGTACGCTAATATTTAATGTGAAGTTTGACATGTTGGGAAATACACTTGTATGAAGCTGGGGGGGCTGTGACTAGCTTATCTGCAAAGAATAAACAGAAAGTATGGCAACTGTATCAATCATTTCATACAGGTATTGGCAAGAATGTGACAAACAGAAATTTCCAAAAATGTTAAACAATTCCTTTAATTTACGGTAACAAAATTACCTCATGCTACAACCTGCTCTGTGCTCCTGGAATAAATCAGGCATTCTGACAAAGCCAGATCAGATGTAGTTATATGGTTTATAATAATAATAATTATTATTATTATAAAAATTCAGTTATTAGCAAAATAGTAATTTTTCATAGTAAATGTTTTCTTTAAAAAGTTGCAAAATTGCATGCTGGGAGGTTTGCTAATATGCTTATCAGCTTGATGAATTTAACATTCCTTCAACTCAAAATTTAGAGGCAAAATACTTTGTGAGAAAAACTCAAGTTCATGAGTTCTGAAATCTTCTGAAAACAAAAACAAAAAAAAACGAAAGTTGAATTGACTTGAAAATGATAAAACTCACGTAGTCTATATATTTAGGTTGATTTTATTAGAAAGTTAGCTCACCCGTGTGACGTTTTACATTGCGGTTAAAGTTACAAATATTTATTTGGGTAATTTGGAGAATTCCAGTACAATTTAATTAAAATGAAAATGACAAAGCACTTTGGGCCCCATGTTACACCCAGTGCAAAGCAACAAACAGGGCAGCGCTACTGTGATTGCTAGTGTGACACCGAAACAGCTGTCATTTTCATGCGAAGAGCTTTTGTTATGTAAGTAACAAATGTAGTCGTGCCCATCTGTGAGCCCATGGGCATGTAGGTCATAAAATGAGGTGTGTTCTGCCACTTTGTAGGTTTATTGCTATTTTGAGGCAGCAGAGAGCAGTTGTACCATTGACCAATAAATCTGAAGTTAGGAAAGCACATTATTTTCCTTCTATTCAAAGGGCACATTGTTCAGATTATTAGATGTGCCTACATGGGTCCACAACGTGCGTACGCTCTGCTTGTTACACACTCAGGGAAATGCAAATGGTGGGTGAATACTTCACTATTGATGAGGAAAATATTAATTAGATTTTATAAAATGTGAACAAAGAGCAGAGCTGCAGAGCTGCAGAGCATTAACAAAGGAGGAGCCATGTCACTTTATTGTTTATGTCAGCAGCTAAAAGTTAAATCCACTTTCCTCTTTTAAGTATTTCCCTCTATATATGCTACAGTGATATTACTGCTCTGATTGCATTACACTCAGCAAAAAAAAAAAAATAATGCTAGCTTCTCCAATTTTTCAGAATCAACTATGTAAACAGCAGCGTGCCAGGTGGAGGTTCAACTGACCTTTAAAGGGACTGGAGGGTGACAGTCTGATTGGTTCGAATTGTGTTGCATCAAAAATGATCAATTTTCTATGATCAGTTAGGGTTTAAATATAACCCCTTTGCCCCTCATTCCTTTCTTTTCCAAATAACATGCCTTTTAACCAGCAAACGTTGTTGGCCTAAATGCACTTGAGCTATGCATTTTATACCATGCACTATTGATAATCTAGGGCCTTATATCTGTAAAAAGGTAAAAAAGTAACAAGAATGAAGACATACTGCTGTGCCAGTAATATTGTGAAAAGATATATTCAAAACAATGAAATAACAATATTCTATTTTATTGTGTGTAGGTGGATGTGTATGACGAGGGGTCGTATACCTGCTCCATACAGACAAAGCAGCAGCCCAAGACCTCACAGGTCTACCTCATTGTACAAGGTAAGCAGCGTCTTTACATAAACATTAGCAGTGAAGGTAAACAT
The DNA here is from genome assembly GCF_008729295.1 of Plectropomus leopardus. Classification (NCBI taxonomy): domain Eukaryota; kingdom Metazoa; phylum Chordata; class Actinopteri; order Perciformes; family Serranidae; genus Plectropomus; species Plectropomus leopardus. The sequence goes on along the minus strand of NC_056467.1, from coordinate 6,907,157 downwards.
AGCCTGCAACATGCCTCCTATGCATGCCAGCTGGAGAGATATAAACTTTGAAGTTGGGTCAATAAAACATATTATATGCTAAACAGAAGCTACCACACATCTTAAATTATATTTCAAATGTCTCAAGAGTCAAAGGCATCATTGTCCAACAGCACACAGGCAGCATACATCAGCGTCACCGCCGCTCTATTATTAAATGTTGAAATGTGTCCCTCTAAGGTGTCTGCAAGGAAAATATATGCATATGTATTGTCAGGAAAAAAATAAAAAGCTATATGTCACACGCGCCCGCCTACAGCAACCGAATTTCTTGTCCCAGTTCAAATAAATCTTTAGAGCACTTGAAAAGCCTTCAGCAGTAGTTTTCCATTTCAAAGAATGGGGAAGTTATTTCTCCTGAATGGAGACAGCGGAAAAGTTGAGAGTGTGAGAGAGAAGGTGCTGCAGGATTTGATTCAAGGCCTAGAGGATGGATTTTTTTTTTTCCAAAACTTTTTTTTTTTTTTGGCAAATGCTTTCCGAAAGTTATCTTTTGGGTTGTAAGGTTGTAGCTCCTGTTGAGAAGAAGGCTATGCTATAAAATCATCAAATACACCTGAGAGGGCTTACAAAAAAGTACACAGCCATGCTCAGTTTTTAGCTATTTTGGTTTTCCTGAATCGTGTTCCTTGTGAAATGTAATCTCTGACAGTCATCCAGGACAGCTAATTCCACAACTTTTCTTTGATGAAGCATTTTAAGAATTGAGTTCTTATCTCAGCACTAACTAGCTCAGCATAATTATGTGGATGACACACATTTAAATAAAGGTATTACCAAGCAGCTGTGGTGCACTGAACAAATCAATGATTTGATGTTCCAAAATTCCCTCAAGTTTATAGATGAAAGCAAAGATAAAAGAGAAATAATTGTTTTTGTGCCAAAGGAGAATGATTAAAACTCAGTGCTAAGCTTGAATCTGTAAAGAGAATTCTTCATCGAAATTCAAAACATTTGTTTTTTTACTGATGTTTTCTTAAATTAAATGAGTTTTATTCCTCTGTTTAGCATGTTTTCTTATTATCTTCTATTTTATTGTGGTCTTTTTATATTTAAAGCTATATATGTGTGTATAAATGCCTCACATTAGTTGAGTGCTAGGCTGAATGAAATTGTGGATATTTTCGTACCACACATGTGCCTGTAAGGTAATATTTACCTGGACCCAGCAGCTTCTTTGCTTTGCTTAGTTTGGCTTACTTGAGCACAACCACAACTTGATATTTTCACACTTAACTTTTTGTATGGACTAACCAAATGCCAAATTTTGTTAATTAGCAAGCATTAAATTTGCCAGTGGGCAGCTTTTGTTACCTTCGAACCAAACTAGGCTGGTTCCAGTCTTTATGCCAAGCTAAGTTATCTGGCTGCTTCATATTTATGAGTGAACTGTAGAGACAGAGCGCAACACACCACACTCTCAAAACCACGCCCACTCCCAGGGGGAAAACTATTGGCTCCGGTGCTACGGTATGTAACTGAGGGCACTAACAAAGTGCCTGTAGTTGGCAAAAAAGAAAAAAGAAAGATATCAGCAGGTCAAAGGATTGTTATGTCCACAAACTGAATATTGTCGGTGTCTTTGCTTATCAGTGAGAAATGATCCAACTAAATGGTCAGGAATGTCAAACTCTGTTACTTGCAACTATTTAATCGAATCACCAGGTAAAATTATCATTTAGGCTTACAAAGATTTAAACCAGGCACTAGCATAGCTTCGTCCTCTACAGTTTGCCTACCCACATTAGCAAAATGCTTGCTACATGTTAACATAGTAATAGCCTGATTGTCCAGATCCCAAAGTTTCCTATATCTTCCCTCTGATGCCTCAAATCTTTTTGCTTAGTTCACTTTTTCTGTTAGGCAGTTGGTGAAAATATAGTTTGGATTCTTTATCATGTTTGTAGTGAATCCTAACACAAATCAGCTAATGGGTACTTTTGTGTTGATTTCAAGTAGACATTAATGACAAAAAGTTATCGTAATGCAATCATGCAATCCAAAATCAATGGAGAGCCGTGAATTGCAAGACTTAAATGTGCTCTGTCTCTATACAGTTCCCCTAGAATGACAGCCATTGTTGTAGGCTAACTCGGGGGCTAACTTCGCCCTGGTTCCTTGATTATTTTGTCAAAAAGCTGATATGATTTCTCCATTAGATTTGGATTATGCTAGAAAATAAGCTCTTTGGTAAACAAACATTTATGATATACAAGTCCTATTTGAGACTTCTAACCAAAAACCCATTCTACAGACCCACTGACTTTGACACAAGGGAACTGGAGGTGCTGAAATGCTACTTCATATCTGGGTTTTAGGACTCATTAGTGGGGTTCTCTATGGCGTTTATGTGTAGGCTGTAACATATTAATACTGGAACTTTTTTGGCTCACAATACCTGTTAACCTGGCATATCTCATTTCCCTATCCCCACTCTTTTCCTGCCTTTACGTTCTCTAATGAAGAGAATAATTGTCAACAAGTAATCTTGGAAAAAGCAACTTCATAACCCATTTTCAGATCATCTCACTTCTGTGTGTTACTGCGACTGCAGGCTTTATGTTGTTTGTTTTTGTCAGTAGACTATGCTTTTTAGTTCTTTTAACCTCTGAAATGTTTTTGAATTGCTACTAAGCTCTTGGGACCATGAAAGAATAAGAGCAATAAAAGCATTGAGCTGTGCATCAAGGCCAAAAAAAAGAGAGAGTTCATTATCAATCAAAATGCTATCGCCAAGTCTCCGTAGTCATGTTTTCCAAAGTCACAGATAGTTGACAGAAATTTGCTCTTAACCTGTCAAAGCAGGCAGCCTGACAGACACCAGTGATACCTAAGTGCTCAGAAGTGGCTTCTCCTATAGTTTGTTTGTTTGCATGTGTGTGGGAGTGTATGTCTTTATATGCTTTGCTTTGGGCTATGAAGGCTTCAACTGTCACCTGTCCATTATCTCTGAGAAAAGACATTGAAGCAAGACATGGAGCACTGTGTATGTACAGTGACAAACCTAATGTTGCAGCTCAGCCATAGTTTATTGCTTCATCAATCACAGTTTGCTTTTGTTTTAACTGCCTTTTCCATTTTAAACCGACTGACTGTCTGATGTGAAACCCGACCCGAGATAAATACTGCAGGCTGTCAGTGGAGGAAATGCACCACAATGTAATTCCACCGCACAGAATAGCCTACTAGAGAACTTCCCATCCAGCTATGAACTGAAGATATCATCCATTAATAGCATTTTTAAAGGTCAATATATGAATTGATGCCCCTCTTCTTGGATCCACGGCAGCAAATTGCCTCTCCTTCCCAGAATCCATTGTGTCCGATTATTCAGCTCTTGATCATTGGAATGTCCTGCGACGACTTTCAGAGTTTCTGTCGGCGGCCTCGTTTATCATGGCTAATGCGACAGCTATAGCCAAACATTGATTCTGTTTCTTTCTTTCCTTGCTACGTTGTCCTCCACTCTGCCTCTCAAAGTCCCATTCAATTTTTGCTGCCATTGTTATGCTCATCTGTTGTATTTCTCCGCTGTGTGGGTGTAATCTTCTCCTTGAGGTTCAGTTCAGCATCTTTCATCTAAATTGCGGTGCAGTGCTGAAGGCGTAGGTTTCTGGCAATTACTGCGAATGTGTTACTGTGCGCAACTACTGTGAAGTTTTTATTTACTTTTAAACGGTGGTCAAACATTGAACATTGATGTGAGGAAAGTACTGGATGCAAAATGCTGATTAAATAACAAAAGTAGGAAGTAAAATCATGCTTCATCAACAATCCACCACTTATTTAACTTCTGCTTTGGTTTTATCCAATAAGGTTTCTATGTAGGTTTAAGCCTCTCACTTAGTGAAGATAAGAATTAGTCTTTGTGTGTGGCTCCACTATACCATCACGTGCAGCAACCCTAGACCAACCCCACAAAACTCAATCAACTCTGCAGGATAATAATTCACCCTGCCTTCATCTTTTAATGGGTATGAAAATGTTCCAAGCATCAAACATTGCCCCTGGTTACAGACCCAAGAGCGGGGTTCGCATAACCAAAGCTGACAATTTTCTGCTAGCAGGGACAGAGACGTAATTGGAAAACAAATGATCAGACAAAGTAAATTTGCAGTGGATGAAAAAAGTGGCAAACTCGCAGAGCTCAGATGAGTGGTACCAAGCAGCAGGGTCACTGCACATGACAAGAATCCCAATATAATGGCAAGCTTTCCACCCCAATCCAATTTGATTTTTATGAAACGCAGACATAGAAGTTTAGCCGATGGGCAAGCCCAGCCAAGTGTTTTGATGATTGAGAAGGTTTGACTTTGATGTTTGCCATGTCTTTTAGCTGGTTAAGAGATATTTGTGCATTTGGGGAAGTAAGAATGAGTCTGTACCTGCATAAATCTATGTCAATGAGTATTTCTTTTTTTTCTATGCTTTTTTACCTGTGGTTAGAATAAGTTAGGACCATTGTTTAATTGGTGGAAGCAGTTTGGAATCATTAGTTTTTCTTTTAATCAGTAAACCTATCCATTTCTCTTCCATAGTGTGTGGAGAGGTATTTGCGAATAATACATTTTACACGCTTTGAACTCAAACCAAATATCACCCCATTAAAATTATAACTCTGCTGCGTTGATGGGATTTTTTATAAAATTCAAACATTCCACCATTTGATCAAGTTGGAAAATATATATAATAAAAAAAATATACTCTGCTGTGGCTGACATCAATCCCAGTGAGGGGGAACAGTCTGTGCTTTCATGCTGATATCCACGGTGTTAAATCCTGTCTGTAGCCCATATAAACTGCTTGGCTGTCATTAATGATGTTCCACTCCATAAGTACAGATGGCAGGAGTATATTTCTCTGACTGTAAAAGAAAAATATCCAACATATTAAAAAAGTTTAATAGCTTATTCCTTTGTAACTACTGTCATACTGAATCAGCAAAAGCTTCCAGACTCCATTGGTGTAGGAATAATGTGACTTGGAAATATCCAGTCGTCTGCAGTAATTTTGGACATAATTTTATTGATTTGTGTGTCTGTTTTTTAAACATTATATCGGGCCAGTCGCTTTAGAAAACAAATTATTGTACAAGCATGGCTTAGCAATTGCTCAATGTTAACAGGTTAAAAAGCTAACATCATTACTATGAACAGCAGGCAGTGGAATAAAGTGAAATAGGAGCAAAAGAATACCACAGTGGCAAGCAGGAAACAACACATTATGAAAGAGTGATTAATCAGCACAAATCATGCAACAATAGAGAAGATGTATTGTGCTGATAGGAAACTAAGAAAGAACATCCTGTAAAACTGCTCACTTTTATTGAGCATATTGAGCATTGAGCATTTATTATAGTTTATATCCTAGCAATCAGTAGGCGTAATAGAGATGATTTGGGAAACCTGACATGAAATCAAATCTGTCATGACTATGATTGGTGGATAATACACTGTATTCTGGTGAAGACAGAGAAGCTTTGATAAAACATTATCCCGGGGAATCAAAATCTGCATGCAATTTATTTTTCTTGTTTCTGACGACAAAATCTGTCTTCCTTTTTCATGAATTACAGAGCCAGAATCGAAAAAGAGAAAAAACAAAGCAATTTGAGTTGCTGACATGCCAATATCTGTTGAGCCTTCATAAGCCATCATCAGATAGCATCTTCCCCAAAGTATGAGGCATAAGACATACATTATCATCAATATTACTGTATGGATGTTGATTTGTTGGTTTGTCAGCATGTTTTCAGTTGTTCAGTCCTCCACTTTGGTCCAGGCTGAAATATCTAAAAAAAAAAAAAAAAGATAGATTGCGATGAATGTATATGCTGAGCCTCAGATGTGTTTAGTGTTTAGTGCTAATTAGCAAATCTTAGAAAGCTGATTCACTGGAAAAATATAAAAACATTATACTTTATGAACATCAGCCAGTTAGCATTGTTGTTGTGAGCATGCTAGCATGCTGACGTTAGCACTTGGCTCAAAGCACCACTGTGTCTAATTATAGCCTCACAGAGCTGCTATTGTGACCGAAGACTCTATAATGTTGTTTAAATCTCACTTATACATTATTCTGAGCAATTAGGATTGGGAAGCTTTTTATCAAATTTAATGAGGAGGTGCAGTGAAATGTTAGTAATAGTCGGGAAGGCCTCGCTTCTAAAAACAAAAACATGACACATAAGCCCAAATGTAGCCCCAATCCACACTCCAATCATTCCTTTGTACAACCATACCCATGACAGTAGTGTATCAGCATATTCAGCAAATCTCAACGTGCTATGCAAATGTGTTTTACAAAATGCCGAGGCTGGGGAGTGATTCATTCATCTCATGAGGTCCTCTTATAATACTCATCCCACAGGAGTGGAACTTTAGTTCGTTTAGCCCCTTACTGTGACTGACGATCTGCCTGCAGACTGCTGACCCCAATCAGAAATATTGCAGCTTGTTGAACTCGGATTTCCACTAGTTTATTCAACATTCAGCATTCATTGGATTTGACTATTTCACCAGTTAGGAAAATATTAGTGGCTAGCCAGTGAGTGAATCAGCTCTCAGCAAGCAGGGTCTTGAATCACTGGCCCAATCACTAACGAGTAAATCGAAAGTCATTCTGTTGAATCGTGCGTCTCAGGCCGAAGAAGCCATAACAGTTGTATGGATTTTGACATGCGCTGTCCTGCTGCTAGTGATTACACATGTGCGTTTGTGTGTGTGTGCATGTCTGTGTGTGTGTGTGTGTGTTCTAAACCGTACTGTCAATTATACAAGAGTGTGTTGGTTGTTTGCCAGATGCTACAAGTTCCTTGAAGCCTGTCAATAGTATCGATCTCTTGTTGGTTTGCAATTGCAATAGGCTGCTTCCTTGGTTCTATAACTTTTTTTTTCTCTACTTCCTTTTCAGCCCAGTGATGCTTGATCAGCTGATTCAAATCAGCATCGATCTGACACTATTGAATTTAAGTCAACACTGTCATATGCACTGACCTTTATGAAATGATTTAAGTGGGCATGTTAATACAAAAATTGCAATTTTACTGATCTTGTCAAACCATTGCTTAGCATGCAGTGTAGCACAGATAAAACAACAAGGCGTATTCACTGGACTGTATACTCCTGCTCATTTTCAATATAACATCATAAGTTTTATTTCTGTTGGGTTTATGACCAGAACCAGTCTGGCTAGGCAATCTGGATTAGCTCTTAAATCTACAAGTTATCACCCAAACCTTCCTTGCGAGCAGCTTTCCCTCCAAGACAGATGGTATTATCCATTCATAAATGTCACAGAAACAGAGTGACTATAAAGTAGCAGACAAAGTGAATACAATAGTCCCGTAAACAGATGTTTCCCAGCTTCTGTGACCCCATTTCAATATGTTGTGTCCATTGAGAAGTGACACATGTTAATATACTGCCTGCACTTGCTCTGGAGCATGGAGAATTGACGAAACTAATGCAGCAACTGCTGCATGTGTCGTTTAGGCGACGGCATGAAATCTAACAAATGTAATTGTAGCCTGGTGCTATGTTAGAGTTGTATTTTATCCTAGACTCATCGAAAACCTTTTTTTTTTTTTTTCTCCTCAATTCTAACCATGTTCCCCTCCAGCATATTGAGTGTTTTAACCTTTATTTTGGATCTGAAAAGTGCTCTTATGCCTTATTTTTAACACTGTGAGCCCTAACCCCATCTTTTCTTTCTTTCATTTCTTCCATCCTTATATCACAATGCTGTGGTATTTAAGAAGCTAATCCATAGAACTCTCTAACGGCAGCTGTGTCACCCTAAAGAGCACCCTAACAGGAGGGGGCAGGTGTGCTTGCACCCACACATTTGTCTGTGTGTTGCTTTGCACGTATCTTCTACTCTGCAGTCTGGGCAAGCAGGACTGACCTTTTAACAATTATCATGGGACAATCAGAACCTTTCGGCAGTGCATGTGAAGTCATCTATCCACTGTGCTCCTCTCCACCTCTTCCCATCTCAATGACCTCTTCTTCTTTTCTTCTGCCCCTGCACACCCCCTCACACTTCTGCATCTTGGACCACCCCTTATCTTTGCTATTGCTGAGCTTTTGTCACTTTCTCTCACACAGACCATCCTATATACAGAAGGGGAGAGAGAAAGATTGAGAAAGAGATGAGGAGGGAAGTGCAGATTAGCTTTGGCTATCATTAATTCCTGATATCAGCAGTCTGTCTGGCTTTACAGCTACAGCACCGTGATCACACCCACATACACTGTGTTGCTTGTATAACCACCAGCCATGGAGTTCACACCACCCTCTTTTTTACTGGATGATCCCTCGTTACCTGTCTGAGAAAAGCCTGTTAACAGAGATCAATGAAGCTTCCATTTACCGAAGGAAAAAAGCAAATGCATCAACAAAATTTCTTCCTCACCATCCAGCAGCCATTTGCAGCCTCTCATTGTAGCCAGAGCTATTGCTCGTCAAGGGCTTTCCAGCAGCCAAGGAGCACATGGAGCATGGCACTTGAAGTCTTGAATACAATTTAGTTTCAGTGTCAAAGTGTTTACTGCATACAGTGTATGAAGTGTATGCCATACACCATCTTCAGTGCCACCTGTGCTGCAATTGTCAATAAAATAACAACAGTAATTTGCCTTCATTCAAAGGGTGTTTATCTGATGTATGGTCCAATATCAGAGGAGAGGAGGAGGAGAGAGATGAATTTCTTACAATTTTAATATGCTGAAATTTATTTTGCAGGCTGCTAAGATTTTAGGTAGTGTCATTTCTTGTAGTGTAGTTTGTTTTTTGGTTTCTTCAAGCGAAGAAAATGGCTGCAGAAAATGTCAGACAGCTGTGTGGCAAACACTCAGGGTTGCTTAAAAACATTGTTTTTAAATGATAACAAATTCTAAACAAAATTTGGTTAAAGTTTGTGGTTGTGCAGCCACATATCTGATTAATTTCTTGGTCAGACTTACAAAACTGTTTCCATAAAAACAGAGTGCAAAGTTTCGCAAATCCTTTTCAACCTATATAAAATGTAATACAGTACACAGAGAAGATATTTAATGGGTAAAATGATAAACTTTATCGTTTTTCCTTAATTTTCACTTATTCTGAATTTCTGCAGTGTATTCCAAAAAAGTTGGGATGGGAGCAACAAAAGACTGGGAAAGATGTGGAATGCCTTCACACACTCTTATTCGCACTCATGCATAAACATATACACTCACACATGTACACAAACACACATAGGTCCGTACACCCACTTTCCCCACCTTTTTTTCTATTTATTTTATATTTTCTGCTATTTCATGTAGGCATTCTAAGTCTTCTATGTTGATCCTATGTCTTCTTGTTCTTATTTCTTAATATTGTCAGATTCTTTATTTCCTTTTGTGATTTATTTTGAGGTGAGATTCTCTTAAAAAGCCTTTAGGGGTTTTCTGCATCTCACCTGCACAATCTACTTCTATTTTGTTGTTGTTTTGCTGTTTTGTTTTTACTGTGCAAATAAATAAATAAATAAATAAATGCTAAAATAAATACATAAATAAAACCAGAGCATTTGACATGTAAGCAGGTTACCGTATGGTGGATTTTTGCCCTTGTGTTACGCCACCGCTCTTTACACTAACTGGTTAAGTTTTTAAAGTGAAATACTTTCCCATCGTTGCTTGTGAACAGCTGTGTTTTGGAAGGCGTCCTTTTCGTACCCACCTGACAATCACCTGCTTACCTATGGAAACGTTAATATACTTCACTCTTTTGTTGCCCTTGCTGTGATTTGCGACTTGCAAATCACAGCATTCTGCTCTGTCCCAACTTTCTGGGAATCAGGATTGTATTTACACATCCAGCAGACAACAAGCAATATTAACATTCATTTGGAGTTGTGTGTTTACCCACCTGATGAATATGTCCAATATTCACTCTCCTTAAGTTCTGTATTTGGTCTCTACCTATTCCTGGGGGGGATGTCTGGCTCTTTAGCTGCTAATGTCCACTGACCAGTCACTTACTTGATCTCCTGTGTGTTGGGCAAGTAGGCTATATTGGGTTTTTAGAGCTATTTCACTGAAAGCAGCCACCTGCTGTGGCCTGAAACGACTCTAGGAGTGGTGAAACCGCACCAAAACAGTAAAGTTGCAAGCTGGGGAACTGCAGAGGCGGGTGATAATTCTCCTCATGGGAATTATCACCCTGCTCACATTACACATAGTCACTTGATCTATTGTTAATATAAAATCATTGATCGGTAGAGCTTTTAAAAGCATTTCTACACAGTTGATTCACCCATCTCTGAAAACACTCACAGTACCCATCTCTGAAAATACTTATTTTTAGTCAATAAACATTAAAGATATTAGGAGGAAATTGAAGTCCAAGGTTTGAGCAGTTGAGAAGCCCACAGTAAACCCTTCAGAACCACTGGCTTGTGTGAAGGCCAGCAGTAAGCCACAGCATGCCTTATTATGCCTGCTGTGAACATGACGACAGACCGGGGAAAAGACATATATCCATATACGCCAGCCCTCCCGGGACAAGATTACATGTAGTCGTCACATCGCCCATTATTCCATGTCGCTACCCAGTGGGATGAAGAAGAGCAAAGACAGGCAGAGAGAGAGTGAGAGACAGAGAAAGCAGCCACACACATTTTCCATTGCCTTTGAACCTTCATAATGAAACTCACTCCTTGAAGTTTTAATGAAAGCAACAATTTACCATTCCCTTTTTCTTCCTTGGCTGCCGAGCTTATGTTGCTTAGACTGAATCTCTAAAAAAAAAAATATATATATATACAGTCTCCTTTAATCTTCCTGATGCTGGCTGCAAGAGGTGCTCTCATGCATTTAAATGGGGCCATCCCATGGACACACATGACAGCAAGGGTATTGACAGGGGCTGCAGGTGAGCCATCTGGGGCCATATTTCACCGACTAACCAGGCGAGCCAGTGGCCATCGGTTCTGGACAGTGTCTCCTCGGTCTAGAGGAACACTATTTCTTTCCCTATTGCCTCCGCTCCCCGCACACACAGCCATTACTTGTATAGAAGTGCCAGTATCCTTTCCCTCCATCTTTTTCCATCCTCTATGTGACCTGGGCCTGTCAGATAGATGGACAGCCCTTTGGCACGGTGCTCCTTGTGCTTGTGAATGCCTCTGGAAGTAAGATTGAGTGGCACACTTAAACCTGACCTCACCTGCCTTCTCGGAGGGGAAAAGATGAGGTTGGTTGTGTGTAGAGGTTGTGTCAGTGTGTGTCACAACATGTAGTAATGAGTGTCTGCATAGGTTAATGTATGTGCTTGTCGCTGCCTTTAAAAATGTCACTCTTTTGTAATGCAACTTTTTAACATTTCACCCCACTGTGGTTTAATAGATTGCTGTCACCTTTTCTGCGATGTCTTTGCCTACAAAACTACAGGGTCACTTGCTGTGTGTGTGTTTTTTTTAGTGTGTGAACTTACTGCCACTCAGACCCGCTGGTGTTCAGGTCAATCCCCCTGCTAGGCCTTGATCCCACTTTTATCACCGTTAGCTGGATAAGAGCAGCAGTAAACATGTGGGGGTGCAACTCAGAGACATGACAACAATACTGAACAGAATGGGCTAAATGTTAACCTAAATTGCTCATTTTGAACCGGTGAGGCCTGTGGTCTGTGAATGACTTTCACCTATTAGAGCCATTTAGGCCCTTTAAGGGGAGAGAACAGCATGAGGAAGACTTGTCTTTGCTTTGTGTGCACTCGGTGTGTATCTGTGGCTCAAGTCTGCACTTCAGACACACTGAGGGATATCTGATTTCAGAGGCTTCTTGATGGATCACTTGTACCAAGCTCAGCACGGGCCCATGTGGATTCAAACCACTTCCGTACCTTTCCTCTAGTTCTCTCTACTGTCGGCAATCAGGAAAAAAAAAAAAAGTACAAACTTTCTTGTAGCAGGAGTATGAACCATGCATTCTTTTTTTAGCAACGCTAGTGGCATAGCTTCAGGGAAGGCGATGTCTGTTTCTTCGTCTTGTCAGTCGGTCTGCCACTTTGGTCCAGACTGAAATATTTCAAGTAGCAGGTAGATGGAAAATTTTGTGCAGACATGCATTTTTCTGACAGGATGAAGTCTGCTGACTTTGGTGAGCTTCTGACTTTTCCTTTAGTGCCACCATGAGGTTGACATTTGTAGTTTTGAGTAAAATGTCACCATGACTATTGTGTGGATCGCCATGCAATTTCATAAATATATGTCCACTTCATGATGGACAGTAATACGTTTGGTGATCTTGCACCATCATCAGGTCCCTGCAAAGAATCCCTGCAAAACTACTGACATTCCCATGACGCCTCAGCTGTACTTAATATTTATTGCTTAATAGCAAATAGTAGCATGCTGAAATGCTAAACTAAAGCCCCTTTTCCACTAAACAAAAATCCCACAAACACCCACTGACGTCTGGCTTTTATATTTAATGGGAAAGATTACAATCAGCATTTACTCCCTGGAACAATGACTCTGTAGTAGTCAAGTGTAATGATTGGCTCCGGTTCTGATCGGCTTCTATCAGAAGTGATAGAAACACAATCCCCACGTGGACACACTAACTTTGGCACCCTTTGCTGGCACGTGGGTTAGGGTTAGCCACATTATCCACTAAGCACGTGCTGCATCATCCCACCATGTGCATTTGTTGACATCACGGTAGTGCCATCCTGGATGTAGCAAATAGTTGTATAATTCCACTGCAAAGCGGTAACATGTTATGAGTTGGGATATTTCGACACTTAGGTGTCAATGTGGGCATGAGTTTCTATTGTTTACCAACCTGTTTTCCAGTCCATTGTAAAGTTGTGCGTGACACACCAGAAAATTTAAAAAAGAAAAAGAAGAAGAAAAAAATCTAAAAGGCATACTGGTCTACTCTAGTCTGGTCTACTAGCTATGGGAATGTAGTCTTTTGCCTTTTGTTAAGACACTGAAACCCATACATGCCCTAATTTTTGTGGATATCATATCAGATACGTAGTTAACCTGGTGAATACACAAAATATCAGCATGTAAAGCCTGAAGCACAGCATACACTGTGCCTATAGACAGCTTCACAGAGCGGCTAGCATTCGTATACTCTTAGCCATGTTTAGTGTTCAGTCTGAACTGAGAAAGATATGCAGGAGAGGATTTTAAATCCGTTGAATTATGTCAGGAGTGTTTCCAAGAGGCTCGTGGAATTCATTGGCTGCTGACATCTGTCATGTGCTTTGCATGGATTGTGTACTCATCCTCAGTGTTTCCTAGTGAGCGTACTTGGCTGCTCCTTCTCCCAGTGCCCACTGCCCCACCAGATGTCTGGCATGTTATTTAGTCAGACCATATGGTAGCCAGTGCTGATGCAGTGCTTTACATACCAAGCCGCCTGTGTGGCAGGAGAGCGCTAAACACTTCTCGTGATGGAGCATATGTCCTGTTGGATGTCTTTTTGATGGAGGGCTGCTTTCAGAATGCTGGGGTTGAAATAAGTTCTGAAGACTGAAAACTGATGCTGACTATTTTCAATATGGGATTAGTTGTCAAATGTCATCTTAGTATGTTCTTGTCTGTCTGTATTTTATGTTAAATAAGTAAAAATATGAAATCAGACTACGTCCTATACTTAAACGTTTACCTTGATATTGCTTTGTATAACCTTATTCCACACTTACTTTAAAGTTTTTGAAGCACACACATGCACTTTAATCATAACGGAGGCCCTCGGAGAAACTAAAAATATACCTCACTAATGAGAAAAAAATTGCTTATCACTTATGGAGGGAAAATATTTATGACTCTTCATTACAATATGCTGCTCTCTAATGCATAGGCGTCTCACAGCTACAGTGGCTGTGTGTTGTCGAGCATGTTTCTCTTCCAGGCGCTTTGATGGCGTGGCTTTGGATTTAATGGGAAATATTTTTCCCTGGGAGGGTCTTTGACAGTTGGCACTGGTCGGCTGTTGCAGTGGCCACTGTGGTAAGAAACATATGGGCTTGTTATCTCTCCTCAGAGCTAAAAAACACTCCCAACACCAGCCACTTGCTCATTAGACTGCAGCTCAAGGCAAAGCACAGAAACAGAGACATAGAAAGACAGAGTGAGGAAAGGAGACAGGGAAGAGTGACAGTGATGAGGCAAGAGTGGAGGAGACAGAATGGCAGCAGACAAAGAGAGCGAAGGGAATAAATGCAAGATGGGATGATGGGAGGGAGACAGAGGCACATACATAGTGTTTGTGTGCATAACACATGCACAAAATGAATATCTGCATCCAAGTGTGCACGTTTGCATAAAAGACATAAAAGAGTTGATAAAAGAGGAAGTTGAAAGGCAGCAAGTGACACCCACAGAGATGCAGGAAAGACAGTGTGATGGTGTACATACCCATCCCATCAGCAAGTATAGCGGCAGCAGCAGCTGTGAGCCCAGTCACAGTGTGTGTGTGTGTGTGTGTGTGTGTGTGTGTGTGTGTGTGTGTGTGTGTGTGTGTGCGTGCGTGCGTGCGTGCGTGCGTGCGCGTGCGCGTGCGTGTGTGTGTGAAGCACAGTGGGGTGGTCTCCAGCTGAGTGTGTCAGGTGCTCTGCACTCTACCAGCTGTTCACAGCTCTTCACACAGCGAGGAACAACAAGCTGGTTGAGAGTCTACAGATCTGGAACCTAATCAACACTAACACAATGGCAGCCCTTCGTTTTCACTTTTCGGAGCCTGTGACACACTCTGGAAATTGTGCAAACTGTCTGCTAAAATAGATTATCCTAATCCACATTCTTCTTATTTCCAATACCATGTTTTGCAGTAGTTTTACACCTTTTATTAGTTTTTATTTATAATGTTGGGCTGCAACTTAGGACTTTTTCCAGGATCAGTTTATTTTATTATTATTTTTCTATTGATTGATTATTAATCTGTAAAACTGCATAAAAAAGCCATTTTCCAGAGCAAATTGGGATTTGTTTGTTTGTTTGTTTGTTTGTTTGTTTGTTTGTTTTTTTCATTTTTGGTTCAAAGATATCCAATAAGCAATCATAAAACAGAGAAAATCAACAAATCCTAACATGTGAGCATCTGAAAAAAGAGTAAGTGGGAATTTTTGGCACTACTAGTTTAATCAAGTAATAAGACATCGCTGAAATTTCTCACCCTAGCTTGTATGACTTACTTTATCTTCAAATTAAGAATTCAAATAATTAAACTTATTGTAATTTTCTAACTTGTTTTGAACTTGAGAATACAATTGCAACAATGGAGTGATCAGTGCTGAATAAACTACTTTTAAGAAGGGAAGGTATACTTTATCATTCACCCCCAGAAGAAAATTCAAGCATAATTCTTTTTTTTTTTTCACTGTTATATTTGCACACAACACACCCAAATACACACATGCAAAAACAGGGCCTATGCACATGCATTATATATAAAGGGATGTCAAAGCGAGGGGGCTGCTTAATAGAATGGAGCCCTGAGCAGCTGGGAGTTCAGTGCCTTGCTCCAGGGCACTTTAGCAGTGTCCAAGAGGCTAACTGGCACCTTTGCGGCAATCAGTCCACACTCTGTACTGGGCTCATGATGAGACTTGAGCTGCACATAAGCCAAGTCCCCATGGACTGGGCCACTGCCATTTCTTTTGCCTAGGTCTGTAACCTTTTACCTTGCTAGGGTAGAATTCGCCAACAAGCATTTCGCTCTTAGCTTTATGGAGGAAGAAAAATAAGCAGCTCGTGAAACTCTTTGTGACAGCCTCTGTTAGGATTGTGTTTGCTCTGTGTTGTCATTGTACTCATGGTATAGTGCTCACACAGGCACTAAACTGTTAAAGTGCTGACTGTGTTGTGTGGATCAGGAGTAAGGAGCACTGTAAGCTGGTTATTGCAGTATCACAGCAAAAGAAGCCGCAGGTATATCCATAAAATGGACTGTTGGATTCTCATCCCCCATCCATCCATTATCCTCCTCTTATCCAGGGCTGGGTCGTGGGGGCAGCAAGCTAAGCAAGGCATTCCAAATGTCCCTCTCCCCAGCACCATTTTCTAGTTTCTCCTAGGGGACCCTGAGGCGTTCCCAGGCCATATGAGATATATATTCCTTCCAGCGTGATCTGGGTCTACCCCCGGGCCTCTTAACAATTGGACGTGCCTGGAAAACCTCTAATAGGAGGCACTCGGAAGGCATCCTGATCAGATGCACAAACCAGCTTAAACTGCCCCCTTTTGATGTGAAGGAGGAGCAGCTCTACTCCGGGTGGAGTCGCTGAGCTCCTCACCCTGTCTCTAAGGCTGAGTGCAGCCAGCCTAAGAACGACACTTTGGCCGCTTGTATCTGTGATCTAACTCTTTCTGTCACTACCCAAAGCTCATGAACATAGGTGAAGGCTGGAACATGGACGGACCAGTAAATCAAGAGCTTTACCATTTGGCTCAGCACCTTTTTTTTACCACAATGGAACAGCACAGTACCTGCAGCACTGCTGATATTGCACCAATTCTCCTGTCCATCTAATGCTCCATTTTCCTCTTATTCATGAACTAGACCCCAGGATACTTGAACTCCTTCACTTGGGATAGTAACCCACTTTGATGTAAACCACTCCAGTGCATGCTGGAGGTCATGGTGTGATGAAGCCATCAGAACCACATTATCTGCGAAGAGCAGAGATGTAATTTTAAGGTCCTCATAACCAAATACTCTCCCCCCAAGGGACAGTGACAAGGGACTACCCTGACATTCCTCCCCTGAGGCCAACACCCACTGAAAACACATTTGACTGTGTGTTTGACTTTGTGTGTATAACTGTGAGTAAAACTTTAACAATGAGAATACGAACACAGCTCTCGCTGTGATTATTCAAGGACTTTTCTGGCTGCGATACCCTATACCCCCGCTGAAACTCATACAGGGGACATATTTGTAACCTTTTATCAAGTCTACAAAGCACATATAGGCTGTCCCCAGATGCACATCAACAACAGCCTAATAATATCCAGAGTATTCAGCATCTCAGGATGGATCTCATCCACACCTGGCGCCTTGCTGGGTTCACGAGTTCCTCAAAATGCTCGTTTCAATTCTCAGCGTATTCCCTAGTCTGGCAGCTGTTTCACCTAAGTGTCATGTCATCCACCATCCCCTTTTCCTGATGATAATCTCAGGTCATACATTCGCTGTAACAAAATGGTGTTAAAAAAACATGCCTGAATTCAGTAATGTCAGTAATTCAGTAAAGAAATGAAAATCTTGATGTTTTTGGAAGCAATATTAAACTGTAAACCTCATACATTACTGTAAAATACTGTAATAAATTTAACCATATTCTAATGTTGAATTAATGTAGGATGCTGCCAGGAGTTTACCACAATTATACAGGAAAATCTTATTCAGTGACTAGTCTAATTACTTTAGAAATGTTGATACTTATGAAATGTACAAATGTAACATGTATGCATCTTATTTTGGTGACTTGGCTGCAAAGAACTGAAAAAAATATTAGTTGGACTGAAAAAAATCTGAGATTTATTTAAACCCAAGTAAATACTCATCTATATATTTTTTTATCCATATTTGTTGATATTTTTGCTTGCCTGTAGAAATATTTCACATTTGTATTACGTTCAGTTAAAATGATGTGCACTGACTGAAAAACAACTAAGTCAAGTTCTTTGATTGGAAGGTGATAATCCGCTGCCGGCTCAGAGGGAATCAACCAAACTGCATGTACATTTTTATCCCTGTATGTGCATTTTCGGAAGTGAATTCATTCATATACTGATTACATCGTGTCAGGTGGCTTGTACGCATTGATCCCGTTGCTCCTTTTGTCATTAGCATGAGAGATGTGAGAGTCCATCAACGAAGCTGCAGACTGAAATAAAGAACCTTTGGACCCGATCTCAGGTTAAAAGTTAATGGCTGCTAACCAAGGGTTCTGGAGGCCTCTAGTCTGGGGAGGGGTCTGAATTGTTAATGGTTACACGCACGCACGCACACACACACACACACACACGCACACACGCACACACATACACACACACAAACTTGCACTTTAATCTGGTGTAATGTAGCAAATGGAGGCAAATCAGGCAGTATTGATTAGTGCTGATTGCTGGTTTGACTTCCACCTGAAATCCTTGAGGGTCTTCAAGGATCAGGGGAATTACGCCAAAAGGCCATCTGAATGCCCCAGTAAGTCAAGCTGTAATTTGATAGACCCCTTTTAATGCCTGAGTGAGCAATAAGACACTATATTGTTGATTTGGATTTCTAGATTCCCTTTTAGTTTGCATAAATCAATAAGTTACTGTCTTGGTTTACTCGTGTTTTCTTATACATAAAATCTGTTTTTTCATAGAAAAAAATAAAATAAAAGCATTGCCTGTATAATAATAAATGTATTCAAACAAACCACCACAGTTCATTAGATTTAAATCATTTTGATTTAAATCTAATGATTATTATTCATTTAGATGCTTTATCATTCAATTTGAATAAGTGCAAATGATGAGTAAAAAATTAAGAATAAATGATGAAATCATAATAACGATTTTGTTGTTCTAGCTAACCCAGGAAGTGGTAATAAACAGTTGAAGAAATGGTACCTGTAGAGTGAAAAACAGGCATTGCATCCAAGATTCAATAACCTTGGATTTAGCTTGTCTGGCCATCTTTGTTTTTTTCTCATTATCATGAGCGGTATGATATTGTAAGCCTCTAAATCATCTGATGACTTGAATGCGAAATCTGCTTTACCTTTTTGGCAAGCTGTCCACACTTTGTGGATGCCGAGCTTAAAGTACAAAGCTATTGCTCCTGAGGAGGCAAGGGATTTACTGAGGTACCTCCGTTAGGCCAAGATAAGAATTACAGCTCATACGGAATATATAAACACACACATTTTTCACAAGAGCTGCCATTAGTTGGTTTTGTGAAAAAATACTATCTGTAGCATTTTCTCGTCTTTGACCCCCCCCTGGCTGCTTATGTTGAGCTTGTTAGCAAAACCGCTGCTACACCTTCCTACCATTCACTTCTGTTGTTTTTCCTCTTTCACTGCAAACACCAATTAAGTGCTCATGTGATTTACGAGTTGCTGCCCTTGCAAGACCCCCATTGGAGTATCACCTATCAACATTTGCTGAAAACCCATCTCCTTAATTAATCACCTTGGTACAGAGAGGTCTACATAGCAGGAATTGTTCTAAAATGCAGAAAATCTTCCTTAGGAAAAACACAAAGAAGAATTCCATTTTTTCCTCCTTTCTCTCTTCCATCTGTGCCTCCAGCAGGCCATTGCGTCTGTCTCATATCCGGTACTTCCTTTGAAACTTTCATCTTGGGTTTTTAAACTGCTGCTGCTGCTGATGGCTACGATTGGGATCGGGTGGAAGTGGTGTCTTCTTCTCTGTCATCATCTCTCATCTACCTTTTCTTCCTCTCTTCTGTTTTCAGCTAAGAGTGCTTAGGGTATGGGGGGGTGGAGGGGGTTTGCCAGGCCACTTGAGCTTCTTCTCCTGCTGAGTAACAGCAGCGTCAGCCCACTTCTCAGACCTATGCATTGTCTTTCCTTTCAATTCTGCAGTGCCAGGCAGAGGGAAATTAGTGTGTGTGTGTGTGTGTGTGTGTGTGTGTGTGTGTGTGCGTGTGTGTGTGTGTGTGTGTGTGCTGCAGAAAGCATACCCTGAGGTCTCAGATCAAATGAGAATGAGATCAGCGACTCTCCACATTTTGCATGTGCTGACGTGATTGCACAGGTAAATCATGTGTTCGAGAGTGTGTGTATGTGCATCTCATGCAGATGCATCTTGTCATTACAATGAGTAACAATGTCAACATGAATATCTGAGGGTATTAGCGGTGGATATTCACAATCAGTCACAAAGCATAGGGACATACTCTAAGCTACACAAAACAAATTGTGTGTTTGCGACTCTACCCTTTGTGTATGCATACAGGTGTGTGTGTGTGTGTGTGTGTGTGTGTGTGTGTGCGTGTGTGTGTGTGTGTGAGATTCGGTAATAAGACTACATATGACGGCTCAGCCACAAGGTTTAGCTTTAATCTAAAGAAATATTCTTTATCAACAGGAGCACATTGCAGACATTTGGAGATGTAGCACAGTGACTGCATTTTGCTCATTTCGTAGCTCTTTCCTTTGGCCTTTTTTCCTCTTTCAAAAGTCTTTTAGTGAGTCACGTTATGTGTAAGGGTTTAGATTTATCAGAAACTTCGATGGAAGAGTGGGTGTGTGTGCTTCTCCTTCTTTGACTCAAAATGGCCCAAATCCAGGGAAAAAGAATGATGATATTCTGGTCAAGATTCCCTGATTTTCATACTCTTAGTTTCTGCAATAACAGCCTTGTAAGCAGTGGGGCCCCCCAAAATCTTTTCATAGGGGTGATCAGATAGGGCCACTGAAAGTTGTTGGGTGGCACTCCAAAACGAAAAGCTATAACTGAATTTCATGAATTCTATTATGCTGGTGAGGTTTATGGGCTAGTTGGAAAAAAATATATAAAATATATATTTATAATATATAAACATCAAGAGTTAAGGAATAACATGCAGATATACTTTGTTTTTTTTATTTGACAGTTAACGTAACTAATTATCTGATATGCATTGGCTAATACCAGTACAGCTCACACTTTGAGTTCCAGACAATCTTTCAAAATACGCCTCTGTTTCTGCAGGACATGTATAGTTACATGCATACAGTCTTTACAGCGTAGGAAAAGCACTTCATTTTTAGGGTTACTTCTTTATATTAAGCCAACACAAGTCTGTGATTGGGTTAAGGAAACAAGAGCATGTGGTTCGGCTTAAAATTCACACGAAAAATGAACAGGGGAAAAATTCCAAAGTTTGTTTGACCCATTCACCATTCCTCCCACCATCTCTATCTCTCTCTCTCACTCTTTATGTTGCTGTTGTTGCTGGCGGCATTACAAACTGCTGCCTGGGAGGGATCATACCGCCGCCAATGAAGCCTCTGTGCATCCGTGTCTGAAATCCACATCAGTATCAGTATTTGACAAGTTGGGTTGTTGCCCTGAGAACTGATGCACTCAGTGCATACCATACCACCATGTGCTTGGTGTCTAAAACCGACATCACTGACAGAGCAGTAGCATTTGATGGGTTGGGAATGAGAACGGGCTGATCAGGGGGCCCTGGCCCGCCCTTGGATGCACCATTGCTTGTAAGGTCAAAGTGCCAAAATGGAGATACAGAAAAAGGCAAAAATCTTTTTCACAAAGAACAACAAAATACAACAGATGCTTGTTCAAGGCCACATTGTTCAGTTTCTGACTTGTGACAGGAGCCACCCTGGCCAACAGGGTGGGGGGAGCTTTGGTTGGTTGGTTTTGGGCTGACCTTTTTTCATCGAAAGCAGGTAATTGGCAGCAGAGCTTCCAGGCACTAAAAGCTAAAAGCTAAAGAGCTGTGAGTGCTTTCTCCTGATTATCTTCTAATGGTTTCAAATTAGCTGAGCATAATCGCACGCCTCTTCTTCACTCTCTGCTGCATCACTCCTCCAAATGTCACATTGAGAGCCAGCGGGGAGTAAATGTAGGAGGGAGTGAAATGAGCCCAAGGGGAGAAAAATACAAAACATGTAAAATGGTATACACTGAACCGATGACAGTATATATGATTTATTGCAGTACAATACTTTAATGTCTTTGATATAAAACATCCATATCTGTGCCTCTGTTTTTCCTGTAAAAGATATACTTCTCTTTAACTCCAAAATTTTCTTTTATTGTGACTCTGCCTCTTTATGTGTGTCCATAAAGTCACATGTATATAGTTGTTTCAACCAATAGTCTGCGATGGGCCGGGGTAAGAGAATGAATTTCGCAGTCAAAGCCCAAAGCTGTCGAGTCGTTTATTGTTTCCCGTTTGTGCTCCAAAGAGTGGAATAGAGTTTGGTGCAGTAAATCCTGAATTGTAATGAACAGTTTAACTTGAATATAAAGCAATCTGACAGAGTCCAGGTGGGCAAGGTTGCATATTACCTGCTGCCTTCCCTGCTTCTGTTCAAAGGCTAATTTCATGCTCAATATGCCTGCATCTGAGACAGACCAAGTAAAATTTTTGGCATATTTTTGATACATCAGAGAGCAGACCACCTGTGATTATAAGAAATGGAGAACAGAGGGGGAGAAATGCAAAGTGGGAGAGAAGGAGTCCTGGTTTATCCTGAATAAAGATGCAGGACTCTGGTTTGGTGGCAGATGCAAACAGCGATATAACAATTTGGTTATTTTCTGCTCCTAAACTGCACTTCAACACTTTGTTTTTCTTATTATGAAAGTGTTAGTCCAGTCTTGTCTTTGGTTGACAGTGTTGCTTTCTCTGTATCGCCAGTAAGAGACGATGCCTTTGTTATTTTTCTTGGCTGTAACTTGCAGGTCAAACCATTCTAGCAGTTTTGTTATGAGTACACCATGTTCACAGCAGCTCAGTTCACCCCCCCGTTCTGTTTCTTTTCTTAAATTGGACAAGACAATTGTGAAAGTGCCAAATTAGACATCTTTGTTTCGCTGAATCACATTTAGATTAATCTCAACCTCTTTGTCCTTGAAGTCTGTCTTTTTCTGAATTGCTCATTTTTCTAACAGCAGCTTAAGTCATACATTTATGCCTCGTTTCAACTGCATTGGTCAGCTCAAACGAACTCCACTTGACTTGTCTTCGCCCAAAAGCTTTACAATATTATTTTGCCACCATAGATAGTATGCTGTCAATATAGACTGTATTCTAAGCTGATAGCCATCACCACGCCACATGAATCTGCTGTGACATCATTCTTAAGGCGTCGCAACAGGTGATGCTCCATCCGGCTCTCACTGGATTCTTTCATTGGTAATGATTTTAGTGATGATCTCTTAGCAGTTGATGGTCTGCAGTGTTTAATTTCAGATCAAGATCAGCCAATATACTTTAAAGTATTTGCTTATCTTGCTTGGAACGTCGACTGAGATGGCCACAAAGAATGTACCATGTACCAGATACTATCCACAACTTTTGCCCATGGAAAACCATAAAATAATGGTTCCAAGTTGAGTCGTATTGAGCTGTGCTCTACCATACAGAAAAATGAGGCTTTAGGCTACTGTTGCCTTTTTAAGCATATTGTTACTATATATGGTAAAACAGGGACACTTCTTGTTGTAAATGAGCATGTTTGTGCACAAGCAGATGTGAAGCAGGTGGGATTTACCATTGCTCATGGCTGACAGTCATTTATATGCATGTATGATAAATACCGACTGTCTTCTTTGTACTGGCAGCATATATTAATAATAACTGGATCTATGCATGCTTTACTTTTTCAATCCTATCGCCATTTGCAAGATATAAACATTAGTTTTGGACCATTCTGCAGAACATAACAGTGTTTTAGTTGTTGGTTTTTTGTTGTCTTTGTCAAGTTTTTCTTTCTGCATATCTGCACATGGCAACTACAGTATTGTTAAGAGGAGAGATTGTTGTTATGAGGAATGTGATCTTGGTTGACACATTTAGGCTTGGATCAGATTAGAGAGAGATTGTAGTTACACTAAATAAAATGCAAACGCTAATTGAACATCCTTAACGATGTTCAAGCTCTGGTCTGTATCAAAATTGGACATGCCACTTTTCCCTTTTCCCTTTCCCTTTCCCTTTTTATAATCAAGCTCTACTTTTATGCTTCAGCCATAAACTTAGTGACTTTATTTGCATTCAAAGTAAGAAAAAAAATCAAAATATAAGTCAATTTATTTTTATAGTGCATCAGAAAATGCTTGGTGGGCAACCAAGCACCCACAACCCAGACCACATTTGGGCCACTTGCTGTAAATTAGGTATAACTGCTCTATGCCATTGCTGTCCACATGTTTACATATGGGGCTTACTACATTCTGTGTTGTTATGAAATAAATTACATGCACATAATTCCTAGGGACACTGGGCTGGATTTGATGCATCACTTTGGTGAACAAGCACAAACTGAATTCTTGGATAAAATACACACAATTGCAGATTTACATTCATTTAAAAAAAAAAAAAACTCACATTGATGCAATTATAGCAAGAGGCAATAAAACACTATGTGCTCTGCTGGAAAAATTAATTGGTGATTTTAGCCATTATCTGTCACCCACAGCTGATTTTAAACTGCATGAAAGCTTTTTACCTTAAATTAATGAATCTCTGCAGCAACCTGCAGGTTACAGGACAGGTCCTCCAAATTAAAAATGTAATGGTGCAAACCCATTACCCACAATAACACTACGGGGCCTTCACTGTCTGTTTTTTTTATCTTTTTTTTTATTAATGTTGGTGAATGCTTAATAACTGCTTCAAACACATATATTAAGTACTTGCACTATTAATAGCAAAGTCTGATATGTGTAGCCCCACCCAACCTATTGATTTGGGAGGTTTTATGGTATATAATCATTTTGAAGACTTTTTTGGAAATATTACAAGGCAATAGTTGCAATAAGGGGTGCATATAAATATAACCAGTAATGAACGGAGACTGATTAATCCTGCAAAAATTAGAAGTTTATTGCTTTCCACAGCCTCCATTTCTCCCCATAGTGAATAATTTGTCACATGTCCGTGTGAGGAAGGAAGTGCCTGTAGCTCTCTCTCTCTTTTTCACTCTCTTTTTCTCTTTTCTGTGCAGGCGTGCAGCTAATGCACAAACCTACAAACACAAACACATTCCCCCCTAATTACTCTTGCTCTCTCTGCTCTTTCTCACTCTCTCTCATTCTTCCTTTCTTTGAAGTTTGAAATTAGAGTTGAAAGCAAGGTCAATGTATTTATAACATTTTCATCAGAGATTTATTATTCTTGAGGAATTGGAAAACCCAAACCAAATAGAAGATTGTTAGCCGGAGAGGACATGACGTTTTGGTTGTTTTTTTTTCCAAACCTGATGAGGAAAAACGCTCCTGTACACTGTAGCTGCTTATATTTGCTCATGAATGGAAATGAATTCTACTTTGGGGAGCGTATGAGAAAAAAATGAAATCAAAACAGAATAACTTCCAGAAATAAAATCCTCCAAGGTGTCGAGGTCTGAGAGTACATCTGAAAGTGAGTGTGCGCCTTGCAGAAGGTGTTGTTTAATATGAGTGTTTTTTAGCCCATGTCTGTGTCTATACCATAATTCACACACAACCATGCCATTGGGAAAACATTAGTGCAGTGTATCTCTGTGGAATTCATCCATCCTGTAGTTGCAGGCATAGAGTGCTTTTCAAAGAGATGCCCTTTCCCACATTGTTCCTTGAAGGTTGACCTATGATTACAATTCAGCACCCCCCTTTTTATTGCTGACAGCTGGACACCCGCTGCTTTATGGCCAGAAGAGCCAAAATGTCATTCACACTTCTTCCCTTCACTATTGTCTTCCTTTAGTCATCTCCTCTCCTTTTTCCACTTCTCTCCCCCATCTTTTCTCTTCCCGCTCTCCCCATTTATAGAGGTGACAGGGTTATCAGAGCAGTTCTTTCTTACCCCAATCCATTTTTATCTATGCTTTGCAAGGATTAATTCTCCAGTCGGCATCCTACTCAGCCAATCAACTTCCCCACCCCGCTTTGCTTGTTTTTTTGAGGTGAAAAAAAGCCAATTGGATTCTTTGTCACCTCAATCGAGTGTCTCCGCCCCGGCACCCCCACCTCCCTGCCACCCCTCTTCCATCTCCCCATATCTGGAAGACACATCTTCATTTTGTCTTGGTCATTTGACTACAGCAATAACTGTATGACTTCATTTAAAATGCTGTTTGGCATGATTGTGAAAGTCTTGTCAGTTGGTATTAGAGAGATTGGTTACTTGGGGATTGTGTGTGTGTGTTCGGTTTGTGTCTGTGAGAGAGAGAGAGCGAGAGCAAGAGAGATGTTAGTTGGGGGGGAAGCTGTTAGTGATGCTGTACAGAGACAAAGCTTCAATAATAACCTTGCTGGAGAAACAATCTGAAGGAGACAAACACTGAAATATTGTTTCTTAGAAAAACATGGTCGATACTGAGGAACGGGGCAGCTTCATTTCAATTCAACACCGCAACTGCTATCAGATTTAGATAGCGTATGAATTCCCACATGATGCCGCTCTCGCGAATGTGTTTACAACTTGGAACTCTTAAATGCTATCAGTATAAATTTTCAATATGTGGAGTTTTTTTGTTTGTTTGTTAGTTTCACAGTCAGCTAGACAAACAAAATAACCTTAATGGTTTTTGTGGAGTAAATGAAGATAAGTTTTTAAAGCAGCTTTATATAGGCACAAGAATTTAAGGTGTAAAACTGGAAACGTGCCTTGAAGCCCTGCTGGCATGGATAACACCCACAGTGGCAGTACAACTATTATTGTTTTTATAGTAGAGCCAATGAGTAGCTTTACTGGAGCAGTTGGGGTTTAATTGCCCTGTTTATGGACAAATTGACAACAGTTGTTGAGAGGTGGCAGAGTCTTTTAAGCAGGTAATCCATGAGCTTAAAAGTTTACTCCCCGACGCTGCTTTTTGTGTTTATTATTTTGAATGATAAATAAAAGTAAACTTGATGTGCAGAGACTGGTATTGTAATCATGGCTGTTTAATGCACTGCCATGTATGTGCAGATCAAAGCTGAACACGATGGAATTATTTTATGCAAGAACTGACATCTTGGCACATATTTTCATCTCCTAAATTCACACTTCAAGCTGAGTGAAGTAACGGCAGATTTCTAAATAAACGTAGATTTGTGTCTACATCTTGATTTTTTTATGTCACGTTCAGAATATGAAGTGCTTTTTACCATATTCAGATGATAAATACAATTTTTAAGCTTGTAAAGGCATGATGACAAGCTAGCAGTGAACTCTTGTCAACTGCACTCCCCCTTCCTCATTTATCTATCCCTGGAATTATGAATGAAATGGATGTGGATGGATATGCACTTGTATAGTACCTTTTGAGTCCAGCCTTCTAGCTGTCTGATCACTCAAAGTGCTTTCACATTCACACACATTTTCATATGCTGGTGGCTGAGGCTACCCTACACGGTGCCTGCTGCTCAACTTAAACAATCACGCACACTCACACTCCGATAGCACAGCCAGCAGGAACAATTTGGTTTTCAGTATCATCCCAAAGGGCAAATCGTCATGAGGACTTGAGGAGCCAGGGTGGATAGACCCGCTGATCTTCCGATTTGTGGATGACCCGCTCTACCTCCTGAACCACAACTGCTTGAAAGGCTAAATGTTATGGCAACAAGGCAGGGCCCAGGACAGTGGCTTTTTGTCTAATTTCAAATAAATAAAGTTTTCAGTATATAAAAACCTCTTAGAACCCAGCAGGTTGCCAATGGTGACTACTTTAGCTAATGTTGTTCTAAGCACATCAAAATATAACATTAAATATTTTAACTTTTGCCAGTATGGACATTAACACATAGGTAGCTCAGTTATATTCTTAACAATTCCATTGCTCAGTTAAATTTATGGAAATGTTTAAGTCATACAGGTTTACAGGAAACGTAAACAAGAGACTTGAAAAAAGTGATGATTCCCTAGCAGTGATTGTGTTCCGACTTAAATGTTCATGAAAAAAATTAAATAATTATAATAATAATCTAATCTTGGATATCATAAAATGAATCCAATTTATAAATATTGTCAGAAAAAGTCAATTTCTAACTGTATGACAACATGGTTTGTTAAACAGACAACAGTTCCTCCAACATAAATAATATTTTCTTGTCTCCATGCACTGCGTTGTTGGGTATGCATGTTTTCATTACCTGGCTAGCCACAGAATAAAGTGTCCCTTAGCTTTTCTGTGGATTTTTCAGTCAGGGACAGCCCCTGGCATGGAGCGTATGCTCAGAGTTTGGAAGGTCAGTGGGCTTTGTCACTTTTGTGACCACCGCTCAGTGACAGTAATTACAGAATGTGACACATTTTACTTGATATTAGGAGTGCAAAAATAATACTGATATCATTGGAAATCAAGAAAAATTTCTCTTACTAACAGTGTTATAAACAAAAAATATGCTCCAGGGTCAGTATGACTGAAAATGATAGTGCAAGTCAACTTTAAAGTCTGCATGCTCACTGATGGTTAAGAAAGATCTCTACCTCACTTTAAGAAACACTAGAAACAGCCTCAGGCACAACCCTGATGAAGGCAAAAGCGCCCAAAACAATTGTTGAATAAAGCATGGTGTGCTCAAGACAAGTTGTTTGATGTGTTTTAATTTTTAAGAAATGCTTTTAAATTATCTATCACAGCCCAATCAGGATTTCAAACACGAGACCCAGATGCATTATTTAAAATTTGGTGGTGAAAAAGCTCCCAAAATTGCATATTATGTAGGCATTCAGTTAACTGTTTATGGACATATTACTAACACATTTTATTTTCTTCTTGACTTTAGAAATAGTAAAGAATTGACTGTGTGTAGATAAAGGTGCAGTGAATAATATAGATTGTAAAGTCTGTGTTGACTGTTTGCAACATCTCACTGGGTAAGCTCAACACAAAGGCAGGGTCACATTGCATGCACAACAGAAAGACAAGTGATTTAGCAAGCTTTTTCTTCACTTTGTGTCAAACTGCTGCACATGGATATTTGTGCATTATTTATAGATTGACTTTGAATGACAAGCTGTGAATGTGCTCGAAACACAGCGGCCGATGAATTCAGATCAAGAGTTTATTATACGTCTAGTTTAATTTGGTGAACAACCTTGAAACAAACAAAGCCAGAGGAGATCAAAAGTTAAAAATGTTTTGACTTAGCTAGAATTCATTGCAAATATGCATGTTCATGATTATGTGCACTAGCACAACATATCACAAAGTCAAGCATCCCATATAGAAGATGGAGTTATGTGACAGTGCCATAGTTTGTTTATAGCCCAATATTAGCTTTTTGCTTCTGGTGATTGCATTTATGCCTCAAAATCCTAAAAGGCTTATTCTTAATGCAATAATCCAAAATCCAATTGAAAACTGTCTTTGGCTTTTTGTCAAGGGAACCAGGTCGATGGTAACCTCCCAGCTGGCACACAAAAAAAAAGTAATATCTGTTCTACTACATAGGGTCAGCTACAGTGAATTATTCATAAAAGCATTCTAACCAAAAAATTCATTGGGCTGTCAAAATGTAAATTTTTCTAAAACAGTTTTGAAGTCCATATTGAAAACGTAAAACAGTTCTTACCAGATTGTCTTGATTAGGAATCAAATGACAGCAAAAGAACGGCATGGGACTAGCATAAAGTGGACATGTCTGTAGAGAGGAGACTATTTTCATTCAGATATCTTGAGATCAGAGGCCAAGGGACTCATGTTAAATATGACCATGCTGTTTTTCCATTTCAAAAATTTAGCCTCACCTTGAAGCATTATTTCGCCCTCTACCTGAAAAGCTGGAATGGCCATGTTAATGGTCTTCTAGTTTCATATGATACCAGAACATCTCTGTACCTTTAAATGTAGCCCGCTGCAGCCTCTTAAAGACAGGAATGTCAGCCAGTGATTCATAAAATTAAAAAAAAAAAGCATCATGTAAGGGCTTTACTTGCATCGCAAATAATGTGTTAATGCTGACAGTCTAAGTAATATGTAACGGCTTCCTCTTCCTATCCAGCTTGGATCCATCGCTTGGATCGCCAATAACAACATGCCAGGATGGCTTGCAGTCAAACTTGATAAATCATTTTCTTCATAAGAAACAGGGCTATTGCTGTGTTGATTGGCCCTGAGATAGAAGTGGTGTGGGAGACATTTAAAGTATGGATGGTTGGGACACAGATGTTTTGCGAGGGATAATAGGGTTAACTGAAAAGCTACATTATGGCCCGAGTGTGTGCAGCCCATAGAAGTGCAAACCGGACACGCACGCACACACGCGTGCACACACACACATACATTTATGCATATTTGAAATTAGTTTAGTAAATCTGCTTATCAAAGTTAAAGTTACTCTTTTATTTGCCCGCATTTTTCATGCTCCAAAATTTATCATATTCCAAAGTCATTGATCATTATTTGTATTTCTCGCCTCATATCTGTATACGATCCATTATCCAAACCACTTCACCTACACTTTGTGGAAACAGTGATGTATGCTCTCTACATCCTTCATGATTGATTGCATCTTTGCTGCTGACTCGCTTTAAAACAGACTGTACCTTCTTTATTCATCTGTTTTTTGCCAGAGTTAAGGATTCTCCCTCCCCTCTCCATATCTCTGGGTTTGTTTGTGTGGGAGTGAGAGCTGTAGAAGTGAGGAGTAGACGGGGATCACGAGGCAGGGCGATCATTAGACGCCGCGTTGGCTCCATGTTACTTTGAACATCAGTGTCACATACAGACACATGAAAAGATTTTTGATAACACCGCTAAGTTTTAATTTGTATATTAAAGCCCGCTTTTCTGAAGGTATGCGTCTGAACTCAGAATCAGAGCCAAGCGTCTGGTGGGTCCCCTTATGACAAGAGGAGCAATCTGTTTTCATGAGCTTAGGTCCCGAGGCATGAGATTAAATTACTTATTTGGATCCTGGGTTGGAAAAGTTTACTGTAAGTACCTCTGAGGGCTATAGCAGTGGGAAAAAAGGTTATCCAAAGCTTTTCTAAAACTCTTCCTTTCACAGAGAGAATCAAGGTCAGCTTGTGTTTGCATTTAAATCTCTGTTTACAGCCAATGGTTTATCTGAAGAGATGGCAATGGATGTTATGGGGGCAAAGCAGCTGGAATAGACCAGAGCATTTTTCTAAAACGGAGAAATCTCTGATATTTTGTTGAGTTGCAATGTGTTACAGAAAAAGTAATAAAATATTGCTCTCAAGTGGTGTAAAAAATGAGCAAAATGCCATTCCGACCTCTTAAATTTCAGACTTTTCAGTAAGCTCTTAAACTTGACCTGTGTTAGATAAAATACATTTTTGCTCCTCATCTATTTTCACATTATAAATAGTACCAATCGTATTAACCTTGATGTCATTCCTCTTGTGTCCCCAGTTCCAGCCAACATCTACAAGGTGTCAGAAGACATCACAGTGAATGAGGGCAGTAACGTGACACTCAGTTGTTTGGCCAGTGGCAGGCCGGACCCTGCAATCACCTGGCGGCTGCTCAACCCCTCAGGTAAGAATCATCCAATCAGTGCTCATTATCATTTGCGTCAGTCTAGATGTCTGGCCAGTGGTGTGCCAGACTTTTTCCATCATCTAAATGCCAGGTTGTTTTTTCTCTTTTTTAGTCTCTCTCTCGTAGAACATCAACATGCAAATTAGTCAAGAAAGGTTTTCCGATTTTCGTCAGTAGCTCTCTCAATTTTTTTCAGAGACTTCAAATGACATTTTACCTGGACCACAGTGTAAACAACCACCTTTTCAATTTTTTTTAATGTGCCAATAGGTTTTTCAGTTGTTAACATAAACACTTCCAACTTTAAATTCATCTGTGCCTCCTTCCAGTAATACACGACCTCCAGTTTTAACAGTTCAACCTTCTTCTTTAATGGTCAATTTATTTAGATAATGGCTATAGTTGTGTGGTTTTCTTTTGTAAGTTTTTAAACTCATACACATAAAGATGAGAAGTATAAATGGCAGTAAAAAGCACAGAAAATGAACTTACTGTAAAGATTACAGGCTATCAGCTTTGCGTTAGTGAGGGCATGCTTATCTAGCCACAGAGTGAGTATCTTATACAGTAGCTATTCACGTATGATAGCCATGTTGATGTTTGCACATGCTATCAAAGTGTGTACAGTTGGCGTGTTGGTACATCTCCCCACATGTTTGTTCAGATAGTGGCGATACTGATGCTTTGGGGTTTAATCCAATTTCTGAGGAAAGAATAACGTCTCCCACTGCTGATAGTGTGATGGATGGAGATGCTCGAGTTGACAACATCTCAGTTTGATCAGGGTGCCGATTGAAAGCTATTCTATTTGTATGTCTTCATCAATTACTTCATCAGTTTGTCAGCACCGCAGACATGTTTCATCAAATCTGTCTCCTGCACCTGGGAGCTGAACAACTTGGATGGGTGTATTTGCTTCTTTTGTCTGTTTGCATTAAAGAAGAGTGATCTGTTCAGCTCAATCCTGTGCACTGTATGGATCTGACTGGCTGCTTTACAGTAGTGTGGTAAAAGCTCCCATTCAATTTCTTCCTTTGAATCTGAACTTGAAACCCTGAAGGTTCTGGTGTCTCTCTGTAGGTAAAGCTGCTTTGCAGGTTTATACAGCTTTTGTTCCAAGAATATGGATGGATATGTGGATATAGAGGAACAGAAAAAGCAATATCCAATACAAGATATTTCAAGCTGCGATGGACTGGGTCTTACTAACTACACCTCTGCAAGTTTTATACAATTTCAGCCATGAGGTAGCTTTTCTTTTTTATTATTCCCTGTCTCTATGGTATGTCGAGGAAGCAGTGGGCAGACCACCTTAACAAGTCTTTGTTCTTTCCTGAAACAGTGTGACAGAGGGAAAATCCTGTCAGGGTCCTGGCACTATTGGTTCCTGTAAGTCTACATAGGCACATGTGGCTCCAGAGATGGGGGTCCCACAGCATTTGCAAACACTGGCACTGTTTTTAGTTGTTGTTGTTTTGCGAGTGTCTTTCACCATGGAATCCATAAGTCTAAACCAGTTCAAGAGCATGTGGGAGACTGCTGAGAGAGATAATAATGTCTGGCAACCTGTCGTCTCATTGCCTCACGCCTTCGCCTGCCTGGACGGTAACGCTCCTGCGCTCAGCTAGCGAGGCTCTAAAGTATTTGCTGGGACCACAGATGTTCATGAGTCACAAATTGCCAGTCTGAGTCGACTCTTTTTCAGAGCCAGGGCCAAGTCTCAAGTCTACAGTATCACTCTGTCTCCAAGGTTTAAACTTATTACCAATATGGCTGTTTTCACAAATCATTCTTACTGCTGATGAATTTTGTTTTTTATTGCCCTATGGTGTAAAGGGACTATTTTGTGATTATTTAAGAACAATGCTCTTTTTTTTTTTAATTTACTGAAATAGGAAGCACCTGCAAAAGGATATGGAGCATTATCAAAATGGTGCAGTAACTGAAGGAAAAGAGACATTTATATGATTAGCGGCAGCTGATGAATGAAGTTTTCTTAATTTAGACTTAAGAAATGTCTCATCTTACATCTTGGTCACATAAAACAATGATAAAATATGATTTACTGGCTAGCAAAGTCAACAATCTCATTAGATGAACAAACAAAAGCTATTCAGTATGCTGCTCAGTGCAATACCAATACCAATACCCTTAAAGTGATATTTACACCAATAGAATGTTTAATTTAATGTCTTTTTTCTACTTGCTTTGATACCCTGCATGTGAATGGATGCTTTATATAAAATAATCCTGAATTAATCCCTCTGTATCTCATGCACTTACTTTTATCAGATGCCACAGGCATGTGGTACTGTATAGCCAAGATTTGAACATTTCCGTGGCACCTCAGCATGCTTAACTGCCAACTATTGTCAAATATACCGCGTTTGAGCAGCTGCAGTAATGTGTCAGTCACATGTTGCACTGAATCAAACAACAGTTGAGGTGATTGATTATACAAATAGTTTTTTTTCCCTCAAAATCTACTCATACAAGAGAGTCTCTTTAAAATAAGGATGCACTCCATAATATTTTCTTCAAGTCACATGGGACAACAGTCCACCAGCTTAATGACAACCAGGCCCAGACTGGCCATCAGGAGCGGAGGGACAATTCTCAGTGGCTCGGCCACCTGATTGGCCCAGAGTGTCAGGCCAGTGTTTAACATGCAAAATGAAACAGGTAAATCAAAGGGAAAACAACATTGGGCAGCTACAGTTACTCAGAACTACAGGATGTCAGCCACCCCCGCCTGCTTTTAGTCTACTTGTATGATGTCTGCCTTTCATCACACACAGCTGTACAGTACTACACTACTTGAGTAGATGTAATTTGTTACTTTTCACTACTGCCGATTATTCTGAGCGACCAGAGCTTCATATTTTTAACAATTATCAACTGCTTTGTTAATGAGAAATGATTTTAAGTGAAAACAAACAAATAACAAAATTGCATAACCTTAACCAAACTGTCTAACTTTTTTTAGTATAAAGACATGTTGACACTTTTGAACATTTAGAAAAACCTCAGGGAAACTGTGTACTTTTCCACAAGAATCAGTTACAGCTATCAGCAAACTGTTATGCATATTCAATAGCTTGCAAACATGTGTGACCAGCTCCAGCCACCCTCTTATCTGGTTGCTGATGATTGTTGTTATGCTTTTGCTAAAATAAGCACTTTTTCTAAAGTGCCCATCTCCCACCTCCCTTTGTGGCCGTTGACTTTAAAGAAGAGCACCTAATGGACAGTATTCTGCATGGACAAAAAAGAGTGAATGGCAAAAAAAATGTAAATGGCAGTTTGGTTATTTTGTCAATATCCAGTTGTTTAAATTTGGAGCTGCAACATTTAGTTAATTAATAGTTTACTCAATCAACAGAGATGAATGGGACACTAAAATCAGGTAATTATTTAAGGTAATTTTTAAGTGAAAAAAAATGCTTCTTGCTTCTGAAATATGAGCTTATATGAGCAGGTTTCTTTATCGTTTATTATAATACTGTGAATGTTTGGGTTTGGACTGTTGGTCAGGCAAGAAAAGTCATCAAAGACCGGATTTTTTCCACCATTATCTGACATTATTTAAAAAAAACCATAAATCAGTGAATTACAAAATTATCAATAATGAAAATAATCATTAGTTGTATCCAAATCAAAGTAAGCTCACCTGCCAGTTTATGACAATTTGGAACCACAGTGTTAGCAGGCCTACAGACTGTCTATTTTCAACATAGAAACAAATAATTAATAAATCTAACTCTGGTAATGAGCAATATTTCATTCAGCAAATGATCAAATTTAAACTACAAACCCCATGTAAAGTTGAAATCTTGATGTTTTTTGGGTTGTTTTGTGCATTCAAGTAGCATGCATAGGTTGGCGCATGCGTTTTAACACCGCATTCCATTAAGCTGCCCAGGCGCACTTTTCATCTATGCTTGAGACTGTTAACAAGGAAGTGTTTATGATAGTAGCAAGGTTAAAGCGAAAATGCATGTGTTTGGCATGAGCATTTGACTGGATAAATAATACTGGGATTATAGTGCATGAGCTCTGTGAGAATTCCTAAAGAAATGTTTTGATATAGTTTGGCTCATGTTAAACATGGACCCCGTTTACCCCAATTTATCAAGAATTTTCTTATTGTTTTAATTCTCTGTTCACTCTGGAAGCATGCAAATAATAATAATGTTTTCTTCACAAATTCAACATAACATGAGGTGAATAATTAATATATGAATTATTATTTTTTGAGTGAAGTATTCCTTTAAACACAAGAGGCAGTGCCATGATTTAATCACATTAATTCTGCCAATAAAAAGCAAAGCAATTTATGCCAAAAGAAAGGCTAAAAAAAAAGATTGCTAAAAAGATTGCTTCCAGTCAAACTGACAAAATTGTAAAACTCGAGAATTACCTAACCACAAACTGACAAACTCACAATAACAACCCAGAAAGTCATCAAATTGCAAACTGTAACAAATCAGCTTGTGAATACGTCTGTTGAAAAGTTTAGTCCATAAAACTTATTTCCTCCGAGGCTCAGACATTTAAACCTGAAGCAATGCTATGCTATTCATATAACCTGAGTGACAAATGATGCCTCCAATGCTGGAGTTTAATGTTTTCAGCCAACTATCTAAATTGGTATTCCATCCCGGGATTTGTTTATGAGATAGTTAATAGCAGGGTTTCTCATGGCATCCACATTGATTACAGCTGTCATCTGTTTCTACGAGGCCATCCAAGCTGAAACTACTCTTTCTCAGCTCTGCATCTTATTTCTCTGCTATTGTTGCCTCCGTCGCTGAGTTATCACGACGCTAATTAGATTATAACAGATATGCTATCAGAATCAGAATAAGGTTTATTATCAAGAAGTGGGCTTTCACTAACAAAGTATTTGCTTTTGTGTTTGGTGTACACAATAAACTTACCATGAACATATTAAGGGGGAATAAAAATAGAGGCAAAGTCCTCCACAATAGAAAAAATACAAAAAAAAAAATCTTTAAAAAACACTATAACATAAGATTCTTAATGATAAAATGACATGCCAGATCATTTAAAAGATTAACATAGCATTTTTCAAAGCTGAGGATACGTGGTTAGACTCCATCAAAGACACTGTTTGTGTCATTGAGGCAAGAGGTCAGGCAGGTTATTGCTTGCACATCACTGAGCTGCACTTGTAATTAAGGGATTGTGGGACTGAATTGAACATTTTTTCCCAACATCTCAGAATACATTGCGAGAGCAGATCTGAGGCAGAGATTTTTGGACCTGCTGTGTCCAGACCGCACAGAGCCATCAGATGAAATGTGGAATACTGTGGCTTCGTAAATATTACAACCCCTTTGAGCATGATCCAAGGTGACAATGAGGCAGGAGATACTTCATTATGAGTATGAACATGGACCTCGGCAGGAGGAGCAAACAAGGTGCTCATTAAAGTGGTACACGCACCAGTTCACCCAGAAGGTTTTATTCATTGTTTGGCAGATAACAAGCAAAGTGTAACAATTACAGCAGTCACAAATAATAGCCTGAATGAAACTGAATGTCATTATTAACTCTTTTCTTCAAACACTCAGTGTACAAAATATTAAGTGGCCATTATCTTGAGTTGCAGCATTTATTTATTTGTTTTTGTGATACTGTCCCCTCATGAGAAAACAACAGAATCATTTGTTTCAGTGCCCCAAAACAACATATGTTTTATATAAAAGTGGTAAAACCCTCTATCAGTAATGTTTATTATAACAAAGCAAATGAGGAAGTGTTGGTACATTATTATAGAGCAAAAGAGTGAATGGAAACTGAGGGAATGGGAATTTTTTCCCCTAGACCAAGAGCTTTTTTTATTGTAACAATGATGATCAAAAATCTCTAATCTTAAAGGAATACTTTAGCCCCAAAATAAACTTTGGATTAGTGATGTCTCGATCATGCTTTTTTGCACCCGTTCCTAAACTGAGCCATTATTAATACTGAATATCTGCTGTTACCGAGTCCCGATCCAAAACTTTTATTTTCCTGGATCTAGATAATACAGCTGCACAGTGTACACTTTAACAAATACAAGTTGTTCCTTGATGGCTTTTTAAATTCATAGCCCATAATCATTCCGACAATAATAATAATAATAATAATAGTAATAATAATAGTAACAAACAACAACAACAACAACAACAACAATAATAATAATAATAATAATTATTATTATTATTATATTATTATTATTATTTTGTTGTTGTTGTTGTTGTTGTTGTTGTTGTTATTATTATTAATGTCTCGAGGGAATGTCTCTTGCGCTTCAAGAGTTCAGTGTTTGTTTGCAGCCTGTATCTCAGAAACCTGAATAATCTGTAGTCTGTTCAGTGTTTATTTTTGTTGTCTACACATCTTTTGGGGTGAATAACTCTTCATTAATAAATAAGCCACATTTGCTTTTTGCACTCAGGGATTTTGTTTCACTCTGCAGTGGTCAGTGTGGCTGTAGTAAGCTGGGAACTAGCCTCCTCAGGTCCCTCCTCTGAGTGGGGCGGAGAAACACCAGTTGTTACAACTTTTGTGTTGTTTAAGGTGGAACCCCATGACTTAAATTTGTTTTTGGATTAATCGTCCATTGGAGGCATGCAAGAAAATCTAAATTTTCTTCAATAAAGAAGTAATAATCACATTATGATAATATACAGATACAGATTAAGAAACCCACAATGTTTTCCTAACTCTTGTAATGGTAAGTGTAATTCTGTTAATAAGAGCTTGAGATTTGTTTTTTTTTTTATTTTTATTTTAATTTAACTTTTTTTCTGAGCCTAAAAGTCCTCTGACTGCCCTTGTCTCTAACGAGAAGATATAGATATATTTCATGAAACAATAAGCATTAATGACTTTTACCTGGATTCCCCTCATCAGTGTAGTTTATCATGAGAATATGTGCACGGAATTTGAGAATGAAGCCATCAACAATATCAGTTCCATTCTGTTAGTCATGATAAGCAGCTCAAAGACCACAGGACATACAAAACCAACACATCCATCATATGTCTCATTACATGGCTGTCTCATTAAATAGGATCCTTGGACCACAGCCTCCGAAGGCAACAAGGGAGACTTTGAAGATCTAAGGCAGAAGGGAGCTTATGATATTGTCCGCAGAGGCAGTGTGACATCCGGTCTACCTGTGTGAGATAGTGGCCAATGCTGTAGGTGCATGCTGTGCAGTACCTTGTAGTTTTTTGGGGGTTTTTTGTGTTTTTTACTTTTTATTAAACAGTTTTTGTTCAGCCTCTGCGTGGGCGCTGCTGTGAATATTGACTGTATAGCTCATTGCTTGGACTTTTGCAGTGAATGATCAGCAGAGCACGGAGGAATGGGGGTAGCAGAGGTGAAGGATATTCAGTGGGATGGGAGGAAGGACAGTAGATAAAAGAGAAGAATGTCTGTGTGTGTGACAGAGAGACAGCAAAAGCTTGAATGCACATGTGCGTAATGTGTCTGTTGTCTGCGTCACATGTGCTGAGATCTTGCAAGCATGTTTGTGTTGATCTCTTTTGCTGTCCGCTTCCAAGTTTCAGTCCAGTCCTGTGTTTTGTTGGGTTTTTTTAAACTCCCCTAGAATTGTAGCTTAAGGTGGTAGACTGAAGCTCCCGGGTGGTAGGAGGTCGTCAGAATGGCAGCACCCTGTCGAGCATGATGACGGGGGAAATGGAGCCGCTGGTCAAGCAAGGAATCCTTCACTGCATGCCTCCCAGACCACCAAAGTAGCGGTCAGACAAGTATGAAAGATACATGCCCTCTGGCTGCCTCTGGTATTCCATGACACATGGCAGACCCACACAGAGCTGGGAAGAAGAGGTGAAAGCTATGTTATCCTCAGGGAGTGAGAGAATGAGAGAGGGAAAAAAAGAAGTTAAATGACAGGTTCGATATGCATACACTGTGACAAAGTGCTGTGAAAATATGGCCAAATTCTAACAGTTATGTACTGTTTTTCCAAAATACAGTCAAATACTGTTGATGCTTTTTGGAGCCAAAACAACAGCTAGCATGAACAGCAGGCTGCTGTGTGATTTTACAGCATTATAAGGTTTTTTTTTTTGCTGCCAGTACTTAACTGTAATTCCAGTGTAAAATTAGTTACAGTGTAGGACTTAGAGAGAAAGAAAAGAACAGTGTTTTAGTATGCAAATGGCCAGTTTCATTGGATGTTCAATCATTCCCATCATTAGTTATAGTAACTCCAGTAGTTAATTAATGTTCAATTATGCATTTGAGATCCTCTCACCTCTCTGGTGTAATAGAGTTTGTCAGTCATTTAGCGTTGCACGGAGGACAACCACAGCGAACCCTGGCTCCACTCAAGCAAAGACACACACATCTGGACATCTGAGGAGCTTATACTCAAAGTAGTAAGACGTTGGTGATTTAAATTCAAGTCATTAAGACGCCTTGATGTATTCAGTATGCTATGCAGCTAAATGGACCAATGGCAGTGTCCTATAACCACAACGGTTTAACTTCCTTAACACCTTTTATGTCCATCAGCAGTTATGTTTACTGTCACAGTGTCCTTGAGTAAAACACCCAATCCTTAAGGTGTTCTGGATAAGAGCATAGGCTTACTGTAAATGGTAAGCCATGAATCTATCACAACAGTTTCATTGCAACAAAGACATCTGTCCAAATGAATTGATTTGGACCGCAGCCCATGCTCCTACGCTATATGATCCGGCTGAATATTGAAGTCATAACCCTTTTATAACAGTGCTTGGCAGGGCGGCCTCTTAGAGGTTTGATGCTGAGTGCCCTTGACATTCCTCCTACACCGGCCTCGGTTGTGTGTCGGCCATGTTCCAAGACCAGGCTCAGGAAGAGTCTCCCCAGGACTGTCACCTTGTCTGGAAAGCCTGTTACTCTCTGCAACTCTTTATCTATCCATCTTCAGCTGTCTTCCTCTCCCTCATTTTCACTCTCATTGTCTCCTCCTCTTTCCATCATCTTTCCATCTCTTCCTTTGGCAGAGTATGACAGTCACTTCAATTGTCCTTTCTGCACCTCATCTCACTGTCTGGGGAGAGGCATGGAGCTAGAGAGCGACACACACACATATACACATATCTCTGGCTCTCAGGAGGAAGTGGAGCTGGCAGGAGTGCAGATACATAGGTGCCACAGTAGTGTAACTCCTGTGTAGTAGGAGTGGATGAGAAGATTAGGCAGGAGACACACACACACACACACACACACACACACACACACACACACACGCATCATTGTGTGCCAAGCTGTCAGTGACAGAGAGTCACTGACAAGCCTGCTGATTGTGGGAATGAAGTGTAAGGTGGTGACAGGTCCTTGTCAGAGCAACCTAGGTCAACCCTTCTACTCCGTGTCTCCACCTGTGTGTGCGCGTGCGTGTGTGCGCTCTCACCTGGGAAGCGAGAGGAAGACAGCTGCTAATCCGTCTGTCAGCAGGTTTCAGATCTGCTGACTGCCACTGTTCCCATGTTTGTTTACAATCAGCATCATCAGCAGCTGGTCTGGAATCAGTCTGCTGTCACGCGGTGCACAGGACATCACGAGCACAGCTTGCCCTGTGTCTGCCCAGCCTCATTAGGTGTAGTCACCGCTGGGCTGGCAGGAACACTGGAGCTCATACTTGCTTAAAGTCACAAATGTACAGACACTCAGCACTTTTTTTTCCTCAGTCCATAAGCATTTTTTTCAAGAGCCCTGAGTCACAGGCAGTAGCCTGAAGGAGAAGTGAAGTCATGATTCAAGGGTTTCCGGTTTGAATCCCTAAAATAGTCAAGTCACATGATCTTCTCTCTATTTTTTCTTCACTCCACATGCCCTTGAGCAAAACCCCTTGTTTTTCCAGTAGAGTTATTAGGAAGTCAGAAGTGAAATAATGTGTTCCTGCTGGGTAGCTCCCTGACAAATCTAACTAAATAAATGAGTCAAGAGATGTTATAAAGGTTTGGGAACAGGCTAAATAATTTGTTCTGGCCTCATCAGAATTCAACTTAAGTGAACACCTATGGAAGTGATGGTGTCCATCTTTCCAGCACAGGCAGCCCTCACTAAGAAAAATGACACCATAGATCATTTGTACAAGCAGCCTATATTTGTAATTACTGTAGGCAAGACTCAAGTTCCTGTAGAAATTATGATGGGAGCAAAAGAAGAAGTCAAGTGATCTAGTATAAAGTACGGCTGCCATCAGAGAGTTAAATCAGCCCAAGACCCCTCAATCAACTAAGAGTGTTGTTTTTTTTTTTTGTTTGTTTGTTTGTTTTTTGTCAGTCAGATTACAGTGTACTTTTGGAGGCGTTTCAGTCCCCAGAAATAGCTGCAGAGTGAATACTCCTCATTTTCAAGCTGCTCTCTGGAACGCAAAGTTGCGCTTCCGAGGATAGTTAAGGCATAATCTGACCTACTCTGACCTACTCTGACTTACTCTGCGTCTTAATGACTAAGCCTGAAATGCTTACCTGAACCAATCTCCCTCTTCTTGCCTCACTCTAACCAACCCAACCAACAAAGGCAGCCAATGTACTAGCCAATGAGAGGAAGAGTAGGGAAGGTCATGCTTTTGCTATTCTGGGAAAAGTAAATTAGTAAATTTGCTTCTGGTACAAACAGCTGTGACCAAGGGTGAGTCTAAGTGAGATGGTTGCAGCAGCCCGGAGGATGAGAGGCGTTGCCTTGCAGGCTCTGAGATATAGTTATCATCTGCCTTCTGCTTAGAAGTGGTGAATTGACAACTCACAGTAACTTAATAAGATACAGTGTCTGGCTTTTGTTTGATATCTAATGTCGATAAAACATGTTGCACATTTTGGATCCATTGTTAGCATAGCTCGGAGAGTTGACAGCTTGTAGCTGTTATCTTGTTACACAGAACCTCATTCAAATGAATAGCTGAATACTTGTATTGAAAAGGCACATTTGATTCAACTGACATAATCCTGTGTTGGGTACAGCCCTTGTGAAAAAAGTGGTAACGTCTGCACAGGGAAGTGGTTGGGTTGGTGAATCGCTCAAACAAATACAGGACTTTACCCCAGGAGTGTGTGTGTCCCTTGTGAAACAGTCAACATTGAGTTCCATCACATCAGTTCACCTATTTAACGTCAAACCGGCGCATAATGTCACATAATCACTCTTTTTCATCACTGTGAAGCGTTATGTTGCATTTTGACCCGAGCTGTGCTGACCTTTGTGAGGACATTAGTAAGGACAAACTGATGAGCAGCATTTCTGAATGTAACCATAAAATAAGAAATCATCATCATGAATAATATAAGCCTTACGATTTAGATACACTGTCTGTTCCAAAAACACTTTTTGAGTCTTTATAGTGATAATTACTGTGAACAACATGCTCACTGTAGCCTGTGGGTCTTTGAAAAAGAAATTTTGCCTGGCAGGCTAAACAAAACAGATCTCAAGAGATTATAAAACTTGCAAATAGAAAGAAACTGACATTATTGCTAATTGCTAATTGCCAATAAAGTTACCTTAGGTTTTTCTTCTAAGTTTAACCATCTGTGCGTGGGCACTATAAACCTAATTAAGACATGGTTTCTGTCATTATTTTTTCTTACAGATGTGGTACAAAGGAGTGTCTGTACTGTTTAGGAAAAAATAGATATTTTCAAAATATTATTACTTTTTTTCTTGAAAAATTCTGACTTGACTGTCCTATACAAGAAAAGTTTCTCTTTAAACTACTACTTTGTTCTCAACTTTGAAATTAATTTATTTTCTTGCAACAGTTATGTGGACAGGATTTTGTCATAGAAAGGGCACTGACACTGGTAAAGCTCTATAATAATATACAATATTGTAAAAAAAAATCTGTGTCACCTGTCAGTTACAGTACAGAAGAACTGAGATATCTGTTTACAGGAGGCGAGTGATATACAGCTGATTATGCAGATGCCATGTTCAGTAACTAAATGAAACTGATAGAGTCATGGTCAGTGGATTAATGAGTGCACATTACAAGGGTAGAGCCTTGGCCCTGCTGGCAGCTCATCTCTTTAATCGCATGCATACATACACATCCTTGTACCTCTATCTTTATGTGTGCTGTCTGACAACATTTATTTCCAAAGTTGAGCCTTACTTGCAGAGATGCAATACAGTTATGAGTTTATCTCACCGTCAATGTCACATTCTGGCATAAAAAGTGCGCAGATGTGTATGAATGATGCTATTATCAATAATACTACCTGGACTGCATATTTCCATCTACATAAAATTAATCGTCTACGCCCCTCTCTCCCCTGCATCCCTGCAGTCTAAACTTGTTCACAGCCTCGTCACCTCCCACATCAATTACTGTACTCTCTCCTCTTCGGCCTCCCTCACAAATCCCTGCATAAGCTTCAATTGGTCCAGAATTCAGCCACTCACATTATCACCAAAACCCCCTCATTTTACTACAACACCCCCATCCTACAGCAACTCCACTGGCTCCCGGTTAAATTCAGAATAGAATTCAAAATTCACCCGTATGCATTCAAGGCCATCCACAACTTCACCCCTCCTTACCTGTCAGATCTCCTTCACATCGCCATCTCCTCTCGCTCTCTTAGATCCTCCTCCTCCATCCACCTCACTGTGCCCCCCGCCCGCCTCAGCACCATGGGGAGCAGAGTTTACAGTCACTCTGTTCCCCAACTCTGGAACTTACTCCAACCAGACTTCCAAAACATTGACTTTCTTCCTCTCTTCAAATCCAGACTCAAAACTCACCTGCTCAAGACTGCTTACTCTGGGTAATTGCATTGTTACATTTTATACTGTGTGTAGCTTTTATCTGTTGTTTTATTGTAATTGTTTTATCTCAGTAAAGTGTCCTTGAGTGCTGAGAAAGGCGCTTATAAATAAAATGTATTATTATTGTTATTATTATTATTATTATGTGTGTGTACAAGTCTTGGCATGCACACGTGTCTAAGAGTGTACACGACAGAGAAAGGAAAGGAGATAGCTCGGCTAAAACCAGCAATAGAAGGGTGAGCAGTGGCAGTCCATGCCTGACCTTGCTATCCTTGCTTAACACAAAGCCTCTTCTCCTATGGCAAACGCAGGCCCACTGAATACATCCACACAGTAATGAGAAGTCTTCCCACAACAATAGGCTCGATCTGTTTATCAGCCAAGTGTAAGAGAAAGCGCACAACCCAACTACCCTTCATGGGAATTCAATCACTAAACCCTATTCTGTTTTA
This sequence comes from Plectropomus leopardus, assembly GCF_008729295.1. Taxonomy (NCBI): domain Eukaryota; kingdom Metazoa; phylum Chordata; class Actinopteri; order Perciformes; family Serranidae; genus Plectropomus; species Plectropomus leopardus. The sequence continues at coordinate 6,862,699 of NC_056467.1, read as the reverse complement.
TCAACAATTAATCTCCTTTTTAAAGCCTCGGACTTGAATAGGACAAACAGCAGTATACAGCACCACACAATGCACGGCCACACTGAGAGAAACCACACGGAAGCTGCCGACAACAAACAACAAAGGCATGTGAGGGGTGGAAGAAGAAGGAGAGAGTGGGAAAATGAGATAGAGAGACGAATGACAGCATTGAGAAAAACAGACGGCTTGCACCGCTCGGCTGTGCATATCATTTCTTCGGCTCAAGAAGCGGCAAATAAACAGCCGTCTTGTTTTTGGCTCCAACACCTGTGTTATTTCTGCACCGCCAGCAGTGGTGGCAGCAAATGGCTTGTGAATAAAAGTGGAAGTTCTCCTTTTGTCTTCAGACCGTTTTAAAGATTTTGTTCATGTAGGATTTCTTGTCAGATATACGGAAAATACTGCCATGAGACACTGGGATTTAAAGACATTCCAGGTTGCAAGTGTTGATGTTATCATTGAAAACCAGTGCCTGACACATTGAAAGCACATGCATTTGAACTTCGAGTGCAGTATCTCTTTAAGATTGCGGTATTGAGCCCTATGGATGGATATTTGCATTGCATAGTGTGTTTGGTTTTGGCAGCACACTGTCAATAGAGTCATAAGTGAGCTTAAGATTCATTTAGTTTCTGAGCTCAGTCATCTTTTCATTATCTCCATGGGGAGGAATGTGTTGATGAGGATAGTTACTCTGTAATTATGTGTTGACCCATCATTTAAATCACACCGACTCCTGACAGGAAGATAGCTGCCATGTGGCTGTGTTAGATAAAGCTAGGACCAACTGTCCAAACACAAATGCACACATGGTCAAACACACGGCAACATCAAATTGGAGGGCGCACACACATACACCCGCCAGCGCACATACTGTCACACTCATGCAGACAAAAGAAAATAAATGTCGCAGGGTCTTTTATGCTACTCGACTCTGAAGTTTCTCAAATCAGCTGCTTAACATAAATTAGCATTTGCAAAATAAATGTAATGTTTCGCACTGTGGTAAAGTGATGCTGATGAATGATGCATGAGGATATGCAAATGAGCGCCATCCAGTTGCCAGCTGAAGTTGCTGGTTTACGATTCACCTCCCTCCTCTTCCTCTCTCTCTCTCTCCCCCCTCTGTGGTCCACGCTTTGCTTTGGGAGGTGGTGGGAGGGCATGTGGGCACGCATGGACCAACAGAATACTCCCATCTCACTGCTGTCCCTCACTCCTTCAGAGTATTTTTAATTGACATGGAAACCTTGTAGTCACTCACAGAAACTTAAACTTTCCAGCGCAATGCAAATCAGTATCCAGCAGGCATTTGTAGAAGTGTACTTCTTCCAGGCCCCTCAACTCTTCCCAACTCGCTTACAAAAGCCTGCTGTTGCATATCCCAGAGGCCGCAGGGCTTTCAACAGTATAATGTGTGGAAAAAGACTGCAATTATATCCACTGTCTTTTCAGCATGGGTAGTGCCAGGCTGCTTGGCAAGGCAGTGAGTGGCAATTTAAGTTAGTGTCCAAGAAGAGGTGGAAGGTGGCTTTAAAGGGCAGTTTTACAATAATTGATGCGGTGTCACGGTTCAGCTTTGAGCATGTTGTATGGAAGAGCATAGGTTTGCATATGGATGCTAAGGATATGTCCCTACCAGTATTTTAGGAGGACAGAACTGTCATTACCAATATCTGAGTGAACTTGTTAAACTCACTCACATTATCATCATTCTACAATGCTGTGCAAAAAACATGGGATGAATTACATCTTGTAGTGATTTAGGAATGGACAGTGCTTTTTTTTCCTGATTATGCTTGATCACAACTGTTTTCAGTAAGTTTTGTTATTTCAACCTGCTTCATCAGAGAGGGTCCTGAACTGTGTCATGTGTCTGTCAGATGGGAATACTACCAGAGCAATAACTTAACACTGAGGTCTCACTGGACACAGAAGTCCCCCGATATATTAATTGTCACACAGTCATCAGTCAGCAAAGACATTTCTACCATAACATGCAGGAAGTGAAGTGTTTGAAGCTCGGAGATTCATTGGGGAGGACCTTTAGACCCCCCACCTAATGTGTTGCTATTTATGTTAAAATAGGATTCCAATAAATGTCGTAAGCTTTCCAACAATAACAGCCGGAGAGACAAGTTAGCTGAAGTGCTTAATTCAGCTTTATACAGCTACAATGCAGCTCACTGTATAACTGAATTACTCACAGATGTTTCCTGTGATTATTGTTGTTATATGGTTTCCATTTACATTATCCCACAGAGTGATTTCTTTCCCTCTATCTCCAACTCTAAGAGGTTAAACCCACAGAATTCCAAACTCCCACATCAGCTCCTAAATCAGTGCTTTCTACACTGAACAAAATGTAGATGCAACACTTGTTATTGCTCCCTTTTTCACAGGTTTATTGCAATTGAAAAAACATCACAAACACAAAATTGTGGCACATTTTAAGGCTTAGCAGTTTTGTTGCATAATGATAGCTGCATCCTAATGGTGACACACAGTAGAGCATTTATATTTTACAGAGAACTGAGCTCAAGTTTACATTGTTGACAGAGGGGATGATTTATCTGCGGAAACTCCAAAGTTCACTCGTCTAAAACAATGTCTGCGACCACAAGTTTCTATTCCAGTTAATGCTATTCTTTCCGAGACTATGCATCTTGCCACCTATTCCCTCTGTGCTCCTCATTGTGAATTCTATTGTTAGAGTAGCTCAAGGCTACTAACACTTGTCTCCCCCCCATTTCAAGTATACCAGGAGAGAGGTCGCAGAAATGCGCTTGCAACCGAAATATAATCAAAAGACATACAACAAACGCTGTGCTTTTTGGCAAGCATTCAAACCTCTGGCCTGCATCCACAGATGTACAGGTGGAAGAGGCAGTGCACGTGTGTGTGTACTTTTGTGAATGTTGAAAAGGGAAAAAGTAGAGAAAATGTTTTATAGATGTTGGTACTGCCAAAAAGCAGTTTCAAAGTAAAAAAACATCTGTCTGTCTATCCATCCATCCATCCATCCATCCGTTGCAATTTCAAAATGTGCAATTTAAAAAATTTTAAAAATGCAATTGCAATTCAATTTGCATAATACAAATTGTTCAAAGAACCTGTAGCATCTAAGACTTAACAGTACGTTGGCAACTGCTGATTTCACCAGCAATAATGACAACTGATATACTAACTCATCTACAGCTATTAATGTTAACTCAGTGTCATTTTTTATGTTTAAAAAATAAAGAGATGGTTGTGTGTTCCTGTTGTTCAAAAATAGTGGGAAGTGATGCTGTTTGAATCTTACAGTTAAACTAACAACACATTATATCATCATTTTAATTTAGCCAATCACCTTAAAAGCTGTGAATCGAGACCTCCAGAAATCAGAGCTGCAAAGCAAATCGTCAATGAAGCTAATGGCAGCTCATTAGCTTAAGCTGCACATTGCTGTCAGCTGTATCAGTAGGGGACAATCTAATATCAACAACGTCCCATATTACTAACAGTTTCTTATTAGAATAGAATGAAACAGAATAGAAAACAGTTTACTGTCTACTTCTTGCAAGCAAAACACTTCAAGACTTTATTTGCTTTTCATGTGCAAAATCTGCAATTAAAAAGGATACATTAAAACACATTATGTGACATCTAGACAGGACACATTCAAACACATTTACATTAAAACACTATTCAGACCAGTAGCAACATTTAAAGGAGCGTCAGGTACTTGATGGTGAGGAGTAAGTCAAGGTTAAATAAATAGATGTAAATTGCTGTGTGCTGAGGTGGCAAGCTGGCTTCAAAAAGTGTCTGACCCTGCTGATTATTGCCAAAACTAGCCAACTATATAACCAGTTTGGTCTCACTCCCAGGGCGTCAAAGAAAGCTACACCAGGCTATCAACCAGCTCAACAAACATAGGACCTTGACCCAGGAGACAAGTGTTTGTGTCCCATGTGAAACTCAAAAGCAACCATTAATTATTTCATTACATCATCATCACACACATCATCATCACACACATCATCCAGAACAATTTACTAATATGTTGCATATAAGGCTTTTAGCCAAGGCTAATTTGCAAAACCCTGTCCCAGGTTGGGCAGGGTTTGCAAATTAGCAAAACATAACATCCTAAAACATGTTTCAAATTTGGCGCATAATAAATAGTTACATTAGCATATTTCATAATCTAATACGACTTAAAAGATTTACATCACTAAAACTATATTGTGAGTGTGTGTGTGTTTCCTAATTCATGGCGGAAAGTTTGTGTTTTACATAATGTGTATGTGTTTCTATAAGTAGGACTGTGGTCTTTAAGAAAATATGTGTCCTTATGTCTGTGAGTGTCTGTTATGCTGTTTGTGTCCTTGTCTGTGTATGTGTACCTGAGTGCAAAATCAGTAATCAATGATCGCAGGTTTGGTTTTGCTTCAGCCAGTGTTTCAGCTTTCTTTAAATGTTTACAGCTCAGCTTGTGTTTTTAGTGAAGCATCTTGACAAAAATTGACCTGATGGATTTCTGTGAAACTTTGCAAGGACAGTCATGGTGCCCAGAAGATGAATTCTAATTTTTGTGACCCTCTGATTTTTCATTGAGCGCCATCATCAAGACAATATTTGGTACTTGCCTTCAGTATTTTACAAAAAACCTTCAGCAGTAATTTTTGTTAATTGCTAATTAGGTCATGTAATGTGTGTTAATAAGTGCTTAACATCAACACATAAGCATGCTTATATTTTTCTAAAAAAAAAAAAGAAAGAAAAATGTTACTCCTTGTACGTCCTTTACTTAATCTTTTCTCTCTCCTCTCTGTCACCTGCTCTCCCTCTTCTCTTCAAATTAGCATAGGAATGTGATGATATAGTAATGCCAGGATTCATGGGCCTTTTCTAATGTGCACATTTTGAATCAGTCACCGCTCTCAGTGCTACTTGAAAACCTTCAAGGGAATGTGTCTTCATCCCAGTTCATGCATGCACGCTTCCTACTCACTATAGAGACATTACGCCACCACAGACAGACGTCGGCATGTGTGCACACACATGCACACATATACTGTAGTCACAAACATTCTAATCAATTCCCTCCAGACAAGATTAACCAATCTATCTCCATTACGCTTCATTAAACAGATAACGTGAAGCACACACTTCATGTGCAGGAAGCTGTATTCTCCTGTGGGCACGGACAAAGACGCATGAAACGTTGTTTTGTAATTAATTGTTTCCTTAGACAATACACAACGTCCCATTCATCCTTCATGACTGAGTTGCTCTCTTTACACACCAGGTGAAATTACTGACAATTAATTGCTGTGCGTAGAAAAAAAAAGTCGAGCCACTTTCTCTCATCTCTCATTTGAATTCTCTTTCCTCCTCTCTTCTCTCTTCTTTGATCTTTGCAGTCACCTGGTTTTCTCTCTCTGTGTATCCAGCACCAAACCAAAGCAATGAAGGCGAGATCTGAGCTTCAATGCAATTTCCATGGCAACAGATTTTCAATCATACCTCTCCAATCACGTTACTCTAGAAGTTTGTCCAGGGAGAGCTGAATATGATCTGGTTTAGACTTTGATCATGATCCCACTGATCTTTCAATCAATATAAAATGATAGTGTATGAGCTGACCTCCATCTCCATCATCACTTGATTTAGATCATTAAGTTATTTTTCGCTTTCTGTTTCAAACACCAGGGCCTCTTTCTTTGCAGAAATTTGGCGTTTGAGCTTCAGGCATAAATAAAAGTCAGACTGAGGGGGATGTTGTTACCTGGTGTTTTTGTGAGCTTAACGGCATGAAATAGCACAGCATTTGTGTTTGTTCACCAAAGCAAAACAGCTGTTTTTCGACTAACCTCCCATATCGGAGTCCCTGAAGTTGCTCATTTCTAGGGTTGCAGAGCTTGGTTCTCGCAGAGCTTGCAGCCCCTCACTCGTAACATGAGCATGAACTTGCCCACATTTGAGACTACTGACATTTACTTTTGTCATAAACAGTGCATTTGCCACACTCACCCCCAGAGATCTCCTCTGTGCAATTTATTTCCACCGCCAAGATTTCATCATTCCTTATTTTCTTAGATTAAGGGAAGAATCACTTGATGTTATTGTAGTTATTACATTTTCTGTCCTAGGAGACACCCTCCCTCATTCAGGGCAGATAATTTTATCTTTCTGAGAAATATCCAGAGATCTGCATTATTGCCGTATTGGCTACAAGCTGATGATTCCTTATTAAATTACTGCAATTTCCAATACTTTCATTTTCTGTAAGGTTGAAATGTAGGTAGAATGGATGCTCAAGAAAAATGAAAAAGCTGTACATCCTTGTATTGTGTGAAAACAGGGTATTATGCAGCGGTAATTATCACACCTTTTTTTCAAATAATTTACAATGCCATACAAATGAATAAACTGTCATTTAAAAAATAATGATGTCAGCGTCATCACCCAATTGCTACCTTTAGATATAATAAGACAACACAGTACGATTGCTATGACAGCACATACAATAATGTGCCATTTCCTCCTCCTGACCCACCCGCAGATCTTTAATAAGACATAGCTGATTGTTCCTAATGAGATGTCGAGACGCTGTGTTCTTTACATGGCTAATTAGCCCGATTGCTCATTAAACAATTAGTCAGATATCTGACTGATAGTCCCTGTGGTTGTCTTCCACTCAGTTCAGATGTTTTGTCTGACATTTGCAGACATTTACTCCTCTGTTAATTGAAGCTTTCAGACAAACTAATACAAGTCAGCTTAACAAGCTGCTGAATATTAAGTGCGCTTTCAGCTTAAGAGTCAATCGAAGTCATTCAGTCTGAGTTTCCCAGCATGTCCTGACTGTGAATTTGAATTAATTTGATGTGGAATATGAGTGTGGAAGCATGTTGTAGTTCAAATTGCTGCTTATTTATTTGAGTCCCTCATCAGAAGCAAGTCTCAGTGGATTAAAGTTGGCAGCGTGCTTTAACCCAAGTGCTTTTCGGATGGTCAAACAGTGTGTGAATCTCACCGTGCTCTCTATTGCTGCTGGTCATGGTTAATCTCTATAAACACATATCTGCATATGTATGCAGAATTTTCAGGCAACGGAGGAAGATTGTAGTATTGGAAGTGGTCTGGTTTTCATTGGTAGTCGGAGAGGTATTAACCATCATGTTTGAGCAACAGGTTAAAAGTCTGTGTGGAGAGGTTGGACGCATTGGCCAAAAAGCAGTCTGAGAACCCACCTATTGTCTGACAATGATGTAGCCTAAGCAATTTGTCTGTTTGTTTGTTTGTTTTTTATTATTGTTGTTTATTTGCATTCATATGCAGAGATGTTTTATAGAGACGAGGAACTCTTTGCTGGTATACTCAATTGCTACACCGGATCTCCTGAAATATTTCTTCCAGAGGCTTATCTTCATCAAACTCATAGTCAGTGGGTTTCAAGATTGGGTCAATGAACGTATTTTTGTTGAATGCCTACAAAAGGCTGTCACTGGACATAAATGTGACATCAGAAAGATATTTTACTCTTATGTTGGACAATTATTACATTTTGATTGGAATTAAAATAAAGTTGATGATATTTTAAATGTCTAAAGATGTTAGGATAGCACACTGTGTGTGTTAACATGACGTTTTGCAGATTTTAAGTTTTATTCTTCTTACCTGCCATTATTCCATGTCAAGCTGCCATTGGCATGAGATGTTTGGAGGACTTACTATTTGGTTACTTACCATCAAAACTTAAAACTAACCCAATATCAACATTATGTGCCATTAGTTTTCCACATTAAATTGGCGTTGGCATTAGATATTTTGCTGACATTGAATTTTGGTAACCTAAATTCAACCAAAAATAAACATTTAACACTGTGGTAGCCAGCTTGGTCATGTTTTATTTCTTTAAACAGGCTTGTGGTAAAACAAGTTATATGAAGTACTTTATTTACTACAGCTTTATTTATATAGCACCTTTAAAACAGAGTTTACAAAGTTCTTTGACAAACAGAACAAAGCATTAAAGATCCATATTTGATACCAATGTGAACTGTTAAACATGATATATTGGCAATGATAAAATTGCATTCCTCTTTGAAGCGAAACATACACTATTTTGGATGCAGTACATCTCTGAATGTTCTGAGTGTATCTTGAATCCAAATCACATGGGCCATTTTGCTTGTTCTTCAATAAAGTGTCTTGTGTCCTCAATGCTAATGGTGACCATGCCAAGCTGGCGTGGGTGGTGAAATAATAGCAGCAGTCTCAGGGGAGGTCAGAATAAATTCTTGTTTTTTATTTGTCTTTCCAACTGTTAAAAATACAGTTGATATTAAATATCAGTTTCTATAACAGGAGTAGTAGCATGTAACAAATATCTGCTAAAATATCGAAAGTGTATAAATACTGTACATGTGTGCATACTTCTGAATGAACTCAATCTGTAAGTTTCCAGTCTTCATGCTAAGAAAAGGCAACCAGCTGCTGGCAAGAGCTTCATAACTAATAGAAAGATATAAGAGTGGTATCAGTTTTATTGTCTAACTCTTAACAAGAAAACAAATGAGTTTAATTCTCAAAATTTTGAAAAGTTCAAAAGTTCACCTGCATTTGGTTGATTTGGTCCATTCGAAGTGATGGCCAGTTGATTATGCTGATTTAGAATATGTGTCAGAGTTTAAACTAAATGGATATTTGATTACTGTGGAACAAATTCAAGCATAAATGTTGTCTTCATGCCATTTTCTCCTATGTCTCCTTTCTTTTGTCTCTCTCTTTGCTCCCCACTTTCCTGCCTCTCTCCAATCCCTCCTTCATCCCTCTTCTATCTCTCTGCAGCAGAACCGCTGGATGGAGAAGAGTACCTGGACATTATAGGTATCATGCGAAACCAAGCAGGTCGCTATGAATGCAAGGCCAGCAATGACGTTGCCACGCCCGATGTCAAATATGTCAACGTGGTTGTCAGCTGTAAGTAACCCCACACTGCAGCTCTTGCCATTTTTCATGTCCAACAATGATCAATGATTCTCACCACATCTCATGTCAGAAATATCACAAGATGATACACTCAAAAGATGAAAGCATAGGCTATAAAAGTCAAGATTGGATTAAGTGTTTAGATGTAGAGTGGCAGAGAGCGATGGCTGTGTCTTCAAAGTTTTGGAGCACCCTTCAGTCTTCTCAAGATGAATCCTGGTAGACATAGAACGATCTCCCTCTTTGATTGCAACTGTCATTTCCATGGTGATTTTCACTTACCAGCGTCATTTAAGAGACACTTGGCATTTCAAAACAAGATCACCTAATTACATCTTGTCAGGCGTCCATGTTGGATCTGACGAGGGTAATGCACAGGTTGGCTGCTCAGGATTGATGAACAGCTCATAAGACATCACAAACCAACTCCTGCCCCAGAGGAGTTATAGAATTCTCTTTGATCTGAACAAATCACATCTGGCTGGTTGCCCATTTTGTACTTTAGCCAAGTCTAAGTGCCTGAATGAAATGATAAAGATTTCTATATTAAACCATTTCTTAGTTTTTAATCCCAAATGGAAAATGGGCATTAATCCACAACGGACATATTTCTGGCCGTTGTGATGTTTGCAGAAATCATAACGTGTGATGACTGTTAATAAACTTGATGAATTTGAAGTTTTAGCACTGATTACTTTTCTAAGTCTGTCCCCTAATTATATGTCTTACATTGGGTCTTGGGGCTTGAAGGCCTTAAAATGGACCGCAACTTTACACTGCAAAATGTAAAGAGACTTTCATTTAATCAAGCTTATTCAAGATATATCTGTGTTTATTTGCTTTTTTCAGTGAGGTTCCATACAAAGCATATATTGTTATATGAAAGGTGTATCCCTCTGTCCCGATGACCCTATGCAGACAGACTACTCGGCCAATTAAAATGAATGATCTAGTGTGTAGGATTAAGTGGCATCGAGTGTTGGGGTTGCAAAACTTGGTGGTCAATACAAAATGCAAATGGCTCTATCTAGAGCCAGTGTTTGGTTTGTCCATTCTGGGCCACTTCAGAAACAACATGGCAGACTCTGTGGTAAAGAACCCACTCCATATAGAAACGGCTTATTCGAAAGTAATGAAAACACAACAATTCTTAATTCCAGGTGAATATAAGCTAATGTAAGCATGGTTATGAATATACCATCTGTGCCAATAGATGCCCTTAAAATCCTACACGCTGAATCTTTAATGACATCACATTGTTAAGAAAAAGAAACACTTTTACATAAGAACTGGTTTGGTGATTGGTTTCAAGATGTAACTTACATCAGCACTGTGTGACTCTGCAGACCCCCCAACAATAAAGAGGACCCAGAGCTCAGAGACTCAAGTGGGCCGCATCGGGGCACTGCAGTGTGACGCCACCGCTGTGCCCACACCAGAGTTTGAATGGTACAGAGACGAGAAAAGGTAAAACTTGACACACATTTACACTCCCCACATCCCCAATGTCTAAAGACAGATCGAAAGACTTGGCAGTCACTAGATCGAGCATAACACTTATTCAAGATGACATTGCAACCTCCTTCCATGCAGATTTTGGCTTCTTCCCAATCAAGGACTATGAGTGTGTTCAAGCACATAAACTGTATACAACCATTCAACAAGCCATTAAATAGAGCGTATGCCATTAGTCTCCTTTATCACAAACAACCATATCAGTGTAAGACTGGTCCACCAAAGCTGGCACCGCCCCTACTCTAAAGCTCCGTTATTACTGTAATAACCTCCTTTAACTTTTCCAAGATGGGAAACCTTCTCTCTCTTACATGTCAGATTACTGGAAACAACAAAGTATTTGAGATAAAACTTCACAGCAAAAGCTTTTAGGCTACTGTATGCATTGCAAAACTTATGGAAGGTTTGGTCTTTAGTATCAGGGCTCAGTACTTTGGCTATGGTTTATTTCTGGTGAATTTTGTATTGAAACATTCAGATTTGTGATGAGTGCTTTTAATACATTACAGAAATAAACTTAATGGGACACCCCCACATCATTTTTTTCTCTTTTCTTGCACTAGAAACATGAAATAACAATCCGCAGGTCTGGTTGTAAGCAGTTTCAAGGAGGAACTATTTTCTGTCTACCACATTACACTTGCAAACCATATCACCACCAGAGACAAACACAGCACAGCTGAGAAGGACGCCACTAATGCTCATGAGTATGTGCGTCTCGTCCATGATTAGATTCACACTTCCTTCCTTTGCCTTTTGATGACACAGTTGGCATAGTTTGGTAAGAAAATAGTTCCTACATGAAACTGCTGACAATAAGGTTTATGGATTATCTTGAGTAACCAGGCCATGATTCCTGGAGAAAGACATTGCTGTTATTTTTTTCACATCTTTTATTTTGTTAGTTTTGTTTGTTTGTTTATGGCTTTGAGCACCACAATCCGAGTGCCATCTAGTACTTTTACATTTGAGAGAAGGCAGACATCTCTACAGCTGATACCACCACCAACTCACACCGAAACAATCTGGACTAATAAGTGGCCCTGCTAAAGGAAAAATATGATTTTTTTGATTTTGGGGTGAACTGTCCCTTTAAACTGACTCAACCTGGGTTGCCTGTGGGAAAGGAACAAAATCTGTTTAAGCTGCTGCCATAAAAATAATGAGACAAAATAATGAGATTTACATTGAATTAACTTGGGCATGAAAATGACAGCTGTAAGTAGACTGTTTACTGTTATGAGCACAATTAATGAGCAATTAATGAACAGAATTGCTTTCTAAATTAAAAACCATATTGAACAGTGTTCCCTATGCAGTGTTTTGTATATATCATACTGTATGAGCAATCATCTCTGCATTGTCCTAAAACACAATGACTACACTAAGTTTCAGCCTGTGATCTGGGTCAGAAACTTTCTCCTGAGTAGTTTTCTCCTCATCTCCCAAATGTGGCAGCAGCTTCATCACTTTGTTCTCTGTGCCAGGCCTGCTCCATATCATTTTTACTCAGTGGTTATAATGGATCTCTTTGATCCCTTTGTCAAATCTGCCCTCACAGCGGTCCCGTTGTCACATCCCAATTTTAATTTGATGACGTCATCGTTGCAGTTTGATAATGACTAATCACCCACTTAATCACTCGGTGGGCTGTTATTCCATTGTTAATTGATCATAACTGCATGAGACAGCAGTGGGTTCTTCTGTGATATTCTTTTTTTTTTTTTGAGGAGGGAAAAGGGAGAACAGATCGGGTGTCCTCCTGGATGCAATTTATATAGTGTAGTCACTGAAAATCTCAATAACCCTTTTTCTCATAACACAAGTAATTCCACTGAAATGGAAATCAGCTTCCCGGCGCTGCAACATCTTCTGTGAAATAGCAAACCGTGTGACCACACACAGATGTTCATTGGAAAGCGATCAATTTAAGTGTCATGTGTGTATCTGGGAAACACTTGAAGAGGATCGAAGTGTAATGACATTCAAAGGCAGTGACGAACACAGTTCCCTCCATTTCAGCACTTCATCATTTCATAACCCGGGAGAAATCCGACCTCTGCAGCAAACTCACCTCCTGAGTCAGTTCATGGGTACTGAGGGGCTTGAGTATAAGAAAGCTTAATGATTTTTTTTTATTTTTTTTTTTCAAAAAAGCAGAAGCAGAGTGTCGTGATCTGCAATTCACTCCCCCCCAAACTGCAGCAGTAAAAGTTCACCCAAGATTGGGAGAAAAATATCGGAGGAGTGTCACAAGTGTTATCACAGATTTGGTCTCTAAAGTAATAGGCCTATCATGCCAGCGCTCGAAAAAGAAAGATTTATGGTTGTTGAAATATTTTTGCATTATCTGTTGTTTCCAAACGCCATCTATCTCAGTTGTTTTGTCCCCTGGAGAATTTTGGCTGTGTGCCTGTCCGTGGCCCCCTTTCTCCCTCTGCACCACTGGAAAGTGTTATTGCACTTTCTCCTTGGATGATGATGTTAATGCACCATAATAATATCATTTATCCTCGCTTGGCCGGTTAATTTCTTAGTGACCTCCCCAAGAATCGAAGCTAATGCGCTATAGTCTGTTGTGTATTATTTACCTGATTGTGCAGGTCTTGCTCCTTGTTTCCCCTCTAATCAGTTTAACCTCAGCGACACACAGGTTGCCAGTGTCTGAAATATGCATGTTAATTATGCAGTGACAGTGCCAGATTTATCACACAGAACTGTTAGTATTAAAAAAAAAAAAGAAAGAAACAATGGGTTCTTTGTTTTGGACAAAAGTAGAAAACAGCAGTATTTTTATATCCAGCTGGCAAATATTGATTTTGCCTGCTGAAATGACAACCTTCACCAGCAGATTCACCAGCTGCAGTAACAAGTTAGATAACGTTAGCTGCATAATTTGGTTAAAAGCAAAGTCTTGCACTTTAAAAAATAAAAAAGAGAGAACCCTTTCAAATGGATGTTAATTATGCACTTGGTGATGCAGTTCAATCAAAACAAGCCATTATCGCAGGGTTATCATGTTCGGAAGCGGAGGAGTTAAAATAAATCCTTTCTGAAACGGAGCTAACCAATGCTGTGCACACTTACAGCAGACACCTGCACTAACAAGTGACGCATTCAAAATCCCCCCTGCTCTTGTTGCTGAAAAATGGAGCCAAAGTGCCAAAAACTGTGGTTCATTGATTGACCACCCTAGGCTGACTCCAAAACCAAGTAACTTCGCTAAGACCGCCATGTTACATGCCCAACTTTACAGAACAGCCGAAATGCTGAACTGAAGGCTTAAAAATGGCAGTCCATAAAACCAAGGAGTGACATCATAACTGTATGCAATATTTATATAGTATATGGTTAAAACACATGAAAAGTGAGGAGACACATTAGAATTGATGGATTTTGGTTGCTCTTATCTATCTTATCTCAGGCTCACAAAGGAACAATATGCTTTGATCATTTCTACATTTTCTGCACTTTGTACTGTAAACTTTTACTGAAGTTTTCTGATTAGCTTTGGTAGAATTAAACATTTCTTAATCCCTTCCTTTGATGGTGTTTTGACAATCAAAATGGTCATGTTTCATTTTTTTAATTACTGATTCCCCGTCAGATGCAGGAGTTATCATTGCATAGTCTCACTGTATTTGACACTGTTGTTTTCCTTAATCCCCTGCTATTTTATCTGTATATTTAATCTTCATCTATTGTTTCTGATTTGTTGATAAGGGGAAATAAGTTATATTGAGTTCACATGGAATAAGATACACAGTAGAGGGCAAATGAACAACACCTTCTGCACAGCACCGGAAACACAAATATATTCACTATAATTTTGTATTTGTTATTTTGTTACATTTTTCTGGTAATGTCCAGTTATTGTCCAGATCGCCCGTGTGTTTTCCTTGTGTGAAGGAGCTACATAACATCAAGTTGTAAATGCTGTCAGATGAGGACAAAAAGTTCAAATACTTTAACTCTGAATAGCGATGCTGTCCATTGTTGTCGACACTCTGTGCTGGCCTCACCTCATTTTTATCAACCTGCTCCCAAAATGGTATAGGATTCGCCATCTACCACCTCCTGAGTCCATGGGAACACAGCAATACTGTTCAAACTGTTCCTATATGGCAAGTATGTCAATGTTTTTTTATTGTATGAGAACCCAACACATCCTTGCCTCTTGGTCCAGACCTGATCAGTCATCAGCTTCCAACTTTTCATTTCCACTATGTGGGTTATGTTACCCCAAACAAATCACATAGCAGCTCTCTTGGAATAGAAGCGAGGTAACACTTTTTTTTTTTTTTTTTTTTACTTTTTTGCTCCAGTTATCTAGTGCCAAGTTTGAAAAGCATCGCTCTCACCTGCCCAAACAAACCAAACTGAAGGAGTAAACACTTCAGAGTTTGAACAAACTGCTTGGCACAAGCTGGCAAACACAAACCGGGCTGCACAACTCGCTCCTCTCTCCTCCACTGACTGCAGAGGCTTAACTCACCTAACCTTGTGCATCGCATATCCACCCTCTGTCAGTCTTAATACCCACATGGAACGTGGAGCTCATCCTCTGAAACATAAATGAATCATTGCTTCCCCACATCTCTTACTAACACCAGGATCTGAGTCTCCATTAGCCTCTGTGGAGACCAATGCATTATGATCCAAGAGCAGCTGGCCACAAGTTCATGACTGAAAAAATATTACTACCTGGCTGTCATGACTCTCCCTGCTCCTTTTGGCTCTTCTCACTGGTGGTCCATCATGGGCCATCATGGAATTTGGATGAAGTTGTAAAAAGTTGCCCCCTTCAGCCTGGACAATCCCACAATGTTAACCTTTACTCTTTAAAACCTGGTTGGCATCAGTTTTCTTGTGCTGCATTCAAACACCTCTCAGACGCTATTTAACCCTTTGAAACCTCAGCAAATTGGTGTGATAACCAACTTGGCAAGAAATGACTCACAAATTACAAGAAATGAAATGACCTGAAAATGTGTTTAAGAAGAGGAAGGGGGGGGGGGGGGTACCAGAAAATTGTCAAAAAGTAGGGAAAAATGTCCAGAAAATATAATAATAATCATTATGACTATGTATATACTCATTTTCTTGTGTTTTGTTGTTTTTACTTTTCTTTTTTGTGCCTATTTTCAGGTAATGTTCTTGTAACTTTTTACTAATTTCTTACTGTTTTTTGGGCCATGTGTTTTTAAGTTGCTCATGGCTTTCTTCCCATGTTTTTACACAAAATGAATCGGTTTACTAAGGTTTCAAAGAGTTAAAGGGGAATTAAAGATCTAATGCTTCACAGAGAAAATCTGTCTACTTCAATTCAGTTTCTCTTATGAACCCTGTAATTCATGAGTGCACTGAAATGTTGAGAGGTGTTGCCTATCCCCCGAGCATCTTCTTCAGTAGCTTGCCTCTGCTTTCTGTGCAGTTAATCACCACTCCCCCATGTTTATAACATGACAAAATCGAACGTGAGCTGTTAGCTATCATGATAGACAGATATGTTTGTTGTTTTGTCAGCTGATACATGACTGCCGCAGACGCCGAGCCGTTTTCAATCATCTCCGGGTTACAAGTCTCAGCAGGACTCTCCACTCGATTTCATTTATCATCGGCCTTGAATCATAACAGGCCTGTCACTTTCTCCGGCAGCGATAACCTACTTTAGATGCTCCCACACGCCACAGAATCAAATCCGTCCATCTGATGATTTGTTCTGGTCTTTCATCTCTGCCGGCCTGCGACCGTGGCCCTGCACGCACACACTGCACGCCCTCTGCCAAACAGAGGGGTCAAATCATTTCAATCTAGGGTGTAATGTAACAGAGTGGCTCTGTGCAGCAGGACAGGATGAATGGAGATATCCCCTGGAGCACTGCTGCCCTCTGCCTGCGAGGAACGATATTGTGATGATGAGTTGAAAAACTCAAAAAAAAAAAAAAAGGTGCACGATATCTGCCAACCTCTCTGATAATGTATTCTAGTCTATTATGCCAGATGAAGGGAGCTGGCAGAGAAACAGGCATATTTGAGGATGAACTTGAAATCAAAAGTGAGTGAAGTCGCTGGCTGCAGATCTGTGCGTGCCAAACGCGTTAAAAGTTAAAATGGGCAGCAGAAATGTCGAGCTCCATAAATGCTGATAGAAAAAGAAGACGCACTTTGGGGGCCAAAGATCCAGTTTCTTGCGCCTAGTATTTCAGTTTTATGCTGCTGGGTGTTTAAACATCAAGCTAGTATTTGCAAAAAAACACAAAATAAAAGTCCATTGTGAAAACAAAGGAGAGTTCTATCTGTTTTGACCTGTTTAGGTCAGTTTATTCCCCTGCTACTGCATTACAATCATGCTCTGTAATCTATAGTAAAAAAAGCTGTTTGCTTTCAGCTCCCTGTAGTGCTGTGTATTATCTGGGTCTCTCAGCATGCTCTCTGGGCAGGCAGGCCTATTTAATAGTGCAGTCACCTCTCATGAAGACACACTGGAGAATATATCTGCTGCTGGCCTTATCGTGGGAGGGGGGTTTGCTTTGAGATGAAGTGGGGACATGACTGGTGCCCTCCCTTAGCTCTTTCGCTGTCACACACACACACACTGCTACCATTCCCAAGGTGTCCCTATGGGAAGGGCCTCAGCACTTTATCAAGTCCCCCGCTCCCCAGTGAGCCAAATTATGCTGTGCCATGATGTGCATTTTTTTCCTTCTTTTTATGTTAATACTTTTTATCAGCCAAGTGTGTGTCAGCACAAACTTCTTGCTCCCCCACCCTGCTCCCATTGCGATTACCACATAACCCAGACTTAAGCAGGATTAAGTTAGAGTGCCTTAAATGAACTTCACCTCATTCATGATACGAAAGGGCTCAATCAGCCCAGAACAAGCAGAATTCATTATGCGCGGCATGTTATTAAAGGAGTTTTATTTGGTTGTGATGATGTAAGGAACAGTTCATCAGCGAGGTACACAGTCTGAGTCAGCAAATTGTATTGATTAATTTGTACTGAAAAGGGTTCAAGGTTGACATAATTGATTGGCAGAAGTTTGGTGGTCATTAAGACTCCCAGAAGTGCAGGGAAAGGACTTGAGCAGAATACTAATCTTTCATCCCAAAAAAAAGGGATTTATGACAACGAAAGAAAGAAAAGAGAACAATGGATGTACATATTGCAAAGTAATTATCTGCACAGACATATTTCCTAAGCAATGTTTATCTCACATTCACACTCTGTATTTTTCACGCTTACAAGTTGTTACATTTCTGCAAACTTAAAATAAAAAATAAATAAATAAAAAAAACAAGAAAAAACTTCTTTGCTCAAAACATAATCCAAAGGTCGAGGATTGCTGTTTGGTAAATTCAGTGTCAGACTGTTAATGAAAGAGGTTTGTTTCAAAATGAGAGAGGCTGATCTCACCTCTTAACAACCGCACTGCCTACGCTCAGACAGTTCACTGACATGACACTGATGCCTGCTGCTGCAAAATGATTGCCAGCATGAAGTATAACCATCTTCATAGAATACCATTAATGTTATTAGCTATGTGAGGACTTTTACATTCATTATGCAGTTGCTGAGATTTTGTGATTGAGGTCTGAGATAAGGTTTATTAATACAGCAGCACAATCATTCAAAAATAATATCAAAATCACAATATGGCTAAGTGCAATATCTAAATTGCAGGAGCTGCAATTTTCTTTTGATAAAATGTGTCACAACATACCATGATAACGAAAGAGAGATGCTCAGGCCTACAAATCATATATGAGATACAAGGAGACATGCTTGTTTGGCACAGACCCCTGCAACAATCGCATTATCATGATTTCAGTGAGAAAAAAATGCAAAAATTACTATTCCCCCTAAATTCGCAATCCATGTTGCAATTGCAACATCCGTCAAAATAATTGCAATATGATTTGTATGCCTCTGTGCTGGTGATAGCCGTGGCTGGAGTTTCTGGTTGTCTCTGTCTGTATGTTCTTATGTCCATATGTTCATACCCCTCTCTCCGTCTGTACATCCATCCATCCCATTCTTGGGAACGCATTATCTCAAGAGCACCTTAGGGAAGTTTTTCTTTTTTTTAAAAAAATTTAGCACATAAGTCCACCTGAACTCTGTGATGAACTGATAATATATTTTTTTAGAGATGATTTTTTTTTTGGCATTTTAGCCTTTATGAGATAGGACAGATCAGTAGAGTGAAAGTGGGAGAGAGAGTAGGGAGGACATGCAGCAAAGGGCCTTGAGTGGGAGTCAAACCCGAGGCTGCTGTGGCAAGAACACTGCCTTTATTCAAGGTGCACTTGCTTTATCCACTCAGCCACCGACACCCTAGGTCATGGTTGCTTTGATCCCATCTGTCACATTCTCATGAAGGCAATATCTCAGGAACACCCTGAGGGAATTTCCTTAAATTTTGTCCAAATACCCACATGAACTCAAGAATGAACTGTTTAGAATTTTGAGGGTGGATGTCAAAGATCTGTGACCTACTGTGACCTAACAAAGCATGCTTTTGGCCATATCTTCAGATTTAGTACACTAATTATGACAAAATGTCATACAGATATCTGATAGGATATAAGGATGAATCAGTTACATTTTATATCCAAAAGGTCAAAGGTCAACTTCACTGTGACATCATAATGTTCTGCAAAAACACTTTTTTGGCCATTATGTCATAACTCAGGAACAGAGAGCGAGACTTGTTTAGATACTGGATTGGTGACACTAATGTCAGGTGCCCACCTTGAAACTGTGCTGACTGTATGGATCTTCTGTGCTGCAGAGGGGAAGATGTGTGTGAAGCATCCATGTTTTCACAGACATGGATGTAAACTGTAGGTGTAACTTGACTTGTAACTTCGTTCGTGAAGGCATGTAATCATGAGGCAGTAATTCTAGTTTTTGCATATTATGCTGCAACAGCACATTTTGTCAACAAGGAAAGTGCTTTACATAAAACATCAAAAACATAATGGCAAAGTGCAAAGAAACATGTAATACATAGACATTATATCCAATTAAAAACACACTCAAAGAGTTAGAGAATAGACAATAAACATAAGCTATGCATAGACAGGACATAAATACAAGAATAAAAGTTACAGTGCAGTGTAAGAAATCAATAAATATTTGATTTAATAAAAGGCATCAGCAGAAAGGAAAGTCTTCAGCCTTGATTTAAAAGAACTGAGAGTTGGGGCAGACCTGTGTGGCGCATAAAAACAAAATAATAATAACAGAAAATAAATAAACCTTCCCCATATTTAATGGTATCTCTGGAGACAAAAAGCAGATCTGTCCCAGGCGACCTGAGACGTCTGGATGAGTCATAATGTAGCAGATGGTCAGAACTGCATAATGATCCAAAAGTTGTTTTTTTTACTTTATTTCTCAGCCTCATAGGTTGCTACTTGTTTCAATCATCTACTTCACAGCTTTCAGTCGTTTTCCCAGAAGTTATCACATTAAAGTAAGTTAAATAAAACATATTTTGTACGTGGGGATATATAACAGATATTTAAGGTGTCAACAAAACAAATGTGTCATTAAGTAATTTTGTGAAGAAACTCACAGGAATCAAGATAATTTGATAGCAGCTGTATTGTGCCTCTGGGATGTCATACTGTAATCAGAAAACAGCTGAATCCTATCAGCCATGTTGTGAAAAGTGCCATGTTGGTGAGAGGCTGATAATCTATCCTATTTGTAAGCTAGAAGTATCATTTTTCTTGTTTGGTAAAAAAAAAAAAAAAAATCTGTATATTACGTTAGATAATTATTACGCTCTAATGAAGTTTCCCATCTTCTTTACCCACACAGACACTATAGTCTCTATTATTTTACCCAAAATGTCACTGACTCCCTAAAGTGCTCTGATTTTTATCAGTTTGCATTTTACTTCAAATGGTTTCACTCTTGTCTGTCTCTCCTCTCCAGGCTGTCCAATACCCAGGGCATCAATATCCAGATTCTTGGCACTACCACTATTCTCATGATTAGCAACGTCACCGAAGAGGATTATGGGAACTATACCTGTGTGGCCTCAAACCGACTGGGTGTCCAGAATGCCAGTCTTTTCCTCTATAGTGAGTACAAACTACTGCCATTTGATTCACAGTTTGAATTAGAAACTGAGCATTCTTGTTTTTACTGGGAAAAAAATCACAGCTCTTCCTTTTACACCTCAAGGGGCTTTATACCTCACAGCAGATAGTATTACAGAGATACAGAGATACAGAGTATGAAATATCACAGCAAGGTTGCAGTGTGACTTCTGAACCAAACCATGATTGAAATCATTGAGAGTTTCAAGGTTAGATTGAATGACTTTGATGTGTTAATTCTATTAGCCCACTTCCCTTGTGAATCATTGAAAATCAGTGGGGAGGAAACTCACTGTAGCTTTGTGTGCTGTTCTTTAAGCTTCGCTGCAAGAGCTGAAGAATTGGAATATGAGAACTGAAATTCGCTGTGTAGTATTTTTTTTGCCATGTGGTAAACAGTGTACTAAACTCTGCAGGGGTGTAATTTAACTGAACCCTCATGGAAATCCCAGAATATTGCTAGAGAGGGAAGGTGACATCTGGCATACGGGTGATGTACTATATAGCAGTGATTTCCAACTTGTCCGTCCATGGGGTCCTGACTTCTCCTTAGTCATTAGTTCGAGGCCCACTCATTAGATAAATTACACCATATTTGATTTTATTTACAAAATGTAAACAATATATTGGCTTGTATGATAAAAAAGTATTTGTTTTTTTTTTTTTTGGGGGGGGGGGGGTTACAAACTTGCCATGTTCACAGTCCACTCAGATTTGATTCCCCACCCACTTTTGGACCAGGACCCACCAGTTGGGAACCACTGCTCTATAGCACCCCCCAAAAAATTATTTGTCAGCTGAGTTACTCTTCTGTCAAACTTCAGGATTCATTATGTATTCTCTTCTTATATACTAAAAAAATATAATATTGTTCCATGAATGTTCAAGAAAAACAAACTGATGAATATCCAAATGTTTTCCATCCTATTTTGACATTTAAAAAAAATCTAACTAGTGGCAATAGATTTTTTTTTTTTTTACTTTTACTGCACTGCATGATTTTTTTACTGCAGGTGCTGTGTGTGCCAGTGGGCTCTCTAGCTACATTATCACTTCCTTTTCTTCTCTTTCTCTGTGCAGGACCTGGGACAGGTCGAGATATCAACGGCTCAGTCTGTGTATCTCAATCACTGTGGCTCCTAATGGCCTGTTTCGCCTGCCTTTTCTTCAAGTGTTAATACCACTGCCCTCCTCTTCCTCTTCTTCCCCCTTCCTGGCCTTCTTTCCCTCCCCCTCATCCTCCTTCTCTCCAACTCACCGACATCCTTATTGCTACCTTAACTTTACCGCCCCCTCCCCCAGACTGTTTGCATCATGATACGAAAACCTTATGTGCTTTCGAGCACTGCTTACAGATATTACGATGGGTTATGAGTAAAATGTTATAAGAACCATGAAAAAAAGTGAAATGAAGGACAGAACAAGCAAACAGTGCTCTTTTGAAGAATTGTTCTTTTTAATTCGTATGCACTTCTTTGTTTTCTGCTATATCTTGTCTTTGGGGTCTGGATCGGGGTGTGTTGTATTTTTTGTCTTCATGGGAAAGCAGAGGCACCCACTTACAGGGATGCCTACAATCATTTGTCTCTAGAAGTACTGAAGACATAAGGTGTATCTCTTCTTTCTCCCATATATGCATTATGTTAACTGAAATTGTAGATTTAACCGAGTGTTTAACCAGTGCATTAAAGAGCAACATGCAAAGTCTTTGCCAAATATCCATATAGATTTGACACTAACAAATACAGAAAACAAAGGGAAAATATTGCAGCTGATTGTGTCATGAGATTAAAGGTTGATATTAAAGTCTACCATAATCTGATGCTACTAAACTGAAACACAGAGCATTAGACAGATCCAATCAATGACATTGTCTCTAGATGAGCCCAGAAACCAAGGAAGCAGTGAATAGAATTGACATGGCCCCACTGAGCTGAACCATGTGGAGTACAAACTTGAGGAAATTAATTTATCTGGTTCATCTGGATAACCTTCATTCCGTGGCTTTGCAACCACTCGCCTTTATTCCAAAACAATTCCTCTTTTCTTTTGCAGCAGGAAAAAAAACACACAGTAGGTTGTAATGATGCGTACTGTACATAGTAAAAAATTTTGTATTTCTCTATGATAAGGCAACTTGCTTTTGCCACTGTAACAACAGAAAACAGAGAAAACTGTTGCAGTGTATGTTGCTTGTTTGATGACCAACCAACCATACTGTGCAGTTTGCCTCTGCTCCACAGCGGGCTCATTAAGCTGCATATACTGTACCACCTACAGCTTTTAGGTTATGAGTTTTAGGATCATTCTTCTATACTGCTGGAATTTGGATAAAAAATGTATGACACCAATGAATGACTTACTTTTTAGTTTTTCTCTTTCAAAGAAGTATGCGTGTTTTAATATGAAATGATACAGAAAAATTCATATTATATTGAGGTTATTTTTTTTCTGTCTTTTACCTCATTAATTTTAGTTCGTATGTGTATATATACTTGAATCCAATGTCCTTATACTATATGAAAAGGCAAACTTTATGTGTCCATGTTTCTGAATAGGGTAGCTATTTGTTGAGGATGATAACTTGTAGATCTCTTAAACTGGCAACCCTACTCTATCATGTGAACCGAAGCCCATTAGAAAATTTTGTTGTTTTAAAAAAAAAAAAAAAACAATAATAGTTTTGTGCAGTTATTATTGTACCTATCCTTGAGATGATACAAGTGCTGGCTTAGAGGGAGTGTAATATTATTTTAAGCTTGTAATGCTCTGCCATACCAGGAATTCAATTTGAGAGCAGCTTATTCCCCTCTATGGCCAACAAGGCCACTGTGCTGATCTTTAACAACCATTATATTACATGTCCAACAGCAGATTTTCTCATAAAACCCTGCCAATCAATTAATTTGTTTCTTCATGGAGGTTAAATGTCAGTATTTTGTAAAAGAAGAAGACCTTTCAAACAGTGTGATTCTTTCAGGAAACATCTCAGAGGTCATTCCTGTCATGATAAGAATTGTTGAAACTGGTGCACTTTTAGCTGCTTTTTTTCCTCCCCATTTCTTTTGACCTGCTGTGAGGTGATTAACAGACTCAAGTGCCCAGCTCGGCTCCTTGACTGGATGTGTAATCATGTCTCCGCTCCTCTAACAACCAAGCCGAGATAGTACTGTAAGACACGTGTAATTAATGTCATTCTTGTCAAACATAAAATAAATTGTCCCAAGTGTTTTCATTGTAAATGCTTCTGAGGCCATGGTTGTGTGACGTTTTGTAGTGTTGGTGACGCCATCTGATCTAGTCTAATTTTCATGTGGGGCAAAATGGTAGAAACAGAGACTGAAACCTGCCAAAATTTCAATCTAAGGTGAAGCATTTAAACAGTTCAAAGAACAATGCTGTCATTTCTATCAGTCACTACACAACAATATCTTGCAATCAGACATCTCAGTCTAGGAAGAGATAAGAAAGCTGCTTTATTCTGTCATCATCTTGCTTTTTTGATTTTCTACAACTGAGCGACTGCTGTATTCACTTTAACGTGAATTAACTTGACTCATGATGTTTTTCTACTACACTGGTATTTCTGCTGACTCTCTAACCACTTTTTAGCCTCTGGCTACTTGAGGAATGCCTGTTTGTCAGCAGCTGTTATCTCCCTACTGTAGTAAGAAGCGAATGATCTGGACGCTGTGGTGAAAATAGTTCTTTATGATCAGTTTGCATGAGAGTGATCTGTGCTACATGTCTATTTCAGTAAGTCTGTCTGTCTCACTTTGTGTCATAGAAAAAAGAAACCTCAGGGCAGAGCAAGGCTGGCCTTGGGCAGACTCTCAGACAAAATGTTCTTTTGCTTTTTTTGCTGGAGCTGACCCTGACAAACTACTAGCAGGGTCGAATATCTCCAAATTCTGTTTGGCATTTATTTTAACCTGCTTGGAATGCATTGCACATAGAGTTCACTGCATAAAGTCAAATGGTGTGATAAGGATGCTACAGTAAATGTACTGTCATTACCTAAACTTTTGATTATTCAGGGGATTTTCATGTGTATATTCGATGCAGGTTAAAACCAGCCAATAAGCACTGACTGATACTAAGACCACAGAAGTAAAAGCCATGGAGCTCTGTCTTATCAATACAGCAGAAAAGAATAGTCTTTCCATTGCTAATAGAGACCAAAAGCCAGCCTATGGACACAGCACCAACCCCCCTGTAGACAGACCTGGATATCTACTGAAGACTGTAGATACAGCTAGTTTACTATTGAGCATTGCCTCAAAACATGACCATTGCTTCACTGTACAAAACTGGCTTATGTATGTGCGCGTGTGTACTCTGATTCTGATTCTGTTCATTATTATTAACCTACCTGAGAAGTTAATATGGGGCATGTGATACATGACAAGTTCGCCAAGTGGCAAACCTTCTACTTTCCATTGAGCATTGGTTACAGTAGTAACCTTCAAAGTTTTTTTTCTTTTCCTCCTGTATATACAGTGTGATGTTTCTACACTAGAATGTTGTAAAGTCAGCAAATCCATAAGATCGTGTTTATACAACTCAACATTTAAAGATTTAAACAAATGTATCTATCACGTTTGTACTTCCCTTCCCTTTGTCATGGGAAATTAGGGTTCAGTCATGGATTATGACACAGCAATGTCCCATTTTTTTCTGTTTTACTTTACTTTATTATGGCATAAGGTAATTGCAGTCAGTTTCTAAAAAATGATATGTAATAAAGATATATGAGAAAATGTTCATAACACAAAATAAAGTTGTTCGAATTCAATGTGGAATGTGACTTGAGATGTCGGGATAAGCAACCTCTTTTTTTGGAGATAGCTTGGAACACACAGAATCCTAATGGTACAATTGTGTTTATCACCATGTAACATGCAAATAAAATAATATATGTATTGTTGTATTCTCTCTGGAAGACATTTCTTTCCCCTTAGAAAGTGTGAGAAATTCAACTGAGATTCAGCTCATCACCAAGCAAATGTTCCAGTGTCATTTTTTGTGCCAGGTAAGAGCAATGTTATTCCCACTCATGGACACACACACATTACTGCCATTGCTCTTCACTCAACATCACAGCACATCTACTGCTATGGGAGCCACTGCAGTAAAATGTTTCACCACAAGAGGTCACAACAAACCAAATTATCCCCCCAGTGTGATGTGGAGTGGAGCAGAGAGAGTAAAGAAACACGGATTGTATTATTATTAGCCCCTGACCATAGAAAATAAACAAGGAATGTAGCTGTGTCATAGGCCAGAAAAATGCCTGTAGCTTCACAATTTCCAGATGCTTGAACAACCATGCTAACTTGGAAAATGTGGGCAAGAAAAAAGCAAATGAGAAGAGCTTGTTTGATCAATGGGGGCTCTTCAGTGACTATAAGTAGACATTATAAAGATAGATATACCATAACTGTTTTCAGAGAGACTGCAATGGTAAACACTACTAATTTTTGTTGCACAAAACATTAAAAAGCAAGGGGTTAGACCAATGAAACCTCAGATATAATCACAATACACTTATGGGGTCGTTACCTCTTCAATATTCAGGAAAAGAAGCTGGCCCCCATCAAATAACATATTGATTTAAACATTTGATTAACAAAAACAGACTGACTTCAGACACTTGAAAAAAGGTAAGGTAAGGTGGAAAGATAATACGACATGACCTGCCGCTAATTATCAGAACCACAGGATGAGTTAAAGCAATTTTACAAAACCAAGGGGCCCATGAAAAATATTATCCTAAATTGCAGTACTTGGATATGGATTTTATTTCCTTTTAAATAAAATATGTATGTATAAAATATGTTTAAATGTTTGCACTTTCCATTGACAATCTTCAGTAATAAGCTGATTCCCTAAATTCATCAAACCTGGTATACCCCTGGTATAGTTTGAAGGTAGAGGGGATATTTATCATTTATTTTTTAAACAAATTTCAAAAAACAAAATTTCTTTTGTCCTTGATCCTGCTTCATCTTTGGATTTGAAGGATGAGTTGAAGGATTAAAGCAGCTACTGTGAAGAGTCCATCTGGTTCTTTTGGCATGTTGCTGCTGGTGGTATCATTCAATTCCTGTGGTGCATTTTTTAATTTGCACCAGTTTTGTGTTCTTTTGGCTCCCAACAAGGTCCATCTATCCAGTGCAACAGTCCAATCCAAGATGCCAGGGGCCAACCATGTCTCCGCAAAGATGTTTGCAGGGCAGTCTCCACTTTCCTGCAGCTGAGCGAGTCCGGATCGCATCCCATCCAGTCCACTCTCGAGACTGGGCATTAGCCAGAGGAAGGCTTGACAGAGGAACAGCTCTCGGTCCAAGTCAGGTAAGCCTCACCCTGATGCCGGCTCTCTTCCTTTCCTTCACCCGGCGCTTTCGGTTTTGTTTCTGCCCTCTGGTTTGACTGTCTCCACATTTAAAAGTAGATATATGACTTTCCATAGTTAAGTGATGGCTTAGGCTTTCTTTGGGCCAGCCCCTAGTGAGGTTGATATAGACTTAGTCGGCCATGGGACTTCGTGTGATTCATTGAGATCCTCTCTGATTCTCTTTCTCTCTTCATGTGCAAACACTCATGTCCTATTTCCGCATAACTAACTTGGCTTCTTCTCTACAGTCTTTGTCCTTCTCTGTTTCATAGATTTGCTGAATCTTGGGTAAGGGTTGGGCATAGATACAAGTATAGAATGTCGAAAAAACATTCAAAAATATCACAATATAGCATGTTGAAAAAAATACCATAAACATCATACAATAGTATGGCCAAAAATGTCAAAATATGACATGTCCCAAAAAAAGCTGAAAAACGCATAAGATAGCATAGAATATTGCAAAAACCTCCCAAGACACCTTAAAATAGCATTTGCAGTTGCAAAAACAACTGAAAAAACAATACTTCAGTATGGCAAAAAATGACAAAATATAACATGCCCTCAAAAAAGTTGAAAAACACATGAAATAGTTAGCAGAGAAACGCCAAAGCAAAGAATCTTTCAAATACGGCCAAAAACACCATAATAATGCATGCAAAAAAATGGATGAAAAGGCAATGTTAAAATATGACATGTTCCAAAAACAGCTGAAAACACCTCTAAACAGCATAAACTAGCCTGCCGAGAAACGCCATAGCATAGAATCTTTCAAAAACGGCCTAAAACACCATAATAACGCATGTTGGAAAAAGTGACGGAAAAAGCAAGGCTATAGTATGGCAAAAATGTCAAAATATGACATGTCTTAAAAACAGCTGAAAACACCTCAAAACAGTATGAAATAGCGTGCAGAAACACGCCATAGCACAGGATCTTGCAAACACGGCTAAAAGCACAACCTATAGCATGTTGAAAAAATCACGGAAAAGGAAAGGCTATAGTATGGCAAAAATGCCAAAATATGACATATCTTAAAAACAGCTGAAAACACCTCAAAACAGCATGAAATAGCATGCCGAAATGCGCCATAGCATAGAATCTTTCAAAAATGGCCAAAAACGACATTTTGTAGCATGTTGAAAAAATGACCGAAAAGGCAAGGCTATAGTATGGAAAAAATGTCAAATTATCACATGTCCGAAAAACAGCTGTAACACCTCAAAACAGCATAAACTAGCCTGCCGAGACACGCCATTGCATTGAATCTTTCAAAACCAGCCCAAAACACCATAATTTGGGATGTTGAAAAAATGACCGAAGAGGCAAGGCTATAGTATGGAAAAATGTCAAAATAGGACATGTCCCAAAAACAGCTGAAAACACTTTAAAACAGCATAAATTAGCCTGCCAAGACACGCCATAGCAAAGAATCTTTCAAAAACAGCCCAAAAAAACATAATTTGGGATGTTGAAAAAATGACCCAAGAGGCAAGGCTATAGTATGGAAAAATGTCAAAATAGGACATGTCCCAAAAACAGCTGAAAACACTTTA
The DNA here is from genome assembly GCF_008729295.1 of Plectropomus leopardus. Lineage (NCBI taxonomy): Eukaryota > Metazoa > Chordata > Actinopteri > Perciformes > Serranidae > Plectropomus > Plectropomus leopardus. Next base: position 6,834,106 of record NC_056467.1, on the reverse strand, counting down.
AAACAGCATAAACTAGCCTGCCGAGACACGCCATAGCAAAGAATCTTTCAAAAACGGCCTAAAACACCATAATTTGGGATGTTGAAAAAATGACCGAAAAGGCAAGGCTATAGTATGGAAAAATGTCAAAATAGGACATGTCCCAAAAACAGCTGAAAACACTTTAAAACAGCATAAACTAGCCTGCCGAGACACGCCATAGCAAAGAATCTTTCAAAAACGGCCTAAAACACCATAATTTGGGATGTTGAAAAAATGACCGAAAAGGCAAGGCTATAGTATGGAAAAATGTCAAAATAGGACATGTCCCAAAAACAGCTGAAAACACTTTAAAACAGCATAAACTAGCCTGCCGAGACACGCCATAGCAAAGAATCTTTCAAAAACGGCCTAAAACACCATAATTTGGGATGTTGAAAAAATGACCGAAAAGGCAAGGCTATAGTATGGAAAAATGTCAAAATAGGACATGTCCCAAAAACAGCTGAAAACACTTTAAAACAGCATAAACTAGCCTGCCGAGACACGCCATAGCAAAGAATCTTTCAAAAACGGCCTAAAACACCATAATTTGGGATGTTGAAAAAATGACCGAAAAGGCAAGGCTATAGTATGGAAAAATGTCAAAATAGGACATGTCCCAAAAACAGCTGAAAACACTTTAAAACAGCATAAACTAGCCTGCCGAGACACGCCATAGCAAAGAATCTTTCAAAAACGGCCTAAAACACCATAATTTGGGATGTTGAAAAAATGACCGAAAAGGCAAGGCTATAGTATGGAAAAATGTCAAAATAGGACATGTCCCAAAAACAGCTGAAAACACTTTAAAACAGCATAAACTAGCCTGCCGAGACACGCCATAGCAAAGAATCTTTCAAAAACGGCCTAAAACACCATAATTTGGGATGTTGAAAAAATGACCGAAAAGGCAAGGCTATAGTATGGAAAAATGTCAAAATAGGACATGTCCCAAAAACAGCTGAAAACACTTTAAAACAGCATAAACTAGCCTGCCGAGACACGCCATAGCAAAGAATCTTTCAAAAACGGCCTAAAACACCATAATTTGGGATGTTGAAAAAATGACCGAAAAGGCAAGGCTATAGTATGGAAAAATGTCAAAATAGGACATGTCCCAAAAACAGCTGAAAACACTTTAAAACAGCATAAACTAGCCTGCCGAGACACGCCATAGCAAAGAATCTTTCAAAAACGGCCTAAAACACCATAATTTGGGATGTTGAAAAAATGACCGAAAAGGCAAGGCTATAGTATGGAAAAATGTCAAAATAGGACATGTCCCAAAAACAGCTGAAAACACTTTAAAACAGCATAAACTAGCCTGCCGAGACACGCCATAGCAAAGAATCTTTCAAAAACGGCCTAAAACACCATAATTTGGGATGTTGAAAAAATGACCGAAAAGGCAAGGCTATAGTATGGAAAAATGTCAAAATAGGACATGTCCCAAAAACAGCTGAAAACACTTTAAAACAGCATAAACTAGCCTGCCGAGACACGCCATAGCAAAGAATCTTTCAAAAACGGCCTAAAACACCATAATTTGGGATGTTGAAAAAATGACCGAAAAGGCAAGGCTATAGTATGGAAAAATGTCAAAATAGGACATGTCCCAAAAACAGCTGAAAACACTTTAAAATAGCATAAACTAGCCTGCCGAGACACGCCATAGCAAAGAATCTTTCAAAAACGGCCTAAAACACCATAATTTGGGATGTTGAAAAAATTACAGAAAAGGCAAGGCTATAGTATGGAAAAATGTCAAAATAGGACATGTCCCAAAAACAGCTGAAAACACCTTCAAACAGCATTAGATAGCGTGCCAAGAGACACCATCACATAGAATCTCTCAAAAATGGCTCAAAACACCAAAATATGGGATGTTGAAAAAATGGCCGAAAAGGTAAGGTAATGGTAATGGACATTAAAGGTAAAGTCCCAAAAACAGCTGAAATCACCTCAAAACAGCATAAAATAGCTTGGGGAGACTCGTCATAGCATAGAATGTTGCAAAAAGGTCCAAAAACACTATAATATATAGCAGGGGGGATCGACGGCTGTCACCTTGTGGCGACCTTAAGATGCACTACTCACGTCCAACTTCTGCACTCTTACCTTTTGGAACTTCGATCTGATGTTGGCCATAATTCCGATGGGCTCCTTGCGGAATCTCGGAATGACTCCCACCAAGCAATTGGTCAGATCCAGACCCTGCAGTAGTTCTGTGTTAAGGGACACACCTTGTTAATAAGCTGTACAGTCAAAAACCATATATAAACCGTATATACCATACCTGGCCATGTGACTGTCAGTTCTTCCTGTGGGACTTCCTGTGCATAATTGGTCTCCAAAATGTCATCGAGAAATGCAAGGTAATCCTGCTTGAACCGATGATCTTTTTTAATTTTCCTTTTTAAACTCTGCATGTGCTTTTTGCAATCTGGCAGTTGTTTGGCATGCTGACATCAGCTCTTGTGAAAGGTGTCTTCAGACTGTAATGTCCATCTTGTCGGATGGCTTCACTGGTTATCTTTAAAAACTTTTTGTCGATTGACATCTCAGTTTTTTTCTCAGACGCTACCTCATTAAAGTCTTGGTTGTACTGTGAGATCAGAATTGCTCCAAACTTGCAACTAATATTCTGTTCACAGTCACACCCATTGCACTGCTATTCCCAGGTTTTGGAGCCTTTGTGCCTATCAACAACTCCACCCCAGCTCTGATACTGGGAAGTTTTACTATGCTCAGATAAGGCCACAGCACCAGGTCGCTTCTTCCTGGGATTGCTATCTGTGGTGACTGGTATTTGTTGCTGAGTGAAGACTTCAGGAAGAGACAATAAATTGTTGCTGTCCAGTGCTGAAACCCAAAGTCCTCATATGACATGAGATGGGACATATATGACGTATATCTGATTTATCGCGCTTCGCAGTATGTGCCTTTTTCTTCCTTTCACGTTGAGTTGAGACCTGAGTGACTTGGAGCAGAAGGTTGCAGTGAACCCAGGATCCAGTCGAGCATAAACTTGCAAGACCTGGCTGCCTTTTGCTGCTTTATCCTGTACTGGGACAATGGATAATACACTCTCTTGTTCTTCGGCCCTTATATGACCACATAACTCTGCCGATGCAGCACTGATTTCACCAGAAGTTCAGTTTCCTTGGTTGTGCCAACCTTGGTATCGATGTGCTCTGTCTCTGCTTATGTGGCCTGTGGACAGACAGCCAAAGCACTCGCCTTTAGTCTTTAAAGAGTTGAGCTTGTTTCTGTGCATTTGCTTTATGAATTGCTTACACCAATCCAGTGTGTGGCTGCAGCTACAAAAGGGACAAGGGGGTTCGGGCTCCTTTTGGGCGATTGCAACACTCATAGTGAGGCTGTTGCCAGTTGACTTTGAGACCTGTGACTTTGGAGGGGGTTTGGCCTTTCCTCTGCTAGCTGAATGGTCTTGAAGGTCACCAAAGAGTGGGTCGGCAGCTATGCAGGCTTGCTTTTCGATAAAACAGACAAGGTCCAAAATTCTGACCTTACAGTGGTGCTCTTCTTGCAGTTCATCGGTTTTGCCGCGCCATTTCTCTCAAAGTTTGTACAGTATCTTCAGGATACTGTCTTCTTCTCATGTTGGATACTGTGTCGAGTTCCTTCATATATTTAATTTCCTTCATAGCATTACAGAGGGTCCTAAGGAACATGGCATAATCCTGCAGTGACTTTGAATCTTCAGACTTAATTTGGAACCAGGACAGAGCCTTTTCTAAAGTTTTCCTTAAGGAGCTCCTTTGCTTTCCGGTAGCCTCTTATTGGAGACATGTACCCACAACTTTTGACCGGCCTTTGAGCTTGGCCTTTTGTAAACTGCATAATGAACTGCAATCTGTCCCTGTTGTTGTCTGTTTTATTTTCAATCATATTTTCAAACATGTGGATGAATGATTTGAACTCCAGAATTTGTCCATCAAAGAGTGGAATGTAACCTTGTGGAGGTGTAGACAGAAGTTGCTGTTTCACGAGAATCCCAGGCAAGTTATTTTGTTTCTCCAGAATTGTGATTTTCCATGTGATACATGTGATTTTCCTGTGTTGAATTGGGTGTGGAAGGGATTGACAGAGCTGTTGTCCATACATCTTGGACTGACCTGACAAATGACAGTAATCACAGAGGGAGTGATGGAGGGAATGCTATGCACTGAGGTCTGTTGTTGTTGTGACGTAGAGAAAGGGAAGACCCAAGATTTTCATCTGAAGCTGCTGATGCACCAGCTGTGAACTCTGCTACCCCTGCCCCTAATACAGGTTTCTAACTGGGGTTGCATCAGGCTGTAAGGGGGTTATACATTACAGCGTCCTTTAGATGGTTAATTTTGGCTGTTGTAATTGCTATTTCGGTCTGTAGTTCCAATGTTTCTCTTATTTTTCTTAGCAATTGTTCTTGCTCTTCAGTGGCATGCTTTTTTGCAGCTTAGAAACCTTGGCCATTAAAGCTGCCCTCTCCGCCTCTGCACTGATGCGTATGGATGAAGAGGATGGGCTGGATTTCACTGACCTCACTGATTGCGCATCGATATCGCTTGGGCAAGTATTTGCATTTTTATTCTCTGGCTCCTCAGGTAGAAAACTTCCAAGCCGAGGAGTTCCATATATGAAATACATTTCGTTATGTTGGCAAGAAAGGCTATTATCTAAGCGCATCTGTAAAACTTTTCACTGTAAAAAAACAGTAAAGTGCTGGCAGCAGGGTTGCCATTATATTACCATAAAATTGACATTCTCTTACTGTTACCAAATTTTACAGTTTGTTACTGTTAATGAAAAAACAGTATGAGCTGTATTTTCAACTGTATTTTACAGTTAACTTGTTCAAAAATACATTACATAGCTGTTTTTTTTCCTGTTTTTTTTATTTACAGTATCTTACAGTTTACTTATCTGTTTTTATTCGCCAATTACTTAGTATTTTTTTTTTTTACATACTTAAACAAACCTGTTATTTTTACCTAAATTAATACTGGCTTGTCAAGTTTTACACATGACTATTCACATTACATAGGATTTAAGAGACTTTAGTTAAGGAAAAGGCTGTAACAAACATTATTTGGTCTCACTCTAACCAAAAGCTCTGTCAAAAGCTGGCTCCAAGCACAGAATGCAAACTAAAACAATATATTCTTTGGGAGTAAAGAACCACTTAAATCCTTGATTTTTCAATCATGCAATTATAATGTGAAAGAAAATAATGCACAGCCTCTTGATGCACTTAACTTTTTATTTTAATTCAGAGTTTGAAACTGCACATGCAGAACAATTCTTAATTAAAGTATAGTTTCTGACTGACTTATGGCCTACTCGAAGGCACTCATTCTCTCAGTCCAGCATGGGTAACCCCTTTCACTGCAGGAGACAGAAACAGAGAGAGAGAGAGAGAGAGAGAGAGATGAGTTTCAAAACACCTGGAATGAGACAAGCTGGTGTTTTGTTGAATATATGTGAGTAATTGCATTGGGTAAACTCACCATCTTAAGTCCTACTCAAAGTCCACAAGACTCCTCAGCAGAGAGGATGCATGGGGATTGACTGTTGCCAACTGGTGACTTTGGCAGTTTTCCTTGAAATGATTTTGCTCTGTCCAGCCTTGTGCCTCTTTGAGTTTACTCCTATGAAGAGCCTGAAAGATTATAGTAGAGATATTTTTCAGACATTGAGTAGAAATCAAGTTCTGTAACTTAACAACACAATTGAATGCAGCACATGTATTGATGTGCAATAGCATGTCCTCAAAAATATGTAATTCAAAATACATAGTGAAATCTTTGCTGCTGAATTACCATCCAAAAACCAGTGTGCACTGAAGTCTTACTCTCTTTTCAACTGTTTCAAGTAACTTCCATAGGCTGTACCCTAAAAGGTTTACAAAGTCATGTGCTTCATAAATTCACTGACAAAATGTGTGCTCACACAATAAATTAGATATAAATTTAAATGAGATCCATGTGTTGTCTGATAAACAGGAAATCACCTTTGATATTCTAGCTAGCTGCTTCATCCTTCTGTCGTCACCTGCACATATTCAGAAATACAAACAAATTGGACACAAAACTGATAAACTTTACACTGGTTTGTGAAAAAAATAAAATTGCTACTCACCAAATAATTAATAAGATGGAGATAGATGAAGAAAAGAACGGATCCAGCTTCACATGTGCAGTTTGGGTGAATGGCTCCTCCCCAAATTAAAAAAGTACTGCATGATACTGTTACTTTAGATACCTTGAACAGTAGCAGTAAAGTGCTGTATTTTAGGAATGCATTGCAGTTCTGATAAAAAAAATGGTCATTGGACCATTATTTAACAGATTTTCTTGTATATTAACAATAAACCACTGTATTTAAATATAACATATTAACACTGTTGAAAATCTACTGTAAATTTACAGCAAAGGTTTACAGTGTGGGCTGATGCCATTTTTCATCATCTTCCTTTTTTTGAGTCTTCATCCAGTATTTCCACATAAGAGGCATTCGGGGCTTTAAAATCTTATAGGAGTTCATTAAACTTGACCATATTTCCTTTAACTTCATCCAAATAATCCGTTTCAGCCATCAAGCTGCAATGTTCATCCTCCACGTTAAATGTGACATTTTTCCTGCTCTGGCTGCGCGCAGACGCGCCGCGGTGTCATCCAAATCTTAAACAGGAGTCATTTCTGCTTTGTCGGAACTAAACATTTTTCTCAGAAAAACATCCAAAAAAAGTGTAGAAGTAGTGCCTTTTCATTCCGCTCTCAACGTAGGGCATTTTTTGTCACAGTATCATGCACCGCAGGCCATGACTTCACCACATATAATTGTTTGGCGACTTTGTCGCGGAGTTGAAAAACAAAAATGACAGTCCGTCAACAAAAAAAATCTGTCACGAAAATCGTTTCAAAATACTTCAGATAATATTTACAAACGAAAAATCCTCCTTGATAGTTTGTTTTGTGAACACATACCTTCTCTGAAGTGCTGCTTTGTTTGTGTTGCCACATGCCAGCCGTCGTCTCCTTTTCCTTTTGTTTCGGTGCAAGCTGCACAGATCCTCTAGTGTCAATCCACAGCTCGTCATTAACGCTTTGTAGTGCCAAAAACATTGCAATTTGTTTTTCTTTTAACCCCTGTTTCACGTTTCTTTTGTTCTTGCCACATGGAGAATGCGGGTGCAGTGTGTCAGACGCCAAGCCGTCTTTCCAATAAAGATCCTTCAGTTTGCTTATTGTTTAGGGTTACCAACAAACATGGTGCAGTGATTTTAGTGAACTTTTTGTAATTTGGCTGAGGCGTTTGTCATCACGAGCGACGCTGAGGTTTGTGGTTATGGATGAGCTGGGGCTGAGGTCAATGACGGTATCTGCTGTCACCCGTCTTCCTCCCACCATGCACACCAACCTAACGACTAGCGCCCTCACTGCACCTGGAGGGTGCATGCTTGAAAATAAAGAACAAAGATATAAATGAGTCACGTTGATAAGAATAAGCACAAATGCGGCCCCTACAACAGCCAAAAAAACATCATAATACAACATTTCGAAAAAATGACCGAAAATGCCATACTATAGTATGACGAAAAATGTCAAAATATGACTGGGGGGCAATGATTCCCCAAGGAAACTTTTTTATAGCCTCTTGTTTTGACCTGTATATTGACGATGTCAAACAGAGGGGGTTTGGCAAAGAAACTGAAAGTAGTAAATTAGTAGAAAAGCCTGGGAGAGATTATGACTCACAGGGGAGAGGGCAATGAAAGAAACTTTTGGGAGATATCCTCATTCCAGGGTTCCCTGTTTAGAAAACCAGCTTAATTAATGAGATTGTGTTTTTTTTTTAACTGGACCATGCTTTCTTGACAGAAGAAGATATTCTCTTGCATGATGTCCTGCGTCCAGTCTTCAGGATCTTCACCAGAATATAGTTCTCTGATATATAGGGTTAAGATGTAAGACAGTGTGCACTAGTATCCTGGTTTGTTCTTAGCTAGAAATTGGCAAATTGTGGCGAGTTAATGCCTTATTTGGACTTCTGAATTTTTTTTTCTCCATTTTATGTTTTATGACTTTTTTGGGGGGGGGGCGTGTGTGTGTGTGTGTGTGTGTGTGTGTGTGTTTGGTGGACAGTAAAGTCAGTCTAAATCTATTTTATCTAATCTGGGTATAAACAGGAATCTCATGTTTCATGTAAACATATGGTAAATGGACTTACACTTGTATTGTGCTTTTATAGTTGTTTGAGACTACAATACAAGGTGCCACCTGCTAATCAATTATTCATGCACATTTAGACACCCATGGAACAGCCAAAGGGAGCAATTTTGGGTTCAGTATCTTGCCAAAGGATACCTCAAAATGCAGACTGGAGGTGCCAGGGATGGATTCGCTGACCCTCTGAGAAGTGGACGACCCACGCTGCCTACTAAGTTACAGCCATGTTTATATATTCTCCCCACTAAGATCAAAACGATGTTAAGAACTCAGAAGCAAAGATGCTAATGTGCATGTTGCATCACATGCAAGTGAGGTGTTGCCCAAGCTATTGAAAAATAAGAATAAAGTAGTGCTTCCTAGGGTTTTGCAAATTATTTGCTATCATCCCTTAGTAACTACTTAAAGGCAGAGGCTTTTCAGAAAGTCTTCCGCACGATATCAACCTCTGATGTAAAAAAAAACCTTTTGGATTTTTGGAAAATCACATATTCCTTTTTATTGCCAAATCATTTGATCAGTCTTGCCTGCATGTATTATACCATCTAAAGAAACGGCAACTTTAAACACAGCTTAAAACAAACTCCACACTTTATGATAGTAATTGGCACATTTGCTTTATTTTGAAAACAGACATTGAAACCATTTTTTATTTTTTTCATATGTTTTTTTTTCACAAGATTGAACTCCTTGATAAGTTGAAACTGGACATTGCACTCACTGGAACATGGGAAAAGTATTTTTTGTTTGCTCGTTTGTTTGATTTTTCTTTTTACCTTTTTTTGCGTAACATCAGTGCAAGAGTATTTTTCCAATTCATATAAACTGTCATAACAACACCAAAGACATCAAAAAGAAGCCGCCACACCTCTTAAGTTTTTGTGACTGCGAAAAAGTTCCTCTCAGAGGGAGAGTTCCCATCATGCATCTGGTTCGATGGTTCATGCTACTGTTCTCACGTTTGGTTGGCAGAACACAAATCGTCATGTAAGAGCCAGTTAAATCAATACTATAGCTGACTTCTAAAGTTATTATATGCTCATGTCATTTAAATGGCAACAGGTCCTTTATTATAAATGTGAGTAGACAGGGAGTTTGTAAAAGGGGTGTAAACCAAGCTTGAATGACTCAAGCAGAATAGAGAGAGAGTAATAGTCTTGTCCTATATGTGGTTTTTGGATTCAGGATAAAGCTGCCCAACTGGAAATGTCACACATTTAGTTATACATTCTATTCTCCATCCGATGTGTATGTGTATACATTAACTATTTGCTGTGTTTTCAATACACTTGTACTGCATTGAAAACTCGAGTTGCATTTCATAACCAGCTTGTTTTTGTGCGTGCATTTGCAGAAGTACAGATTTTATTTGCAAAATGTGTTTCAAGAAAGTGCATTGCAATGCAAATAAAGTATGGTGCATTCACAATGCAATTTAAATGTGTTAACATCCAGTTGGGCATGTTGATTCCACTAGAGATTCACTTACAATACATAGTGAAGATCAAATCAAATCCTCCTGCTCCTCCTCCTCCTCCACCTCATCATCATAATCATCATCATCATCATCATCAACATCTTCATCATCAAGGTAGCAATCAATTTCCATAATCATCATCATCAACATCATCATCATCACCATCACCACTTCCTCATAGTGTTAGCTTGAGCCAAAAAACTTAACGCTGGAAACTCCCCCAACATGAGAAAATCATTGCCACACAAAAAATGACAAACAAATAGAAACGGACTGCCTTCACATTGGGAAGGCAAAGAGCAACCTTTTTAGATTTTTGTTTTTGTGTTATTCTTCATACTCTTAATTCTGCTTTCTTTAAGGTTAGACTATGCCTTAGTCATCCTTGGACTCGGTACCCTCCGCTGCTGCATCTGCCGGGGTGGCCTCCTCTTCTTTAGACTCCTCTGCAGCATCTAGAAGGTTGAAGGGTAAAGACAGAGAAAAAAAAGGCAAAGCGAGAGGAGGAAAATGAGATGGGCAGGTTGAAAGAAGGGGGACATGATAGATAAAAGGTAGGTTGGGGAGAGGAGAGAGGAAGGGAGAAAATTAGCCTGTGGAGAGGAGGTATTACATTGTGGGGTTGGGATAATAAAGCCCTATCTGGGGCTTCTGAGATACTGAGCATCAAAGATTTCACATATCAGCTGCTACTTTTGATGTTTTAAATATTGCACATCAGAAGGGTCTCTGTATAAAAAAGCATAAGGTAACATTCAAAAATCATGAAAATGTTGGTAAAAAATACACAAAGGACACTGTGTAATTCTGTGTTGCGCACATGATGTCAACTCTACTAAAACTGAGAACAAGTCAGTCAGAAGACGCAACCTAATGTCTGAATTCCAACTTTGGCTGTGTAAATAATAAAGAAGGAGAGTGCTCCTAATGGACGCATGAAACATTTGAACTGACATCACAACGCTAACAGCAGCATCTCAGCCTGTCACATCGAATACTGCGTGATGCCCACAGTGTACTGCTCTGTAACAACATCTAGTGGTGGCTTACTAAGAGGTGAATACTGCTGAATAACAATCCATGATACATCACAAAGCCATTACTAATCAAATTCGTTGCATAATATTGCCATGCTGATTTATATTCTCTTTATTTATTCTATTGTGCTTTTTTTAATCCAGTACTGAATGCTTGTTTGCTGCTAATACATTATACTATAGCTGACTTCTAAAGTTATTATATGCTCATGTCATTTAAATGGCAACAGGTCCTTTATTATAAATGTGAGTAGACAGGGAGTTTGTAAAAGGGGTGTAAACCAAGCTTGAATGACTCAAGCAGAATAGAGAGAGAGTAATAGTCTTGTCCTATATGTGGTTTTTGGATTCAGGATAAAGCTGCCCAACTGGAAATGTCACACATTTAGTTATACATTCTATTCTCCATCCGATGTGTATGTGTATACATTAACTATTTGCTGTGTTTTCAATACACTTGTACTGCATTGAAAACTCGAGTTGCATTTCATAACCAGCTTGTTTTTGTGCGTGCATTTGCAGAAGTACAGATTTTATTTGCAAAATGTGTTTCAAGAAAGTGCATTGCAATGCAAATAAAGTATGGTGCATTCACAATGCAATTTAAATGTGTTAACATCCAGTTGGGCATGTTGATTCCACTAGAGATTCACTTACAATACATAGTGAAGATCAAATCAAATCCTCCTGCTCCTCCTCCTCCTCCACCTCATCATCATAATCATCATCATCATCATCATCAACATCTTCATCATCAAGGTAGCAATCAATTTCCATAATCATCATCATCAACATCATCATCATCACCATCACCACTTCCTCATAGTGTTAGCTTGAGCCAAAAAACTTAACGCTGGAAACTCCCCCAACATGAGAAAATCATTGCCACACAAAAAATGACAAACAAATAGAAACGGACTGCCTTCACATTGGGAAGGCAAAGAGCAACCTTTTTAGATTTTTGTTTTTGTGTTATTCTTCATACTCTTAATTCTGCTTTCTTTAAGGTTAGACTATGCCTTAGTCATCCTTGGACTCGGTACCCTCCGCTGCTGCATCTGCCGGGGTGGCCTCCTCTTCTTTAGACTCCTCTGCAGCATCTAGAAGGTTGAAGGGTAAAGACAGAGAAAAAAAAAGGCAAAGCGAGAGGAGGAAAATGAGATGGGCAGGTTGAAAGAAGGGGGACATGATAGATAAAAGGTAGGTTGGGGAGAGGAGAGAGGAAGGGAGAAAATTAGCCTGTGGAGAGGAGGTATTACATTGTGGGGTTGGGATAATAAAGCCCTATCTGGGGCTTCTGAGATACTGAGCATCAAAGATTTCACATATCAGCTGCTACTTTTGATGTTTTAAATATTGCACATCAGAAGGGTCTCTGTATAAAAAAGCATAAGGTAACATTCAAAAATCATGAAAATGTTGGTAAAAAATACACAAAGGACACTGTGTAATTCTGTGTTGCGCACATGATGTCAACTCTACTAAAACTGAGAACAAGTCAGTCAGAAGACGCAACCTAATGTCTGAATTCCAACTTTGGCTGTGTAAATAATAAAGAAGGAGAGTGCTCCTAATGGACGCATGAAACATTTGAACTGACATCACAACGCTAACAGCAGCATCTCAGCCTGTCACATCGAATACTGCGTGATGCCACAGTGTACTGCTCTGTAACAACATCTAGTGGTGGCTTACTAAGAGGTGAATACTGCTGAATAACAATCCATGATACATCACAAAGCCATTACTAATCAAATTCGTTGCATAATATTGCCATGCTGATTTATATTCTCTTTATTTATTCTATTGTGCTTTTTTTAATCCAGGTGCTGAATGCTTGTTTGCTGCTAATACATTATTATTATTATTATTATTTATTATTATTATTATTATTATTATTATTATTTAGTTATTACATTTCCTGATAAGACTATGTCATACACTTTCAGGGCTACAATGATTTTGGGACCTTCATTTTATTGTTTCTGACCGAGCCTTTTATCCAAGTGCCCTGAGAGCGGTGATCTCATACAACAATGACCTCATACTCTTATAATAGAAGGAGGAGACATCAAAGAATGACATCATTGCATTGGAGATTGGGGTGATGGAGTGCATGTGTGTAGGCGTGTGTGTATGTGAGTGAGTGTGTGTGAGGCTGAGGCAGAGAGAAAGGCACAGAAGTGGGGCGATCATGTCTGTGTCAGTGCTTGCACTAATGTGTAAGTGTGTGTGTGACAAGACATCATGATGTTCCAGGTAAGAGGTAATTAGCTTGTTAGCCAGTATGACAGACTTGAGAATGTCATTTCTCTGCAGCCAGTGAACTGCATGATGCAAATACAATTTCACCCAATTCAGAGAGCCAAAGCCCATCATTTCTGGTATTTTGTCAACAGTGGCACCTCAGTTATCTACACCAATGATGGTTACTAAAAATGCTGGTTTAGTTCTGCTGATGCATTTGCACATGAGAGCTGGAGATGGGAAAACAAACACCCAAACTGTGCTGATCTTTGTTTTGGTGTGCCAATCTTGCCCACGGTTTTCCCTGATGTTTTTAGTAAACAATGTTAATGAGAGCATGACACATAGTTTGTGAAACTTGTAACTCCAATATCAAGTTGAGCTAAAGTGGAATAAAGCACTGGGGCTGGCATCAGCCATCACCTGATGGTCGCCTGCTTACCTTATCTATTTTTTCCAACATTGCTGCTCAATCGTATGTGACTACAATCACTGAGCAGATGATGGTAAGTGGTTATAGTAGTGATCGCTGCTGTTGTTCATGCTGTTCTGATATATTTTTTGTTTCTCTGTTGTTTTTTTGTTTTGTTTGTTTGGTTGGATGTTTTGTTTTGTTTCATTTTGTTTTACTGTGTTTTAAATATTCTAACTTGTCTACACTTAAAGGCTTGCATTTAAAGGTCCAGTGTGTAGGATTTGGGGGCATTCATTCGCATGAATGGAATATAATATTCATAACTATGTTTTTATTAGTTTCTAATTGCCTGGAAATAATAATCAGTTTGTTTTCAACACCTCAGACTGAGCCATTCCTGGATTTGTTTTTAACATAAGCCTTTTTCTCTCAATTGAAAAAAAGGGGCCTCCCATTAGGAGAGCCACAAGGCATTGCTCTGGATCCGCTACATTTCTTTGTCTATGTTATCGTTCAGGTTCAGCATAATGCTATGCTGACCCCCAGTGTTTGCACTGATTTTCACTGCTATGCAGATGGCACTTAGTTCACTAAACATGTTGATACTGAGCCCTATTTACTTATTTGAAAGTGACATCTCATTAATTTACAGATGTCCCAAAATGTCCTCAAACTAAATGTCACAACAAAATAGATGTTCTTTACATTGGTACAAAGGTGCAGAGGGAAAAAAATGCTCTTTGCTACACTTTTCCAGCACTTTCCACCTAAGGCAAAAATCTGCGTGTTACTGTCAACTCTGATCTAACTTTCCTTCTGCATATAAGTTTTATCACAGAAGCTTATGCATGCTTTTATTTCAAGTACCCTCACACATAATGCTGCTGTCAGAGTTTTCACTGGTTGAAAGAAAAGAGATCCCACCACTCTTGACTCTGCACTGGCTCTCAGTTAGTTGTTGGTTAAACTTCAAGATTATTGTACCTGTCTATAAATATATGGATAGACTTTCTCATGAGAATGTGATATGATATAATGGAAATATATGCCCCTGGTAGATTCCTGAGATTCACACACTCTCTGCTGCTCACCAAACACTAAAGATCTGTGGTGAAGCTGCTTTCTGTAGTTTAAGATCCAAACTGTCATATTCTCTGTCCCTTAGAAGTCAAACGCTGCTCAATCTTAGACAACTACTAATGCAGATGATGGTAAAAGTGGTTATTGTAATGATCATTGTTGATATTTATGTTGTTCTCATTCACCATTATATATTTCCCTGTTGTTGTTGTGTTGTTTTTTTTTATTTCTTATGATTTTAACTTTGAGCTGCATTAGAAAGTCCAGTATGTAGGATTTAGGAGCATCTATCAACATAAATGGAATAAATAATCATACCTATGTTTTCATTAGTGTATAATCACATGAAAATAAGAATTCACTTGTTTTTGTTACCTTAGAATGAGCTGATTATATCTATATAGAGAGGGTTCTCTTCCACAGAGTCTGCTAAGCTGTTTTTTACAGTAGCACAGAGTGGACATGAATAATAACGGCTCTAGAAAGGGCCAGTCATATTATGGAATTTTAAAATTTTAACATTTAAAAAATCATAGTGTCTCTGGCTTCCTCCATTCCAAAGAGATGCAGGTCAGGTTGATTGGTGACTCTAAATTGCCCTTAGGTGTGACTGTAAGCGTGAAAGGTTGTCTGTCTATACGTGTTGGCCCTGCGATAGTCTGGCGACCTGTCCTTGCCAGGACAAGCAGTTACAGAAAATGAATGAATGAATGAAAAAATCATAATTCCCCTACCTACTAGGCATTGAGTAGAAGTTTTAGTTTCACAGCCTTACTTGCTAGATGCTATTAAATCCTACACACTAGGCCTTTGGTGTATAAAAGGAGCTACATGAATAAAGTTTATTATAATGTGTGAATGTGCACTGCAATGTCATCATGCTGTGACAGTTAGCAACTTGGTCAGGTGTAACTAAGTGAAGCCAGTGACACAGCCTATCCTTGGGGGATAATCTGGATCAAACCCTCATAAATCATTCAGTCAGCTCAGAGTACCTGGCGTCCTTCTGGTCAGTGTGCTGACAAACCTTAACCAAGTGACTTAGTTATGAATATTAATTAGCAGTTGGTAAAGCAGGTTGCGGCCATCAGTGTATTCTTAATTAGCAGTTCTTTGTCAAGCAGTGTTTGTTTGTGACAGGCTTCCCCGGTGCAGATCGTGACCAGTAGGGATCATTAATCATTCATTGAAATCAGAGCACCTGTTATCCCCACTCTGCTCCATACAGGGCAGCTATCCCATTGAGGTGGTAGCTATGACAACAGGGAGACAGTGCTGCCTAGGTGACCTAGTTTCCGTGTAGTTCTCCAGTTGGTGTGTGTGTGTTTCCCACTTCACACCCCCACCTACTCCAGACTGAGCATGCTCCATTAACTACCTGTCTGACCCAGTCTGAGAGTCCTTGGACCAGAAATATGAGTTCATGTCAAGATTTTGTTGTTTCAATGTTATAATGTAATTTCATAGCCTTCCAGTTTCCTCTATATGTTTCCACCATAATTGGATGTCAAATGGTAGTTTATTTTCATGTCTATTAGCTGTCGTTGAAGGACTAGACAGCAAAGATCCTATGAAATATTTTCTACCTGCTGTAATGTAATGGGGCTATCCATTTTCACCAAAATTGTGTTAGATTTCAATAAATGACTGTAGCTTCCACGTCAATGCAATGGCCCTGATGTCATGAAACTCATATGAACCCATCTGAGAGGTTCATGAACCTTTATGACCGACGAAACATGATGCTTTCTCATTACAAACAAAACAATGTGGCTCCTTAACAATAACTCTGATCGTTCCCATGCCTATTGCACAACATCATAACCTAGCCACACATCATTTAAAACACTGCATTTCTATCCCAATCTCCGCCTCATCAGTATGGAGTTTCCATCTTGCAGCGGCTGAGATACAAGGCTGTCTAATCTAATATTGAGCTGTGTCTCTGTGTTAACCAGTGAATGGTGGAGCACTGCCAAAGATCTTTAAATCCCAAAGACTCAACAAGCAGTTATTTCCTGCCGCTCCTGCCAAGCACACAACGGGAAAGCTTACCTATTCCTTATTAGTTTTTTACAGTAAGTAATTGCTTTTTAATTGTTGTGTCTGGAAATATTTTTGTCTCTGAACTCAGTGCCCTTGCAAACGTGCACACCAAGTGTTCCAATTTAGAGATTTCGAGAGCCTACCTAACGTAACAAACATTTGTATGTGGGGTCCCTGTTGGTAGTAAATGTGCTGAAAAATGTGCCCTATATGGAATTGTCCACTGGTTCCATAATGACCCCATGCAAATTGCCAGCATGGATAAGTTAACCCAAATTGCTTAGGCAAAGGATACCTGGTACCAAGTAGGTATGATCCCAAAATGGGCATCTTATCTGGGGCCCACAGGTAAACCCACTTGTGTGGTAATTGGCATGGGCCCATCATGCAACCGATTTACTATCCACTTGGCCCCCACATAGTATGTACCTTGTTTATCTTTTGTTTGGTTAGGCTCCTCCTTCTCAGCTGTCGGGCTGACAGCAGCAGGCACATCGGCTTGTCTGGCCTCCTCCTTTTTTTCTTCACTCTCCTCCTTCTTCTCCTCAGCTGTGGCCATGGTGGGAGTCTTGGCTACCGCTGGGGCTTCCACTTCTTTGGGCTTTTCCTCAGCTTTCTCCTCCACCTTTGGCTCCTCTTTCTGGGGCTCAGAGGGCGCCGTGGCAGCCATGGGAGAGGCAGCAGCCGGTGCTGCTGCTACAGGAGACGTTGCAGCGCCTACAGGAGAGGCAGCAGCAGCTGCCGGAGAGTTAGCTGGCTTGTCCGCCACTGGGCTTTTGGCTTGGCTTGTCTCCTCCTCCTTCTTGGCCTCCTCTCCTGCAGCTTCCTCCTCCTTTGCAGGTGCCTCCTCTCCCTCTGCTTTCTTTACCTCCTCTCCTCCCTCTGTTGCCTCCTCTGCAGCAGCAGGACTGTCTCCCTCCTTCTCTTCCTCTCCATCTTTCATCTTTTTCCGAGTTATGTGTCCACGGAAGCTGGCCTGTATTTTGGTGGCAGCCTTGTGGGCCTTGTCCTCAGGTTTGTTGGTGGTGCCATCCTGTTCAATCTTCTGGTCCGCCTCATCATTCTTCTCCACCTGGTACCAAGAGAAAAACCAGCAAGTTAACATCTACTGAGAGTGATCAAGCAGGTCCACTGGAAACCAGCAAGATAATGTACTAGTTGTGATGCTTAAATTTGAAAAGAATCCCTCTATTTGGGGTTATGTAGCTTGATGATGATCATCCGAAAATATCATGCTGGCAAAAAAGGTACAAAATGTCATGAGCTGAAAGGTCAGAAGTCAGAAAAAGACAAAAGTATCTTCTATGAGAGAGGCTTTATGAGTAAATTTATGAGTTTATGTATTTATAGCCATTACTAGAGAATTATAGACTGGGAAAAGTTGGGTTAGGGTTTCAGGACTGGTTTAAAATTGAGTAAAGATGTAGGACTGAATGAGGAACAGGGTTAGGAATAGGAAAGTACACAATGTAATATTGAAAGGGGTTCCATGATATTACCTTCTGTAACTGGATCCATAGCTGTCCATCAAATAGTGGGTTGTGCTATGAGTCATATAAATCTAATAAAAAGAAACCAAATCAAATAAAGGAATGAATGATGAGCACTGAAAGTGGCAAACAAAATGAATCAGTACATTCAAAATGAATAGGCAAAGAAATCAAGGTAAAGTACTCTCTATAGACAAAATTCAACCAATCAAAAGCTTTAAAAGTGCACCTTAAATGAATGTGAATAAGCAACATGAAGCAAAACACAAACTGTCAAAGAGCATGCAGGCAGCGCAGCATCAGTTAGCCAAATGATTAAGATGTGAAAAGTCCAGAATGTGTGTTTTTTTTTTGTTGTTTTTTTTTTGTCCTTTTGTTAGGTATAAAGTCTTTGTCAGGATCCAGTGATACATTCAAGACAATAATGGATTTGTAGAATCTGATCATTTTATGTGCTGCAAAGAGGAGATTTGGTTCCACTGTGAATAATGAGAATAACAGATGTGTGTGTGGGTCGATTGTCTCCACATAATAAATCGGATACAGTGGGATCTGGGCACTACAAATGACTCTTGGCATTTATTGCGGTTATTATTCAATCCAGACACGAGGTTGATTATTGTCCTCTTGAAAATGGTGCTGAAATGGATTTGGTGAATAATTAAACCTAAATGCAGTACCTCTCCCTGGTATTCATTAATGTCCACTGCCTGGATTCACCGCTAATGACATCTTCAAAATTGTAGGCAGTAAAATATGAGCATTCAAAATTGAGGCTCTCTATACAAAATAATGAGATGATCTCTTCCTCTAGGTACAGTAGCTTTCTACGTCTCCATAACTGGCTGCTAGGGAACGAGCTGCCTGCGAGAATCTCCTCAGCATTCACTGCCATACCCCTCCCAACCATCAAAGGTTACCTTGACAACCAGAGTGCTAACTCATCACGGCGCTGTCTGCTGGTTGGTGCTATGAAAGACTATATGTCACCCTGATTGGCAGTGCACCTGACCCCTCAGGGGAGCGGGCCAATAGGAACTCGTAAATCAGGCGGAGCAATCGGCATGGTTAAGGAGGGGTTGTGTGTGATGCGGTAGGGTGCGGTGTAGGGCCGGCGGGGGGGGGGGCGAAAGGGGTTATCTGTATCATTGCTGGTGGTGTGTGTCACTGAGCTTCTTCTGTAAAGTCAGTGAATTTGGGTGGAAATGGTATCAAGATGTGACTCTCCATCAGTGTATCTCTTGATAACCCACTGTCTCTAATAGGGTCATAATGTTGAATATGAGGTTTGACTTAAACAGCTGCCTGTGCGAGGAATTGCATCTGTGCGACATGATTTAAGAGCCAGAGGCCCTAAACCAACATGTCTTCTTCAGGGTCAGTGTGTCAGTCCAATATTGGAGCAGGGAGGCCAAGGTGCAGCTGTGTTGGTATATTCACCTCCTCCAACTTTATTCACATGCCATTCCCAGGGTTCAGGGTGTAAATCCTGCCAAGGGCCTTCCTGCAATTCTTAATATACACCATCTTTCCAAAGCAATTTTGTGCAATGCAATATTTAAGAAAAACACCCTGATACTATTGGTTGTGAGAGGGATAGTAGATTTTCAGCAACTTTATTTATACTGCTCCTATGTTATGCATTTTAAAAAATGAGCCAATGCTGTTCACTTAACAACAGCTGTTAAGTCTTGAAATGAACTTCTGCAAGTTTCCTGCTATTAGAAAAGATAGACAGCATTGAGAAAGCCAAAGCACCACCGGCACACCCTCTGCTCTTAATAATATGTAGGTCTCTGGTGACTTATTGCGCTTTTACAATGTCTGATCTCATGGGTGCTTACAATTGCCAAAAATTTGACCTAAGCACTTAACTCTAAATAGAATTACTTACCGGCTGCATACAGTGAGTCAGACACACAGAGAGAAAGAGGGTGTTTGGGAATATGGTGGTATGACATCATTGTTGGAACGGAGGGTATGTCATTCACCTCAGAGATCTGGGCGCAAATGTAATAACATAGCAGAGTGCCAGGTGATCTCATATGAAGACAGGAAAGAAAGACCACCATCATAGTTTGACCACAATTATAGCGTCATCATTTGAATTATTGATATCTGTCTGTGCATCACATTCAAAAGTGCTGCGCTGTGATTTTCTGTAGTCTCTTTCCGTGGGCCATAAGATTCACTGAGCTACCATATTAAAGCAATTATGCTCTGTTATACAAGTGTTCAATGACCGAAATTGTTGCTGCATTAAAATCTTGTATTGTCCAAACAGAAACATTATTGCAAATCCTTTAAGAATTGCCTCTTGACTGTTAACTGAACCCTGGTCACGTAGCCTCCTGCAGGCACTATTGCACTTGGTGTCTGTGCGGCACACATTTTCATTCATAAATACGGCAGCACCCTCCCAAAGGTACGACGCGCCACAAGGTGCACTCCCTTTGCCTGCACACCAAGACTCCACGACCGTTTAATCAGATTAATTTGCAAAGAAGCAACATATTTGCATTATCAGGTTAATCAAATGACTTCTTACAATTACCCCGCAGTGTTTCCTCTTTGGTCTTTCTGGTTGCCATAGATACATTACATTAACCACTTAAAACTGTTTTTATTACCCAGCAAAAAATGTTTGCAATATAAAGGTGATTTTCTTGCACGACTGTAAAACGAATTATGCAATCATGCAATTATAAAAGCTACAGGAGCATTAACAGCCTGCTGTAGGACACTATACTAGGCTATGTGTAGGTGACAAATAATTACACCAATCTTCACGCTCAGAACCTAAATGTACAGTACAATAGCTCACAGGTTAATTTCTCTTAAAGATTCTTAAATATGTTCAGTCTGGCGGCTGGATGTGTCTATTACAGCTTTGCCTATCAGCTGCAGCCTCTCCCTGTCTGTGTCTGTCCTTGGGTGGGCACCGGCTGTCGTGAGAACCACACCCCAGAGTCAATGGCTTTACCGACAGATCCATAACCACACACACACACACACACACACACACACACCATCCCCCAATGGTGACACACAGTAACAATCCGCCACCTTCCCATTGCCTCATTGCCAGTGCCATTAGGGACTTGTTTCAGGAGGAGGGGGTGGGCAGGGGAAGACATAGCGGAGCAGTGGGGTTTATGCTGGTTGATTTACCACAGAACCACAGCTCACGCTAATGCATACACCAGGCGTGCATATAATCATGTTTTTTTTTTATTCTGATCCATTCAAGCGGGAGACTCCCTTTTCACCTCGCTGTTTGGATCGAATGCCGCTAGCAAGAGGGGAGAGATATATCTATGGTAATATTTGCATTTATAATGGTGGAGATTTGCAGAGGCCCTTTTATCACAAACCCAACAGGTGCAGCGGCTGAAATGATGTAACCCAAGTCACTTTAATATGTAATTATTGAAGATATGTGTAAGTGCTTAAACATATAGTACATCTGCTATTTTACATAAAAAAATGAACTCCCCAAACATTTCTCATACAACAGTTCCAAAGCAAGCAGCAAGGTAACATTAGCCACCTTGCCAGTGGCACGTACACTTCCTGCAATGACACCTTTCTCCTGAAAAGCCGAGCCTGATTTCAATGGCTGACTGCCTTTCTGCAAGGAACCATCCAGACACTAAAGAGCCAAGATGAGCTGCTGTCTGCTGAATATCTCCCTCTCCTTCTTTCTGTCGTCTTTCACTCTCTTTCTCAGTGAGCAAACTGCTACCCACTCATTCTCCCTCTCACACACGCATACAGACACAGCGGAGCACCACACCCTTTTAGCCAGCTATCTCCTGCAGATGAGGAGAGGGGGGCTCAGGTGGTGACTGCCACGGCCCCCCTCGCCATCCCTCTCTCTCTCTCTCTCTCTCTCTCTCTCTCTCTCTCTCTTTCTCTTTCTCTTTCTCTTTCTCTCTCCCCTCTCTCTCTCTCCTTTGACGGTGAATTGATGAGCGATGTTAAAGGATGCACTGTTTCTTTTTACGACGGCCCGGGAAAAGATGCTCCGCGGCAACTAATAAGCGGCCATATGCCAGCGTCATTACATCCTCTGGAGCAGCCTTTAATTCAATTACACTGACTCTCTGCCTGAACAAAGGCTCCACAATCGCCACTGATCTCATAGGGGATGGGGTGAGGATGGGGAGAGGGACAGTGGTGCTGAGGAGAGGGGTAAGTGGAGAGGGGATGGAGAAAAGGGACTAGGGCTGAACATAGTGGAAGTAGGAATTTGAAATAATTGCTGTGGCTGCTGCTTTGGCTGAAGAGAAGCATTGAATGCATGGAAAGTTAGGGTTAGGGCTAGGGCAAGGGCAAGGGATGAAGTATTAGTTTATGGGGTAAATGGCAGCTTGGGGTAGGCCTGGTGATGGATGAAGACCTGAGTTCAAGATGGTCCTGGAAAAACTTGATCTAAACCTTTAAGTGAGGACAAGAAGCATCTTCTCTGATGGAGAATTTGGTTCTAAAACTGCATAAAACTAAAGATTTAGCAAAGGGCTGGGACTATCGACAGCACTCAAATGAAGTGCTGCTAGCCACTCCCATGGTGAAGATGTTGCAACAGCACTTAACACTCCACAATGGCAGCACCCTCAGCAATCCTGCCATGTTTAAAGCGGCAAACGGTGCTCTTTGCTCATCCATCCATGACGACTGCCTAGACTGTCCGGATTAATTTATGCCTGTGCTCCTCAAAAGCAGGAGGCAGGAGGATAAGTGCTTGTAGGCCGGGAGGATATTTTCCCCCGTGGTGAGGCGCACACGATTGAGGCAGCGATGGTAAGAAAAAGCCGGCGCCTCACCCACATGGCTGCAGTGTTCAGCATGCCGGTTTCCTTTCTTTTGATCGTTCCCACCTTTGTGCCTGCTCACCTCCCTCAAACCATCATCCCTTGCTCTGTCACCACCACATTCCCTGCCTATCATAGCAAGTTCCCTCTATTCCTTTCTGCTTTGCTGCCTCTCCCTACCTTCCCCCATACCTTGCAACCTCCCTCCCTGTATTTTTTCACCTCTTTTCCCCCACCAGGTTCCCTCTGCTCTCTACCTCCTCTTGCATCTCTTCCCCCATCTACCTCCATGTGCACCAGCTCCACTCCCACCCCGCTGCTTGTTCTCTCCCAGCTCTTCCCGCATGTCTCTCAACTGGCAAGCCTTGCTTCCTTTCTCTCTCTCCTCCCTGCCAGAGCCAATATGACTCATCCCGGCTAACGTTTAAGAAGCAATCACTGGAATCCAATGTGCTCTGAGTCTGATAAAATCACAATCGGTTTGAGATAGCTGCCGGAAAGCAGCCGTGATCACACACACAAAACCACCATGATAGCTGCTGAGTTACAAGCACATGCTACCTTCTTCATCACTGTCCAGACCCACCCGCTTCCATGCAACACCTTCTTTTTTTTAACTGCCACAGAGAACAGCCATGGGTTTTTACAAACTACCCAACGCCAGCCTTTCACACCCTTTAAATGAGTGCACACTTCATAGTACCCTCAATTGACAGCATCCACTTATAAAGCTGGAGGGCTGTGATAATCCATTTAGTCTCATTTATTCCCATTGTATTCCCCTGAGGCCACTGACATGATGGTGCTGCTCTCTCAATCCGTACCCCACCCTTTTTTTCCTCTCTGTGGAAATTTACTTTCCTGTGTCACCCATTTTTGCTCAAGATAACAGAAGTACAAAAGACACTAAGATACCCATTTTAGGCTGAATTAAAAGCACACAGGTTGGTTTAATTACTATGAATCTTCATTAACAATGGTGGATTTGATGGTGGAGCTCCTGAACAAATCAGGGAGTGTTTCAGAGACAATACAGAATCTACCAAGTGCCTTCCAATAATCTATCACTATTTTTTTTCAAGTGCATGATCAATATGAGGGGATGCCGGGCTGACCGAGATCGAGTTACAGTCTTATGCCTCTCTGCAAGTACAGTGTGAGGTCTGAGGAGGCATTGTGGCAACATCCATTCATGCGGGATAATCACATTAACTAGGCGTGTCTGGGCTCTGTGGATAGACTTCTATAAAGACACGCCAGGCCCCGAGTCTAAGCAAATTACACCAACATTTTTGCTCTATTCTCTCCTCAAGCACCCGGATCTGACTACCAACCAACAGTCCCAAAGTTCAGAGTTGATCATTTGTAAAAGAAATATTGATAAAAGCAAATCAGAGCAGTTTACCGGTTTGGTTCTTCTTATGCAGCACAGCATAGTTGTAGTTGTTGTATCCTCCCTTTTTCTTCTCTGCTTCTTTCTTCCCTTTTTTTCCTCCCTTTCACTTCTTCTCTCTCACCCTCTCTCTCTCGCTCGCGCGCTCGCGCTCTCTCACTCTCTCGCTTTCTTGCACACACACACTCTCTCTCTCGCTCGCTCGCACTATGGCTGTATCAACAGCTAAGCCGCCCAGTGCATTTACTCATCCCAGTTTGCACACACACGCTCTTCAGTCGGTCTGCCTGGGTGCACCTCACTCTCTCTCTCTCTCTCTCCCTCTCTTACTTGCTGCCTGACAATGACTACAAGCCCACCCTTTAAACCCCTCCCTTCCCCTCTCTCCCTCCATCCATCCCTCTTTCCTCCCCTCCTCTCTTCACACTATCCCCCTCCTCTTTCTCCTCCTCTTCTCTTCCAGCCTGGCTCAAGCAAAAGCTGCGGCCCCACCCTAAAAAGGCTCTTGTTTAATGACTGACTGGATACCTCCAATTTTTCGCTCTAATACATTTTTTTTTATTCTGCTTTTTTTTCCCTCCCAAAACTAACCCTCTGTTTTACCCCCTCCCGTTCCACATAGGGAGGTGTCTTTTTTCTTCCAAATGGAAGTCGCCTCCTCTGATTGCTCAGGCTCCCTCTCAGACTGTGTTATACACTCTCTGGATCTCTGATCAGTGATATGAGCCTGTGGGCTTTGCGTCCAAATTGCCACGGCGATGCCAAAAGCATGTTTTCTGGCACAGCCGGGAACATCTCTTGCCAGGACAGACGTGTGAAAGAGAGCAGTGATGATCGCATGCATGCACACACACACACGCACACACACACACACACACACACACACACACACACGCACACACACTGTGCTCTTAGGACACGTCACCCGCAACCCACCCACCCCCCCATACCCAGCGCGCTCTGTTCTCATGGAAACACCAGCAGATAGACTAGAAGAGCAGAGGAGGAGGAGGAGTGTGTGTATGAGAGAGAGAGATGGAGGGAGAGAAAAGGATGAAGGTAGGAGGAGAAAGCAAGAGGGCCGGGTGTGGCAGACAAGGCAAAACTGCCTTTCTTTCCCTCTGCTTTTTTTCTCCTTCTGTGCCCACATTTGCACAGTCTGGTTTAATGAGCGGGCATGCATTATCCCCACAACTACATTTATAACCATTAAAGTGAGGTTTGCAGGCGCATGCTCATGCAAACACCCACACTCTGTATTTGTCTTTCATAATACACACACACACACACACACTGTGGTGTCAGAAAAGTCCCCACCCCCGCTCTGACACTGGCGAGCACCAGCAGATGCTACAGACAATGAGGATGGAGGGAGGGATGGAGAGCAGGAGGATAGACAGGGAGAGAGGGATGGATGGAGGAGTGGAGGAGTGGAGGAGGAGGAAGAGTCCTGAGGGGTTGTACTCTGCTATTCTTCCCTCTTACAGGATTATTCCACATCCAGTTCACTGAGGGGAAATCATTAACCTGAGCCACAGCCTTCCCGGTGGTCGCTGTTGCCACACAGGGAAATCTAGCACCGTTACTTAGCTGTACTACATCATCGCTATGTGTCATCATGCTCTATAACGGAGCGCGTGACACAGACGCTGTAATAATGCAGGGTTCTGCTGAGCACGCATGGTCTTTCTCAGCACTGGCCTGCTTTACTTTTTTACAGCTATGCACATTCATACAGCTGCCAGTTCATGGTCCCTTGCTGGGTGACTTCACTGGAATAACTAGGAGATAAGTGTCATGCTCAAGGGAGCAGACTGACTTTTACAAAGTTGTCTGAGATCCCACTTCCAAGCTTCAAATTAACAAAAAGTTGAACAATTAAAGGAACAACCTGAATACACAAGTTGAAAATCATTTGATGAGTGTGAAAACGATGCAAATTATATGCTATGGTTCTCACAAATTACCAGATTAGAGAGGAAATGATTAGTCAATTGATTAGGATAAGGAAAGGAACCTGTTTTAATAATTGGTTTGCCATTAAAAGGTCTAGTGTGTAGGATTTAGGGACATCTATTGGCATATGTAGTATATACTGTATATAATGGTAGCCTAAATAATGTTTGTGGCTATGTTGTCATTGCTCACGATCACCTGAAACTAAGAATCATGTTTATATCTACATCCAGAGCAGGTCCTCTCCCGCAGAGTCCACCATGTTGTTTCTACAGAAGCCCAGAGCAGACAAACCAAACACTGGCTCTAGATAGTAGGGGGAGCAAATGCAATAATTGGCAGAATATAATTTGGAAGTGGATGTGGTTTAAAGTGGAAATGGGTGTGACCAAACTAGAAGTTGTCATTTTAAATCTTGAGCATGTTCAATCTCAAAACATCATGTTGTGCAGCATGTTTCTACAGTTGCTGGATTAAACAACATGTCTCCTTGAAATGGTACAAAACTAACATAGTCTCACTACAAACTTGACACAGGGTGACAGTCGGTCAGTGACCTTCCACATCAACCCTATGGCGTTCCAGGCTGCCGCTACAGTGATGTCAACAAATGCATGTGTGGTGGGATGACACCGAACGGCCCCTTTGCTCACACAACAGCGTGGAGTGTCACAATGGTTGGGATTAGCCACCAAAGTCATGTATGGTAAAGTTTAGACAAAAGAGGCAGATGGTGAGGTGTAGAAAACACACACAAACACACACATCCACATGGGACGCAGACTCTGGACTTCGGACTTGGGATTCACCCATCCACACTATAAGCACATCTGCACTCCTTATTACGTGGTTACCCAACCTGTTCTCAATTCCAACTCATAACGTCATGGGTTGACGCAGCAAGGATACCTAAAATGTCCTCGGTTGACATGGAAGGTCAGGAACCAACCGCCACCATGTGACGACTTAGGAGTGAGACCATGTTGGAAAAACGGTATGCAACAAGATTTTAGGTACATTATCTCTGGTTTGGTATGTGTGTAAGAGGGATTACTCAATCAGCAGTGAGTTGTATAAAAATACATGTCAAGTAGATATTTACTCATTGAAGTTTTTGGTTTCTATTTCACACTTTTTTCAAAATTTATGTTTCCCGTGCAAAAAAAGGCCCTTGAAGTACTGAAGTAAACCCTGCCATATTAAAAAGCAGTGCACCTGCGTAACACAATAATGCACCACAGTCTCTGTTCAAAGAAGTGTTTTGGTATGTTTTGTTGGGGCTGAACATAGGAATCATATTGATATGGTAAGAGATTGTACACAACTACCCAAATTAGGGTTTTCCTTCATTAGGAGTATGGATATTGACACATTTCACTGAGATAATACTTGTACACATAAAAAATACATTATCTGTACTGAGTACTCTGGTCAGCTCTCCTAGATAGGGCCATTCACATATTTGCTTTGGCCACGTTCTATGCTTGGCTTATGGGAGAAGTTTCAGTTCTGCAAACTCCCTGCTAGATGCTGGGGTTGGAGCCGAGTACTTGGATGAAATGAGCATCCAATTCAGATAGAGGCATATACTTTTATATGAGTTTAAGCCATACCAACTTCCAGTTCAAACTCCACCCATTCCAAGTAACGATCAGGACCAGCACCATGAAGATACAATATGCACTGTTACTGTCAACCTATCAAGCCAAAAAATATCCAGGCCTCATCTGCTTCTAAAATGTGAATATTTGCTGGTTTTCATCGACTTCTATTATATTAAGTAGAATTATATCAAATAAGCTTGAAAGATTTGGAGAATCTATGCCAAGAAGCAATGGAGCTGTTCTGACAGCTCCCACAGGCCCAACACCTAACCATGACACTTCACCTGCAAGCACATATTATGCCATCCTATTTACTTGGAGATTTTCATCCATTTCTACAAATGAAAAGGTTTACAGCATCAACATTTAAACATCAAATGGCAAATCCCTTCAAATCAAACCCCACATTGGGAACAATAAGTCCTTTAAGAGAGAAATACAGCAACATATTTCTGTAACAAATGAATGGGGTTGTCTGAATGAAAAAAAAACAAACAAATCTGAACACTTAAATCCCCAAGAGCCAAATCAAGCTGATGCCGGGGCGGTGGGAGCTAAAGAAACAGAGTGAGAGTGTGTGTGTGTGTGTGTGGGACTGGCTTTGAAAACAATCCATCTGCAATTGCAGCAGATTGGCCAGCAGTTGACTGCAGACTGACCCAGCCTAAAGTAGCTGCTACTCATGCAAACGGCCCAGTATGCTAATCTGTGTCCAATTATTTGATTGTTCTGTTAAGCAGCTGAATCTGCTGTTGCACTGACCACAAGGGATCAATAATGTCACACTGTCTTGTCAGTGCTGAGATGCAGTCATGAGGTATGTATTGGCAACGCTTTACTGTAGGTTGCTGATGCTTAACGTGATTATAAAGTCATTTTGACTTTAGTTAAAACTAGGACACAGTCTAAAATTTGTTACTGCTTGTGTATTTCAATTATACCCACAATACTTTGTCACATTATCACCTAAAGCAAGATTATTTGTTTTCAAATTTACTTTGGTGTACTTCCCTTTGGAGCACTGTTAGTTGTCCTACTTTTGAAATCTATATAGACCATAGACTGTATATAAAAATGGCCAATCCATCGGCCAGCTGGGCCAGCACGTGATCATGCCGCCATCTGAACCTTCTCTCTGACAGGATTGTTTGGAAGGATGTTCTCCAGTTTAGCTGGTCTCCTGCAGAAGAAAACATACTTTATATAATATATTCCATTTCTGCCCATATATCCCCCTAAATCCTACACGGATGACCTTTAAATAAATCACAGTAAATGTTGCTTATCAAGTATTGTGCCACTGCCAACTGTGAGACAACCCTATTTTTACATGTATTTCCTGCTCGGTCCACCTTTGACTACACTGTTATTTGTTGTGTTCTACATCAACAATGCAGTCTGTCCTTTCAGACTGACAGAGATGAAGCTCTTCATTTGCAACATGAAAGGTCACTGTATCTGTGAAAGACAATTCACATGCAGTCTACCTACTGTAACTCATCTGGAAATATTCAGGCAAAAGCCACATACAATTCCATTAATTAAATACAATTAATTAGGAATAGGAAGATGGTGTGAACTAGAATCATAACCAAATGTTTAAAATAATCCTCCCTCAAGTGCCAAAATTTAAATCACTGAACAGCACCTGAACACTTAAATAGCTTATGTACACTATTCTGTAGGTGAGTTATTCCTCCATAGATGTAACGAACTGCCTGATATGTGATCTTCAATGAACAAAAAAATTGAATTTTCAAACCCTTTAGGTGGGCAGATAATTGCAGGAGCATCAAAGGTCTTCAACACAGATCCTGTATCTGACATTAAATATCCCTCACAGCAAACCACCTCATTTGTGCCGAGATCAAACCCAAACATCTGTAGAAGACGTACGAAAATGTAACACAAAATGCTAAAATGGTATTATAGCGGCAAGCACCTGTTTTGAAAACCTCAGAAGTTGCAGCTGTCTGGGTGTTTAATGACTGTTACTATAAGTAACACAGGTGATACATAATGGGTGTTAGTATAGCTTAACACCAAAACCAACGTGGAGGGAAAAATTAAGCTGAAAACGTCACCCATAAGATGACACACTGTTGAGCAGATTTTGATGAGCATCACTGGAGACTACAACTTTCAGTCAATGAGCAGGAGTTTGATAAGACCAAATGTCAAAAATTAAGCAACACAATGAGTCATTGTTAAGACGTCGATGCTTGGGTGGTTAAATATGACAATGAAACCATCGCCAGTTGAGTGTAAAAGAACAGATAGACAGACAACAATTACAACTACAGTGAATTTACTGTAAAAAAAAAAACCTGTAAAATTACTCATATATGAAGTATGTACTTATTCATGTAGAGAGAATCAATTTCTGTGAATATGTTGCAGTAAGTGTTAACCACAAAGAGGCACTTAAAGCAACAACATTAAAAACAGCAGGGGGCTTTTTTTCTTTTGCTGTAGCCAAATGTTTTCTACTTATGCAAAATCCCTAATGCTTACTGCCTCTACTACATTTTTCTTTTGTTTGTTTGTTTTCTCACACCACCAGGATTTGTGTAATACACCAATTCCCAGTCAACTCTGTCCAAAGCCAGAAGTCACAGCGTTTAGTACAACTGAAGAACTCAACTGGCCATCTAACCAGGAACACAATAAAATGAGTAATTTACAGTGAAATATTCATGGGTCTATTCCATCCATGTCTTTTTTAAAACTTTTTTTCTGTCTTAGCAATCTTTACTTATTGTGAAATCTATATTTAATATCCTAGATATGTAGATTAAGTCTGATTGTCCATGAGATTTTAGTGTCAAGTATTTATTCTCCCCTCAATACTCCAAAATGTCTCAGTTCTCTGGATGAATATCCTCACTGCTCCCTCCTGTTGTAAGGTATTGTGTGCTACACCAGTGTTCAATGCTTTAAAAAAACAACAAAATAAATCATCTGATAGGCAATGATAGCACCAAGATACTTTATGTACTGTCTACATCGTTCATTAAAGCTGTAAAAAATGCAACTAAAATTCAAAACTCCTGTATTTACTGAGTCACCAGGCAGCAGATAAATTGTGTTATGTTCTGTTATCATTTTAGGGGTATTTGCTTCACAATATACATAATATCTATGTATAGATGCAAAGTAACATAAATTGACAGATGCATATCATTTTAAATAGCTTTTTTTGCAATGCATGCATGTGATCAAGTGTATAGCCCAATTATCCATAATGCAAAAATTGTAATTTACCTTAGTAACTTGAATATTTTTTTTAACTTTGGCCAGGTCTACAAAGTTTTGAACATTTAGTTTAGCAATGAACAAACTTAAATTCACTTTAGTTGCTCCCTTGCTCTCTCTCCTCTCTCCCCTCAGTATGATTCCAGACAGCAGAGGACACTGACCTAGAGGAGGAAAATCAAAGGCTTTCTCCAGCAGCTGTAATGAAATAAAAGTATAGCAGGTGTCCACTTCTGAGTGACTGACAGCTGCACTCACACAATGTCACACAGGTGTTCATCCACGAAGACACAAAATACTGACTCGGGAGAAAGTAGAGTGACTTCTTTATAGCCTCAACTTTCTCTCAATGTTTCTTTTTTGTATTGCGGCATATAATGACACAAAAAAGAGGGAGAATTTTAGTCAATAATAACATTAAAAAAAGTGGCAAACTTGCAGTGCAGCAAAAGAAACATTCACAGCTCCACTATCATAGGTTCACTTCATAATGATTTGCGCTTTTTGATATTCACATTTTCAAGGTGGTGATATCTATTGCTTATTTATTAACTTTACAGGGTTATATCTGGGACTTTGTAGGGTTAAGGCAAACGTTCCCAACCTTTTTGACCCTTAAAAAAAAGCTAAGTTTACCTGTGCCCAAGTTGAGAACAGTTCAACCAAAGTGTGGTGAGAAAACAAATAAAAGCTGGAAATATTTCAAATTAACTGGTGGACCCTCAGATAGATGGATCCTGGGGTCCCTCACAGTGTCCTGATTGCCAGGTTAGGAACCACAGGTTAGGAACCACTGGGTTAAGGCCAGCCTGTTCTCATTACCAGGCCAAAAACCGACACTTTGTCACAGCCCATAGCATGTGATAGAGACACTAAAGTTGCCCATTGGCATCTCCATGCAACGCATTGAGCTTTGATTTAGTTCCAATGTAAATCCTTCTGCAGCAATATTTCACAATAAAAGCAGCTAACGTAGTACAAAGACCAAGAAAGTTGTTGAAGGGTGAGTGAATCAAACAAACACAGACTTTCAGCCAGGAGACCAGTGTTTGTGTCCTGTGTGAAACCAAAGTCAGAGCTGTTTTAACATAATGTCAGTATCTTGCATCCCTCAGGTTATGTACTTACAACACATTATGTAACCCAAAACATTATAAACCTAACCAAGTAGCTTTGTTGCCCAAACCTTACTGCAACAGTCTGACAACTGTAATCACGTGTCACGAGTTTCACCCAGGAGACAGCTATCCATCATATACAGACATCAATGGCTCATTTGTACTCCCTTTACATACAGAAATAGATACATCTGTTTCAAACAATGTAAACATCACTGCCCCTATACTTCTATACATCCTTTATGATAGCAGAGATACAGCCAACAGATGGCAGTAGAGGGTGAAGTCTTAGTTTTAGACAACAAAAAAGGCTTTGGTACAGGAGGTCGTAACAATGTACCTTTTAAAAGATGCAGCATTATAGACAAGGCCATTAAGTACATAACTGTATGTGGGCGGATAATTCTTTTCACTATATTACGGATTTGTTCCGTCTAACCTTTTTTAAAAATATCTTCTTCAGGATAAAAGGAACGACAAGTACGGACAGAAGGCCCCATCTGTGTCCAAATATGATCTAACCTTGAGTATAGTTGAGCCCAAAGGGTGGATGTCCTAGAAACGTCAAGGGGTGCCTTTGGCTTCAATAACACATGCCAGGGACATGAGAGTGTGTCGCTTTTTGATGACCTGGAATGAGAATATGCTGGTTAAGGAATGATTTGGACCATAATGGTAATCACCAACTTGAGTACATTACTGAAAAGATGTGTGAAACTAATGGTCACTCAGTCAGAATATGACGCATCTTACCTAGTTTTTATGCACATGTTGGGATCACTGATCTGTGCACTTCCTCTGGGCAGGGTGGAGCTGGTTTCAGGTTCAGCCATTGTTGCGGGGTCTTTTTTCCTCTGGATGCTGCTGTTCAGGAGAGTTTTGTATTTCACAGTTAAGATTTGCACTAACATTTTCTGTATGCCAAGATTTCCCCCCTCAGTAACAAAACCAGACAGATGAAATAAATTTGGATAAATAAGGCAAATGCAGCACTTTACCGTGAGGAGGACTGCATACTCTTCTCTACTAAACCCAAAGAGGATTAAAAAAGAGAATTTAGGTTGATAAAACTAATATTTCACAAAAATTCTGGATCAGTGGAGCATTTAGAAAAGTTAAGTCGATCTACAAATCTCTAAATGTGACTGATGATGTTTGGCAGTGATAAATCCCTTCAGCCTGGGAATTAGGAAATCTAACTGACCCATTCCCTAACATTTGTCCAGAAAATTAAGTCCAGGCTGTCAGCTGCATATTTTCTATCTTCAATCATTTTTTAAAAATCTTTTTTTTCCCTGCCTGACATGAGTAAGCTGTTGCCATGGTAGTTCAGATGAAGCAGGAATGATAATTGTTTCACCATAGCAGTGTGTGAATTATTAAAACCTAGAGGGCATGAATGAGCTGAATGAGAAATAGAAAAGCAAAAAATGAGACAGAATGAGGACTTATTGTTTTCTGTGTGTTTCATTGGTGGGTTTTTATTAGGTCTTTTTCTGACTCTCGAGTCCCACGACTGCGTGGATGAAACAGATGCTGCCGCAATTTGTGAGTGAAGCACTGAGGCTCCAGCCTGTCCTTAGAGTTTTTAAAGGAATATTCAAGAGCATTCATGAATAGTGCAAAGGACCAAACAAAGAGAGAAGAGAAAATGGTGGCCGTATGCCATTATCTTTAGAAATTGTCTGTTTGTGAACAGAGATGCATTGACATAATAAAAAATAATTTTTATCAAATCTCTGGAAGCACCTTCAAAAAAAACAAAAAAAACAAAAAAAAAGAAATTATTTCCCTCAAAAAACTGCTCTTCAACTATTTATTTAGGCAAAAATGTTGCCAAAAAATAATTAACAAAGGAAAGCTATGCACTTCAAACAAAGACAGAATTACATGTAATAAACACATCCATGAAAGACCACATACAAACTCAGACACCCCCAAAATATGCTGAGCAGTAAGGTGACACACATTTACTGCTGATGTTGATGACACGGTACAGCAATGTACAGGCACTTAAAAAAATAGGAAATACTGTTTAAATAGTACTAGGTGGGTGTATTTTACATTCAAAATGAAACCATATTTTATTTTCTGTCCAAATATTAAGGATATCAGAAATGTTCCACTGCAGCTCAAAAAAAGACATTGACACAGGCAATAAATTAGACAAAACATATCTATCTCCTTCACAATAAGAACCTGACACATATAAATCATCAAGATATAAATATACATAGTGCTCATCTGTTTGTGATTGCATGCACAGTTGGTAGCTGACAGAATCAGCAGCTGCTTACCTGTAAAGACAGAATAAACAAATAATATCTCATCAAGACTACAAGCTCTAAAATTTAGGGATTTAGACCTCTAACCTCGGCCTTGAAAATGTAGCAGCTTGTAGGCAAAAGGAAAATCAAATTATTGACACAATTTATAGTGTAAATATAGTGCTGGAGATGCATAATTCAAATCATGTCAAGACAAAAAGTATTATTCCAAAGGGGTAAGCACAAAAAGTAAACATCACCAAAGTGACTTGGTAAGGGGTTGAATGTGGCAACGAAGACATGAATCCAGCACTTCCATTCAGTACCTCCCACACTACGAGGCACCTGTCTACATGTTGCAGTTCCATCTCCCCACCAGCAGGGTTCTCTAGCACTGAGACTCAGCATACCCTTCATCCTGAGGAGGCCTCTTTTTTAGGCTGTAATACCCATCTTCATCCTCCGAGTCCTGGACAGACCAGAAAACAAGTCAGTCAGCTAAGGCTTCAGACAGACAAACAAATACAGAGCCAGACACAAGACAACTAAAATGGAAAAATCAATATTTTATAAACCCTCAAGTCTTTTTGTCTGACATAGAGGGCATGTAAAATTAAACGTGAAATGGATCTGGAAGACATGTCTCATTAAGTTATTTATGGGTTGGATGACAGTGTGGTATAATGAAACGTTCTGTACTGTACCATCATATATAGGTCACAGCATGAGGCCCTCTTTTCTTTGGCCCCCGGTGGGTGGAAGCCATACTCCTCTCTGTTAATGAATGCAGAATGAACAACATGGATGTTTAATAATGACACTAATCACACTCACAATTTCCATGAAAGGGCTTGTCTGTTACATTTTGACACTGTGCTGTAAATATACAGCAATATACAAAACATATAGTAGGTTCATCAGGCTACAGCTCATCATTCATCATTCTCATACTGATTAACAACCAAAACTATTCGAATTTGGTGCAAAGATTCTCACTCAGAATTTTTTTTTTCTACATATTGAAAGATCAGTTTAACATTTTGGGAAATTCGCTAGTTAATTTTCTTGCTTAGAGTTTAATGAAAAAGAAGTTGGTATTTCTCTCATGTGGGGTTGGACAATAGTCGTTTTTCCTGGTTTTAAAGTTGTTGTATTTTTTCTCTTTTTTTAAAACAACTTTGTCATATTTGCTTAAACTGTCACTATATCAACACAGAGGTACATGAGATGGATACTCTATGAAAAAAATAACATTCCTCTACGTACTCTCTTGCCTTGTAGGATGGAGTGGCAGCACATTAACGAAAATAACCAATAAGAGCCAAAGAGTCTCCAACACAGCTGTCAATCATGTCAACGCTCCTGAAACTTTGGTCAAACTGTAAAACTAGGCAACAGTGACCAAATATTAATTAAGATTCTGTTACTGCATTGCTTATCTCTCACCTCAAATGTTTTCAGAAAGATATTGTTTTGTATAGTTCACATGCCATTAGAAGCAGTTAGAAGAGGAGAGACATAATCTTTTTCACACATTATCAGTCTCATGTTCTTTAAGAATATAGTGACTGCAAATATGATAAAAGTAATAAAAAGTCATAAAAAGTTACCAACAGCATTACTGTGAGGTCATTTTCCAGACTGAGGTAGCTGCTCTAATATTTGCTTTAATCCACTTAGTCATTATATCCATATTACTGATGATTATTTACCCCAAATCTCATTGTGTCAACATTTTGTGAAAGCACCAATACTCAACCCTACAGTATTTGGTGTGGTATTTGATTTTCTCCATATTGCCCAGCCCTACTCTCACATGTGCCTTCATAAGCTTGAACCAGCAGTCAGTGTGGAAAAATGGAAACAAGGGGGAAATAGCAAGCCTGGCCCTGTATGAGGTTAACAAATCCTGCCTGCCAGTCATTCTAAAGCTCACTAATAAACATGTTGTATCTAAAAATGATATTTTTCTTCTTTAATGGGTTGTATTTCTTGACCACTATTTATGCTAAACTATGCTATACAGCTGTTGTCTCCATCTTCATATCTATTTTCAATCTCTCGGCAAGACAGCAAATAAGCCTGTTTCCCAAAATGCCACATTTTGTTTTAAAAGATGTGTTCTGTTCCCTGCTGTAAGAGGAAACCTGAGTGCAGTTTGCAGTTAACAGTCATCTCATTGTGGTTTAACACAAAGGAAAGAAAAATGATGAAGAGGTTCAAGCAGTGCTGCAGATGAGACAGAGTACCTTGATAAATTGCCACACGAAAAGAAGAAGAAAAAAATGAAAAAGATATGACAGCTGCAGAATGGTCAAAATAGTCTATATATATATAAATATATAGAATTAAAAATATATATATATATATATAAATACTGGGCCTAGAGAGAACTTTAGTTGCTACCTACTGTTTACATAACCCTGTCATTATTTATGCAAACTGTTAAGACATGTATTACAGAGTGTCACTGGCTTGTTTAACATTTATATTCCTGTATTACGCCAAGCAAAAGAGAAATACCAGCTCCTGTGTGACTGCAGACCACAGGGAGTAACACCGCTACACAACACACCAGCGTGCAGATCAGCTAATTACAGACTTTAGTGCTGGACTCCTCACAGATTCACAGCACCTTTCTACAGCAAGCAACCCAACTGAAATCAAACATTTAACTCAAACTCACACTCTTGTTTTACCTACATCAAATTTGCAATGCAGAGACATTTATAACCATCACAGTCTGCGGTCTCTACTGTTACCCCCTGCAGATCCACAGCACTGATTGATTGATTAAATCCACTCACCCCTCTGTGACCTCTATAGGCGATCTGTAGACCTTAGACTGGTTGTTCTGTTTCTTGGGACAGAGCATCCGTCCAATCAGAATGAGGGTGATGATGGCGGAAGGGAGGAGGATGAAAGCGAGGAGGACCGCAACATCAGAGAAGCGAATGCTGGGTGCTGGGGAGGAGGATGTGAGGTCATTAGAAATGCATTAACAAGCTGTTTATGACCACACTTACGCATTAATTACACAGACATGCTGCACAAATACAGATCATACAGCACATACAGCAGTTCTACATATGTCACTTTATGCTAGCAGTAAATAACCACTTCTTACCAATTTAGAGGTGAAAACATGTCTACATCCAACACAAGACACACTATTATTATTTTTTTAAAAAAAAGCAAAAAAACAACAACATGCCCTTAAAGCAATGGTTCAACCTTTTGGGAAATAAGTTTTTTTGCTCTCTTGCCAAGAGTTAAATGAGAAGACTGGGCCTTGTTCACCAACCGCTCTTCAGAAGAAATTTCTTCTCAAAACCCATTTACAAAATTTTCACAAAGATTTTGTTCTCAGGTAAAAACAGAATATTTACACACAAAAGAGCACTCTTACACACACTTTGTGCTGACAAGTTTGCGCATAAAAATGGGTTATCGATTTTACTGTTGTATAATATTATAGGATATATATTACAGAAATATTTTTATAACATGCAATATTTCACTAACATGTCAAGACATATCCATTATAAGCTAGAACATACATGCTACCATAATGCATGAAGTTTGCGGTTTCAGCATTCCATGCATGTTTTCGTGTTATTTTATATCCACTCCTGATGCTACTAAATATGACAGCTTGTTTGGCGTCAGTTGAGCATTAATTCTCCCAACTTTTCTTCATCTTCAGTCTCTGTGTATTTACAAGGTCCTGCAGGTTTGTGCCCTTTTATGCTTTCAACTTATGAGGATACCTGTGTGGACAACTCTGGGGTTTAAGAATTTGTCGTGAATCAGACTTAGACTTTTCTGGGGACCTTTCTTAAGGTCAACTATAAGAAAAAAATTGTAAGAAATGGCAAATGTGGTACACTGATATTACCTCATGTCTGTACGGTAAATATAAAGTTGGAGCCGGCAGCCTATAACACTGAAACCAGAAGGAAACAGCTAGCCTTGCTCTGCTGAAAGGTGAAGCACCTATAAGGCTCATTAAAATAACATGCTTTATCTTATATGTTAATCTGTTAAAAAACAAACTGTTGCTTTTAAAACTTCTGTCATCTCTTATCTTAGACTTGTTTGTAATCAAATTTAGGTCATAAACATTTAGAGCAGTCTGTAAAAGTCAGTAACTTAAATCTGATGTTATCCTCCACTACGTCCCTGCCTCTAACCATCTACTGCCTGCTGACGGCAGAGCAAACTTATTTGTAACATCATGACAGGCTTCCATAAACACTAAATAGATGTTTGGATTCGACTGCTATCTAAAAAGTATGTGTCTGGCAGTGGAATTTTAAACTTCCTCTTCTCGGCCCCGTCTCCGCACATACACAGTATACAATTTATTTTAGGAAAAGCCAAATCCAGACACCTGAAGTTAAATAAGGACAAGGACTGACAGGGATTAAAAATCATACAGGAAGAGCAGGTACATCTGATTATTTATCAAAGAATGCATTTAAATGGGGTCATAAGAGGCCAGATTTGACTACTACATCACATGCATTCAAGTGTGCAAACAATTGAAGTAAGCCCTATTGTAAGGCTAAATATGCAGGTAAAAAAAATTGCATCTGTGCACGTGCACCATCTTACCTTTTGGTGTGACAGTGAGTACAGTGTAAGAAGTCGGGGACCCGTGGACATCAGGGGGGTTTCTGACGGAGCATGTGTAGGTCCCATTATCTTTCAACGTGGCGTTGATCAATAAGATGGAGGCTTCCCCGCGTGCTGGGATCCCCTCCCACTTTATTCGGCCAGCAAACTGACCATCGAGCGGAGGGAACGCCCGTGAAGAGAAGTGGAAAAACTGGAGATGGTAAAAAAAATGTATATTTTATTTGTTTAATACGTGTGAGTGTGGTAAAAAAGAATGTGCCATTGCCAAGGGTGTAAAATTATATTGAAATAAGTCTTGCAGTGCTGGGAGGAAGGAGAAAAAATTTAATTGCATGGCCTTGGTGACTAACGCAACTGGCAAAGTAAGATTCAAGTGAGAAGAAAGGAATGCTGACGCACAGTAATACATTTCTTATTCACTGTTTCAGACTTGAATTGCACTCTCACTTATAAACACCTCAGTAAACTGTAACTTAACAATCAGTTCCCTTCTTCAGAGAGCGTTTAGAAGAATCATCACTCCTAAATCTAACTTATCAGTTCCCTGCCTGAGGGAAAGAGTCTCTTGCAACAGGTGGTGGGACAGATGGCAGTGGGACATTTTCTTTTGGCAATATTGTCGATAGCAGAGTGAAGAGGGCTGCCTGTTCAGCCGAAGAAATATGAATAAAAATCTGATCAAGCACAAGGCCAAGAAAATTCACGCGTGTGCGTGAGTCTCGCTGAGAGAGAAAATCTGAAACACAGCGTTCTCCAAATCTGAATTGACCTCACAATTTAACCTTTACCACATGAGTGTGTTTTCAACAGCAAACTCCATCTCGTCGTGACTCCCACGTCAAGCTGACCCAGAGCTCTTCACAACATGACATCAGGAGTACGAGTGTGCTGTGTGTGCAGGTGGAGAAGGGGGAATGGAAATGTGGAGATACTACAGAATGTTTTCACAGAGTAAACTTAAGAGTGTAGAGTTAGTTTTTTTATGATGCCCTGGTGAGTCACCAGGAACCAGCAAGTTGGACGAAACAAAACTGAAGGTAAAAACTTATAAAAGCCTATGAAATTGACACATGGTTAAGTGGAGGGAAAAGGAAACAAAGCGGTTGATTTTGAGTGTATTTGCTTTCACCTTTTAACTATTAGTCTTAGATACTGCTTGTATTCTGTGGTTTCTCTCATGTTGTTGTTTTACCAATTGTTTAATTTCTATGCATTTTATCTAAATGAAAGTTAAAAGAAAACAGTGTGACAAAGCAAAAGACAAGCCAACAAATTATTACAAGTGAAGCCGACCTACAGTTTGGCAACAGCTTAACACTGTACTTACGTTTATATACCCAACTGGTATGAATGAATGCAAAATCTGGACAGAAGGACTTTTAATATGCCCAATACACACCGAGAATGAAAAGTTAAAATTTTAGCTGATTTTTCAATGGTAATTGCTGAATTAAGGGAATACTTTGCTGGTTTTCAACCACTTTTGTATCATAACAATGCGAGTAATGCTCTTCTCTCAACACAAATCCTAGAGCTAGTAAAAGTTTTGTGTTATCCAGTGATTGTACTTCTGCATTTATTTATATTAAATATATGTAAACCTGTATTTAATCAAGAGAGACCTGAGTACATTATAAAAACATAAATCAAACAATTTAAAAAGTACAGTATCAGTCACTGTAAACAGAATAATCTAAAATAATTTTAGAAAACCATAAATTAGAATAGAGCAATATAATACAACAATGAGTCAATTAAAACAAGTTAAAAACAATCACAGTTAAAATCAGTCAGGATTTTGACTAGATCTTTTACCTGACCCAGCGTAACCAGAGTATCAAGCTTATAACCGTCACCGTGGATACAAAAAGTATTGAGTGAACTGAGCGAAAGCACAATCCCTCAGTCACTCTCCCTCTCTCTCTAATGTAGATCAAACTCAAATCAAACCATGAAAAAAGGCGGTGCTGATCAAATATAAATGTATCAATATTATATAGTTATAATATATTGATTTTTTACTATATTGCCCATTTCTTGCCCTAAAATGTCTTCGGAAACATATTTTAGTGCACCGTTTAGTTGACATATGAGAATCCATGAGCAGGAAGTGGACACAACACCGTTTCCTGTATTATAAAAATGCAGGCTGAAAAATGTTTCCAGTAACAACTTTATCTGACTCTTTCACTGTAATACAAGATTGCTTGTTACCATCCACCCACCAGATTGTTTCCTGTTGAAAAGCATTCCAGCTCACATTATGTGACCCACTAATTAGTTTTCTCTGGTCATATAGCACCAATTTCAAAGGAATTGACGTCTTTCTACTGCATAGACAGTCAGTAATTAAATGAAGAGACCATTTTTCCAGCAGTGAATTTCTTCTTCAATTATATTTCAGACTTAAACCACTTGAATTGTAAAAAGGAACAAAACTTGTTACATGAACAGAAAGGGAACTTTTACATTAAGATAAGGAAACAGTAATGTAATATGAGTGGCTGGTCATTACTCTTTCCACTATGTCATTTTCTGAGCTGGCTGAGTCAGATAAGGAACATGAAGACATCAAGAGGATTTTAGATTATTTGCAGGATAAGATCAGAACTGCATGGCCTTCATCTGCGCTCTCAAAGCACAGCATAAGGGAGTTATCGATTTCCCTGAGAAAACACTATGGATGTTTTTGCATCCAGCCAATTCATGCAGCTCCTTTCATATTAGACCTGAAGGGCCCTATTTTAATCACACAGGCGCAACAATAAATGCAGAGAGACACAGGCTGTGTAGGCATCTCCAAGCACAACTGCAGTTTGGCTAATGTAGGTGCAGCGGTGCAAAGTGCAAAAGGGCTGAATGAAGGTGAATATATATCAGAGGGTGTAGTGATAAATAAATTCAATGTCAGCCAGCTACATCACTTGTCTCATTGCTCTGAAACAGCTGCAGCAATCACACTGACGCAGATGATAACAGCTCAATAAATAAAAAAAAAAAACCTATTCTCCAGGAAATCAGTTCCTGTCTGGAGCAAAACAATGTGAACACACAGCACAACAAATCTGCAGCCGCAGGCAGATGATGTGGGGTTTTTTAGGTAGAAAATTAATGCAATGATGAAACAAGCAAATAATCAAAAAATTGTTTGAGGAGGCAGTTTATGTGCTGGCATCAACACAACACTGTTTCAGTTACATCATATTGAAAAATGTGACACAGCAGCATTTGCTTTATAATGCAGCTCTAGTCTAAAACACGAACAGCTTTTTTATGTTTTGATTTGGGATTTTTTTAAGAAATGGAGCGTCTGTGCAGCTTATATTAATGAGCTCAAGTAATCCAAGGTCTCTCCCATAAATGGCGAGAATATCGAGCTGGAACAGACCAGATATGTGCGCAGAGGTGTGTGTGGTTATTCTGTAGCAGCAGTGTCATTTCCACAGTAGATGCAGTCTGTAATGGCACTGACTCTAGTGCTGCACAACTCAAATTGGATGCTGCAGATTTGTCAACATATGTGTCCCGCTGCCTTCAGATGGCTGCAGGAATTTAATGAACTGAAGGAGAAGCTTTTGACTCAATCAGCGGCAGACAGCTGCAAATACAAATCAAACTTTCGGTGGCCTACTAGAATAATGAAATCAGTGGCTTTTTCAGTCCACTGGATACTTTTTGTTGTTGTTGTGAGATAAAAATTGAAAGTTTTATCTTATTAGATAAAATCTATGTTAACATAGGTTCCCTTTAGGGGTGTAATTTGCAGTTAAAAAGTGATAAATCACAATATATCACAGGATGTATTAGTCAGCATATTATAAACCATCTAAAGTCACAATAATTCTGTGTCTTTACTTAAGTGTTGTGATGCTATTGTATTGTTGGGCCTCTCAGCCTGATAAGACCATCTTGATTAAGGATCAAAAGATTATCAGCCTCGCCGATTAATGGGGCTTTTATTTGGCATTTTGCCGATTATCTATATCAGTATTTATTTTAATAAACGCTGGTAAAATGAATTAATTAAAAAGTGCAAAGAAAGCGTCAACAGGGAAGGAACTTTTACTTTGTAAAACATCATGCAGCTATTTCTATTTATTCATTTTTTTATTTAAATTTTTGCTTGACTTTAAAAAGAAAATTGGTTGCTGGGAACTTGCTGTATATAATGTTGAAGATTTCACTTTTAATTTAATTTAATTTAATTTAATTTAAAAGTCTGCAGCTAATCAGGGACTTTGTTATATTTCATGACATAGCAGGCTACTGCTCTCAAAACAGTAAGTGCTAAATCTAACATTAGCTTTTACAGTAAT
This sequence comes from Plectropomus leopardus, assembly GCF_008729295.1. NCBI lineage: Eukaryota > Metazoa > Chordata > Actinopteri > Perciformes > Serranidae > Plectropomus > Plectropomus leopardus. The sequence goes on along the minus strand of NC_056467.1, from coordinate 6,790,695 downwards.
TGAGTGGATAACAATAATAAAACGAGGACAAAAGGATGCATTTGCACAGTTTCTCTGAGGACAATATTTTTTTGCTGTTTTTCTGACTGGATTTGGCAAAACCTTGATTTGTTAACTGACTCTGTTGGTGGCGAAGATGTTCCCCGCAAGAAATGCATGTTTGTTGCTGTGTTTGATTGCTTTGATGTCAGAGCAGATAAGAGAAGCATCAGAGCTGGAGATCACAGCCATGCAGATCACAATGCTTTGGACATACATCAGGGAGGTCAGCTGATATTCAGCAGTCCAGAGGCAGCTGGCTGCGAAATGACAAAAAAAAAATTGTTGGCAACACTAGTGTATCGCGAAAACCCCATGGGAATCGTTGTCTACAAGGTAAAAGTCATATACAAGTGGTAAATATAAATAAATAGCATATTTTATACTGTCAATGTCTAACTGCCAATGTATTTGTGTTGTAAAGGAGCAGACACTAATGCTAACATTAGGATTGGCTGTAGGTATTTGTCCGTCAAAAGCAAGTACTACTGGCGAATGAAATCATTTGGGAAGGCAGAGAGTCCACACTGATGCAGAAAGAGAAACAGAGTGTTGAGCTCACATCATCAGGATGGTTTTACCAGGCTAGAGAATCCCACCCCGAGCTGTTCTGAGACCTCTATTCTTAGTGCAAACTCAGTCTACCAAAATACCAATAAGTATCTTTGTGCTTCCTCATTTGAATGAACCTCCCACCACAATGCTCCTTTCCTCACACCTGTGCTCAGTGCACTCTGAGCTGGGAACCAAAATAAAACACAGATTAGCAAAGCAAATTTCAAGGTCAAAAAACTGTCTGCGCTGGTCATTTCACCACCTGCAAAATAGGGAACCAAAGTCTTCCAAAAAGGTAAAAAGCAACTCTAGGTAAAAAGCAACCTCCAATAAGTGGATGTTGAAACAAGCTTGGGTAGCACTGGGAAAGCCATTCAGGATGCCCCTCTGTGACTATCCTAACATAAATAATAGGTCCTGCAACTGGCATGTTTCAGAAATGGGGGACAAACTATTTTGGGTAACACAGATAAAATCAACACAATTAACAGATTCAGAGGATGTGATATATCTTGGACGCAGGTGAGCAAAGCAGCTGAGCCTCTTTGAGATAATATCCTAATGAATATTACTCCACTGGCTCTTTGCACAGCATTAAAATGAAATTAATTTCCATCATTTTTGAGATAATCATGTTTTCCAGTGTTTTCTCATAAAAAAAAAAACTAGATGGCACTCAGAAGAGAGAATATCTCTGTTACTGCCAAATAGCCGCCAAGTTAATCAAGTCTTCTTCGCCCTATATTCAAGCTTTCCAAGTCTCATGGAATTAATTACAGGGAATAAATGAGTACAATTTTTGACAAGATCTAAAAAAAATCAATAGTATAGGCTTTACAAGTTTCCAATTCCCAATTTGCCAGAAAAAAACTTCACTAACTAGAACTATACATGCTGCACAAAAAACAGAGCATACTGAGACATAGAAAGGATGTATTTACAGAATGTAATATATTTTGTACATAAATGATCTCTATGGGAAAATCTGAATAACCACTTGGTTGTATGTCTCTGCAAAACCTGCCAGTTGCAGTCTACATCCATGTCTGTAAACACTCAGCCATGACAGTAGACAATGCTTCAAATATAGATGTTGTTGCTAAGACGCTATATAATATGTGGATCCTTCACACACATCCTGCCCCTGGCAGATTTTTACAAATAGCACAATTTCAAGGCGGACACCAAAGTTTAGTGTCACCAATTTAGAATCTGACCAACTGTCTCCCCTTCTGTTCCTGAGTTATGACGTTAAGTAATGGCAGGAAAAGTGTTTTTGCAGAACATGATGATGTCACAGTGAAGCTGACCTCATCTCCTCATAATTTTATCCTATTAGACATTTTTTGTGAAACTTTGTCATAATTTGAAGATAAATTCTGGAGTTATGGCCAAAAAGATGACTTTTAGATGCCCCAGTGCACTGGACTTTAGACCACAAAAATCCAATCAGTTCGTGTCTAAGTGGACATTTGTGTTTTAGAAATCCCCTCAAGGTATTCTTGAGATATTGTTTGGGCAAACCCAAAAACTATCGCTGGTGCAGATGCATAAGTAGACTTCTGTCTTATTTAGAATAATGTAAAGTCTGTGTTTGTTCATTCGGGTCTCCTCATAGCAATGTAGCGTATACAGTATATAAGTGTAAAAGTGTTTTGCAGAAGACTTGATGTAACAGTGCAGCCTAAATCAAAATCATGCAAAAATGTATGCCTGATGTGAGGACAGTACATTTACTGCCTATGGGTTTACACACCATGAACAATGTCAACATGGATAACTGTGTATGGCTTTTCAATAAACCGAGAATGGGGGAAAAAGCAAACACAGAATCACCTGAACAATCACTGACACTGATACAGTTTTATGGTTTTACAACAGTGTGTCTTTCAGCTGCAACTTTCTGGGAGGCTTGATTGCAGGCCTGGCCGATCATTCTAGGACTTGGCAGCCTACACGAGAGCCGCTTCAAGTAACTGACTACGTAAGAGTCTGCTCAGTCTGGAATCAAACATTAGGCCCGCCGATCCTTTTAACTCATAAGAAATGCAGCAATGCCGCCAAGGATGTTGGATTGTTTTCAACTAGGGTCAACCATTCTACTAATCTATATGATGATCAAGACAAAAGCTTCCACTGACTTGACAAATTAAAAAACAGTGACTAAACGAAGTTTTAGATCATCTTAATAGATTTATTTTTAGCATTATTCAGCAGAATTCAATTGCCAACTCCTCCAATTACCATCGGCTTTCACAGATATTTGACTGAACATTCAGCCTCTCTCTACTCCAATCTACAAAATTAATTCTCATCAGGACTGAGGTAATTATGCAAGTCACTGAAGCACTGCAGCAATTCAGATTGACACTAAAGCTTTGGCTGCAAAATTATATTTTCTGATGGAGCTTTTCACATGCTTATTCATGGTCTTTCCCAGTGTGATATACGGCTGGGGACACACAGGCCAACAAAGCAGCCAAAACTGCTAATGAAATTGGATGGAAAGTAAATGAAGGCTTGGAAATAGAAATGAAAAACTTCCAGACTTGGTTCCATCTATGGGCAGCATCAGGAAACTGCCACACAATGTGTATCTGTGATAAAGAAAATAAACTAGTCGGGCTGGGTCAAAAGAAATGCAGGCACCGGTGTACAGCTTTTCTTCATTTAGCAGCTGGCACACCTCTTTACTAATACCTCTACGGTTTCGTGAGGTAATATCACGCTATCTGCTGACTGACACACACGTGGATAAACACCCTGTCAATGAGTCCTTCCTCCTCTCCTCCTCCTACACACTTTTAGACCAGACAACTCTATCTTAATGACTAAACCAACAGCACTCCATATCAGCTGAGCCACAAAACATTAGCTTCCACTTAACTCTGAGTGCTCCTATAGGAAATGACGGCATATAGGGTTGCACCTACCACACTATGGATTCTCATGGTCCAAATGCAGTTATAAAGAACCACACTTGATGGCTATCTTCAAGTACAAATGGAACTGCTTAAATTATGTGGTGGATTTTTAGTGGATTGGTCGCTGAAACTTAACCCGGGAGTGTGCGGGGTAAGAGGACTGAGTGCAGTTATGGGTTGAGATGGATACATCCAAACGCATTTCGAACAAGACCACGAGACCACCACAGAGAAAGGCGTATGATGGGAGCGGAACAGCCGGGGTTTCCTGAAGAGGCCTCGGGAAGAGAGAAAGGCTGGGCTCGAATGTGAATGGGTAAAAAACCTGGACCTCAACAGCTGCTGACAAATCAAAGTTGTAGAGTGGTGCAGGTCCTAAACCCTGAAATGAGTTGGCATTTTAACACTCAGGGTTCCCGTGTCTCAAAGTCAGTGGTGTTTTTTTATTGCCTAATATATGGTCTGTGGTTAACACAAGAGACTTGCTTGTTTTATTCAACAACATTAAATGCCAGTAAATACTCAGTTCGTAACTTCTGCGGCTTTTAGATTTCCTAAAAAAGGGGATTGCTAACAAGTGGTTAAATGATACAACAAAATCACCACACCATACAACTCTACAGCCTCACTGTGGGGGCGTTGTTAAGTCATTCAACTGCAGTGAAGTTCATTCATAGTGTAGCATTAGCCTTTTACTACTGACGATTGCATACACACATTAAAATGATAAAAATGGTGTTAATCTGATGAACAAAATGTGTAAGTGTCTTAACCTTTTGTTTGCCACGGGCTTTATTTTCCGCAATAATCTGAACTCTCTTTTCGTCAAGAGAACCAAAGTCATGCTGACTTCTGTGTTGGCCAGAAAAATATTGTCATCCCTGATAGACTCTATTGGCACACACAGTATCTACACTGAAACTGAGACTGAGCTGAGCTTGCTTGAGGGCGCAGGTAGGTAGGTGTAGGTTCAGATATCAACAGAAGTCACGCTGGCCAAGAATGCAAATAAAGCAGCCAGATATTCAAACATTGCATGATTGTACAGAGTGAGCAGAGGAAGTCACATACATGTACTATAATTATGGTAAGTAGGACGTCTGAGAAGTTAAAAGGAAATAACTTAGTGGAGCCTTAAGTTTCATACACATTATATTTTTCATAACTAACTAGAGCAACACTTATGATTGCTTTCATGTTTAACAATCTGCAGATAATTTTCTTGATTGTTTGACTTGTCATTTAGTGAATAAAATGTCATGAAATATTTGTTTACAGTAACAAGATGATCTATTAATACCAGCTTTATTTCTTTTTAAAATATAAACGGTGAAAAATGAAAATCTACATTGTTTATAAGTGATATCTCAAACCAGTGTATTAAATGTTAAGAGGTAAAGGGACATTATGACACTGTTCATGGGGAGGTGCACTTTTCAAAGATTTTTAGAATAAAGCAGTGTTTTATGTTTTATTATATTGTTAGCTACTATATTCGTTTTAAGTACAAGTTATGGTTTTGTATTTTGGTTTTTAACTACTGTATGTAACTATGTAGCTTAAGAGGTGAGAAGAGAAAGTTACATATTTAAAGTACAAAGCAATGACTTAAGTAAGTTTGAAAAAACTGTTCACCAGAAATAGTTTGTATCTAATCTATGTTAATGTATTTTCTATGTTTTCGTGCCTTTGCTTTTCTTTAATGCAATTTAACCTATATATATATAAATATGTAAATCTGTGCGGATATATGCAGATATACTGTATAGTATGTGCAGGATTTTATTATCCCTTTTGGATTATGTTTTGTATGTCTGACAATACAAAAAAAGCATAAAAACAATGGTAGTACAGGTCAGACAATAGTGTAAAATGTCCATCACCATTTCCCAGAGCACAACGTGACATTTTCAGCTGTCTTGTTTTATCTGACCCACACCCAAAAATATTCAGTTTACTGTCATAGTGGGCAAAGAAACCCAGCACATACACATATTTTAAAGGCTGAACACAGTGATTTTTGTTTTCATTTTTGCTTAAAAATAACCAAAACATTTAATTTGTAATATCATCATAATTCTCAATTTACTAAAAAAAAAAAAAAAATCAACAAATTCTCTCAGCTTGTTTGATATATTAATATCATCCAGTGCAGCCACAGATTTTTTCCCACAGTTAATGTGATAAATGTGTGGTATACTTACTGTCACCGGTGGCCCTCCAGTCTGGGGCCTGTAAGACCAGTCAACAGTCATCTTACTTGTCGGCCTACTGGTGGAAGTGAAAGTGCAGGACAGTGTGACGATATCCCCTTTAGATGCATGGAGTTCTGCTGGGGTACTCACTGTGATGGAGGAGACTAGGGGCAGGCCTGCATGTGAAATAGTAAGAAAGGAGGAGCAGAAAAAAGATAAACACAGAGTGTCACAGAGGAGAGGGGTCAAAAAGAAAATGGAAAAATGTGAAGAAGGCAGATTGGCATGTTTAGGTGAAAAGAATAAGAAAAGAGAGCAGAGAGGAAATAGACAAAGAAAAAGTAGGACACATTGTGAGTGATACTTTAATTGCTTACTGTAAGCAAAATAGTGAATAAACAACCTGATAGCATCTACAAATATGCCTACATTGTGTTAGCAAGAAAGTGCCAGCACAGCAAATTCGTCCTGATAGGCACTGAACTGAGAGACATCCTCATACACGTTTCTCACCGGCCTCTCTTGTTGTATCTCACAGACTTGCTGCACATCTGTCTGTCAGGGGCCTTCAGCAGCAGATAAAGCTACACCCCTGTGTCTCTAAATGTGTTTTCATTGTTATCACTTTATTCAGAATACCAGGGGAGGCCTGTCGGAGCAGTGTCTGCAACAAATGATACTAAAGGGATGAATTCTGCTGCTTCTTTTGAGAGAGCACCTCAAAATATTTAATAAGACTGAGTTATGACTAACTATTTCTAAATTATAAATGTTGGGTTCAGTTCATTTTATGTCATGGAAGGACAGCTGAAAACAAACTGACAGGGACAAATTCACCTCTCTTTCCTCCACAGCACAAAAAAACTACTGTACAAACTAATGAGTCAATTCAACTAGTCGTCATCATCAAGCTATTTTAAGGAATAAGACAAAACTGTGACCTGCTGGTGGTAAAACAGGAGGGTCATCAGTGTTATTAGAATGAATCATCTCGGGACCTTTATTTTCTATAGCAAAGTTTACAACAATTCATCTTACAGTTGTTGAGACACTACAGTGTGAACCAAAGGGGCTCGTCACCCTCTGAGCAGAGGATGAGATCAGCCGCCATATGAACAGTAAAGTTAAATGACTGTTATAGAGTGCATCACCCTGGTTTCCTCGTCTAAAAGCCTACAGGATTTTTCCATTGGATTTTGGATCATTGCAGAAAATAAGCTCTGTGGTAAACAAATGTTATGATATCTGACATGTTTAGATAATCTCCACAAATGAACATTACTTTCAGGATTTTTGAAGCCTGAATGTTATCACTAAAAGTAAAGAGCTTTTGCTAAGCTAAAACAAACACTACAGTTGCATCACCTTCGCTAGGAGGCTGCGCAGCTGTGCTTGACTTGACACCCCCACGCGTGCTTTATTTCTGAATTTTAGGGACACATTACTAAGGTTCTCTATCGCCATTTTGCTACTGTTTTGTTTAAATAGGGTTTCCAATGCCTATGCTAATGTCACACTAGAGGCGGATGCTGCTGTGTTAAACATCACAAACGTAACACCTCTTTTGCTTCTGTGATGCTGGCAAGATGTCTAAAAAACATAGAAGCATAACGCCAATATGTTTGGTTTATAAAAATGCAAAGGCAGCGTAAAGAAGGGACTTCATGTCGGCCCTTGGGTGCAATCTCTGTTTGAAAAGGGCTACCATCTGTGATATTTGTTAAGTGTTTTAAAATGGACACCTTGTCTTTCACTGAAAACCAAATCTACCCACGGGTACAAATCCAGTAACCTGAACCTGTCCCCTTGGCCTTTAAGTGAACCCATTGTGGAAAAGTGCCACATTTGCATGTAAACACCCCATTAGTGACATTAATGCAGAGTTGTTTTGGGGGCATAAATTAAACATCCCTCCATTTCAAAGCAAAGGCCTCAAACAGCCTTTTCTCCGAGGACGAAGCAAGAACAGAAGCCCAGCTATCATCTGATAAATCACACGGACACCACTGTTTCCATCTGAGACCCCAAAAGCCGTGATAAGGACAAACTTTATCTTACACTACAGAGTGTACAAGATATCGTCCAATCAGCCCGATTCATCTACTAAAGACCCCGGGGTGAGCGAGTCCACAACATGAACAAAGCTATCTCTTCCTGAAAGTGGAGATCAAGAAGAGGAGCCTTGAAAGCCGAACAGCTCTTGAACTTGAAGACACGATAGTGCCAATCTTGTAATTAGTGGTGGGATGGGAAAGCTGGCAGCTCATCAGTGGCCATGTTGACACCTAGCTTCTACAACAAGTCTGGACTTTTAACATAGGAAAAAACAAAAAACAAAAATCAGAAGAAGGCAATATCACATTGTGAGAGTTTCCTATCTGTCTTGATGTGACCCTGGCAGGAGAAACTGGCTACATCCTGGCAGACACTGTGCTCAAGTGTTTATCAAATAAAGACAAACCATAATGATACTTTATGTCCCCCGAGTTCTAAGATACACAGTTGCCATTGCTGCACATATCTGTCATTTTTATTCCTTCAAAAACAAGTCAGATGATTTCACAGCGAGGCAAACAGCCAGCCAGTTCAGAGCCATGTTTGTAATGTAACTGGCAAAAAGACAGTGCTCTTAACTCACTGCATACCAGTTGTCAGAATCCCTCGGAGCCTGGCGTTTTACACAGGCCTGATCCTGTATCGACAGTGGCAGCTCTCATAAAATTTAAGATTAGGATTTAAATGGGTTGTTTTGACTTATTCCTACAAAATTAGATCATTATTTAATGGGCACGCACTATAAACATGTCAGAGGTAGAGTTGAACACAACTTTATAAGGGATTGTACTTTATCAGAGTAGGGGGATGGCTGGTGTGTTGCTTGTTTTTGTTTGTTTGTTTGTTTGCATAACCCTCCCTTTATCGTACATATGTTAACCATATTTTTGAAAGTTTCCAGCTATGATAAATTGCGTGATTTTTTTAGATTTATTTTTCAGGATACATTTAAAACTCACTTGTGGGCTTTGTAGTTCTAATAGTACTGAAATAAATACAAAATACTACCATTTAAAGTTGAACGTCCCTCTCTTAAGCCAATAAAAAACATACCTTGCTCCCAGTGCTTGAAAAGTGATCTGAAGTGCCTCACCTGCTCCCCTCTCATAAATAAGGAACAGTCCCTAATGAGCTAATATTTACAGTATTCTCATGGGAATTTGCTGCAGCCTATGTTGCCATTTTAAACGCACCAGATATTAGCATCAGGCTATAAGCAGGGGAACTGCCTTAGCCACCTAAAAATAAAACATGGGCAGTCTTATCATGGCGTTTGATAGTGTTTGCAGAGCTGCTTTCATGTAGGTCTGGAAACGAAACGTGGGCCACTACTCACAGCGAGTTAACGTGACAAGAAATTAAGAGTTTCGACACTGTTATCGAAAAAATATAGCCCGGTTACTGTTACCAGCAGTGCCAAAAGTACAAAAACAAACAATCGAGTCATACAGAGTTTCGCTGTTGTGTTGAAACAGGAGCTCCGTGTACTCACCGAAAACACCGACCAAATACAGCAACGAGACCACATTCACAGCGATATTCCCCTGACGCGGTCGACGCATTTTCAGATGTGAAAACGGGTTCACTCGCATGACCATAAACAAAAAACACGTCCAAATTGCGTCAAAGCTTTGGAAAAATTCCGTCCATTATCTATTTAGTCATGACTCAGTCTCTCCGCTGCGCCTGCAGACTGCGGGCTGACTATCCTACCTGACAAACAGGTGTATCAGGAAGTGGCCGCTGGATCACTGGGAGTAAAACAACATTTAAATTTTCGGTTTAAATAAAGAAAGGATAGCAATTATGACGTCCGTAGTAACCGAACAGTGATTATAAATCAGCGAGGTTATATCTCACTTTTATATTAGGCTATATCAACTAGACTATTCAGCGTTTGGGAGAAGTTGCCAGAATGTAATTAAACTGGTTATTTCATTCATTTCCGTGGTAGTTAAACTAAATTTATATTTGCATAGTGATTCAAGAAATTAAGTTCATTTTTTTGTGACTTTTTTTTGCGTTGTAAACTATTGAAATTACAAACAATTTTGAGCCATGAATATAAATGATTGATTGTTTTATTATTATTATTACTTTTTAAATTAAATTAACTTTTTTAAATTATTATTATTGTCTTATTTTACCATACCTTATCTTCTTTAATAGAACCCACTTTTACCACTATTAATCAAGTATTAATTATTTATCTTTCATTATTATGACCTGTAAACAAGCACTTTTTGAAATAAAATCAATTAAGTGGCAGGCATGTGTGCTTTTTTAAAATTATATTTTGTTCTAATTTTGTATCACATGTAGGTTCTTTAAAAAAAAAAAAAAAGTAGGCTTGTTTGAACTGCTTTCCCTACATTTACTTAACCAAACTAGATTTCTCCCTGGGGTAGCTCTGCTGTTCAGTGGGAAGTAAATGGTAGCTTAAAAAGCTATGCTTTCAAAGTTGCTTCCCCAGCACTTCAACGACTTTAATATCCCATTATAAGATAGGTCTAATAAATAATTTAAATCCTTAGTTCCCATAAAATTGCTAAATTTGTGAAAGGGAGATTAACAATAGACTCCTTTTTTGAAAAACAACCTGTAGCCCATAACATAGTTAAATCATATGTCACTGGACAAAGTATAACAATAAAAATAAAATAATAATGGTAATAGACTAGTTCTTTTAAGGATAATTAGGCAAAGAATGTTCCTATGTATTAGCTTATGAAGATAATGTTGGTAAGTTACAAAGTTGAACTTATGACGCTGATCATGAGAGCATGAGACTCTCATTGACACACATCTTAAAAAATATAAAAATAAAAAAAAGCATGGGCTGTGCAGTCAACATAAACCATTTTAAAATATCACACATTCTTTTTACACATCTCCATCCCCCTCATGACCCCTCTATGTGGAGGCCTGCGGCCCAGTCCTCCCCTCATCTCCCCAGACAGCTTCTGTATAAAACTACCGATGCTCTTGTGGGACTCTCCTGCTATTTCTAGGTCCATTACTCCACTATCCCTGTCCCTAATCTCCTGTCTTTACTGATGTAATTATCTCTAGTGGGAGACGGTATTTGTTTTTCTATCCTTTGCTGGTTCAGTCTCAGTCTTGTGTAATGCTTTATCTCTCTGCTATGTGTTTATACAGACCCCTTTTGAAGTGTATTTATGCCTTAATTTGGTCTGGATTGTCACTCTTTACATCCATGTGGTCTGCCAGAAACATCTCCTCCATCCTGACAACAAGCTGTAGTTGTGTTGGCCGAAAAAGAGTTGCATCCTCTGTTAAGAGCCATCCACGCCAAGAACAATAACTGTAATTGTAAAAAGATAGTTTTTAAAATCATTCCAACTCAAGTGGATTGTGGAGTCCACACTAACGCCAACGAAAGTGGCAAACGATCACTCCGAGAGCGATTTCATGAATAATAGAAATAGTAACAGCCAATTAGAATGTGTCTTATTGAAACATCATATTCAACATAGAGCCTAATATCTACTTTTGACCACAAAATGTATGTTTTTATGTTGAAAAAGATGTATGCACTTTGCAGCATGTGCCCTGTGCCACTGTTTACAGAACATTCAAATCGTTATGGTAATAGTTATAGTGCTTGTTGTGGCAACCCCATTACTCTGGGCCCTGAAATACCTGTTTGTTTCAGATGTGTACTATAATCAGATTCAGTTCTCAGCAGACTTACCTTTATAGCTGGATGTTTTAGTTGGAGTTAAGTGTATAATGGCATGCATACAAAACAAAATATTTCCTGAGCAAAAAATCTGTGCTCTGAAAAAAGGCAAATTCTGCAGCCAAAACACATTTGATGCAGAGTTAATCACTGAGGAATATGTTTATTCCACATGTTAAACATTGTACCCTAACTTGAAAAATAAAAATGAAAAAGCATCTAGAGGCTCTCTAATAAGTGACTGTGAAATGTAGGGTTGCCATGCGATAAACAGAAATTACTCTCAGTGTATAACTGCAGAACTAATTTTTAATTTACTGCCAACCATGTGAAGATAATTCCTGTGAGAAAGCCCAGACAGTGAGATTCAGGCATCATAAAGATGAAATGTGTGTAAAATTATTATTGCGAAAGCAATGTTTTATCACTGTTTACCTTTACACAGACATCTAGCAATTTCATCATAGACATTTTTGCTTCATGCTTTTACCTGGCTGTACTTTGTGTATATGTTTCTTGCAAAAATTCAAATCTCTGTGGATGTAGAGAGAGAGAGTTAGGCACAGGCTTGCTCCTCCCTACATCCATTCATAAGCACAGTGTATCTGTTAACTGTATTATGTAACAGTTCCCACACAGAGGAAGGGGCTCTGCTTTTTGAATAGATGCTGAGTTAAAGGACTTGCCTTACCTGGGAGCTTTCACAACTTCTGCGTTCCACGGTGTTGGATTGTGTGCAATGACATTATGTAATCTGCATGAGTTTGATGGCGACTCCCAGTGCTCTGTTGGAGATAAACTCAACACACACACACACACACAGGCCATTACATTGTTTTATGTATTGTGTGTGTGGATACAGGGGCTCTCTGTCTGGTTGCAGTCGAGCGGTCTCAGTTTCAGCCGAAATCATCTCGGCCACAATGAAGAATCCCCCTTTTTACTGACTTTCTGGCGACTCTGGTCAACAAGAGACCCGTTCTTCTGTTGTCAACACTGGAGGGGACTAATAAAGGTGATTTAAATTGTTGGGGCCAGACAGTGTATGTAACCATTATCCTTCAGCCAAAAACGTGAGTCGTTCTGTCTTTTCAACATGCTGTCTATGCACTGAATAGTTGATGAAAAGTTGCTACAATACACTCGGTGTATTTTAAACATTTCACATAGAGAAACTTTTCTCAGGGCTGTTACAAACAAGTATGGCAGCATTATTCATATGCTGTAATAGCTATAGGAGGCTCTATACAGTACACTGAGATAAATAAAGCGGACTCTCTACCTTTAGAGTGAAAGGATTAGTTGTGTTTGAGTGCATAGGTGTGTGTATGGACAAATGGACAACTACTGCCGTCAATATCAGTCACAGTGCAGCATTTGGTCCTTTAGTAACGGTGATTTGTTTCCTCTTTACACAACTTGTCGTGCCAAGCCCGTATGTGTGTACATATGAGTGTGTGTAAGGATGTGTGAAGGAATTTAGGGCCTCTCCACATTACTGTGCCAGGTACAACCCATCTGAAGGTGTGGAATGCTGACTGAGAAGTGATAGAGAGATGAAGCAAGACAGAAACCAAGTGGGAGAGAGAGAGAGAGAGAGAAAGACAAACGAACTTCCTTCTTTGCTGAAGACACAAAGGCACAGTGTTTCCTTTTCTACCTTTATCAAACAACCACCACTTAAGTTTGTTCTCTACAAACATAATTTACATGTGCTGCATTTATTGTGGGAGAGAGTGGCTTATTAAAATAGTCATGAACAAGGAATGGTTAACACCTCTCCAAGGAGTTTAGTTCACCTCTCCTGCTATCAACCTGCAGAGGCAACAGACAGATACACAAATAAAGGTTAGTTTGAACTTAACATTCAATATGTTTCTCTTTTTATTTGGTAAAATGCAAAATCCATAAGCAGGAGGAGGTGGAAATGTTGTTGCTGTTTGGTCAGCAGCATTTATTTCCTTTTCTTTCCTACATTTGTCTTTTGGCAGCCACCAGAGAACGGGCATGAAGTTGCTGCACGCAAACTTGGTTCTGTTTGTCTGGATGGCAGTGCTCCAATGTAATTAAGTACATTTACTCAAGTATGTAAAATAATACATTTTGAGGTACTTTCTCTTTACTTGAAGTATTTTAATTTGATGCCACTTCCTACTCCAACTCCACAGGACATCAGGGGAAATATTCTTTTTTTACTCCGCTACGATGAGTTGATAACTTTAGTCTCTAGTTTCTTCAGATATTTAGAGTTTTGGATCCATACTTTAACAAAGTGTACCTGTGTAGCTAGAATATTAGTTGACTGATCAATTGACAGAGACATATTTCATCGTCTGGGTTATTTTTCATGCATGCAAATTATGTCCCTAGAGTAAAAAAAAAATGTAAGAGAAATGTTTAAGAGAGCCAAAAAATGTTCTCATATGAAATTCTTTTCTGGTTGGTGTTAGAAAAATCTTTGACACATTACATCTACAAAATGATAATTTACCTTGTCTGACTGGCTTATTGTTTCTGAGCACGACAAACTCTCATATCTGCTTATAAAACAAAATCCTGGACACCCACAATAATTACTGAAGTGGCAGAATTATTTAGAGGCCAAAGTCTAAGCTCTGTGAGAGTCATTAAGAGATACTTTGGCGATACAAACATGATTATCTGCAGACGCCACTGTTGTTTTATCGGTTCAACACCAGTGGCCTTTCTCTACAACAAAATGCAATTATTTAGCTTGGATAAACACACTCCGTCTCCCGCCCACCCCGTCCCTTTTTTTTGTTGTTAGTCAACCATGCACTACCCCCAACTGCACACTAACACACTTCAGCTCTGTCAGTCAGTAACTAAAGCTGCACCCACCAGAGATAGACTTTGATCAATGCGCACAAATAGGCCCACAAACACACACACACACACACACACACACACAGACACAGACACTCACACGCAGACATAGAGTAACATATTCACAGTCATGAACAATCCCATCCAATAAACAAGCAAACCCAGACTGCAGTCACAGAGGCAGGAATAAACATATTGGACCTGCAACAAATTAAACAGTGAGTCACTGCAGTAATGCTTACAGGTAAACAAGTGAAGAGCTCTGCAGACAGACACCATAAGCACACTGGAGGTAGTGCCTTCAAGATAATGATGCATAATAAATGATATAACAATATTCCTCTCTTACATAATAGATGAGTTCTATCAAATCTTACCAAGTTACGTGTGATCATTTGTTTCATGGGCCAACTGTCCACATCAAGTTTGTGTTGTGAAATACATGGGATACAATGTGATGAAAATTTTAAGGCATTTTTTTAATTAGAAAACCTTTTTTATTTTTATTTTTTAATAAAAGCTCTATAACAAAACATACAGTGACATTTAAAAAAAACGTGATAAAATACTTCTGGCTTATCTAAAAAAAATTTTTTAAAAAAGACAAAAAATAATCTATAAACATTTTTGCTCAGTATTACATCACAGGTATAAAATTCTGTCATATAAGGAAGAAAGACAGCCGTTACAATCATTTGTTAGTGATGCATTCACAGACACACAAGGAAACAGGCGCTCAAGGATGTTTCGCAATCAAAGGGTTTTCAGATCTGACTGTGCGCTCACACAGCACTCAGAGCAGGTGCGTTCACACAGGTGCTATTTGACTGATCAAGAGTTTTTGGCCTTCAGACTTAATGACAGCAACATCACATTTATGTTTTTTCATCCAAGTTATCTGACGTGACACAAGCCCCTCAGTCTACAGTTGGAGGATAAAACTTATTTTAACAAGTGCTCTGAGACTGGCAGGTATTATGCTGGTTGTGCAAAACTGACTGAAATGCAAGACTTACATTATTCAAAAAGACTGAACTGTAAAACTAAAATGTGTATTGTATTGTCATACAAAGGGTTCATATATTATCTTGCAAAAATCAACACAGAACAGTTTGTATGATATTTAATTAATTAGAGCCTCTAACAGTTAGTTTAAAGGGAAAAAATCATGATAGTTAACATGGTGTTATGTAGGTATGGTTAAAGGAAGTTAAGTTCAGGAAAATGTCATAGTTGTGCGTTGTCATGGTATGGGGTGGGGTTATGGGTTAGGATGCAATTACTTAACAAAAAGTTGTGTAGGTCAAGTTTGTGTAAATAATCTTATGACAGTTAGCAAAAGAATCTTAGTAGGACATTGTCACGTAATGTGGTTTGGTTCAAGGTATAGTTGGTAGTTACGTTATGAATTTAGATAGTTAGATTTAAGAAAATGTCATAGTTGGGTATTGACATGTTATGGGGTTGGATTAGGGTTCAGGGTTAGGGTTAGTACTTAATGTAATTTACATACTTAACATAAAGTTATTTAGGTTAAGTTTAGTAAAGTAACATTATGTGGGTGAGATTTAGGAAAGAATCGCAGTTCAGCGTTGTCACATTATGGGGTTGGGTTAGGGAGTAGGGATAAACCTTAACTTAAAGATGCATACTTAACATACCTTAAAATAACTTAAATTTGACTTGGTTTCATGAAAAACATGACCATCGGTTTCTTGGGGCAAAGTCCAGTGTTTGTTTGACCCATCTACCTCCATACGTGGACTTTTGCTCTTACTTCCTTCTTAACTCCTGTCAGTGCTTTTGTAAAGTGATTGCAGCCTTACCATACGAATTCTGATGGATTACTTTGTGTAGGTGTACATACGAACAACAGTGCATGGGAAGAGCCTGTGAAAAAAAATCCTACAGATTCAACATGATATTGTCCATTAAGTCAACCAGGGAATAGTTTGCAAAAGGTAGGTGCTCTCAAAAATGTGAAGGTCTTCATATGGCTCATCATGGCAGAAAACAACTTCCTCATTGTGATCACTTTCAATTGCACGTTGCAGTTGATTTTGCTATTGACACTCCACACTCCACACAAGATCCATGTCTAAAACAACAGTTACTGAACACAAACTGGCCTTTTTTTGTCTTCAGGACAGTAGCCAAGCCAGCTTCAGGATTGCATAGCCTTTCTCTTCTGAAGCCCTGCAGGTTAAATCCAGCACATCTTCCCTCAAACGAAGATTTCTGGACTCTCTCAAGAGCATAGTTACTCTACTTTTGATCCCGTTCCAAAGCCTTGTTCTTCATCGCCCTAGTCTCTTTGTTCCTATTCTGAAACTTTAAACAGAACTTTCTTTCCATTTTTCTCTCTTTCTTGAACAATGTGCTTATTTTCATCACAGCAGCAGCCGTAGCAGCACTCTCTTCATCTAGTCTGCACTTTGCAGAACTGTGGAATCCATGGCTGCCATCTGGGCATCCCTCCAGCGAGCTCCCTGGCTGGCTTCACATCTGTGTTTCTGTCTCTCCTGTCTGTCCCCACCTCCTCAGTCGGAGTCGTCTCCATCGTCGTCGTCGTCAGAGCTCGGGCCCTCTTCCTCTGAGGAGCTTGGATCTTTGGTGCTGGCCTCTGAGATCATGCCGTCTGAACTGTCAATCTCTATGGACGTCTCTGATATGTAGAGGTGGACGGCCCTCGATGGGTGGCTGGGACACACACGCACACGGGAGAGGGAGACATGCACCAGGGGGAGCGACATAGCACACACACACAGAGCAGGATGTGAATTCATGCATGTCACAATCATGAATTATTGATTCACATGCATGTGCATAAGTCATGCACAATGGGGACAGGACAAAGACAAGCAGACACACAGCAGCAGGGACAAAGGGTTAGTGTCACACAGGGTTAAGTCGTCCCAAATTGAGAGCGAAGGCCGGATAAAAATCTCTGTTTGCACATCTGCATCTGATTGGGGTGAAAATATTTCCTTCCTTTGCCAAGTTTTTCAATGACAGATTCGGTCTGAAGTCTGAACACGTGATTGTGCAAGATGACAGCAAAGACGTCATCTTTTCCTTGAGGGGTAAATACAGTGAATCACAGTATTGCAACACAGTTTTGATGGTAACCACATATGGCGCTTATTACAGAAAGATCTGAAAACCCAAAAGAGAAACAAAGAAGTCCCAGCTGCCCAGAAAAAAAAGATGTTTTTGACAAAAAAGCTAATTGTTCAAAACAGACAACTGGCTATCACTACTGGTTGGTAAAAAAAAAAAGCCACTTTGTCAATTAAATTTAGAAATTGATTTAACTATATGCTATTAAGTTGGAGATTTTTTAAAGTATTGTACAAAATGTCTGTTTTCAACAACTGCTCTGCATCAGGTTTTGATTATTTGATAGCACCTTGATTATTTCTGTCTAAACATCAGGCTAATAACACCACAGAATGTCAGAAAAATACAGCAATACAACTTCAGTAGTGAAACAAAACAGAAATGTACACCAGCATCCTCCTGTAGATTCACAGGAACCACAGTAAATTGGATCAGACAGCTGATATATATGACCGTTGACATGAGGGTTGATAGCTATAAATGACAGATATCATGTATGGGGTTTCTTACTACATCCCATCATCTTGTATTAACACGATTTCAATAGAAGCCAGGAAGCTGCTCACTCACTGTTCCACAGTTTCTATTGTTTGTTAAATAAGCGGCTTATACTGCATTGATACGTTGGGGTTCAAAATGTATTAGTAGGGAAGTAAACAGCAGGAATACACCATTGTTTGACCACAACATCATCAAACATTTACTCTAAACAGGAAATGTGTTTGGAAGCCCATTTGGCTGAACAGGAAAAGAAGTGCTGAAAAAACAGTTGTTTCTCTCCAGAAATGAAAGGCACATGGTGATATCATAAAAGCTATGCTGGCTAAATCTCTGTATCTACAGCTTCTAATATAAAGGCACTTTCTCAATGTATTTCTGCTTTGTGGCAGCTGCCCATCAACTAGTCCACATTTGGGATCCAAAGACTGCAGTTGGAGAGGAAAGAGTAAGTGAAATGTCCAGTAGGAAAACCCCAAGGCCAAGAAGGAGCTGCACATGCCCCGATTCCCAGAGTTAGACGGAGAGCGAGAGAGGAAGTGTGTGATTCTTCGGTTCCTCTCTCTTTCCCCCTCTACCTCTCAGTCTGTCTTTATCTCGGTCTTACCACGCAGTTGGGTCTTTTCTCTCTTTGCGTGGTGCCTCCTCGTTCCCTTCCCGCTGTCTCTCTCTCCTCTTCCTGCACCGCCTGCAGGACAGAATGATGATGAGAAGGAGGACCACAGCGGTGATACCACCCCCGATGGCCAATGCCAGAAGGAGAAGTTCGGAGAAAGAGGCTGTGGGTGAGAAGGAAACATGGGAATGAAGACATGCTTGAAAATAAAAAATACCAACAATGCTCTGAGGCACTGTGCATTTGTTACGATGCGTTTGTTGTAAGCTGCTATTAATACAAAAGCATATTTTTTTATTCTTAGATGTACTAACTGTGTGGCTCTATTGGTCTATTGCGGTCTGTCTGTCAGTCAGCAGGCATTCATGGTACCCAGAGGATAAAAAATGACCTTGATTATCCTTTAACTTTTCAACTAGATGTCATCAGCGGGTTGATATTTATTACTTTTAGTGAAATGTCGTTTGCAACTACCAGATTGATTGTCATTATATATGGAACAGATATTCATGGTGTCCAGAAGATATGTCATAAAACTTTGGTGATGCTGTGACTTTCCCCTGGTTCACAATTAAGGTTTTGGTGAAATATTTCAAAAGCAACTGGATGGATTGAATAAATGTTAAATGGACTTTTGTACAAACATGCATGCTCCCTACAGGATAAAACCTTCACATATGTGTGTCCCCTAACTTTTCCTTTAGTGCCAGTAGTAGGTCTACATTTTCAAGTAGCCTGTGAAAACCCTCTAGCATCTGCTAGTTTTGGTACTAGATATCTATGATTCCCAGAGAATATACAGTAATGATAGAGGACTTTGCTTTGGTATAAAATTTATCAATGACTATTGGATTATTGGATTGCAACATTGCAAGTGCCAAATGTAAGCCTTTTAGCATTCTGACGTTAGCATTTAAATCATCACATTCAAGGCATCATTTTGCCTCTTGTTGACATATTGTTGCTACATTAAATATTCATACATAAAAAAATTAAAATGGGTAAAACTGGTCAATAGTTCTGACTGGCTGGATCACACAGAGTCACAAAGAGTAAAGTAAATACATCTTATAATCACCTATTTAATGATTGATATAACCAATGTCACAGCACAGACTGTACCTGCACTGTAGCGATCTCTTTTTTTAACCACGGTTCATTTTACTCATTTGAACATTACCTTTTAATTGTTATTGATTCTTTTCAAATATAACATCTGCAGTCTTTTTAATTAAATTGTGCCATTGCTATGATTTAAAATGCACACCACATCATACCAAATAACACCCATTCTAAGAAAGATGTGCTTCATTTAAATCCAATCAAATAGTTTCTGAAAAATTAAAATGCATTTTCCTTTGCTTAACTTTCTTTTGCTGACCTTTCTTATTTGGCTTTTCAGCAAAATATGAAATAATGTGGTTGTTAGACACACATTAAACATGAAAACATTATAAGAAAACATGCTTTGTCGGCAAGTACTGACCTGTGGTGACGACACGAAGTCTAATCTCTCCAACTGTGCCGTGGACATCCGGCGGATTTTTGACCTGACAGATGTAAGTGCCGTTGTAGATGAACTTGACCTGCTGAAGTATGATGGAGGCGTCACGGCCCATTACGTCACCGGCCCAAGCGACACGCTTCCTGAATATGCCCTCTAAAGGAGGATATGGTTTCTGCTGGTAGTGGAAAACCTGAAAGTGGAAATTGATGGATAGATTTGGTTGGAGCAATAATGGGTTTGCTTGGTTGGATTGTTACAGAAAATAAGTCATACCAAGCTTAGTCTGTAAGTATTTTATTCTCACAAATGAAAAAAAAGACAAACCCAGACTTGCTGCATCTCTTTCTCTCTAATAGACATCTCTACTCTCAATAGACACACACAGGCTGGCTTGGACACTCTGTAGGGAGCCGGATGACTCACCGGCTCCTCTCTCAGTTGGCTGAGGGGGTGGATGCTCCCTGACACAATGAGGGAGGTTTGAAGTTTAAGCTCGCTGTCTCGCAAACAAGCAGACACGCACACTCACCGACTCTTCTCGGCCTGGTTTGAGCGGTCTGAAGCTCCAGGAGATGACAATGGTGTTGGGGTTAATGTCAGAGGAACTATGGAATGTGCACTTAAGACGGACATCTGTCCCGTTGACCGCCTCCACATCCCCAGATGTGTATATACGCATCCCGCTGACCTGCAGCATGCCTGCAACATACAGAGACACAGCACAGCAGCAGAATTTATTTCAAAAGCAGAATGCAGGGTGCACAGAGCAAAATCAATACACAGATAAGTGGTCTGTGAAAGAAGCACAAACAAATATACAAAAATACAACCCGACAGACATAGTATGAATTCACCCTCACCAGTAAATTCCTAGTGAGTGCATGCAATGCACCTGGTGACCTTACCTCTGCCTACACAGTGCTGCTGTGAGAAAAATCACTAACTCCAACTTGTCACTATAACTGTATTAGATACATTTATTACAGTATATGCTGAAATCTTACAGATTGGTCCAAATGCTAAAAGTATGAGATTAAATCTAAGCAGGTCAGTAAGTGAACTCCTTTCAAACATCTGCTTCATTACATCCTAAAAGTCCAAGCTGATTTCAGATCAGCCGAGCAAATCTCTGACATTTAATGAATAATAGCCACTTCAGCTACACCACTGCAGCTGAGACAGGGCTGAAATTGAGAGTCTGCTCTATATTATGTGGATATGGACTATATCAATCTTTACAGTACGAGGTAGACCTATTAGATGGAAAATGAATGAACTGGAAGAGCGGAGAGGGATATTGGCAACGATTTGGCTCTTCCACTTAATGATGGATGGAGCTCCCCTGAATGGAGTCAGGGCTGACACACACGTACACACTGCACCGACACACATACACATGCGCTGCCTAAGACAGAGACGTGCTTAATGCTGAGTTCCTGTCTAGCAGCCGGTCAGCATCACATCAGGAACCAGCCAATCACGTCCCCATCTCCCCGAGATTGCAGACTTGTTTATCGTGGTAGATCCAACCCTATTTTAAAGAAACTTGCTGGGTATGCGTGTCTAAGTCTCTGAGGAAGTTTATGTGCAGGCTGTCCAAAATCACCTCGTCTATTTATAGCAAGAGAGCTCTATATACCCTCATAATACCAGCAGCCGTGTCTAGCTTTATTAAAGTCAGTGCCCACGCACACAGCAGACCGTCCGTCTGCAGCCACAGTGTGCTCAGGGAAGCCGAGACTTGTCCTAACGTCATTAGCACACTCCATATGAGGACCCTGCAGGCCGAGCCAAACACTTGATGAGAGCTCTGACTATCAGAGACACTTCAGTCTGACAGAGGAGCTGTCTGTGGCGCCATGAATCACCTGAGTGCAAAGGCTGCAGTTTTATACATGACAAAATTTGTTTCTGTTGATGCAATCAGCCAGCATTGGGTTTACACTGTACTCTGATGTAAAATAGCATCCGTTTTATTGAGCTTACTGTGATTTAATTTTTTCATTAAGATTTAAGCGGATTTAAAACCCTGAAAAGGTAAATTAATTACTTTTCTTAAAATGTGGGTTAAGGTAGTTTAGGGGGCTTTGTCCTTAATTTAATGGCAACATAAAGCTCCAGGCATAGAAATAAAAAAAGTCCAAGAAAGGCATATCATTACCCCTGCATTATAATCTGAGTGAACATTAAGTCAGGAGCTAGCTGGGAAAATGTCAGCGGGGGCTTGGCTCCTCGGGCGGCTTGTTCTGTTCCTTATCAGGCTGCAGAGAGTTTCCTGTGGGCTGGGATGAGAGAGCGGGGCGACCAGAGGGCCAGCGCACAGCATTAAAAACAGACAGGCCTCTCTCTCATCGCCGGGCTTTGACAGCACTCTAACAGCCTAATGTGTTTTAAATGAGCTCGATGAAACCTGGGAGTACTGTGTACGAGGAGCGAGCAATACAGGCACACTGAGTACACACTGTAAGAAATGTCAATCTCTGCACATCGTCTGGTCTTTTTTCAGATTGAAAATTGTATTTTTATTGAATGAAAACATTGCAATGATATTACAGTATTGGATTATTTCTGCACCACTATCTTAAGAATAAAGCTTGTACTTGTACGTGCAGCAATAAATAACTTTTTTTAAATATTATTTAACACAACTTTCATGGATGGACTTCAAGCCTGTGAAACCTCTCTCTCGCTTCATCTTCTACCTGGCAAAGTGAATGGAAACACTGAGGTGAGAGGACTGACCAGACGGTGTTTAGGATATTCATTAGGCAGATAGCATCAGTACTGCCTGCAATAACTCCCTCCCTGGTTTGACTGCAAGTGTGAGTGTGTGTATGTGTGTCGAACAAAGCAGAGGAGTCGGAGCCACCAGGTAAATCGGGTAAAGGTCTCATATTCCATTCTTTTTGTGAAGGGGAGAACGCGGGGAGGTGGAGCGGGAACAGAGAGTGTTGTATATTCGATTGCATGTCTCAAAAAAAACAAAAAGAAAAGAGTACCACAACAAGTAGCTACAAGTGTCTTTCAAACTAGGAAAACATTGTTTCTTGTTTTCAGCAACACTAGCTAGATTGTTTAGGAAGGCATTTTCAGACGGCCAATACATTGGTCTGGAAATAAGTCAACAACTGTTGAATGTGTTGCTATGAAATTTTCTACAGACATTCATGGTCCCCAGAGGATCAGTCCTGCTGACTTTTTATCTAGCACCATGAGATTGACACATTTGGTTTTGAGTGAAATGTCTGAAAAACTAGCCCCATTGGCTGGATGTTCACATAATTTCATTCAAGCACCAAGGTTGCCATGATTTGGAATCACTTTAGTGATCCCATTGACTGTATTAAATAAAATGTACAACACATCAGCTCCCCAAAAGTAAGGCCAAAACATTTTTATTGCTCCTTGGTGGCTGACTGCAGAACATGTTGTAAGCTCTGCCCCCCTCCGTGTTAGTGAATGGGACTTGGGCCGACCTAAAAACTCAAAGTGCATGCCAAGCAGATTTTTCATTTTAGGTAGGTTTTATCAAAGTTATGCATGTTCAAATTTTCATTTTTCTGATATTTAGGTGTAGTTATTTAATACTACAAACTAGAGGCTTTGATGTTATGACTGACAACCACTGTATGTGTGCCAATCAGTATTGCTTGTGGTTAATGGCACTGCTCAGGATTGGTCAGAAGGTTGTTTGGGTTGGAACTTGACACCGCAGAGATCACTAATATGCAGATTCTGGTTTCAAATAATGTCACCAGTGAAAGATGGCAGCGGCCATATCCTGGATATTTTGGCTTCATTTTTTAAAAGTCGGAGTAAGTGGAGACGTCCATCTTTATATACAGTCAATGGATGATCCCTAAACTTTTCATCAGTGTCATCATCGGTCAACATTTAAATCTGGTCAATGTTTTCTTTATGACCAAATACCTGCAAAACTAGTGACATTCCCCCTCAGCTGTACATGTATTTAGTGCTAATTAGCGAATGTTAGCATGCTAACATGCTAAATTAAGACACAGAACATTTACATGCAAAATAACAACATCATGTCATTGGGAGCATGTTAGTATGATGACATCAGCATTTAGCCCAAAGCGTCACACATGAACCACCAGCTGTTCTTAGATTGTGGGGAGGGAGGTGAATCTCTGTGGTTAATAACATTAATTACTCATGAAATCAGCATCCACAGTCACACCCCTTTATTTCTCTTATTTCAGAAAGTAGGCCTATAGCACACTTGGAAGATTAAAGTGTGATGCCTAAATGCCTGATTAAAACTGATCCTGAAATGATTCATCTTGCTTCATACATCACAAGAGAAAGCGGGTCCTCTAGGCCGTAACGCCTCATTTCCAAATTTCTTCCCTTAACCAATCTATTTACAGTGCATCAATTTAAATAAGCGTTGCTAATCTCCTTTCACCAACAAAAAAGTAAAACGCTTTCAACTACGCCATCCTTTGACGCAAGCTGAGCTGATTAAGAATTAAGGTTAATTAGGCCTTTTTGAAGGCAGAATGGATATTAGCAGAATGACAGCATGGTTAGGGCTACGTACAGTGCCTCAATTACAGTACTAATTTGTCCCCACGGCTAAAAGTACATGATCGCTACTTAATCATTCATTAGCGGGGACTAATTGCTGAGAAGGATGCGTGCCATTACATGAGTGAAGAGCAGAATTTGACTCATTTACAGAAAGAGAGACGAGGGATAAACAAGCAGAAATTAGAGAGTGAGCTTAAGCAATGAACAAGAGCCAATGATAAATGAATTGTTGATGGAGCTAGAGGATAAAAAAAAATGTGATGGAAAATGTATTCTTCTACATAACTGCAGTCTGTCAGGAGGCGATAAGATAATAGTGTTTGTCCATCCATTCTTCTACCACAGCATGTCTGTCCATCCAGTCCAAGTTGCTCCCTTGTTATGTCTGAACATCCTGCTGACCACACCCAGCATCCAGAGACAGAGAGAGAGAGCTTTCACAGCTTATTAAGATGGAGTTATGTACCCTACAGAGGAGGGAAGGGCCAGAGTGCAGGCAAAAATAGGAATTTATCCTTATTATGTTTCAAATATTGCGGACATTGTCTGGCACGCTGCAGTTTCTTGCAGAATACTTGTACAGCAATGCACCACAAGGCCATTAGGTTTAATTCCAAAACTAGACAACTGAATTTTCTTGTGAGTTTATTTCTTTGCTATAGCATGTGATATTAATTCAAATTATTCAAAAGCTTTAAAATACCTTTGTGCTTGGGACAAGATACAAGATGCTGCTGAGCCAGAACAAGAAGAAAATAATAATTCCAAGCATTAAGTTCCAGATTATTTCAAGCATTACAAAAAACAAATCTCAGTCTTCATTCAGACTTAAAAGGTCTCTACTCCATATTTACCTCATTAAAATTATTAAATGCTGTGAAGTATATGAAAGAGCTCAATTAGACTCTTTACTTGTGATTAAAAAGTTCACATTAGAGTCTTCGTGTGAAATACGCTTCCTGAGCGCTTGAATTTAAAACTATTATGACGACAATTAAAGACTTCATGCATGAGATTCCACTTCTTGTCGGCATCTTATTGAACACAAAGTTGTTTCTATTTATGAACAGATATAGCATCAGAAATAACTGGAAAAGATCGTAAAATATTACATTCAATTGCGTGTGTGTATCATGCACATGTGCATGTGTCAGGTTTGGCATCTCTCAGGGGGCTCACTTTTGGCACAAATCCACATATCCTCTATTAGATGTCCCGGTGTTGGCATTAGTCCATAATATCTGTCAATATGTCCAAGATATTACAATAAAGTGAACTTGCTGAACCTGTAATGCACTGGATTGTTCCTGTCAACACTTTGGTACATTTTCTGCTGGACCACTGGCCAGTCTGAAGCCAAAGAGGGCACATACTTTCATCTACCGTAAAATAATCAAACCAAGCCCACTCGAGGGTGATTAGGTTTGCTTGGTTTGGCAGTCATCCCAAGATTGTATATAAGCTTCCAAAGAGGCACAAAAAATATCAAGTGTTTGACCTGCCGATATAATATTTCACCCGATGTCAAAGACTGAAGGCAGGTTTACAACTGCATAACCTCTATGCTTTATGGAGTCTTTAGACTCACATTGCCAGATATAATATATCAATGCATGCACTGTGTCAGTGCAGAAGAAAGAGCTCTTAATCTGCTATAGCTGGGAAAAAAAAAAACATTTGTGGGGGGGGGGGGGATACTTGAAACAGTGGGTCTTTATTTTAGACAGAGTCAAACAAGAGCATCCTTCTCATTTCTAGCTGATAACTGCTGATTTCGCTCAAATTACAACCGTCGATGCCAAATTTTTGTCAACTGTAGCTAACTAATTAAGTGAAACCGAAATTGGTTCAAAATACTGCCAGCAGTCTTTGAAAATATTTCCAGCTATGTCACTTTAAACCAAGAACTCAAAGGTCTGCACCTAATGGCTGTATATCTTCGTTGTCGTGTGCAAATCTCACATCTCCACATTTCACTATTTTCGTTTTTTATCATAAATTAATTCAGTTAGTCCCCCTCTATGTCTATCTGTGGGTTTTACCATTTCCAAAACAAATTAAATGTATTCAAACCTCCTATCCCCATCAGGTCCTTTTAAAAAAACAGCATATTTAGTTAGTCCAAATGCCGTTGTAGCAGGCACATATACACCCCATCAACTTCACATTCTCTATTACACACATTCTCTATATATTTTTGGTATTACATAACCGGTGAAAAGGCCTCGAGGTGAGGACGAACCAAAGTTTTTGACCAGCATATCGATCAGATTCAAGTTTCAAGATTTGTTTTACTGTAATTTCTTCAAGTATCTGCATACACAGAACGAAACGAAATACTGTTTCTCACCAGCTCCTTTCAGTGCATTTAAAGGGACAGTTCTGTGCATTAAAAAGGCAGTAATAAATATTCGAAAAACAAATACATTAAAACGATATCAAATCCCTAAGATTAAAACTAAACAGACAAATCAGATACACAATTGAGCACTTGAGCCAACAAATACTTAAAAACACACAGCAACAGTTTAGCAGCAAGTTCAGACAGGTCATGAGTTTGGCTGGGTTTATCAAAGCACAAACCTCCCCATATCCAAAACGCCTCGCGGCTGTATGCCTCAGTGAACCAGTCAAGTTGAACTTACAGTTTACATCCATGCTTGCAAAAAACATAAATGCTTCACACACATCCTCAACCCATCAGCACGGCATTATTAGTGCAGTTTGCAGTTTGCAGTTTGCAGAACATTATGATGTCACAGTGAAGTTGACCTTTGACTTCATGGATAAAAAATACTATCATGTCATCATGTTAACCTCTTAGATATTTGTGAGGAATGTTGTTATAACTAGTGTATGAATCCTTGAGTTATGGCCAAAAATGAGTGACCTGGAAAGTCACAGTGAACTTAACCTTGACCTCTGACCTTTGACCAACAAATTCTAAATAGTTCAATCTTTAAGTCCAAGTGGACGTTTGTGCCAAATTTGAGGAAATTCCCCTAAGGCCTTCTTGAAGTATCGAATTCATGAGAAAAAGACAGACGCAAGGTCACAGTGACTATGACCTCTGACTACCAAATTCTAATCAGTTCATTTTTGTGTCCAAGTGGATATTTTTTTGCCAAATTTAGGGAAATCCCTCTTGGCATTCTTGAGATATCACATTAATAAGAATGGGATGGACAGACAACCCCAAAACAATGACTCCAGCCACAGCTGTCACCAGTGTAGAGGCATTAAAAAAAAGAACAGGATAAAGCGGCTAACTTTAACTCTAATAGCATCTAAAACCCACTTCCACATGGTGGGTAACTACTAAACACTGGATATGCACAGGGCCTAACCTGTTGCACCATAAATTGATATGCTGCTTGACCTCAGAAGTGATGTTACACCAATATAAGTTAGTTAGCAAGACATGCTAATTCTAGCAGCACATGTTAGAGTGCATAAACACACAGTTTAATCCATTTCTTACACTTACGTTCTTGTTTTTTGTTTTTGGAAATGTAGAAAATAAAAGACATTATTCTTCAAGCACCTTCTAATCCTCAGATGTAGTATGTTCTGCATTAAAAAACTAACCCCCTCTTCCTTGGACTACAACTTATCTTTAAACCACACTTCATTATATTCTCCCAACCTTTGCAGATAATCTGAGCTAAAAGACAAACAAAACTGTCTTTGGATTTCAATATTCTACTTAGTTACCGTTGCCAAGGGTTGCTTTTCCAAAACCTTCAGGATCTTCAGGTAAGTCTGGGTGTGTTTCACACTGGAGAGAGGCATGTTTGGAATATTGAACTCTTGTCGTAAGTGAACAGCAAACACCCTGTGGTATTCTAAATATTTTCTTTGAATATCTTTGAAACAATCCACAGAATGAACAAAACCGTGCCTGCCTTATCGCACAATCCAAAGCTTTGTCAATGTTTTTATGTCGCCTTATAGCTTTAGGGCTTCGTGATGCAGCTGCTCATAAATATGCAGATTTATAAACAGCAAAGGGAAAACAGAGGGAACAGAGCTGTTTTAGTCAAAAGTGTATTTATAGCCATGATTGGACTGTACGTCACGATACCATGGGGACACCACACAGTTCCCAAGAAGTGTTTACGAGGTTTTTCCTTCGTTGTTTACACTGTAGACCCGGCCTTTACATTCCCCAAGAGGATGCTAACTCTTCTTGGTCTTTAAGTGAGGGGAGGAAACTCTGCAGGAGAAATCAAGCAGTTCGCCCGACACTCTGAATCAGGAAATTGGTTTCATTACATTATTTCCTAGAAGGTGTGTGTTTGTGCCTTCCTCTCTTCATTATGGCTCAGAAACAAAGGGACCACCAGAGGAAACCCAAATCTCTGTAACACCGGTTTTGGAGGAAACACTTAGGACAGGAGCAAACACACAAAGAGCTCGGTGGGATACAAAGAGCCTCTTCTCCCCTTTGTGAGAGGTTTCACAAGCCCAGGTTAGTTTTCGTTTTTATTAACAAGGCCTGTCTTTCATGCAGGACTGGACTGAGGGCTGGGAAGAGCAGGTTCAGGTAACAGTGTGTTTCACAGAGGAGGAGGACACAGAGTTGAGGAAAAGTGTAAGTGTTGAGTGGTTTAATGGGAGGGAACCCCTGAGATGGACACAAACATACCGGACTGTACAATTTCTCTGCGCAGATTTCCTTTTATTCCACTTAGTCATGAACATGCAGTTGTGCCAAGACAAGCAAATACAATGTACAGCCAAAGGTATTAGCAGGAGACTTTTTTGTACTTTTGTGCTGTGGTTGTTTTCATGGTTTGGGCCCCATAGTTCCAGCTAAAGGAAATATTTATGCTACGGCATATCATGATATTTGTACAATAGTGTGCTTGTATCAACAGTTTGGGGATGGTCTTTTCCTGTTTCAACATGACGCTGCATTAGTGCACAAAGCCAGATTAATAATGAAATGGTTTCCCAACTTGACTGGCCAGCACAAAGTCCAGACCACTGCGAGCATCAATGGCTGTGTGTAGGATTTAGAGGGATATATTGGCAGAGCGCAATATAATATAATAGGTTTGTTTTCGTAAGTGTATAATCACCTTTAAATAAGAATTGCTGTGTTTTCATTACCAACAAATGAGCTGTCGCCTTGTCTTTGGAGATCGGCAAGTTGCATCACTATGTTCCAACAGCAGCCCAGAGCAAACGAATCATACACTGGGTAAAGATAGGGCCATTCAAGTTTTCACATTGGCCACTGAACAACATGAAACTGCTTTATATATGTTTTTACTGGTTCAAAAGACAGGGTCCGTTTGTCGTAAAGATAAGAAACAACTGTGGTTATTCTGCTCCTGGTATGAACTTACCAAACTAGCTGTCTAACTGGGAGTAGTTTCAGCTGGTTGCAATCAGCATTCCTCACCACTATATGCCACTTAACCCCCCTAAATCTTACAGTTCTTTTAAAGCAGAAGATTTATGCCTATGGTTTTTGAAATATGCAACTATCACATGTCGCTGTAATATTTAGGCATCAATGTACCTGTGTTCATGTAATGTATGACCAAAGTAAATATATGCACATACCAGAGCATTAAAGCTATGTCTCCTTATCTTCCACCATTCTGGTAACATATCCGTAAATTTAAAAATGTTTTATTACTTGTATGATTTTGAGGTGAT
Source organism: Plectropomus leopardus (assembly GCF_008729295.1). Taxonomy (NCBI): domain Eukaryota; kingdom Metazoa; phylum Chordata; class Actinopteri; order Perciformes; family Serranidae; genus Plectropomus; species Plectropomus leopardus. Next base: position 6,760,412 of record NC_056467.1, on the reverse strand, counting down.
GCTAAGCTCTCAGCTTCTGCACTTTACACACTTCCAACAGATCACTTGTGAATCAGACTTTTCTCTGATGGTCTGTTAAGTCTGACTGTCTGCAGGTGGCGCTGTTTTCTATGATCCATAGTGACTATACTGGCTCATACTTGTTAATCCATATGAAGCTGAAATGTATCACTGTCAAGAGATGTACCAGACACAGTGCGTTTGAAACAGCAAATCTAGAAGCTTTCATTGACTTATTTTTAACATCATAAGACAAAAGACAAACAAGACAACATGAAAATGTCACAAAATTCAATTTGGAACCTGCATTTACTATTCTTATCCTGCTTTTCCCATATAGAGGCATGAACTTGAACGAAACTTTAGCAAACTACAAAAATGTGTTTCAATACACTCTAAAGGTCAATCCAAACACAGACCGAGCATCAATCTCTTGTTCTAACGCTTTCTTCCTCTCCCTCTTTTTCTCCCCTCCTGCTTCCTCCAGGCCAATTGTAATTCATCAGGCAGCGGCGTTCGGAGGAAACGTGTAGTGGCTGAGTGAGGATAAGAGTTTAATCCATCAAACCTCTTCCACTCCCACCTCACAGCTGACTCAACAACTTCTCCCTGGGATTACAAACTCCTGAGGGGGGGTCCAACTCGTTTGCTTCAATTCAACACACCCACAGGCTTCTGTTGGAAGGACGCTCCAACCCTCAAAGGACAGCCTTAGTTTCACATATTTACTATGAAGCTACACCGGCCATATGTTTAGTGTCCTGCAGTGGTGTGAGTCAGACTGAATTCAGTCCCACTGTGACTTCCACCTCTGCTCCTGAGCAGATGAATAAATTAGCAAATGACATTATACAGCAGAAACCACACTGTGGAGGAGGCACAGACTTCTGCTCTTTGCCTGCCACCTTAAAGTTAAACACAGGGCCAGACTTTACCACCAGGCAAGGTGGGAGGCAACTGCCTGGTGCCCCCAACACAAGGGCCCCAAACAGCTTTAGATTTATTAAGATGTTGAGATATGAATCTTACAATTCTAGCTCAAAATAACTAACAAATGCCACAGAGCATTTTTTTGTTTTGTTTTGTTTTTTATAAAAGTAACTGTATACTTGTACAGCTAGAGGAAAACAGTGTACCACTACATTTCCCTAACAGATAGTGTTCCAGGTTATGTTGCAGATTAAGATTTTACTTACAAAATATGACAATTTCTATATGATGTATTACCATTCTTCAAACTATGCGGCATTATAAAAGAAACAAAAGGTTCAACTTGAACACATTTTAAGTAAATATCCAAAGTATTATATTATATTGTATTGAATTCTATTATATTATATGGTAACATTATATAAATATAATTTTTCATATATATTTTCCTCTTAAGTTTAGAGCTATTTATTGTGGTGGAAATTACTGCATTTTCGGAGAAGTGAAACAAAGAGCACTTTGTAACGTAAATAGAGGGTGATTAAAATAAATATATATGGTAAAAATATAATTTGTCACTTCTTTATCAGTGTAGACAATTTTGGTGTCAGTCTAAGTGTTGTAAGTGTTGGAGTTATCGGCTAGTGGTGCTCAATTATTTTTATATCTCAGTCACAAAGGCTTCAATGGAAATGAATGCGAGGGTTAGAGGGGAACATTCAAGTGTACAATGTGACCAAACCCTTGCATCCTGTCCTTCACCTGCCTTGCCCACTAACCCCGCTGCTTCACTCCTCAACTCATACCATTCATTTAAATTGCTGAGTACAGTGTCACATAATTAGTAAGCAAAACCGGATAAGTGACTGCCTCTACTGCTCTTTCAATAAAGATTTATTAGTCAGCATTTCAAACAGCTATTGTTGGATATACTGGAAAGTTTGATATTAAGCTAAACAAGGAAATTAAGAGGTAACTTTCCTTTTGGGCAAGTAATGTCATCATGATGGAAACTGATTATGAAATTCCCCTTTGGCTTTGTTCAGATGCATTTGCGCTGGCTCAGAAAGAGCTGCTGATATTCTGTGAAACTTCATAAACTTCCTCATACGTCGTAAACCAAGTGAAGGTGTTGCTTTAGCTGGAAGATCTACTTGTTTACCATAACTCTAAACAGTCTTGAGAACAAGTGACCAGCCAAGAGAGCGTGTAAGAATGTGACTGCACAAATAGAAACCCACGCTCACAAATATGCATTTGCTGGTTCAAATGAACATTAAACATGCATGTGTGCACATATACTACTGGAACCGCAGATAAACCTGCGCTTTCAATCCAGCACAAATGTATTTCAAATCCCTGTTTACAATCAGAGCCGAGCACAGTCTTGTGGTTTAAACATTAGCAGAGAGTGCCTCGCCTTCACACTCAAACAATTCACAGATGCGCCCTAAGCCTGCTGTGTCAGGGATTGGTGCCTTTGAGCATACGAACGTATCATTGTTGACTTCTACACACACCCTGGGCAATCCTGTGAATCAAACTCAAAGGCCAGGCATCCTCCTAGGTGTGTCAACACAGCACAGCGTGTCAGAAGCCGAATCCATGCTTTGTCATATTCTGACCCATTATTGTGGCGAGATTAGAGACGCCCTGGCAAAGAGAGAACTGCTATATCCCAGTAAACAGATACGAGAGACTGCTCATTTACTGTAAACTCAACAGAGTTAAAGCCTGGACAACCAGTGTAAGTGCTTTTTCCTGTGTGTGTGTGTCTGTGTGTGTCTGTTAAACCTGTAAGTCAGGACAGGTTGGCACACGTCAGACTGTGAGCATTTCAGGCTTCTTGTTAAAGAGGAAAATGTTAGAGGAAGACAAAAGGAAATAAGTAAAGCACAAAAACCGCAAGATGTTGTATTTTTCTTAATTGTATGCATTTTATACACTATTTTTAGCCTTATTTTATTAATAATGTCAATAATGTCAGTTTTTTTTTTATTTTCTATCTTATGTTATGCATTCTACGCAAAGAAGTCTCCATCTATGTCACAATGTGTTTAATGGCCTGACAGACCACCGCTATCTACAATGCTGCCCCCGTTAAAAGGTATATAATTATGACCTCCCCCACCATCACCTGGTTTTGTTGTTGTGTGTAGCTTTTGACTCTGTCTTTTAGTACAATCTGTTGGCTTAATCTATGCCATCATGAAGGACCCATGGAAGTATGAGGGCAATGACATTAACAATGTTTCAAACAGATGCACGTATTTCCATATATAAAGGGAATATAAACAAGCTTTAAGGCCATACATACGTGGGTGTCAAGTTTTCCCACTCATTAACTTATTTGTGGCGACCCCCTATGATTAAAACTTTTTCTGCCACAAGTAGATTTTCTAGTTTTGGCAGTGGAGCGTTTATAAGGAGTGCTGTTGAAATATACCATTGACCTGCTCCACATTCTCAGAGTGCAGAGCGTACTATGAGCAGCAGAACATCACGGCACTGAAAGTGAAACTTAACCGTGCATCCTGCTGGGTCTCAAAGTTTACTTTCACTTGCAGAAGCTGCTCCTTCCATACTGTACATCAAAATCAAAGAAAGGACACAGAATAACACGAGGTGACACACACGCATTAAAAAAAATGACAAAATTCTGTTGTCAGCAAAAGTACAGTTACTATTTCATTATACAGAGGAACAGAGGCATCAGAACGTGCTACCACGTCATTGCACCAGGAAGCCTTTCTGTAATCGCTCTTTTCAGGCTTCTGATTGGTCAACATCTGCTTCTTCTTTGCGTGACTTTAGGGTTATAGTTGTACAATTCTACAATTTCATTTAGCAGACACTTTTATCCAAAGCGACGTACAACACAAGCAAGAATTTAGACTTAAGGAAAAAACTCTTAGTAAGTGCAAAAAGTGCTTCAGGTGTGATTGGTCACAGGTATTGCCGTCTAGTGGCAGAAGAAGTGCCGCACAGCCCCCCCCCCCCCCCCCCCCCCCCCCCTTTTTTTTTTTTTTTTTTTTGGAAACCAAAGTAATAACCAGTAGCCATCTCAGCATCTGGGATTCAACAATCTCAGTATCACTACTTACGATGATGTATCGCCGCATGTTGGTTTGGCATGCTTGACAATGCTTCAAATGGGCAGAGTTTTTTTTTTAAACAGTTCTTGTTTGGTCAGGAGTTTTTTGAGAGGGAAGGAGGGGAAAAACCCTGTAAAAATACCCGCGTGGCCTGGGCCCAGTTTACTGTGTTTTCAGTGTGTTTCCTTTTCTAATTAGTTAGTCACAGTGAGCGACTGTGTTGCTATTTGCCAGCTTTGAAGACGCAGGAAATTATATGTTTAATAGTAGTCTGCTACCAATTTAATTTATCTTTTACATCAAAAGAAATACACCAGAACAGAGCAATGAACAACATGCCAGTTCTGTCTTTTGAATGTCATTTTCTTTTACGTCAATGTCCAGATTTTGCCAGGGAAGTCTGGCTATTGAAGGCTTCTGCTTACAGTTCAAACATCACTTTTTAAATTCAAATATTTCAACAGCTCAAAACAAGAGATTGTTGTGGAGAAGACAGACCAAACCACAGATCTCTCAGTAGACATCAAAAGCAGCTCTTTTCAGTTAATAAATTAATTAAGTGCTTTACTGTTTTTAAAAAGTCATTGACAAAGAGTGCAAATGCCCCAGGATCTGAGACAACTAGAAGACCCAAAGGCCCCACCCTTACTGCAACTATAATGTTTTTCTGTAAATTCATCGTATATAAATTCTCACCATGAAGACGAATATCAACTAAAGACGGCCCTTTTCTTGTTGTACTGTACTAAAATCTAGTTTTTACTGTCCACTGTACTGTAAAGCTGTTTGAAGGGGGAAATGTAACAAACGCAAAGCAAACACTGATGTTTACCTAGGGGCCATCTAACAGGTGTAACAGCTATGGTTTTTAACATGGAAATCATGTTGCAGAACAGGTTTTTGGTTTGACTGTTAATTCTGATTTTATTCTAACTGTTGCCTTTGAAACATGGATGTATAAACAGAACTAGATACAGCATTGGAGGCAGGGCCCCGTTCGTTCTCATAAAAGTTGTGGCGCATGAAGCCAGGAAAGCTTGATTTCCACAGTATAAAATTATTGGGATCTCCCAGATTATGGGGCCCATAGAGCAAGCGTGAGACGTAAGGTTGCCGAGAGGTAAATTTTCCTTGGCCACGATGCCAAACAAAAACCACAATCACAGCATGCTGCAGACATTAACGTACGTCCAACATACACAACAAAGAAACAAAAAAAAAATCATCATAGTCACAAGGGTCGACTATTAGTATTGCAGCAGTCTAAGGATATTGCATCAGCCCTGGATCACAGATATTGCACTGTATATGTATTGCACCCACTCTGAGTAGAAAATGTCATACTCAAGAACAACAAGAGGCAAAGACATGAGTGAAAATATCATTTCCACAAAAATAATAAAAACAATACAATACTTAGATGAACAGGAACAGCAGAGGTAAAACCAGTAAAAAATGATAAAATAAATAAATAACAGCAATTGTAATAGCATGTGCAATATAAGACTAAACAGGCAGAGGGCGCTAAAAATCCTTAAAAATCCCTTAGAGTTTGGCAGGTTATTTATTTTAAAACAATGGATGTTGGGAAGAAAGAGAGCTTGTAGCGATTACTTTTGTATCTGCTGGCTCTATAACGTCTCCCTGAGGGAAATACTTCCACTGGCCGAGTCGCTAACTTCAGATTTAGCCCTCAAATAACCTGAATAGGAATAAAAATAATTTAACTGTGCAGCTCTTCTAGAATTTCAGACAAAATGATCAAATCCTGGTAGGGAAATGGGTCATTTTCCAGGGATTGTGACATCTGAAGAAATGTATCCACTGATATACAGATGCCTCTTTCACTATGTCAGTCTATGGTAAAAACTCTTTTGGGACCCAATGGCAGCGGCCATTGTAATTCCGAATTTGACCACCATGTTAAATTGGCTTTAAAGCCTGGTAATGTTCCTGGGGGCTCGTGCTGAACCCATCAGCTATCTGTCTAATGACGATTTAGCCTTTGGGGCCAAGGGCCAATATCTTGTGGGTTCTGGTGTCGCCAATGGCTACCCAGATAACAGTAACAGATATTTAGGCTCTTCTGTGTGCTTGTCATTGTTTACAGTCTAATTATCATCTTCAGACATGAAAATTGAGTTTTGGCTAATGTTTTTAAACAGATATCTGGATATGAATGCAAATCATTTTTTCTTAGAAAGCTAATAAGAACCTAAATTGTCATCATGTGATAGTCAATGGGTTCCAAAAGTGCATTTCGGCCAATGGTTTTTGCTTCTTTTGCTATCCAAACAGACTTATGCATTTAATGAAAGCCTTCTCAAACATGATTGGCAAATAGTCAGACTACAATCACAAAAAACAGAAAGCCTCCAATACCAAAATCCTGTTCTGTGGCCTACAAATTCTGCATTCATATGCAGATATCTGTGCTGTCCCTCCACCTCCATTAAACACAAGAGCTTTTCCCTGATCCTGCCCTGACAGTGCATCTGCACAAATCTCACAAATATGAAAAGTCTGAATCTGGTAATGATCACATTTCATTCTGGTGTTACGAAAAGAAAAAACATTGCTCCCAAAACTATCTCAACACAAACTGTAATTTATGCTATTTTTTTCCTTTCAAAGCTGCTGCTGAGCTCACTTTATAAAATACACAAAGGAGCAGTGCGTTTATCTTCGAGAGCGATGAAGGATTTTAACCACTGCAACGCCTGCTGCGATTATATTTGGAGTAGCCGGGGGAGAGAGAAATTATTCTGTTTGGTCTATATCATAACGCCTTAAAAATAGGCCTCACACTGCAAGTCTGCAAATGAACACTAACTGACTTTGATCAGCACATGTGTCAGAACAGCGGCGGGCTGATTGGTAAATACGCTGTGCTGATTTACTGCCACAGTGTTATCTGTGTACCTGAAGGGAGGAGGGGTGAGTAAGAGAGAAAGAGAAATGAATCCAAGTTATTTTTCACACATAATTGCAATTTTACACCACACGTCTGCTGGCTTGTTTTATTGTGCTGCGTTATTTTTTTTTTTTGCCAACACAATAAAGCCAAAGGCAATGGAAGTGATTGCAGCAGAACAGGCATGAGATGCTGCTGAGCTGTAATCAGTTCCAACATGCTTTTTCCACACGCTGTTATTTGATTATATATCTGTCTATATCCATACTCAGTCATCATGCTCTGTGTCAGCCTGTGACTATGTAATGACTGATCTGCAGGCACATGCTCCTTGTAAACATAAGCAGCTTGCTACTATAGTGAATCCCTACGTGGTGCTTTGGCACTGGATGGACATGTTCAATCAATATAATCCACTTAACTGAATGGACACAGATTACTTCAAGGTTAAACAACCTGGCGGCTGCTGAATGAATTGCCACTGATATGCCAATTTGTTGTATTAAAACATGTTCCATTAGCCATTACAGCATTTGGATGCAACCATACAATCTATTTGTGTTTATTTCTATGCTTGTAACTGACGTATTGTTATGATTCAACTGACATATCCTGGACTCTTTGTATACAGGAAGCAGGTGGACTTATCTGCGTCCAGCGGGCCACTTCACAGTCTCTGCGAGCGTTGAGCACGGATGCACATTAATAGGCAGGAAAGGAGTGAGGTTGCATAAAGCAGAACACAATGCGTTTGATGCCGGTAAATACTGAAAAGACATTATATAGCCAGAAGTGACCCCCCCCCCCCCCCGCGCTCTGCTCTCACGAGAAGTTCTTCAGTAACCCACACTGTGCCATTGTGCCAAGTTCTCCGCTTCCCAATGACGCACGACTACCGCGCAGATTTGGAGGTTAGGGGTCCCTGTGGAGCTTTCACTAAAACATCAGTCAATCAGGGGTTTTACTTTGAAACTCTGTTGCGTCTCTATACGGTTATCCTGTTACGTCTTAAGATCAATCATGGGATGTTAAAAAAAAAGCAGGGGATGTAAACTTATGGAAAAAACTAGATGATGAAATATAAGTCTAAGCAGAGGTGGGGTCATTACATAATTTTAGAAGGAATTTAATTGTTTTCAATTGCTGTAGATCGTATATGTATAAGCTACTGTATCCATATGCCAATCAAAATAATGCGTTATTGACTGGCTTAAAAAAATCAAAACACACTTGGATAAATCATTGTACACTGTATGCTGATTAGTAAAACAAATAATAAAGTATTTAACAACATACAACATTATCTGCTCTGTTTGTTTATCCACTCACAACAAACCGGGTCTCACCTGAAGCTGCGAGTCCAGACAGGACGGTGAGGAAATAGAGCCCCTTTACGCACATTGGATGGACGGCACTTCTGTCAGATGACCGAGACGAAACCGGGAGTCAACTAACCCCGCTGAGACTCCTGCGCCGACACAAAGTAGATTGGAAACCCCGGCCGATAAGTCTGTGGATCCCCCTTTGAGAAGGGATAAAAACATGGAAGTTAGTCCTCTCCTCTTCTCCACCTTGTCTGTCTCCAAAGACGCGTCTCAACTCGCCGCTGCCCTCATACGTTTCATTTCAGCACCCTCCCACCACATTTTCGGGCGGAGTAACAAAGTCATCCACTTCTCCTCGCTGCCGTCTTATCTCCTCTCTCACATGTTAAATTCTTGATGCTCACCAAACCTGTTCTGCCGCTGCGTAAAACGCTTTATATATGTGTTGTTCCGTTGTAGTAAAGCTGTTGCGCAAACACATGTCAAGACACGGCTCATCCGTGTTGAACAGGCATTGTGTTTAGATGCCATACATGATCTCAAGTATGATCGAGTGTTTATTTATGGTGATACACTATAAACACATGAGCAGTGCCGGACCGAGCACATCTGGTCCCCTGGCACCGTCCACACTGGCCCCAAAAGAAATCTATATTTACATGTATTGTTTTTCTTTTTCTTTTTATACTGTATTTATTACAAAGAAGAAATTGCAAATCCATACGAATAAACAGCTTAGTGTGGTGGCAAGATGCTGGCGTGCAATAGTGCAGCAGGTTGGAGCTCTCTCGATTAGTGCCTTGTTTTAACTTAGTGACTAATTTTTTAATATAATTTTAATTTTCTAATTTTATTATTTAAGTGATTATTATTATTATTAGTAGTAGTAGTAGTCGTAGTAGGTCTGTGTTTATTATGATTGAACATATTTTTACATCGTTTAATAGTTTTCTGGACAATTTCCATATTTTTTTTTTATTTTGTAATAATTTCCTGCTCTTTCTTAAAACTTATTTTCAAGTCATTTTCTTGTCACCTTGATTTCTTGCAATTTGTGGGACATCTCTTGCCAAGGTCGTCATTGCATTTTCCCCCATGTTTCTGAAAGAAATCAAACCAATTTTCTCAGGTTTAAAAGGGTTAAATGTTTGTTGTGCACCATGGGGAGTTTGTCATTTCTTTGTATGTCATAACAAATAAAGTTGTTCTTAATGAACAGTTTTAATAAATATCAAACAATGAAAAATGATATGTGCAATTTTTTGGGGGTTTTTTTTTTTTTGTTTTTTTGGGGGGGTGGGGGGCAAGATATATTAATTTGCATGCTTTTACTTGAATCATCAAATTAAACAAATAAAAAAGTAATTAATTTGTGAAAGAAACAAGATGGTTAAAGAAAAATTTCATTTTATCAGTTTTCTTAAAAAATGTAACAGTAACCCAGTGAACTGACTGGTTACCAGTTTTAACCACTTGGGGGCAGAGCTGCACTTTTATGAGCAGAACCTCTGTGATTCTGGACTGAATCCTGTCAGGAAGACCAGAGGCTGATATTCAGTTCTCAACTTTTATGGCTGACATGTCAGCATGTTTTCTTCAAGCTGGAAGTTGAATCCTCTGAAGTAAAAATATGAGACTTTGAAATAACAAGGGCATTAAACTTCATTTACTAAAACAATTATGGGTAACCTGAAAAGTTACATTCCTACAATCTTAATCGAGGCATTCGTAGATGTTTGACATTTTCAAACATGAACTGCAGCTTTACAACTTGCAAAAATGTTTTCCATTCCTTTCTTTTTATATTTAACTTTTGTTCAACTAGAAAAAACCCTTGAGATTTAAAACCTCCTTTTTAAGAGTGTCCTGGCCAAGACATAAGTTACAGACTAACAACATAGAACAAAAATTATGCTGTAAGTAAGCAAAAAACAACAAGAAAACAGGGGCAAAAAACACCCTTACCTTGGCATATAGATGATGACATACATTTCTGAAACAGTATTTTAAAACAGCTCCAAGGAAACAATGAGTGCAACATGGGATCCTTCTGCAGAAGAGTCCATATGGAGCTGCATAGGCTTTTTTGTCAAACTTCATCCGTGCCCTAGGTATAGATAGTAAGAACATATTCTGTTAATGGAGAATAGACATTAACAAGGTGTGTTATAAAATGATACACTGATAAAACAAGCTGTAAAATCAGCAATTGGTAGCACTTTCAAATAAACAGTTTATATGCAAACAATATTCATGCAAAAGGAAAAGTATTTAAATCAGGCGCACAAAGCTACTGAGTAAGTACTGTCTATTATCTAACCCTGATTGATCCGTACATCAGCTACTGTGAAGAGATATGGGGAAATAAACATGAAACCCAAACAAAGGTAGTTTTACTGTAACACTGCAAAAGGGAGCCATTAGAATTATTACCAAACCAGATCATACAGTAATAAAGTTCAGATTGATCACACTTGGTACCAAACACGTTTACTTTTATCAAATATTCACAATATGCTTTCAAAGACACAGGAAGAGTATAGAAGTATATATGATGGTTACTTTTACTACAAAAAAGTCAGCATGAGTCAGTTTTATTCATAAAGCCTATTATCACAAACCACGGTTTGCCTCAGAGGGCTTTACAGTATATGACAGCCCTTAGACCCTCTCATCCCGTCAGGAAAAACTCCCCAAAAAGAACTCCCGAAACGGGGCGGGGGGGGTTAACGAAACCTCAGGAAGAGCAGTAGAGGATGATGAGGGATCCCTCTTCCTTTACGAAAAGATGTGCAATAGATGTCGTAAATAACAGTTGAAGTACAAAAATGACAAAAAGGAAAGAGAAAGAGAGGGGGAGAGATGCACAGCAATAACGCTGTTACTGTAATATTATGTACTCAGTACGAGCATCTAATTCAAACTGTTGTAGTTGGACTGTAGATCGCTGGTTAACAACCTGGGAGCTCTGACCCCCATGTGGGTTGCTAAAGCTTTACGAGGGGTAACGAGGCCTTCCTGCATTTAAGGGCTGCTTTTAAAAATACAGTAGCTCTGTGTCAACTTTCTACTTATTTTTGTAAAAAGAACTGAATGGAATCGTTATATCACTATACAAGTTTTGGATTATTTTGCAAGATTTAAACATAAAAAAATTCACAGGTTAAGGACACAGTGAAGACTTGAGCACAAGCCTTGTTCTGCATTACAAAACTACGCCTTTAAAACAAGCAAAGAGCAAACACAAGGCGTCAGAGGGGAGAAAACACTGAGTGTGTTTCACACAAAAGCTTTTTGGGTTAAATAAAAACATAACACAAAGAATTGTGTAGAAAACTAAAGTTAGTTTTAGAAAACTAAAACGAACTTCCCCAATATCGGGGTAATTGTATAGTTTACTTTTATGCATATATTAAATACAATATAAAATATCTATAAAATGTCACTTAGTCAGGGGTCCACAGTTTACTTAATAATAGAAACAGAATCAGGAATCAGGAATAAAATTCAAAATAAATAGAAATACATATGAAGGTATTTCTCTATTCATACAGTTTGACTTCATTTTGAGGTTTAACTGTGAATTCATTTTGAAAAAAATCACTTCCTGTGGGGTGCAACTTGTGTGCGTTTGTGTGTGTGTGTGTGCGTTTGTGTGTGTGTGTGTGCGCGTGCACGTGTGTGTGGGTGCATGCGTGTGTATGTGTGTACTGTATGTGTAATAGAGAGAGACATAGACAAAGAAAGAGAGAAAGAGTCAGCAGGAGAACCATCGAGTCTACTTCTTTAACAGGCAGCTTGGTGTTTTTATATTTGGAAATCTGATCAATAGAGACGAAAACTATTAAAAAAAAAAAAAAAAAAAGAACTTCCTAAGAAAATCAACAGTATGGTTGTTCGGGCCGCACTCGCTGTCCTCGCTGTCCTCCTCCTGTTCATAGCCAAGGCTGGTGCAGGTAAATATCAGTTGTTCATTTTATTGAATTTTATTCTACTTTATATTTCAAAGTCATGGAGTTTCAATATGTTGTTCTGGACTTAGAGTAACCCCCTTTCTGACAGAAGATTTAAGGCATTTAAGAGCAACTTCTCCAATTTCCTGTATTTCATCACTGCGCCTTCACTGCTCTGATTACCAGGTTGAAAAGTTATGTATTTATCTGTAAGATTTACCTGGCTATATACTTTACATTTTTTATTCTTCTGTTTAAATAAATATTAATCTTTATTTTTTAACATGCCAAAAAAATAATTTGTTTGTTTTTTTCACAACCACACTTTTTATGTAATGTTTAGCTATTTACGTTTTTTGGATAAAACGGGATTAATTTGTCAGAATTTTACCTGAAAAGTATAGCTATGGGCATGGATACATTTTATTTTGACAACTAGTTGTATTTTTGTTATTTACTGTGGAATCTTATTAGAAATATTTCAGTCTCTGTATGTGAGACATTAGCATGATGTAATGCACAGTAAAACGAGAAAAAACCCTCAGGGTCTGACATGCAGAAGATGAGTTGAATTTTGGAAACTCACCTCAGCTTTATCATCATTTCGCCGTGGACAAAGTACAAAGACGTAGAAAGAGTATAAAGGAAGTACACTGAAATAACTAAACGCCTGTCCATGTGTTTTAAGCTGGAGTAGAATTCTGGAGAGAAAAATTCACAATGACCTGTCCAGAGAACGGGACTTGGTTCAGGAAACAAGCAGATACAAAACATGTGGGGCCAACGTACACACTTCAATATGGTGGCACAACCAAAGGCTTATACTACTGTGAATACCCTGACCCTGACTCGGACACTGGTAAAACTAAATATTATTTCTACGTGAAAGGAAAGGGTGAGTTAAAAATCTTTTTTAAAAAATCATGATTTCTCATGACATGCCGTATTGTGTCCTGTCTGAGCTTTCACTCGTTCACCGGCTGATCTTTATCTTCCAGTGTGCAAAAGCTGTTTCGAGCTCGACTCGATTTTGTTTTTGCTGGTCGTCTTCGTGGACGTGTTGGGGACAGCAGCTGTCATGATTTTTATCTTCAGATGCACCAAGAAGAAAAGCTCAGCTGGACCTTCTCAATCTTCCACAGGTAAGAACGCACTCGAGCTGATCACAAAGGACACAGAGTTACAGCTATATGTCTGAGTCAAAGTTTACCTTTACTGTCTCCTCCTCACACAGCTCGTGCAGCTCTTGTAAATCCTATTTCAGTTTGATTTAAATGTTAAACTGTGTCGGTGTCGACTCATTTTTCTTGCAAAGCAACACACAAGTTGTTTGTAAGCCTGCACATTTAACCACAAAACATCCTCCTGAGATGGACAGCACAACTGACTGGTCACACATATTTCTGTCATCTTTTAGCACCCGCTCTTTCGGAAAGGCGAGGTCCATCTGCCACATCTACTCAGTCTCCATATGAGGTAAGTAAAGTGTGTGCACTCTATTTTCAGATGCTCTCAAATGAGAGCAGCATTAAACTTTGACTTTGTTTCCACCAAAAACTGTCCATAGCTAAAGATAACACGGGAAGCGTCATTGTAAAAAACATAATAATCTAAACAGATCTAAGATTAAAGAGGGTAATTCATTTTATTTTCAAAAATTTAAAAGAACAGTCAAAGGTTTTAAGAAATACCGTCTTAGGGTCTTTTCACACTTCAAAGTCGGAACCAAGGTTCCCGTTTTTGTTACATTTGATCGAGTTTTGGTTGCAATAATGTTTAAGAACTATACATGACATACCCATGTCCTGTCGTCATTACCATGAGCCGCATCTTCCTATACTTTCTTATTGTAAATATGATTAGGTTTTTATTTTATGTTATTTATTTTTATTATATTTTTATCGTGTTTTTCTTGTCTGAGTGAATGTGAGCAGCTGGCTGCATGAATTTCCTCTGGGATAAATAATGTATCCATCGATCTATACTTGACATTGATTGTTTCTTTACACGGACTCTCTCATCCTCTTGTAGCATCTTTCTCATTCTCCTGGAAAATGATCTAAAAGTGTCTTGTGATATTTTTCCGATTTAAAGTCGCTGGACCGAATGACAATGAAACATTTGGTGTCCTCCTCTCCGCGTGTGCAACCAGAGCTCATTTTGCTTTGTTACACTGGTTTTCCTTTTTTCAGTTTTGATGATTACCTTACTTCCTGTAATTCGTCCGAACAGAGGCTCTCAGCCCCCAGGTGCCTAACAATTCTATTTGCGCATGTGTGTAAAATGCCACATTGCCACGTGTATATATTCCTGGACATTGGAGCTATGTCGAAATATGGCGTGAACACAAATGGGTCTTTTTAGCAGTTCTGCTAAAGTTTACGTCAGCAGTGTGCATTCAGCAGGTTTATACATACTAAAAAATGAAAATAAATAAGCCAACTAAGTCTACCATTGATAAGGCTGGCCTTAAGTCTCCTGCATGATGCTCGTGTACCTCACCCGTTCATGCACCACATCTTTCTCCTTACATAGACTTTCTCGCTATTTATACTCCATCACTTTGTGACCATCGATTTATTTGGGTTTTTTCACATAAATTCACCACTTTAACCACTGTAGCTATCCAAGACTGGCTAGTACTATCCCTAACCATGACCTTTTTGCCCTTACTGCCTTCAACCTCGACACATCGGCATGACAAATACTAGGCAGTCACGCAGTAGGATCCATAATAATGTATCGTAGTCACACTGAATAGCTGCAGTGTGACTATTATCGACAAATAGACACCCAGTCGAATTTTTCACACTAGAAACAAACTGAACATAGATTGGATGGATCATGGATCCTAACAAAGTTGGGATGTTAAGTTCGTTATCTGGGGAGGTTTCACACCTTTAATTTTGGTTCAGATCAAACAAAAAAGTCCCACAGTTTGAACCACAGTGTGAAAGTGCCTTTCGATAGGAAGATTGGCAACACAGTTAAGCTACAGATGGTTAGGATAGCTTGGCATGGAGAATGGAAAAAGGGGGCTAGCTTTGCTCTGTCTGCCCACCAGAACCTAAAGCTCTCTAATTTATACTTTATATATAATGTCTTTATCTGTACAAAGACCAAAGTTTAAAAAGAACACTGTGCTTTCGAAAACTCTGGGAAGTCACTTTCCCAGCCAAGAAATAGCCCAACACATAACCTATTGCAACACCTAAAATCCTCTAATCCAACTCTCAGAAAAAGAAGCAAAACTGTTCCTTTAAGTAGAACAAAACAAATTCATTTTCAAAGCAAAAATACTTAACAAAATTAAAAAGTACTTCCTTTCAGTTTGCGTATGCCCCTGGAAGCCATGGGTGCTGGTATTTAACAGTTTTATTTTGCCTTGTGATATAACCATATTAAATTGTTTCACACATTTTTAGGAGTTGAATGACTCTAACACGGTTTTTGTTGTGTGTGTTGACAGTCACTGAGCCCTCACACTCGCTCCCAGGATCCTTACTCAACCGTGAACAGGATGGGATAGAGACAGTGCACCTGACTACGCAGAGTCTACAGTTTAAACGCTGCACACACGAAGGCGGACATTCACCAGAGACAAACATGAACATCATTCATGCTCCAAGTAGCATGCAAACACTGGCTTCTGCTCTTTGGGATTTTAAGGGTTGCTTAACCCAAATGGCAAAGAAGAAGAAAAAACTCACTTACCCCTGGTATTACGCAGCCAGGTGGTGTCACTTTTATTTGTCTAGGTCGCCTGGTACATTAGAGGCAAATGGCATTTAGTTTGTGGTGCCCAAAGTATCTAAAGATTTCACTGGAAAATTATATAGATTAATAATTCCTAAATCGAGGGTGTTTCTGCAGTTAGCGGAGGGTCAGTGGAAAGATCCTGAAGTTCAGCTAATTGGAATTATGATTTGATAACATATTATACTCTATATCAACACATTTGTGTTTATAAGGCAGAAAACACACAAAAAGGGCCATAAATTAGTGTAATGCTTATCTACACTGCATTTATTGTCATAATAATCTATCCACTCTACCAACAATTGATTTTGATATATGTATACATATATATGCATGTATGTATATACAGTATATATGTGTGTGTTATTATATACACAATTTTTTTTAAATCTTGACTGCAAAAGTGGCAAATAGAGAGTGCATTAAAATTATTTAGCAAAACATCATAAAAAAAACAAAACAAAAAGCAAAACATAAATGACTACAATGTCAAGTTTCTAAATGCAAACTTGACTCCTGAACAAAAGAATAAATACACCAATAGTAAGCATCCACAATTGCAGGATCACTATGTTTTTCTGCAAAGAAATTAAACTATACCATGAAGTCGTCATATCTATTCCCACTGAAAGGAAGCGGCACGATTATTTAAACCATCATGCATGAACCAAAAAGCTTTGGTAGTGTTTCAGTCATTTCAAATGTAATCTCACAATAGTGCCACAAACAGATTTCCTTTCGTGCCCATTGAATTTGTGTGGAGGCAAAAATCCCAGAAACAGGCGTCTGGACAAATAAAAGCAACGCTTTCTGCATGGCTACATACCATTAGAGTTTAAAAGAATACTATACTCACAAAATGATCATTTGCATCAGTTGATCAATGCGTGTTACCTTGAAATCATAAGGACAATTTTGCTTTTCTTGCGTGCCCTCAAGGTGAACGGAGAATCCAAAGAAATTCGACACTCCTTATAAATCGAAGCTGAAATCCATGTTTTTGGGAAATACTGAACATACAACTGGATAAATGAGACTTGGATTATACTGCATGAATTGTGCTGAGACTTTGTAAATTGATACTTTTATGTAGTTTGCTGTTGTTAAATATGGCCCCTGATGACTTCAATAGATGAATAATGTTGTTAATGAATAATGTACCTTGGACGTATGCGAGAAAAACAATGTTTTCTTTTCAAATTCAGCGTAAAATGCAGTGAGTAACTGATATTGAGCTGGTCACTTTGCGAATGAAATGTTCTTTTAAGTAAGAAAAAATGGGGGTATTTAAAAATACACAGTGTAAATATAATGGTTTTTTTGTACTGTCATATTTCGTGGCGGTGGTGTTGTAACAGACTGCATTTTTTTGTTTTTTTGTCTTTCTGTAATGTTCTGCTCCCCTGATGTGTGTAGAAGGGAGAAACACATCTCAATATATTGTAAATCCAGTACAACACCACTAATAAGTATGTAATTCAACTAACATATTTTCAACATTGCCACCACAAACGATGCATTATCAGCTTTGTGAAAGCAGAATTTATGGCAGAGCTTCTGTATTGGATTACAGTAGATTGTGCAAGCGTACTAAATAAAGTGGGCACTGAGTGTAAATATGTTGGGTTTTTTTTTTGGCTGTTTGTTTTTGTAGTGTGACCCTTTAATATAAAATGTTAGAGTACTGTCTAATTTACAACTGTGACATAAATAAAAATCCCATTGTCATTTCAAATAGAGGAAAGGTATATTTGTTTGCTGAACATTTATGTTTATGTTATTATAAGTTTGTCAGACATGTAACACACAAACTGCACAAATTCATTTTCCTCATCACATCAACTTGTTTTTTTGTGCCTTCTCATTTTAATTTGTTGCGCTAATCTTCTTGTTACTGTAATTTTTTTATTATGTCACTAATAAAAATAAAAAAAAACGCAGTCAACTCTGTTCTCGTTCTCGTCTTCGCTCATGGCCGGAAACAATACTGAGAGGCCTCTACAGATATAAGTAAATGTATGTGAGAAGATAGATTTCTGAAGTGGCCTCAAAGCCGCAACTCACATCCGTAGTTCACCCGCATACACACTATCACCATCAATATATCTTCATTAGTCTATCTTGTGCCCTTGACTTACCATGCTGTATTTGGAAACATCTAACATATCTCTAAAATCTGTCCCAATGCATAAACATGGTGAGCACAGTGGAAATGTTGCGTCATGTCTTGGCCTTCTGCTTGTCTTTTTATTCCCAGCAGTGATGGGCACAGATGTAGTGATGGAAAGGAAAGCGCGAAACATGACACCACATAATATTTCTTCTTCATGCAGATAACTAATGATGGATAAGTTTGTCATACTGCACAGCTCCGAGGTGTAGTGTTTAGTGGAAACACTCCCACACTTACTGCTACAGTTATCTTCATGTAACATCAGCTGTATGTTTGTGTGAGAGAGAAACAAAGACGTAGACGTGGGGGGGGGGGGGGGGTGTATACAATGTGCTCCTCTATCTGACTGTCGTAAGTCAAACTGTTCCCACACACAGGCCTACATCTGCAGCTCACAGACGTGCACGAACGTACACATTTGTGCTGTGCGAGGAGCCACACGAGCCACACGAGCCTGTTTGAGAGTGTGTGTACATGCACTGAGTCAGAGGTGGTTGTGTGTGTCTGTGTGCATGTGTGCGTGTGCGTGTGTGTGTGTGTGTGGGGGGGGGGGGGGGTGTTTTTGAGCTGAGCTGTCTAAGCTTTGCTGTTTGATCTTTCTTCTCTTCCTCAGGTAGAAAAGTGCAGTTTGTAGTTTTGTCACAGCAGCGTCAAGAAGAAGGCAAAAAGACGTCGAGCAGCAGTGATCAAAAGAATTTAAGATATAAGATTATCTGACAGATAGGAGGGCTTCCTCTTTCTCTCTGCTAGTTTCTCTCCTCCTCTTCTTCTTTGTTACTATTTTAACATTGCTGTTTTTTTTCCCTTCCTCTCTGCTCTTTTCTTCACCATCGTTGTGTAATTCTTTCTATCACTGCTCTCTCCTTGTCTCTCTCTCTATTCTCATCTATTCGTATCTTTGGTGCAAAAGACTGAAATAAACCTCTGACAGACTCACCCTCCTGAAACAGTAATGAAAGACAGCAGCAACAGCAAGTGGTGGTGGAAGTATTCAGTCAAAGTAACAATACAACGCTGTCACAATACTAAATAAAAGCTTCACATTTGAGCTTCTGCTAAATTAACCCTTAGAAACCTGGAGAAACATCACTCTCCTGGTGTTGCTTTGAGATGCCTTGCACAAGTATTTTCACCTTTCTTTCAAAAACGTGGGAAAAAGGCAGAGAGCAATTTGGTAATGAGACAATTATTTTGAAAAAGATAAAAAATGTCTAATATAATCAAATCATATATCAGGGATGGTAACAATTAATCGATGATCAATTAATTGGTCCATGAGAATTTAATGGAACATGTAAATCTAAACGATCGTTAATTTAGTTGATTAATGGACTACAGAAAGCGCTCACAATTTGCAACCCTAATATATAGATTAGATTAATTGGTCCATGAGAATTTAATGGAACATTTAAATCTAAACCATCCTTAATTTAGTTGATTAATGGACTACAGAAAGCGCTCACAATTTGCAACCCTTAGATAGATAGATAGATAGATAGAGATATATAGATATATAATATCTATATAAAATTTTGGGGGGGTTGGTTGGTTTTTATTTTCTATTATTTTTATTTATATAACAAAATTATAATCATTTTTAGTAAATTTTTCTAGGCCATTTTCTTGGTTTCTTTTCTTTCTGTTTTCCGTTAAAGAAAACAGTATTATCGTCAAAATCAACCGAAGAATTCCTCTTAAAGAGCTGATGGTCCGCCTGTGGGCCATCATATGGTTTTGTTTCATTTTTACGATACGTAAACATCTGTCAGATTTGCTGTGTTTAAGTGTTTTTTATTCAGACAATCTGTAATTCAGAAGCTCCTTTCACTTCATCCATTTCAAGACGCAACCATCACATCAGGATCAATAAACATTTCTGTCAGATAAACGATAAACAAGTATGTAGTTATAACTCACCTTTGAACGAATCACAATTATCGCAACACAAACGGTCCCCATACGGTCCTCACACACTCCAGGGGCCCCAGACGATTCAAATCCAGCAACATATTTAATCCAAACACATTGCATCCAAAGATATCCACGAACGGCCGCTGCATCGTTTCAAACGTCCATATTTCTCCGCATATTGTCCATGTTATCACCAGTTTGCACGTAAACAGGTCGGTTCCTGAGATTTCTACATGGTGGCTGAACTCTGACCTTTTCATTGACCCATGAGCCTAGGCCCGGTGGCTTATGGGTCTTGTAGTTAATGACACTCCATGGGAGTTTTTAACTCTTTCTCAGCATCATAGACCAATGTACAGAAATTATAAACAAATGGCTCCTATGTTGTTTTGAGAAAGAGAAGAAAAAAACTATTTCGTATAAACTAAGGTTTTAAGTGTTTTTTGTGAACAACTAAAAACAGACATTTCTATCCATTGATGATTTGTTTTCACCTATAATCACACATTCAGTGTAGGCCTTTTGTATTGCCCTCTCCCAAAAAAAATAAATAAATAAAGCACTGGGACAGAACCTTAGAAAACAGTCATGAAATGTATTTTCTGTGATATGTTATAGCATTTGATTTTGAACTAGTTAAGGCTTTATGCTATGGCCCCATTGTGTTTTCCGGCAATTATGTACCTGTTCTCATAATCTGCAACATTTTTTTTCAAGAAAATATTTAGGCAAAGGTGAAAAAAAAGAAAAGAAAAAAAAAACTATTATTTCTTTGTGTTGAAACAACGTAGTTACAGAAGCGTTTACATTTATTCTGACTGCCGGGGAAAAAAAACTTCAGTGTTGTGTTTCAAATGAGACCACACATCAAAAAAAAAAAAAAAAAAATGTAACAACCACAGCTTTTAGTTGATGTCGCTTATACCTTGGCTGGGCATTTAAGAATAATTAAGGTGAATTTTATCAGTCTGGCAAAAGGTTTTAAAGATATTATCCTTAACATTTTTTGATTTGGTAACACAAGTGGTTGCTGTTGGTAAGAGAGAGTACGGATACGCCCTGTAAACGGTAAACAATGAAGCTGATACAAGATCATGTCACAAACAGAAACGTTGGATTACACACATGCCAGAATCCAGTGTGTAAATAAATCATCAAATCAAATCATAAACTACCATGTAGAGAGATTAATATGAAATTTAAAAATATTAAATGGCTACTAATGAAAAAAAGTTATCAGTGATAATGGTATTGAAACCTGTTCATGAAATCTTGAGGATTGTAACATTAAAGCATCCAAACTAAATATGTTGGTTATGAAGAAAAATTCCCCTGTGACAATTATATATATTACACAATTGGAATAACCCCCCCCCCCCCCTCTTTTTTTACCTATCTATTCATTTGTTAAGTGTATTTATTTATTTATTCATTCCACAACTGAAAGGTCTCCATGATCATTCATGTTGGTCGAGTATTTTGTTTTTTATACATTTACTAAAAACAATAAAAGGAGAATTACCAAAATAATAATAATAATAATTAATAATAATTAATAATTAATACTGATGCCTCAATGTGTAAGCAGTAGTTTACTGTTGTAGCTGGTTGAGGTGAAGCTAGTTTCATTATTGTAATATGCAGTTTGGCTGTTAAGACTTCCCGGCAGAAGTGATCGGGGTATTGAGATAGTTATTTTTAAAATATTTTATTATTTTATTATTATTAATATTAAATATAATTGTATATATTTGCTTATTTTGGAAATTTTGGACAATAACAACTCTCTAAGACACAATCAGTTAATTTAATGAAACCATCTGGGTGGTTTTAGAGGGGAAATGTCTCTTTTATGAAGCTGCGAACGACCCTTTAAACGCATCACATGTCACAAGGAGCCCCAAGTAGATGCTATGTATGATTATCATATGTTTTTCAGTCAAATCTAAACCTGAACAGTAGCATTAAAAGCACAATTTTTACCTTTTGAATGTATGAGGGTAGAAGTAGCAAGTACAAGTAAGACAGCAATTTATTGTATTTCTCAACTTTTAATTTTGTACCACAATGTCAGTTGTATTGGAATACAGTTTTAAGTCATGGTATGAGGTGGCTGTTGTAGCAGCCCTACTTACAGTGTGAGAGGAGAAAATCATAGATAATTAATTTTTTTTAAAAAAAAAATACCACGTAAGTTAATCAAAATAAGAACAACAGCTGATAAACACTGAACCAAGACATACAGCAACATGTTAACACGTCACTCTTTATGTGCGTGTTCTTTAAAGAGCCAAATCTTACAGGCATAGTAAAAAAGAAACGCTAAGAGATCTGCAGCTGAAACAGTATCATACAAAGCAATTTACATTTGAGTTAAGCGGCACATCACTGAAAACAGACTTTTTCCTCCTGCAGATGTTTGAGTTGCGCACGGAGAGCATGTTTTCAGAGAGGATTTTAGGTTTCTGGCAGCTATCTTCTGTTATTAAGCACATCATACGTGTCTTTCTTTCGATGTTGCAGAGGCTGAGGGGGGAACATTGATGAGGAAAGAGAGGGGACAAAGAGAAAAACTGTCATGATTTGGTTCATTTTTAAATGGGATGATGAAATTCCTTCATGTTTCATCTTACCTGGTACATATCATTGGGGGCTCTGTTCACTTCACTTGGAAATAGAGGCTGTCTATCGGAGCCTGTAGATAGACGTAGCAATGGTGTTATTAATATCAAAACAGAGTTTGACAAACAGAAGCCAATGCATTTTATTTTAATCATTAACTTTAAAGGTATGAGTATTTGCAGGTGTATTTAGGACAAAAAATATCATAATGAGTACATTTTCAACTAATGCACATTTGTACATGATTTTATTTGTTTATTGTATATTTTTTTGTATATGGTTTTGCAAGTTTTTTGGTTTTTTTTTTTACCAGTGACGAAGTTAGGGTATACTGCTGCGTTCACACCAAACGTGATGCAAGCGTCTTGAACAGCAAGATTACAAAACCAAGCAATGCAATTGAAATTTTTACTTGAACGAGAAATTTGTGCGGCTCTGTGTCATGAAGGCCTATCAGCTTTGAGATCTGGCTGCAATTTCCCGATGTTACCAAAACAGAAGACAAAGATCGTGGCCATCTATGTGCAGCGCATGCAGCAACTTTCAAGGCCGAAGTACCAAAAAACTGCAGTTCCTCAAATGGCCACTAGAGGCTGGGTCCAAAACAGAGTCAATTTCCTTAGACCCCCATGTTAAAATGTCCAATGTTAACAGTCTGGTATGAAAAAAACAGGCTACATTCATTATTTATATAGTCAACGATTAAACCTAAAGCTCAGATATTAGTCTGCAAAGCCACAAGTCTATATGGTGTGTTCCCAAAATATGCACTTGTGACTTTAGTAGGCTCTTTTGTTGAGTTGCTTCCTTACAAAATGCTCTCAGTATTTCCAGTTAGTCTTTCATTGAGGAACGTAAACAACGGAAAGAGTGACACAGTAATGTGTTGATGTGTGACAGTAAGAAAAATTATTAAGTGTTTCCATCTTGGTTCAGTCTGGTTGAGAGCGCGGAGCCTCCGTGTTAACCGTGTTCACATCACTTTATTTCAGCTATTAGTTGTATTTTACTGCAAATCAAGTAAGTCGTTTCCCCAGTTTGTGAAGGGAGAATAAGCTGCTTAACACTCTAGAGGCCGTATATGAGATTAATGTGACTTGAAATTTCGCTTAGAAAATTCACACCACACCATGTGGCCAGACATGGTGGACTGAAGCAATAAACTGATGTTTCACAAGATTGGTCTTTTGATTACCTTAAATATTAAGTATTTAGAAAAAAAATGTACTATTGTACTATTTAAAAATAGTACAAGAGTGTTTGTGAAGTGGTTCCCTTGAGATCGATGTTCAGGCGTGTTAATCCTGACTGTTATACATATAAGTGAAAACACTGACATTCATGTTTACATAATATAAACAGCAAATATCTGCTATTAATAGATGAATTTTACTTTTCTTGTTAGAGGTGAATGGACCGGTCCGGGCATGAGACGCAATGAGGTAGACAGCCACTCCTATCATAATTGTGGCCACCACGTCTCCCACAACTATTCCCGTTACTGAAGCCACGTCGAGCTCTATGCAGGTTTCACAGGCTGGACACACACACACACACACACACGCAAACATAGGTGGAGTTAGAACTTGACATTTCCTAAATATGACCACTGTCAAGAAATACTATACTAATGTATAAATGCAAGTATTACAAGCGCAAAAGTACACATAAACCCAGAAAAACATGCAAATACATGAGTGCAAGACACAAGTCTCAATGCAGAACTTACTGCGAAATTTTACAAAGATTTTAGGTCCTTTAATGTCCTCATCATCATCAGATTGCGTACATGTGTACACTCCTGTGTTTTCATCCATGTAGTCCAGTTCCGTAACATCTGTATTACTTTCTAATTTAATTATTTTTTTATCGCCACACATCAGCTTAATCCCATTAGGCAGTTCGCTCACTTTTATCTCTGTGAGAGGAAAGAAACAGATTTCAACATAATTTCATACATGTGGTTGCTCTATGGATCTTAGTTTAACTGCTAAAGAAGTCTTTTTACCTTGGCAACTGACGGATGCTGTGGGAGATAGTTGGAAAGAAACAGTAAAACATTCAGTTTAAATGAGCAAACAATTTGTTACGACTGAAATAATTAAAGGGTACTTTTTTCCCCCCTTAAAACCCAACAGAAGGCTTACCTGTCAGTATCCAAAACAACAGCAATCCAGCACGGAAAAATAACTGACATTTCATCATGTGTTCACTCCTTTGAGTTCTGCAGATGACACAAAGAGATATTACAGATCACTGTAAGTAACAAAGAGCACGCAACAGAAACAGGAAGGGCGCCATTTTCAGCTCTCAACCATTTTATTGTTACTTATTGTGATAGATTCCTGACAGTGAAAGACAAAATTCAGTGATTTACTTTAAGAAAGTCATTTTAACCAACCTGTAATACACAATGACTTTCTTTTTAGTTAATTTTACTAATATAAATCATATCATTCTGTCCTGTCTTTATCGAAACACAAACTGGTGTCCAGCCCAAACTGAGATTAACAGAAAATACAGCAAATTTGAAATAAAAGTACCGACCTCAAAATAATGAGCTGCTGTGTCTCTGCTGCCAAAGCATCCAGTCTCCGTCTGTTTAAGTGTCACAGTCTGTGTGTGTGTGTGTGTGTGTGTGTATGTGTGTGTGAAAGAGAAGGAAATGAGTGTGATTGGTTTATTTTGAGTCTCAACAGGTTTTGTTGATTTCTACATCTGTTGGACTCTGTGTCTCTGTAACTTTCAGCTACTGACAGAGGTACATTTACTCAAGCACTGTATACCTGTTGTGTAGTTTATTCCACTACTCCACTAGAATTCAGAGGGAAATGTTATATTCCACTATGAATATTTGCCAGTTATGGTTGTGAGTTAATGAACAGATTAAGTTTTTACATAAAACATGAGATGGGGTTTTATTACTATATATGAGGCAATATAGAGAAAACTGCTCAAACACTAGACCTATAAGATATTTAAAGTTAGCTTCACCTTGACAAAATGCAACAGTTAAGGGCTACTAACATATTGCACCAGTGTCAATAATATAATATGATACAATACAGCAAGGGTAGAGGTTTTGTTTAACTAAACACTTTATATCTTGCATTTTCATTCATTTGGTGAAAATGTATCATAGACTGTTCAAAATAATGGACATGGCTACCATAGCTAGCTGCGGTTTTCAAGCCTCGAGTTTGTCTTTTTCACCATCTTGGTTTCTTGGAACAAGAAGTGACCTTATTTGGACAAGCAGGAGTTAAAGGGTGGCTATTATTGTACACACTGCAGCAACACCTTGCAAACAGCCTGCCTCTCAAGCGGTCCCACTTAAATATAGTTTTAAGCCTTAATAAAATGTAAACATTTGAGCATGTTTAATTATGCTGCAACGTTGGGCATTTTAACATGGGGACCTATTGTGTTTTACTCTCTTCTGGAACCAGCCCCAAGTGGCCGTTTGATGTACTGCAGATTTTTGTTGTTGGCTTCATTTTTCAGCCTCTTTGCAGCTTGAATTTTATGCACCTATTTGCATATTTTCTGCATAGATTTAGGGTTTAATTGTCTTTAATCATGTCAAAGTAAAAGTCCTCTTTTAACTTGATTGTTTAGTATCTTTAAGGATACTTTTAGTCGGGTAAAAGATTTGTATACTTCTTCCAATCTTATTTTGAGAAACAAGCCAGCTACCGGTGGTTTTAAATTAAACTATGTAACACTAAGTACATAGTTCATGGTTAACTTCCATCACTTTCCATTGCTTTCTTGTTATGCATGTTTCAAGGAGTTTAACTCTGTTATGGTTGGGGAAATTGCAACTAATTTCACAGTAGTTTTTTACCCTTATGCCTTGACTCATTTTTTTCAAAGTAGATTCCCCATTTTCCAAAATACATGAGGAAAAAGTCTTCATATTGACTAAAATAAGTCTCTACAAGCCATGTATGAGCCGAAATGATGGATCAGCTTGTTAACACTGACTGCTACTTGCTGTTTGGTTGCTTTTGGAGATGTGTGAAGCAGCTCCATCTGGTAAAACAAACACAACCATGTGTGTTCAGATTAATATTTTAATTCCCTGTGTGTCGACAGTGTTTGTCCCGCTGTGTGTGACAGACTACACTCCCCTGTTCGGCACAGACGAAGCAGCAGAGAACAAGCTAAGAGATGCTCCCACAACACAGCTCTGCTTCCTGTTTGTAGAAAAGCCACAACAACCTGTGACCTAGAGCTAACACCTGGCGCACACACACACACACACACACACACACACACACACACACACACAAAGTCAAACAAAAGGACGTGCATTATGTCTTTTGCACCTGCTATTGTAAAAAAAAGCAAAGTCTCAAATTTCTTAACTATCTGCAACAATGCTCTCACCAAAACACTCATTACTATGTCAAAAACTCTCATCATCCTCATAAATTAAAGAAAGTCCTCATGTTTAAAAAGCACCTTAGAGCGCCCCCTGGTGAATGCCAACAAAACATCATCAAGCCCAGATTTACCTCCTACAATTTCAATATGATCTTTATTAGATGTCCTCTTTTATACACATATACATATGCATACAAATATACAGTACATGACATATTACATGTCCATATAGAAATACATACTCCATAATTATGCACCATCTTATTTGGATATTAGGTAAAATCTCACGTACGGTACATTACCTCAGACATTCGGGTATTAGAATCGAACAATTAATGCATTCCGATAATGCGACGGGGGGGGGGGGGGTGGGGGTCATCATGAGCATGTGCTTACAGGAGGAAATCATGTCACATACATTATATGAGCATTTATATGTAGAGTTTGTACTTTGCATCATTGAGACAACACGTCTTGATTCAGAGGGGCAAAAACATTGACAGTTTGGTTTTGTGAACAAGAAATCCAAGTTCATTGAGGAACTTGAGAAACAGAGTGTGTTTGTATAGTCTGTGGCGATGATAGACACGAGACAACAGGCCTCGTGCAGCAACACTCCCTTAAATTTCTCTTGTATTTTCTCTTAATTAACTGGTATGAGAAAATATAAGAGAAGTCAACTCCATATGCAACAAATGCTCTTTACCAACCAAATCTGCTTTTACCCAGGTGTGCTCAATGATGAGTCCCACTCAATCATAAGTAACCTATTAGCATAGATAACCCATCCCCCACCCCCACTAAACACTATATAAGGGCAGGTTTTGTGCCATGTGCAAAGACTCTGGCACATGAACAAGACTGGAGAGATAGCTCCAAAAAAGGCTGTAAGAAAGAGAACTTCTGCCGAGTAAAACTGACGTAGGCCTGTCAAATAAACTTATACAAAGAAAATATAATTTCAAGGAAATGTAACTAAGTACTAAAAGTAAAAGTATACATGCCAAAAGATTAAAATAAATTTGATACATAAAATAATTAGAGAATTATAAGAATTACTTATAATTACAAAACAAGCAGAAAGTCCTCACACATACAGTATATATGAGAAGTTGGAACCATGAAATGTTTTTTGAATGAAAAATGACTTACACGGTGAAAGAAATAGCTGCCAATTAATTTTCTAATTAACTGACAAATTTTTTGGTTTGTACGCAAAAATCTTATTTGTAAAATAGTTATCTAGTAATAGCAGTTGAGTAAAAAGAATAATATTTCCCTCCTAAGGGTAGAGGAGTTGAAAGGTGCATGAGATTAAAATACTCAAGTAACTCAAGTTACTCTAAAACCTCATCTAAATTTGATTAAATGATATTCATTCACTTTTTTAAATGTTCCTTAAATATAAATGCATTTTCCTTTTGTTGGACAACGATCTTTGGTGCGTGAATGCAAGATGTTTTTCTCTTATCTTAGTAAGAGGCTCTCAACCACTTGTAAAATGGTGTCTTACCTAAGAGACAAGCAAAAGTAAGAAAACATTGGTGAATACCAAAAATCAATGGGTACTGACAAAATAAGAGCAAATCCTGGATATGAGCAGAAATAAGAGAAAATTAATTTGTATATCTTTTCTTGCGTGAGGTCCAATATCTGCTTTCTTTTCATCCTGGTCCAGCTTAAACATGACTGAGGATTAGTTGAATGCCTGACTAGCAGTTGCTCTGGGTTTCCTCTTGGACGGCTGCAAAATTTGGATGAAGTAATGCATGCATGTACAGTGTGTGTTTGTGTGTAACTTCGAGGTCAGTCAGAGCCAGATCTCCTCGCTACTTGTGCTGTTCACCTTATAGATGTAGCCCACCATCGGGTATCTGGCAAAACCTGGGAATCAAGCATTCAGAGGAACATAAAAAACAAAACACTCACTGCTGTTCCTCCACGCTGAATCTAAAGTATAAATAATGAAAAATCTGACAGTGTGTTTGCCTGACCTCTGGCGGCGTAGGCTAAAGACAGATCTTCCTCCTCCTCTTCCTCTTTCTTCTTCTCTCCCACACTGTTCTGCTGGGCGGCCTCTCGGGCTACGAGACGTGATGCAAGAAGGATGGAGGACACGGCAGAAAGCAAAAAAAAAACATATATATTAATATAATATAGTATTATAAATATATATTATGTTTATGTGTATATATATATACATAAATATAATATATAATATATATATATTATAAATAATTATATATTACTATAAAAATATTATTTATTATAAAGTTACAACTGTTACAACTTATTATGTGGTAATTATTAATATGGTAAATAGTTAATTATTATGAATAATAATAATACTGTGTGCCTCTAAAATGCCTCTAAAAAAATACACGTTCAGAGAATGAAATCAACGAAGAGCCAGGTCGTCATTGTAAATGAGAATTGGTTCTCAATTGACTCACCTGGTAAAATAAAGGAAAAATAAAATAAATAAATAAAATCAGTAAAACGATTACTTATCATACTATCAGTGAAACAAACTAGAAACTTACTATAAATGTAAAATTACACGTCAGTTCTTTTTTAATGATATTATCAAATTGTGATTTTAACAGAGCTGTGGAAGTACCTGAATGCAATTCACGTTATTTTTCACATTATTGTGCTTCAATTAAAAAATGTGAAACAGCAGCCTATGAAGTAGTTAGCCCACCTATAACATCAGTATGTTTCACAATAAGACGTTTCTTTGTTATTTATTTTTCTATACTTCACTCTGAATTCATTTGTACTTATACGCTATGAATATATTAAAAATGCTGCATTTCAAGTAAATCCATTTTTTCCTAATAAATCATGGTCAATCATATCAATCTTTATTCCCTGATAAAAAAAAAAAAAATTAAAAAACGCAAATTGCTGAAACACAATGAAATGTGAATAATGGCTTTTTAATGCTTGTCCTGAAGGAAATGTAGTTTGAATAACTGGCTTGTTTGTAACAAGAACTTAGATAGCAATAGATCGCATTTTACAACAAAACAGATTGCAAACTTTTGTTTTGATGTTCACCTCAGATTTCAATTATGTAAGGCCTCTGATTGTAAAAAGTTCAATTTTGTCAACCTTTAGCACAGAGCTCTGATTGTGAAAACAAATGAAATATTTGTATTGATGGTGTTTATTGACTGACTTGTGTAATTAAGAGTTTTGCCATCTTGTGACACACAAATTGAACTCAGCAAAATATAGCATCATCTCACGAGTTCACAGAAATATTGATTCCTTTATTGATACCTTTTCTCAAAGTGTTGAGGTCGTTGAGCTGCATGTTGGACGGCAGAGACATGTTCTCTCGGGGGATGTAGGTCTTATCAGCTTTCTCTGTCTTCAGATTGGCTGAGTCACTGTGAGGGAAATATGGAGAAGTGATATTTAACTTGGATTAGACTTGCTGTCGGTCTGCGGGATGGACGTGAAATATTAATAAGAGCAAATAAATGCTTTCATCAGTGTTTTCCTTCCAATCCACTAATGATGCCGAGAGGGAAAATATTCGATAGGTGTGTGATACAGCGTCAGTGTTGGTGTCAGTGAAAGGAAAATGGTTGTGGGGATTATAAAAAAGTCCACTTTCGAACCTTTAACCTCAGTTTATTATTAAGTTTTATTCTTTTACATGTGACAGGTAGATGTGATTATGTGTAATTTAGTCTTTAAATACATCTTCACTATAGTTTGCACAACACTTTTTGTCTGTGCCGTGCTCGAAACGTGTGAGATAATTCCCATGTCACAGACATGCCCCTTTTGTGCATGTGCAAGGTGTGGACACCCAGTGAAATGAAATCAACTGTGTCACACTGTGCTGTTATTGTTTGTGTTATCACTCTGCTGATGGAAGTTTGAGACGGACCCGAGTCATCACTGCCGCACTTTTGCATTTTTCCAGTTGCCAGATATCTTACTGTTGTCGTCACTTTATTTCTGGCGGTATTGCATTGGGCGGGAGATGTGAGTGCGTCTCTAATCAACCTTAAACAATAGCTCCATACAATGTCCTGTGTAGCATTTCATTAACTCACAGCCATTTAGCATTTGGAAAATATTTCTACAGCTTCTTTATCTTTCTACCATTTTCTTCTCAGCAAACGAAACTCTTGCGCCTCTAAAAAGTCCTCTTCCCTATTTCTAAAAGTTTTTTCAGCTTGGGAGCTAAGACGTTTTGTAAATAACTTTTAGCTTATCTTAACTGTAAGGGGGAATTCTTTAAAAGTGTCATATATATTGAAAAAATCCTTACAATTTCGTCACCTGGAGCAACTCTGTGTACTAAAAGGCTTTGTAAATATAGCCCCAGACCTCCACTTATTTCACATTTTTCATTATGGAAGCAAGAGAAAATGTAGCAGGCCACATATCTGGTATCAAAACAATTACAGCTGACTTACTACAGAAACTTTTCCCCATATCTACAAAATAAAAAAGTTTCTCCAGTGTTATGGTGCTGGCTGACTGGACTTCCACTGACTGCTTCACTTGCTCACTGTCATATTTTACTCAGGTGGTTCACACAGATATCCACTAACTGAAGTCTGAACTCTGTTTACCTTTTCTTGGTCATCAGAATCTCCACTGGCTCATCTGTAACAAAATACAAAGAGATGTGTTATCCTGCCCAGTAAGTGTTGTATACTACAATGCACAATGCTACAGTCAAACATTTCCAGCTGACTTGCTCGCTGCAGACACAAACACACTCTTGTCTCACCAAAGGACTTAGTCTTGTTTTTTTGCATGAGGCAGAGAACAATCAGACTGAGGATGAGGAGGGCCATAAAGGCCATGGCTCCTCCAGTCACGATTCCCAGCATGGGCACCTCCACACGGGACTGCAGGAACTCTGGAGTGAGAGGAAGACGAAGAGATTTAAAGGAATAGTCTGACATTTTCAGAACTAAGCTTATTTGCTTCCGATAAGTTGGATGAGAAGTTTGATACCACTCTCACATCTGCACCCTCCTAAAACTAAGCTTTGTGTTTGAATAGTAAGAAGTTTTGGGGAAAACAATGTAGTCCTCATATTGGGACAGTTGGTTTATTTTGAATAGTTCCAAGTGTGTAATAAAATTTAAATGCCTGAATATTGTTCTCCAAACACACAGTTACGAACAGTGCAACATTTGTTTGATGTTTTGTAACTCTATGGGTTAAGAGTCACTGTTCAAGTCTTACATTTTTCAAAATTGTTCATTTAAATGCCTGAATGTGGCTGCACTAAAGCCAAATTTCAGATAATGCAACATATCTAAAAACTTGTGATTTGTTTATTTTATAACTTTGTATCAATTTGCCCTGCTCTATATTCCAAGCCATGTGTCCTTTTTGTCTGAAGGACAGGTTTTGTATCGGAATTGGCTGTAAACGGACTTGACAGAGATTGCTGCCATTTTATTTTTACATGGATTGGTATATTGTGTACCACTAGGTGGCACAAAAAAGTAAACACGAAATGAGGACAACAGGTTGAAGTTTTGCAAAATTAAGAATAAGGTGCAACAAATCCAAAATGTAGGTTTATGTCCGCATACAAGGACACAGTGTTGCAGGACGGTAAATATGAAGCAAGCCAGGAACCTTGTTAGCGCAGTATAAAATAGTCCTTCGTGGTCTCCCTTTGCCTTTTACCATCACTGACCTGCCAGTGTGAGGTTGCTCTGCACCGTTCCCACACTGTTGCTGACGTTCAGTGAAATGTTCCCTGATAGGTTGTTGAGTGTGACCTTCAGCGTGTGATTGGTCAGCCAGGGGTAGCTTCGTGAGTCCAGGATGAGAAAGTCAGAGGTGTTGGCCACCAGCTGGCCTGACTGGTCCACGAAGGTGATGGTGGCAGGTGGGTTGGAGCGTACCAAGGCAAAGAGGACCAGGGAAAGGCCGGGGTCTGAGGTTTCACTGTAGAGGGCGTTCAGCCTGAGGATCTCTGGCTGAACTAGGGGGCAAAAAACAACATTATTCCCTTTATCAACAGAAAATAGCTGTTACCAGTTACAATCCTGAAATATATTTAACAAAGACTCACACTGTACGTTGAGTGTGACCGTGGCATTGTAGCTCTCCCCTGTCCTGGGGTTTGACGCGACGCACACAAGCTCCCTGTCCCACTTCCTGGCCCTCAGAGAGAAGGTGCTGTTGCGATTGGTCTCCGGTCTCACAACCTCAGAAGCTTCCTGTGGTGTCATCACCAGGCGCCCGCGTTTGGGCGGAGGCGCTTTCTGTTGCTCCCCATTCAGGTACCATGTTAACAAGGGAGGGGCACGGGGATCCCAGCCGTCTGATTGGCAGTTGAACCAGTGCGTCATATTCTCCTGCAGTGTCACAGCCGCCCGCTGCCGTCCGTCAATTTTGGCAGCGGGCTCAATTGCACCTGCAAGGGAAGGATTATGTTAACGTGAAAGGACTGTGTGAGCAAAAGGCACAGTTGTTTTCCGAAGAGTGTTTCACCTAGTCCTACTCTACTGTGCTGTACTCGGCTAATGCTCGTCACATCCATGTATTGAGGTCTGCGGTAGTTAGGGTAAGGGCTAAGAGGTCATGAATTGAACTAGACGATCACAGCACAGTTGGACGGGCTTTGGCTGAACACTTAAGGCAAAAACGAATGGGCAAAATATGACAAATTAAGAGATTTTTACTTTTATCAACCCTGTCTTGAAAGGTAGCAAAAATGTATTTCTATATACAGTTTATAAAGTGTAAGAAAAACATCACTCGGCAGAAGTACTACAACACAGCTGTACACAAACTTTTTTAGACATTGATATTTCATCGAATTTAGGTTGTGTCCTCGGGAGACCAAAATTCAATGGCAGGACATCTTTTAATGCCAATGTCAATTTGACAGGTACTGACAGGATTTGACATTAATATTTTGTTGGTTGTTTTGTTAATGTTAAGTGACCAAAATCTAGTGTCATATATCTTATGCCAGTGTCAACTCAGACATATACAAAATTGTCAATGCAATTTTAATTCCAAGCAAGAATTTAACATAATTTAGCATCATCATGCCCTGATGAAGGTCATTTGTGGACAAATCATGTTAACTTAATTGTATCTGTTCCACCACGAACTAGCCTTGCTAATTAAGCTTTTTATCATAACAATAACAGCCTTGGTTTTGCCCTTTTTTAACATTTGCCTGACACAGTCCCATGTCTTTCTAGTGTCATATTGATGTCCAGTCAGCTGGGATGTTGGAGGAATAGTTTACACTTTGGGAAATATGCTTATGCCTTTTCTTGCTAAGTATTACATGAAAAGATTGATACCAGTCTCATATCTTCCAAATGTGAAGCTACAGTTAGCAGCCAGTTATCTTAGTTTAGCC
Source organism: Plectropomus leopardus (assembly GCF_008729295.1). NCBI lineage: Eukaryota > Metazoa > Chordata > Actinopteri > Perciformes > Serranidae > Plectropomus > Plectropomus leopardus. The sequence continues at coordinate 6,725,963 of NC_056467.1, read as the reverse complement.
CAGAGATTAGGAGTGGGAAAAGCAGCTAGCATCCCTGCTGAAACAGCATCTTCAGATGGTTGAGCTGGTTGACCAGCTTGTTTGACCACCTTAAGGTATGTTCTCGCATAATTTTTCATGGTTTAGCTGGTTATACCGGCTTGTGATAGTGATTGACATTCCTGTAAAACTGAAACCAAATCAATTGAGTATGGAGAAATAACAGTCTTATGAGACAGAAGTATGAAAAGCAAAGGGCATAAATCAGTTCAGTCTACTGTCATGATATGCATGAAGATAAATGTGTGCAGCTTGATAGGCTAGTCACACCAGCATGTCTAGCTGGTAGTCCAACCAGCCAAACCATCAAAGACCAGCAAGAACTGGGTCAGGACCATCTAAGACCGTCTTCACCCAGCTACGATAGAGAAGCACTTAACATCAGGAAAAGTTTGGACAGAATGCAGCAAACTGTGAAAGGATCCCCATAAACAGCATATGCTGAGCGGCCAGTCAGACCACAGGGGAGAAACAAAACTGAAAGTGCCAGACGAAGAGAGGGAGGAGGGCCAGCATCAGGGTGAGGCTGACCTGACTTGGACAGAGAGCTGTTCCTCTACCAAGCCTTCTTCTGACTAATGTCCGGTCGCGAGAGAATAAAGTAGATGAGATGTGATTGAGGCTCACTCAGAAACAGGAAATCAGAGACTGCTATGCGCACATCTTCACAGAGACATGGTTAACCCCTAACATACCAGATCAAGCTACTGCACCAGATGGGCAGACCTTGTTGGGAGCTATAGGGATGCAAGACTCTATATACTATATAACCATATACATTTTTAAAAAATGCACTGCAGGAATTGAATGACGCCACCAGCTGCCATCCTTCAACATCCTTCAACTCAACAAGATGTAGCAGGATCAAGGATGAATGTAATTTTGATTTTCAAACTTTGTTTAAAAAATGACTAATAAATAAACTTTCTACCTTCTTCTGACTTCTAAAACCAACTAAACCCAGCTACCAGCATGAGCTGGTTTTTAGCTGTTTTTTTTTAAACTTGAACTTGTAAACACCATCACCATTAAAACAGGTGTAATGCTGACGTCATATTTGGTTGAATCCAGTGAGTCAAAAGGAGCAGGTCATGTAGGGTGCAGTTGCAGTGTCTCTTACCTGACCAGGATAAGGCCAGTGTGTGAAGGAACACAACAGCAGAGCCTGATGCCCACCTTCTCGGACACACACACTCCATACTGGCCCAACGGAGCACCGCACACGCATACACAACTACCTGCTTGGAAGAGAAAATATCATCAAGACATTAACTTGTTTATGATGGGGCTCTATGGATTAAAGATGTGACCAAGTCATTATTTTGCAAATCACAAGTCTCAAGTTGCACTAGTGTCCCAAGTCAAGACAGGCAAGGACCAAGTCCTACACTTTGAGTTTCGAGTCCTAAACATAATGTTCTCTTTCCCAAATGTTATGCCATGTTGACAGCAGAGTAATAATGTATCAAATTATAAAAGTCATGAATCCTATCTAAAATTTGCATTTATTTGTTAAAACAAGTTTTTTTTTCAAGTTGCATAGCTGTTAAGCCAATGTTAGCTAAGTGTATGCTCGCAAACTATCTTAATGTTAATCTCAATTTATTGTTTTTTATGCGACTTCAACAAATTTGGAAGTTTTTGCATCTCCATCTGTAATTTTTGACCCACATGTTTAACATAGTTGTTTTTCGTTGACAACAGTGTAGTTTTTTATGCAAACAAAATTATCATCGGTGTCGTGTTTTTTTCAACTGGCGCTTCGCAACATAGCGTTCTGCATGGTTCTCAGCTGCAACTTGACTGGATGTGTTAGCATTAGTTAATTAAGGACATGAAGAGAAATGAATTACTTTGCGGGACACTTGAAAAAAAAAGTTTCTAATCTTCAGGCTTGAGGCAAGGTATCAGCGATTAACAAGTCAGAAGGCTGAAGTCCCAGTGGAGTCTATAAGTCAAGTTTGATTTTGTAAAGTTGAGTCTTAGCCAGCCTATTTGTAACTTAAAGCTGACTCAAGTCCAAGTCATATGACTCGAATCCACACCTCTTGTGAATTACTCCAAGGAACCACCAACAGAAATCTCAGACAAATATCTCAAAACCATCCCCGTGGTTCAGTTCTACTAGAGGTACACAAGGATAAAGGTTTTGGTTTCAGCTGACTTTACCCCATAAGGACACATAGGACAGGGGTAGGACTGAGATACAGAAACCTAAAGAAGCAGAACTTTCAATGCAATGAAAACAAAAACACTGCACGCAAGACTCATCACAAACAGACGGTGACATGCCGTTCATTTTTCAGTAACTCGCTGCAGGTCCAGCTTTGATTTGCAGGCTTACCCCATCACAACAAAACATTCACAGGCCTGCTTGGATCGATGGTGATTGTGCACCTACTGTGCAATGAGTGCATGGAATGAGTAATGTCTTGTGCTTGCTTGCAATCTGGGTCATGTGATACGTGTGAGCACCTCGGACGAAAGCAGGAACTGAGCCATCAAGGAAACACTCATATTCCCACACATATGGAAACGACCAAGAACATTCATGCGCACATGACAGAAGGTGTTACAGCTCGTTGCCTTCAGGTCGATGATGCTGCGATTGCACTTACAATCAGAGCAAAGGGCTACACATTACACTCCACACATACTGCACTTTGTGAGGCTGCATGCAGGCATTTCAATGCAGATGTGTGCACTTTAAACACACTAAGAATGCCCTCTACAACACACACACGCACAGTATTACCTCAGCCCTTTCTGCAGACGCTGTTGTGATTCAGCCTGCTGGAGCTCCATGGCAGCGGAGGAGGAGAGGAGGGAGAGTGAAGGATGGTGATAACAAGCGGAGAGATGAGAGGCAGCCCTCCCTGACTCAGTTGCTTTCCCATCTGCGTACACTCATACACTTACACACACACACACACACACACATACATACACACACACAGCTCTCTGCAGGGTACAGCAGCTCCAGTAGCAGCGTTCACTAGCTGGCAGGGGATGGCAGGGGCTGGCTGACGCAGGCAGTTATGCTGCCGCCACTCCAAAGAGGAGAGTGGGAAGGGAGGGGGGGGGAGCAGGCAGCTGAGGAGATGGAGAGAAAGAGAGAGAGAGGAGAGAGTGAAGGCAGGGAGAAAGAGCGAGGATGCAGAGAGAGAGAAGGGAGAGTGGGCACAGAGTCGTGAGGGAAGAAAAAAAGAGCCAGTGTGGGAGAGGAGAAGAGGATATAAAGGCTACAAGACTGAGCTCTGTCCAAAACATCAATCTTTAACGATTTACACTCAGTTGTGATGGATAGAGGAGAGCAAACTCTCGGTTTGGGGGGGATAAACATATCTCTTCCTGTCCTCCATCATCAGTGCCAGTCATCAGGAATGTTAACCCCTGATACACAAACCCCTGATACAAACACAGACACACAACATGGCTCGCAGTGCCTGAGCTCAGCTACTTCTGACTGAAAAGCCTCTGCAGTGCAGCTGTACAGACCTGAGCAGCAGCACGCAGAGCACTGCAGCCAAAACAAACACGCTCACAGAATAGATATATGTCCTGCGTAAATGCCAAAATCAAGTTTAAATGACTCTTCAGGAAATAGTGTCCCTTTAGTTTTTAACCCCTTTCCTCATAATAAAAGTTGTTTTTGTTTGGGGTTTGCTATTTCTCCAAGGAGATGCCTGTCCTTAAGTTCCTCTCTGCCTGGAAATCAGGCTTCGATGAAGGCCATAAAACAATGCATCTACTGGATATCCTTTTCCTGTAAATTCAATCATTTGTGGAACAAGGTCGACAGAAGGTTAGGAAACACCACAACTGATGAAACAGGCTGCATATTCCACACACTATAAACTCACTATTGCATCACTAAATGTAAACTGAGATGATAAAATAGAGCTGACAGGACTGGTTGGTGATAGACACAAACAAGATGCATTTAGTAAAGGATAATCAGGGTACCTTTCACAATGATAATCAGTGTCAAACTACTGTCTCAATTTCATTTCTTTCAGATGAATGTGAAGTAGAAAACAAAAACACAATTTGAGTGTTAAAGTGTCAGTCATTTACGTTGCTCTGCATGTGTAATTTATGCAGGCAGAAGCAGTTTTCATTAAGAAGCATATTGCTGAAGTATAATGTATAGTAATGCTAAATAATATAGAAAATTAGATTTTAAATTTTTACTTTGTTTCTGGGGAATCGCAGATCCCCCAGTAGACTCCACGACTGAAGTCCTGCTGTTTAAGTTTGGTCATTTTGGAAATCACTGTGCACTTAAAACTAGAAGGCGACATTGTCTTCTGAACATCTTATTTAGAGATGGAGCATTTAGTCCAATAATCTTGGTCATTTTTCAAAGAAAAAGGCCTTTCCCTGATTTCAGCTTTTAAATTGTGAGGATTTTCTTCTTTTTTTTTGTCTTTGTGATGGACACTTCTGCTTGAATTGTCAAAAATGTTATGCAGCAAAACAAATTGATAACTTAAAACAGATTATTCAATAATGACATACATGTTTAGCAAACTAATTCTCTGTCTGACAAAAAACAAAATGTTAAAATTTAAAGATATTAGAAAAAATAAACATAACTTGTATGCATACAAAAACAGTAACTTTTGAAACTGCACTATAAGTAGCAGGTAACACAGACACACAAGTCATGACCTTTTTAAATTATTTCTTTATTTATATATATTTATTTATTCATCTCAGTTTGGTTGATATTCTTTTTAATCATTGTTGTTGCACTTTAGTATTTTTGTACTCAACAGAAATGAACATAAAAACAAAAAAAGGACAAAATGAACCATAAAAAAAAAAAAAGAACCTAAGAAACATGAGTAGAGCAGAGCTGGCTTGCTGAGCAAAGGGGGCTGGGGCGGAGAAAAAAGAAAGGAGGGGAGGACATGGAAGAGTTAAGACCAAAAAAAAAAAAAAAAAAAAAAAAAGTGGGGGAGAAGGGTCAGTCTGATCAGGCAGAAGATGTGTGTAAAGCAGCTCTCTCCTCCTTGTTAACCTCTCAGTCATCTGCGGTGCTTTCCATTTGGGCCGGCCCTTCCTGTGTCCCTCTGCTCTTTTCCCTCCCCAGATCTGAAACAACACAGTATTAGACAAGGTGGAGCCTCTGGTCTTAATTTTAGAGTTCCTATCCTGCTGTGGGACAGGGGACATGCAATGTCTTCCATTCCAGAGGTTTCCTCTTTAATAGCAGCCAAGTGCTCCGATCTTTCCCTTCCAGATCTCACCTTTGGCTCGGGGGGTTAAACAGTGAAAACAGGACATCAGATCTGAAAGAGGAATGGATGACAGCTGGAGAGAAAGCGAGATGGAACCAAGCTTCTTCTGCCTAATGAGACTTTAAGAAGTTAATTTCATAAATCCATCTGACTTCGCTGTTAACTCTGGTAGCCATTCAGCTATAGCTAATCCCATCTGCTCTGGAGGGGAGCTGGTAAACAGGAAGTGACGATGTACTAATGGAAAGCACAGCCGCTGCATGACACCATCTGCAGCTCTCAGATGTACTGAATATAGCGTACGAAAAGTCAACCGTGCAGCCAGGTTATTGTGAAATCCAGCCAGTATGGATACATACAAGAGGAGCTTTATTCTTTGCACCATAGTCTTTTGCTGGCCCCATAAAGACTCAGGGGGGTATTGTATATGGGAGGATAAATAGAGGTCAAAGAATGAAATTAAATTGAAATAAAAAGGGATGTTCAATCTTCTGCTGTGGTCCCCGGTGTGCTGTAGCCTCCATCTGGCTGTGCTCGAGCCCCGACTCAGCTTCGGGGCACAGGCCTTGGTAGATATGTTTAAGGTGGGCACACCCTGCCCCCTTGTATTCCTCTGGTGTGAAAGTCCGATTCAAGCTTCCCTTCCTTTGGTCACCTCCTGAAATGTTTCCCTTTTATGGTTTGGAGGTGTGTCCAGGTGTATTCAACTCTAAGATTCACTGACTGTTCATGAACCGCCTCTGATTTTTCCTTCAAAGCAAGGCCAAAACAAGTCGTTTTAAAGAAAACCAAAAGAGGAGGGGGTCAAGTAAAAGTAGTTTTCTCCTTGGTCGCCATCGGTGAGCCCTGGAGGAGGGGCCACGTCCCTAAGGCGTCGTCCGATCAGAAGCAGTAAAAGATGGCGTGAGGATCACAGCAGATAGGTAGGGCAGCGAGAAAGAAGTGTCCGTCTCCACACTTGTGATGTTCAGGATGATATGTCAGCTATATTACAAGTTATTCCCTCGTTTTTTTGTCTCTTATTTATTTATTTTTTAAAGAGTGTCAAGTCTCTGTAGCACCCGAACCGACCCCAGACGAAGCCCAAAGCCTGACCCTGTATAGTCTGCCACAACTACCCCCGTTAACAGAAAAAACAGGCCCAACATCAACAAGAATGACAGTCACAACATCGATTGAAATGATACTTTAAAAAGCAACACAAAATAATTACTCTCCTCTAATTCAAGTGTCATGATATAATAATATTAACACAAATAAGAACAATCTTTTTTTAACGACAGAGAGAGAGCACTGTCTCTTCTCTATGTCCTCTTTTGGCTAGAAATCTCAAGATTCATGAAACAAAACAAAAAAAAACAAAAAAACATTTTGAAGACATCCAAAAAATACAAATGAGAAATAATATAAAAAAGCCTCCCCGATAACATCTAAAAACAAAAAAAGTAACAAAAAAAAAAGGACTTGATACAGAAATTTGCAATAGCGTTCTATACATGGCATCACTGTACAAGGATAGGAGCAAATGTCTGGTAAAACTACCCACAATGCAATACACTGTCACTGACATGGGAAAAGGAGGAAGGAGAAAAGGGGGAACCCAAGGTGGGGAAAGTTGGAGGAGGAGGGAGGATTTGAGAAGCAGAGTAACAGCATGACAGAGAGCGGGGAGCTGCGGAAACAGAGAGAGGAGAGGATAGCTTGAACCGAAAGTGCAGAATTAAGTAATCAAAGAACAATGTTGTCTTCCTTGCAACACAGAACTGTTTTTCCTTGAATAATAATAATAATAATATTCATTATAATAAAACCTCTTTTACAGAAAACAGTAATAACAATAAGAGTAACAATATTGACCATAATGCCTACATGGACATTAGCTGTAAAAATGAATTTTAAAAGAACATTAAAAAAAGAAAATGAATGCCAGAACAAAACAAAAAAATACAAAACAATGAGAGCTGGTTTGTCCTGTGCGATGTCACTGAGCTCCATCTTTGGAGAGAGAGCCGTTTTGTTGCCTATTAAACATCCGCCGCCCAGCTGACAAGAGGCCGCCACCGCTGAGATTTCAGCCCGCTCTGGAATGATCTGCTGCCAGACAGCAAGAGCAGACCGAACCTCAAAGACACCTTTTCCCCTCCGCTCACCTCTTCTCCTCAGTCATGCGCACACACACACACACACACACACGCGCACACACACACCTAATGTGAATACTTTGGGTTTGTGGCAGCAGTGTGTACAATGTTTCTTTGTGTTACTGGACTTCTTGCGACTATGACTGCATCGATGTGTCGGCCGATGAGGCACATAATGAAGTATGCCAACAGTTAATAGAAGACGAAGGGTGAAAGGGGAGGATCAGGTCAGGGGCAGGTTAGGGTGGGCGTGGTGGGGTGGAGGTGAGGGGGGGTGGAGTCGAGAGAGGGAGGAGTGGAACCCCAATCTAACCATGACGGGAGGTGAAAAGAGGAGACAACCTGCGGCAATGATTGCTGGATGTCTGTGCAGGAAATGCTGGCACTTTGACCTTTGAATCCCGAGGCCCCACCTGTGACCCCCGACCCCACCCCAACCCCCTCTAATGTCTACACCCACCCACACTCCCCCTCTCTGGCGCAGACTGCCCTCCCGAGGACAGATGGAGACAGACAGATGGGACGTAGAGCGCCCCCGTTTGGGCAGAGAACGGTGGTTTGGCGTGATGCTGCTCAACTCAAGTCAACACAACTCAGGATGGCTGATATGGACCGCTGTACACAGGAAACACCCCTTCCTAAAAGAAGACAGAGGGGGAAAAACATATTTGTAATCATCTTGAATCTATTATTACTTATTTGTACTCTTTAAAGATTTTTGACAAATAGAAAAATGATAACGTGATTCTGATGATGAAATCTGTAAAATGCAGGAACAGGAGCTGGATCCATATCAGAGACTAAAATTCAGGATATCAGGTCTGTGATGCTTTGATTTTGACAGTCCCTTTGTTTGTTTTTTTGTCATTCACATTTTTCAGTAATTTTGACAACATTAAAATATATTGACTTTTAGACTTTACACACAAATACAAATTATATAGACATAAAAAGGTTCATAGTCAGACTAAAGAAAAAAATTAAAATGAACAAAATCAAAACCAAATATGACAAACTACACTAGAAAACAACAACAAAAAAACATCCAACTTAACAGGCAGCAACAGAGAACCCACCCTGGCACCACAGACCCTCTTTAACATACATACATATACACACACACACACACACACACACACACACACACATATATATGCATATACAATGCAATATACACATACATACACCTTTATGGTGTTATTCCTCTAATGTGAACCACAAAGATTTGCCATGTTTGAGTAGTTTTGCTCAGGGAATAATTCACTCTTTCATACTTTCAAAGGCAGCAGTCTCTCTCAACAACTGCATCATGAGGACAAATAAACAGTCAAAACAAATCAGCAGCAGAAAAACTCTGAAACTTTTGTGTCTTAAAAAAGGTGGTAGCTAACAAGTAGCTAAACCAATCACTCAAAAACAAATCAGACTTTATTTGTAAAGTACTTTTCATACAAACAAAACTGGAACAGAAAGTGCTTTATGCAATAAAAAAATCACCGCCATGATGATAAACAGTATGTCAGCACTCACTATCGTGTGATATTTCTTAAATATATGTTAGTGTTTTGTGCACATTAGCTAACTTAAGATGGGATTACATACAATGTAACGTGTCCATGAAGATGGTGTCCCTCAGCTACATCTTTTAACCATCTTCAAAATTTGGTTTTATTTTCAACAGTCAAGCCTAGCCCATAGCACGTCTAAATATGACAGGAGGGGGGATAGTTAACTGAGGTTCTTCTGTGTCCCAAGCTTGCTCAACTGTTACTGGAGCAAAGAGACAAAAGGGGAAATACTTAGAAGGGTCAATTAATTTGGTATGGCCCCAACCTAGAATAATAATAAAAAAAAATTAAAAAGTCCCGATGGTGAAGTCATTCATACAAGACTCCAGGCTATGACTGTTGCAAAAGGCACCTCTATTAAATACTGACCTGATGGGGTTGAAAACTTGTGATGAATCATTCTGTATTCAACCGTTTTCATTTTGATATTTGAGATTTTGTTTGTTTTTATCACCGTCGGTGCCTGATGGTATCAACTGGAATTCAGTGTTGTAAAACAAAACATGAAAAGGTTTTTAAAGGGAAGGAATACGTTTTATGGACAGGGTCACTTTTCACACATAAAGGATCTGCAGAAAAGTGAACATAAACAGACATACCAGACAAATGCTAGGAAAGCCAAGTAATAATAAAGGTTAAGAAAACCATAAAGACAAGGATAGAAGCGCTCACTACATGATTATTAAATTAACTATTTAAATGAGTTTCACAAAGCAAATTAAAAGGTGGTGAGGAGCCAAAAGGAATCTATTGGACAAGCTCTGACTGTTATCCGGCTCATTTAGGATTAATGAAGTGATGCAGCTTGAGAAACCTTTGAAACCTGAGCAAATTGGCTTGATTACTTTCAAAAACACAGAAAGAGGGCAGTGAGCAACTTAACGAGAAATGACTCCAAAAATGTTACAAGAAAATTACCTGAAAATAAGCAAAAAAGGACAAAAAAGAAAAGCACAAAATTTGATGGTGATACAGGGTTTAAAGGAATAAACATATGGAAAAATCTTGAGTATGCAAAATAAAATAATGTGTTAATAATCTCTGTGTGTTTGTACCTGTGCTAGACCCCAGCCTGCTCCATGCTGTACTGCAGGTCAGGGGGCTTATAGCTGAGGAGCATGTCACTGGTGCAGGAGGAGGGGTAGCAGGCTGCCGCATGGAGCTCCCCTTCGGCATCACACACTACAGGAGGAAAAACAGCTCTTTTACTGATGTGGACAAACATACATAAAGGTGTATTTTCAGGTGCATGAATGCATGCCTTCTACTGACCCGACTCTTCCCGCTGGTGCAGCTGCTGACTTCCTGTCAGTGACGTCTGGCTGAGAATGTCCGACATGCGAGCGGAGCTTAGTGCCTTCCCGGCCAGCAGGCTCATCCCCGACATGGGCTCTGCCTGATCCTGGAGAAAAAGAGAAAATCAGTTTTAGACAGACTAGGATCACCCGCTCACAGTTGTGTGCCTCCACAAAACCAGTGAAGTTGCAGATACAGTTTGCATTCATGTCTGAACATGAATGACACATCCAAAACATGGATTGTACAATCAGCACAGTTTCAATGTGGACACCCAAGAATAGTGTCCCCAATTCAGTATCAAAACCAAATTTTCCCCCTTCTGTTCCTAAATTCCTCAAATCTTACTGGACATGAGTGTGAAGTGGTCATATTTAGTGTATGAATTCTTGAGTTTTGGTCAAAAACATGTTTTGCGAGGTCACAGAGTCCTTGACCTTTGAACTCCCAACCACCAAGTTGTAAACAGTTAGTTGTTGGGTCACAGTGAACATTTGTGCCAATATGACAGAATTCCCTCAAGAGACCCTAATGATACTGCCTTCAAGATTATGAAACAGACAAGGTCAGTGATCCTACCTTTAGCCTAAGACCAGTGAAATCTAATAAGCTCATTCTTGCGTTCAAGTGGCCAAATGGGACGGACGGCCATACACAACCTAACGCCTGCATCAACAGCTATCACTGCAGCTAAGGCATTGCAAAAACTCTTACTGATACTTAATGAGCAGCTTCTAGCAGCTTCTATGATGAGTCAGAACTTTGTTTGGATGACCGAGTATGCATATAGTGTATTGATGCCCCAAAAAACTTGTAAATGAAAATGACTTCTGTGTTCAGTCAGTCATGCAAACATTTGCTTTCTGCCTTCAGCTACTAAAAACTCTCTCCAATGCTGCACTAACAAGCAACATGAGCCGATACATCACAGTCTCCAATATATACACAGCCAATATTAAAATGCCATTCAGATGTGCAGTGGTTCATTCCTTTTGCCTGGTATCCCACTAACACATTTTTCATTGAAAGGTCCAGGTTCATGTGTTGGCTCTCATGGTGCAGGCTTAACTACAGGTGTGATCAATGTGGTCTGTAGAAAATGGCAGCAAAGTTTCACTCACATAGGCATCGTCACATGTCTGGATGGTGTGGTGGCGCTGCAGCTGTCCACGGGACCTAAAGGCGTCACCCTGGGGACCTCGGGAATAGCCCACACCATTATGATCGGGCACCTCCATGGCCTGCCCTTGGGGCCTGCACTCTACATGCTCCGATTCTGACAGAAAAGATCAGGTATATGAGGACAATATTGTGATTGTTTTGTTTTTTTTCAAGAAAATGTAAAGATAAACTGGCAGAGAGACTAAGGTAAAGTCAGGACAGACACTGGACTATACATTTCTTGAGCGAGCAGATCTTACCTCTAGTTGCTGGAGCATTCCTGATGTAGCCACCATGCCTGTGTGTAGGGGAGTTGTAGGGTGGGGTGCCTCCTCGGGGAGGCCCCAGGAGCTCATGAGACTCTCCTGCCTTGGCTAGCAAGCCCTCATGTGGGTGGTGGTAGCCAGCTGGCACCTCATCCTCCTCCATGCTCTCCGAGTGAGGCAAGCTGGGACACGGCGCCTGGGCCGGGTGCTGCTGTGGCTGGACGTCGGGGGGTCGAATTTGGAGGAGGTGGTGGTAGTGTTGGCCTCCAGAGGCACCTTGTGGTGCTGGTGGCTCCAAGCTCTCACCCTGGCTGAGCTGGCGGAGAAGCAGCATCTCTCCATACTCTTGGGGTGCAGCACTGGGTGGTGTCGGGGTCGCCGAGCACGGCCGGGGGCTCTGCCTCTTTAGCAGGGCAGCCAGGTCCTGGGGGGGCAGCCTGGGGTCGGCGTGGCCTGTTAAAGAGTGGCGGGGGGACAGAAGGCCCTGCAGGGTGGGAGTGACGTGATGTTGTGGGGGGCGGTAGTCCAAAGGAGTCGGGGAGAGCAGGGCCTGCTGTAGTGTAGACGGGGTGCCGTAGTTGCTCGTCCCAACTGCCCCGCTTTGGTAATCCTCCAGGCCGGGGACTTTGAGGGAGGCTCCTTGCAGGTAGGGGCTGTACGAGCCAACTACACTGGAGGCACCTCGGGAGGCGGCAGCAGCGGCGGCGTCGCCAGAGAAGAGGTGGGGATTGAACTGAGCCTGGTCATAGCCCGATGTGAAGCGGCCAAGGCTGCGACTGGATAGGAGGAGGGCATGCAGACGGTCATTAGCTACCTGTTGCCAAACATCAAAAAGCTTCCAATCCCCTCACAAAGTACAAATAGTGATGTATTTGCTTTTAGCTATTAACTGTCTACAGGCGGCCTTCATTAAATCACCGCACACAGACAGCCTAGCAAACACTTCAGCTCAAGTCCAGGTTCAAGTATTCACTGAGAGCTCTGAAGACATTTTCCAAAGGACAGATTTTGATGAAGCGTGTTTCTGAAGACTGTCACACATTTCTCTCAGTGAAGACAGTCCTGGTGAAAAGGTAGCTGATGTCAGGGGTCACAGGATGACTGATCTACTTCAACTGCTGGGACCTCTACACCAAAACACTTCCATCCAATCACTCACCCAGCCACACTGAAGTGTAGGATTTGTTGAGGATGTCATCTCAGCAAAGTCCATGAGGCATTTATATACATTTTCAATATTGCTAAAAAATAATGTCCTCAAAGTCTGCCATCTCACACATAAAATCTCTGGCCTGAGCAACAGTATTACTGTCTGAAGTTTCAAAACACATGGCAGAAATGTAAAACACAAACACAAGCATGAGAAACACATAATTATAAATGTAACAACACAACAAATAGAAGGAAGGTGTTTGTTCGGAGTTGCAAGGTCATGGAGAGAATTTAAACTACAATAAAACAAAAATGCAGAAGATGAAGACACAGAATAAGTCTAGTAGTATTGTTGGGAGGGTTTGGCTGCCATCAGGGGGAAGTGGTGACAGGATGCGATGGGTCACCTGTGCGTCTCTGCGTTGTCTGCGCTTAGCTGCTTCCCGAGGACTCTGTGCCCTGGCGTGGACAAAAAGCCGGCCTGTCTCTGTGCTACGCCTCCAAGCTCCACTTCCTGAACCTGAATGGTCACCTGTACAGACAGTCAAGGTTAATATTCCTCCTCAAGACCTATATGTAGCCATCAGAAGAGAAAACAAATGACTGACTCTTTGTAGTCACCTGCTGTTGTTGAGGTACACCCGGTGCCAATGGGACGGTGGGGCGAGCAGATGCTGCTTGCTGATTGGTTGGTATAGAGACTCGAGGCAGGCCTGTGGGAGGCGGGCTGCCACTCTGGCCCTGATAGAGGGCTGGAGTACCATGCTGGTACTGCACCGGTGACGGACCTCCTAGGAGCGGAGAGGAGTCAGAAGAGCAACATCTCTGGCCAAACTTATTGAAAATTGTCATATGGGGTGTCTGCAGGCGTCAGATTATTACAATTAATACCTTTTTAGACCCTTTTCAAGATGATTTTTAGCTAACTGACTTTGGGACAAATTACTGTTTTCTTATTCTATTATTGCAAGAAAGTATAAATGTCAGTACTACATATGGCCCTGTGCAGAGGTAGGTTTTATAAAGAAATACAGTTCAGACCCTGACACACCAAGCCACCAATTGGCCATCAGTCTATGTTAGGCCATTAATGAGCATATGTTGCCCATGTTGCAGTGTGTCCTGCACTGTTGGCCCTCATAGGCTCTTGTTGGTTTTTTTTTTCTACTGCTTCATCATGTTGAATCGACAGCAGAGATGGTGAAGCCCGTCATTGAATAAAACTACTGACTGTCAGTTCAGCTTAATGCATGAGAAGTTAAACAGAAGTAAGAAAAGTAAACAAACTGTTTAAGTCTAGAGGGAGTGAAGTCAAAACCAACTTCTTACACAAGATTGTTTTCTTTAGCCTCTGAGCTCTTTAGCAGAAATGTTTCCTGATTGTTTGTGTTGTTGTTTACTGGTGCACAGCAAACATGCTTTATTCTTTCAACATTGGATTGTGTCACTAATGTGCTTACTGGCTAACTTGTCTCAAGTTGGTCTTCCAGTTTCCCTTTTTTTAATGACGCTAAAAGACTTCCGTTGGTTGGTATGGAAAGTGGTATCCTCTCATTCAGACAGAGAATATAAAGTACATGCTTGTTGTCCATTGGCTGTAGTCCTTGCGGGGTGTTCATGTGCTTTTTGGCGGGACAAAGGCAACATGAGGGAACGCAACAGTCTACTTTCATCTTCCCAAGTTAAGTGATGTCAGTTTGGTGTGTCCGGGCCTTTACAGTGAGTTCAGGTAATCTACATTTTGCAAACAGGTAAGTGCAAGCATAAAGTAAAAAAAGCACTATTAAGTTCAGCATTAGGTAAAGATACTTAGCATGATAAACCTGGATTTTGACGCAGAAGAGCTTGACTCATTTTTGCAAAAAAGAAATTAAAAGATGGATAATAATATCAGCCAAAATGTGTGTGGCAATTAAGATCACAAAAATTCTAAATTAAAGCTATTAAAGAACTTCAGATCCAATGTTTTCACTATTGAAAAAAGGAAATTTAAAGACTTTAAGGACCTGCAGACACCCTGATCCACCTTGACGGAGCAATAAAGTTTTATGAAACAGAAAGTTTAACCTGAGCAAATTTTAAGTTTTTTGTAGACTGATTCACGAGCCCCTGCTCATTTCCACCCTCCAGGTTTCCATAGTTTAGCTAGTCTTTGTTCAATCTCATTAATGCTGCTTGGATGTACAGCAACAAAAATGAGTTGTTAGGCTTGGTCCTGACTTGCATCCTAACTAACGGTACCACTACAATGAGCGCTAAAATCAGTTATTATCTCAACATAATCACATATTATTGTGATCTTGATGGTCAATATGTTTACTCACCTGCAGCCTCTGGTCACACTTGAAAAAGCATTTTCATTGAGTATGCATAATCTGTGCTTCCTAGTACATTATTCATAACACAATGTCAAGAATGAAGGTATGCCAGATGTCATTGTCTGTGTGCAGACAACAGAAGCCTTTGAGTAATCAAGAGCCTGAACTGCACTCACAGGTAGTCTGAAACCTAGTGTCCATTGAAAAAAAAAAAAAGAAGAAAAATGTAATAAGTCAACTGTCATATAACCATTAATAACAAATGTAAGAATATGATGTCAAAAACAGAGCTTTGACATAAACAATTATCTATTTATAAAATCTATCAGGTGATTATCACTGTGGTAGATGGATTGATCCCTTTCTAGCCACCACATCTACATTATTTACAGGGTAAGAAATATTTCCAACTCTCTGGCATATAGTATTACTAACCATGCCCTTGAATTATGCCTGCAGAGCCAGGCGGAGGGCTCTGGTTGGGCTGTCTGAAGAGGTGGTTGCTGGGATGTGTTGGCGGAGGGCTGGAGGGCTGGATACGCAACCTGAGGGAGGACAGGACAGAGTAGGAGAGGAGAAGAGAGAGATACGACAATGATGTAACACTTCAGTCGATAGCACTGCACCACAGTATCAAGTTCAATGTTCACCGTTCAATAGCTGATGAGTAATGTGTGTGTGTGTGTGTGTGTGTGTGTGTGTGTGTGTGTGTGTGTGTGTGTGTGTGTGTGTGTGTGTGTGTGTGTGTGTGTGTGTGTGTGTGTTCACCTCTGGAGCTGGTGGGTTAGGTGACTGGGCTGGCTCTCTCCATGGCCTAAAGAAAGACCCTGCAGATAAAGAGAAATTAAATTTAACTCAAAGCTTCAGTATATCACCATTTGCTAATGTGGCTCTGACTATGTGAGGCTGACAGCATGAGATTACATTAGTGCTAATAAAAAATGTGTGTGTCCCAAGGAAAGGAATCAAGTTCAGGAAGCCACAGTGTAGGACATCCAAGCCTCAGGTGAACCAAATCAATAGCACTTTCTGTAAAGCTTACATCTATACTTTCTAGATACCTACCTTCATCAACATAACGCATGCATAATGTAAGATTCGCCATTAGCTTTCATGATTAAAATGCTTTACGGAATAAAGCAACACAGCTCAACCCTTTCTGCATGAAAGTTTATAACTGTTATAAACATCCCGGTGCTTTCTGCAACCACCATGCACAGAGAGTGTACCATTGGCTTGTAATAACATCTTTACACAAGCCATTTGTCAGCTTTAAATACCTGGATTTGCTGGTGGAGGATTTGTTGCTCTTGCTGGTAGAGGATATGCTGTTGCTGGGTGTGCTCCAGGAATCGTTCATCCTGCTGGGCAGCATACATTTTCTGGAGCTGCTCACACTCCTATTGGGAACACAGACATGGTGCACAACTGTGAAATCTGCATGCTAACTAGACAAGCAATGTCAACTGAGGGTGATATGTTGGATCTCGAAAAGAAGCCAACAAAAGAATGAATATTGTGTCCAGCATAACCCAAAAAGTCAGGGCTTAACAATAATGCTTTGTTAAAGCAAACTCTGTGTTCAGGCAGGTCAAATATCTGATGCAGTTATCTGATCAGGAAGGTGAGAAATAACAATTGTGTCCCTTTCAAAAGCTTTGTAATCCAGCTTTGACCTGCACTGCTTTATTAGAGACTTTGTGAAACTCAATCCATGATAGTAAATCCGACTTCTGTGATCATTTTTCCATGTGGAAAACCATTAATTTTGTATCATATTTTTTCTGTGTTCTGACTTGTGTCTGACTGTCTTGTTGAATGGCATGAACACCACAGGTGCACTCATACAATTAAGCTGATGCTCTGGTAAATTATACTAAAATACTGTATACAGTTAAAAAAAATAACTGTGCTACAAAATACTTATAAAAATGATATCTCTAAGCAAGTCTATGGAAACAACAGGCTTCTGATGCACTCTGAGGTCATTTAATCTGGATTTGTTTACCTCTAGTTTCTTCTCAGTGGTAAAATCTTCACACTCTTAGTAGTAGAAATTTCAATAAACATTTCATCTTATCAGGGGTCCTCCCCTGGGAATAAGTCATGGTCTCTCCTCCACCCATATTAACCTTCTTCACACTTGAGAGCAATTATAATCCCAGCACGTCAGTGCATGCTGAAGATGAAGCACCCACTGTGAACATGATGATTATCCTCCCTACCTACGCCTCCTACTGGGTGAGGTAATCCCATTGCAGTGTCACTGCGAATGATGTGATGTCTCAACAACCAGATTGAGGTTTTCTCAGGTGAAAGACTCAATTTGAGCTGACCTTAAGGAATACTGTACGTCAGGATTGGAGCAGCTCTACCTTGTGACGTAGTTTCATAACAATGCTCAGATTAGGTCACCGAGTTTATACTTGGATGTCATAACTAACAGCAAAGTGAATGGTCACATTAAACTGTTATAACCTTACTGTTATCCCTGTCATTGACACTTCTCTTATTTGAAAGTCCTGTTTGGTGTTTAAAGCACCGAGGGGAAAAACCTAAACATCCTTTCCAGTTTACAAGGCATTTAAAGTACTGATTTGTGAATATACTCTATGGCACAATCTCATACAATATTTTAAAGGTTTTCTTATTTGTTAACAGCTCAAGTTAAGATGTTTTAATGCTTTTTAACTATATTGACATGATATTTGTGTTTTATTAACAAAAACACAGTATAATTCACTTTCCTTCCCTATTGGCCACCAGTACTGTCAAAACTCCTTGCTCCCTGCTCTGCCAATTCTGCTGTGTAGCTACTGTGATGCCTGCTCTGACCACATAATTACTTAATCATACATCCTTTCTGTGACCACTGCCCTTATATCTTAATCTTCCGTCTCCAGATGTGACCGTAATAACATGACCAGTTTTGCTATTTTAAGTTAAAATGGGTTCTCTTGTGGCATTGCTCATCAATGAGTTAGCTTTCCTCCTATTATGAACCTGTTCACCTCTCACTTAATTAGCCCCTGATCTAATCTTAGCATGACATCGCCATAAAAATCACCCTATAGCTGATGCAAACACTCATGAAGTTTTTTTTTTTTAAAGAATTTCACATTAAAATTAAGACTACTTCCTTGTAACGTTAATTATAAAGCATCTTAGCCCTTAAGAGAGCGCCTGAACTGAAGAACTGTTAGGGGTAGGGGGGATGACTTTTAAGATGCTTAAGAGTTTCTTATGCAGAGGAGAAAATGGCAGAAACATAAAGAAGTAGGAGAAATATTCTCTAAACGCTGGATGACAGTGAGTTAATGAAACCCTACAGATTAGATGGTGCAGGTAAAATATTTGTGTAACGATATAATGCCAGAAATAAAGTGATGACAATAGTGAGATATTTGGCAACTGGAAAAATGCAACAGTGCAGCAGTGATGACTCGGGTCTGTCTCAACCGTCAATCAGCAGAGTGATCACACATTTGCAGTTCATTGTGACGCAGTTCATTTCTCTGAGTGTCCACACCTTGCACACTCACAAAAGGGCATGTCTGTGACAATCAAACACACCTTTTAATAGAATGCATCACAACTGGCAACAGGACCAACCAAACCGCCTCACTAAGCAAAAAATTTCAGCCTTGCTCAGAGGTGCTCTGAGAATTTTCCTAAATCACTCCTAAGCTAGGTCTCCTTTGTAAAAATGATTTTAGGCTAATTTTTTAATCGCTCTCACAAAGTATTTTCAGTGTTTGTGAATTGAACCCCAAGACTCCAAACACAGTTAGTCAGCAAGGTAAAGGTAAAGGCAGAAAAGCCATGTTTCCACCAAATAATTTCAGTATAGTATCCTTATAATGCATTTCCAAACCCTTGATCTGTTTTGCGTCTCCACAGCAGAAAGAACTTTAAATGAAGGGGGGGTTGTTACTGGACGTAATGGCCGCCAGCTCTCGTTGTTGCCTGCACCTTGTTGATCATCCACATAAAGGGGCTGTGCACCAACATTTTCATAACAAAAAATAACAGGCTGGTGTTTCTATCGCAATCAATGAGATATTTAAAAGTAGTGGGTTTGTGCAAGTTTCTGGCTCCAGTGTCAGATCGGAGCACTAGGTGTTTTAAAAGAGGGGCACACCTGAGAAATGTTACAGATAGAGGAAAGAGGTTCTATGGGTACTATCCACAACTTCTGTCAATGGAAACCGCAAAAATAAACTGAACGGCACTACTTGGTGGAAACAAGACTTCTTTTTTAAATGAAGGTCTTTCTTTTTTTTTTTAAATTACTGCAACTAGCAGACTAAAAACTAGAAAAGGATTTAAAAAAAACGTACTGTTATTTGACAACCATCATAGTGTTCAAGAGAGTGACTGCTCCTACATCGACTACTGCATCACTGAATTTATCTCACCTTATAAAACAGATTTGCAGTGCAAGGAAACTTTGGTTTGTATTCCCAAGACTCAAAATTGCATCAGTCTAGCAGCAAAGTATCACTATTTCTACACTTTTTCCCTCAGGAGCCAAATGTGTTGCATCACTGTTTGCAAAGTACTGTGCAGTCCTTCGATAAGCAGATGAAAATGTGGGATAGTGATTTCTAAAATCTCAGAACCTGGTAAAGTAATTGTTGTATCTCTCGTATTGATCAATACCCACGTCAACCCTCCGCAGATATTTTGCTTTCTCCTACAGACACTACGGAAAGAAAAAAAAGAACCCAATTTATCTCTTCCTTAAGTTAAGAAAAAAGCAGATGGTATCATTGGATATTAAAAAGATGGATGTACCTGTTTGAGTTGCTTAATGAGGCTGCTGTTCTCAAGATGAGCCTTGAAGGCCTGGATGGTGGCTGCGCCGTCAGAAAACCGTCTGACAGGGGAGAAGCGCTCCATAGGGAGATGAAGGGTATTACAGTCCTTATAGCTGGATCTGAGGAGGGGACCATAGGGAGCAGACACAAACATGCGTGTACACAAATACACACACACCCACACAGAAAGACACAGCATGACAGATAACACAGACACAATGACACACACATGTTCATTCATACAGACACAGAAACAAACACATGAGAGGCTTGAGCTATTCAATCCTGCACCAAACATTACAAGTTAAAGTATCTGTCTGTGATATTCTGAGTGTAGAAAACATTAGGACCCTATAATTCACACAATCGATATGTCAAACAAATCCAGCAGCGATCCTGTAAGTGATTTAATCCGTCCTGTCAAAAGAGCGCTCCAGGGATGATGTTTATTTGTAGGCTCACGTGGAAGTTAGCATCACACAGGTTTCCTTATCAAAAAGCCTGAGATTACTCCTTTTGTGCATGCCACTTGTTAGCACCTGTCTTTTTTAAGACACATTAAAGCTGTATTAAAGATGTATGTTATGCTGTATCACAAAACAATCCCTTTAGCTTGTGTTAACCATAAAACTTTTTTTCAGGCATCTAACCAAAAACCCATTCAAAATCGAAATACCAGCTCATTGTTGTCAGCTTCCATGAACCAGTGAAGTTGTACTTGTCGTTTACATCCATGTCTGTAAAAAATGGATGCTTCGCACAGGAATATCTATACAATCAGCAAAGTTTCAAGATGTCACGATGCTGAGCCAGAAAAGTGTTTTTTGTAGAACATTATGATGTCAAAGCGAAGTCAGTCTTTTATCTTTTCAGACATTTGTGTGAAATGTTGTCATATTTAGTGTATTAATTCTTGAGTTCGAGCCAAAAACATATTTTGACTTTAGACCACCGAAATCTTATCAGTTCATTGCTGTGTCCAAAGAGATGTTTGTGCCAATTTTGAAGAAATTCTCTCAAGGCGTTCTGATATATCGCGTTCATGGGAATAGGACGGATGGACAACCCGAAATCATACTGCTCTGGCCAGAGCTGACTTCAAGACAAGGGATATGGGAGTGCTAAAATGCTAACTCATTTCCAAGACTTAAGACTCATTCCTGGAACACTCTATCATGACAGGAGAGAGGTTGTGGAGGGAATTTTAACTCTGAAGAGAAACTTTGCAAAACTGGCTTCGACTTTGTTTGGAAGTTGGTCCCAATATTTTGAGAGTTGATTCCATTGATTACATTTTATATCATTTTCAAACCCTTGCACGGCAACTTATTACCAGCTGAAGTCAATGAGACAAAATCTTTCAGGATAATAAATGCCAAGGCTGATTATCAGTTAAAAGGTAAGCTCCATTATATACATACCATTGGTAATGGAAGTTCATCTAAGGTCAACACTGCCAATTTGTGATTTTTTTTAAAAAGAACATAAGCTCAGAAAGACATCTGCCATAAGCTGCATGTCATGAAGATAAACTACTTTTCATTGCACAATAAAGAACACAAACAACTCCTATGGGTTTGCATGCAGATGGCCAGCAGATCACAACATCTGCTTACCATAAAATATTCCATGAACGACACAGATTTTATCTTTACACATCCGTTGTGGCTCAACAGTGCATGCTTTTTTCCTTAACAACAGGCAAAAACTTTCTTTTATCAAACCACATTTCAGACAACAGGTTCTGCCTACAATTGCATCCAAATTCAAAAGATCACCTGGTGTCTCGAAATCCTTTCTAAACTGAGTTGGAGGAAATTATTCTTATGGGGGATGACAGCTAGAATTGGACAACACCAGAACCGGCCACACACGCTCTTTCCAGGTTTAAGGGGAAGGAGAAGGGAGAAATGTCTTTCTTGTACCAAACCCTCCACCTCAAGCACAACTCTTCACAAAAAATATCCTTTCTCTGTTGAAGGTGTACAACCTTCACCTGGTGAGAATGCATGCTCACCAATATGTGTGTGTGTTTGTGTGTGTGTGTGCAAGATCAACTTTGTATGCAAGTGAATGAATGAGGGAGAGAAAAATTTTGGCTCAATGTGCCCTCCATTTAACGTGAGTCTGTGTTTGTGTGTGTGTTTGTGCATATACAGCTCGGAGCGGGCGTGTCCCCTCACCGGGTGTGTATGTCGGGGGCCCAGCCCCCCCTCTGGCGGGGGCCCTGGGGCCGCTGTGACTCTGCCGAGGGCTCGCCATGCGACGTGCTCGTGAGCGCGTGCGTCGTGTGCCGCTTGGAGCGGTTCGCCAGGTACCTGGGCCGCAGGGAGGGGGAGGAACGGGGGTGAGGGTGGGAGACAGGAAGCAGCGCTGGTCAGCTCTCTGTCCTCATTGGCTAATGGAGACGGGGAGTAGGCCCGCCCCTTCCCACCTCTGCCAATGGGTGCCATCATTCATATCATCTTAGCCAATCAGAAAAACATAAAATAAAATTATACCATAGATGGATGTTATAGCTTATGGGTATCCCACAACCACCCAGCTTCCAGTTTAAGGATTGAACTGGATGCCTTTTTTTTTTTAATCATTTGTTTTGCAAGCTTCAGAGTTAGCAAAGCTGTGTGAGAAAGAGTGAGAAAGTCTGGAGAATAATTTGGCACTTTTTGAAATGAAAGAGACAAAGAAACTCTTGGCCAAAGAGTTTGAAAGATAGGAGGGCTGGATTTGGTGGCAGATTCAGTTTGGAACTGTGGCAGAAGGCACTTGCGCGATGGAGAAAGGAGGAGAGATGGGGTAAGCACCACAGCAGAGTGGCCACCTCCCGTGGGAAAAAAGCAGAGCAGCCTGGAGGCACTCACTCCCAGCAACCCAGGACACCAGCGAAGTCTACAGAAGGTGCTGTGTGAAGAGGACCAGCTGGGAAACCCTAACCTGGACTTCAGAATACTACATCACAACTCCATACACCAAACCTGTGCCTACCCTTACCCCTGGATCGATTTCAGCTTCTACTAATTCTAAAATCTTATTTTGGACATTTTTTCTGACATCTGTTAACCTCAAGTGTGTTTCTCTTACATTTGTTGGGTGAGTCTTGTGTTTTTTGATTGTTTGTATTTAAAAAGTTCAGTTATTAACACATCTCTTCTTTTGAACAAGAAATGACATACTGTCCTGTGTCTCACTAGTCTGATGTAAACGCAGACCTGCATTTACAACTAGTAAATTAGGTGGAATGAGATGAGATAAGAGACTAAATGTGAATCTGTCTTATAATACAAAATATTTATAGAATTGATGCTTTGAGTAATTTACTGAAATTATAATTAAGCTAGCCTAATTCTTATTTCAACATCCGACAACACCGACCTGCTGTCACAGGTTACAGGCCCTCCAGAGTATCCAGTTAAGACAGCACCTCTGTACAGTACAGCCCTTCACCAAAAGCTGCCATCATTGGTTACCTCTGTACTGCCTCTTGGTCTGGTTCTCCATCTGAACCCTCCTCATCCACCGGAGCTACCGCAGGGATAGGGTGCTAAGAGAGGTAAAGAATTTACCAGTCAACACTCTTATGGCTTATACAAGGAGAGAATATTGCGCACATACGGAAAATCCAGATCCTCACCGGGCTGGCAACAAGAGGTGAGGGCCCCCGAGGCCTCTTGAGGAGTTGAGCGTGTAGTTGAATATTGGCCCCACCGTCTGAAGCTCTTCGGCCGAGGGGCCCCATGCCATTGAGCAGCTGCAGGGTAGGTGGCTGCAGCAACGACTGCTCCTAGAGGATCAGCAGACACAGGAAGTCACATTGGTTGTTTTTAGACCACTTTTCTGTAATATTAATTGATAAGTTTCAGACGCGTTCTGATGCAGTTGAAAGACGCTACATTCAATGTAAAAGGACTGACTGTACCTTGTACTCCAGCTGCTGTGTGGGCTGCAAGCTCTGCGTGGGCATGAGAGTGTGCATTTGGCCCATAGTGGGGGCCAGAGGGGGGAAGGGGGGCTGGGGCACTGCACCACGAGGAAAACCGGGTGGCATTTTCTGAAGGTCCTCCGGCATCTCTGTCCTGTAGTAGAAGAGAGAAAGATAAGGAAGCATCAGTGGCTATGCTGATGTGCTTGAAACTAGAACTTTACTAAGCTCTTATTTGTGACAGATTATTTAAATGTACCTTACCTTGTAAGAATTTGACAGTTTTTTAAGATGAGAAGTTTGATCTTATAATAAGTTTGTTTTCGCTTGTTTGTAACAATTTGCTATTAGGCAAGCTAGCTCACTGTGCTTGCGTAAAACATGCGGACAGAGCAGATTATGATATCGCTTTTCTACAAGTTTACATGTTGATGCTGGTTGAACAGCTGTATTGATAAAGTATTGGCTTTTTACTTGTGACTGACGAAAGGAGTAGAGGAGAGGTGGTGGTGTGATAGTAAATTTACAGATAGAGCTCTTGCACCCATGAAGTTGGTTGGAGACTTGTGTTTTACCTTTGGTCTGGTACTCCCACAGTGTGCCGCCTCATCGAAAGGTAGCGAGCCATGGCCTCCGGAGATGGTTCCTCCCCTTCATCGCTGTCCAATGCCATGCTGCCATCCGGCTAAATAACAAATACACGTACAAATATTTAGTCATTAGTAATGCCCTTTGGTAGTCTCTGTATTGCATGCTTCTGTAAAATGTATTTCAGTGCTAATACACATGGTCGAAAGTTCAGGTCTGCTATTAAAATCCCTGCTGCAATGCAGTAATGTGACGCATTCTTGTGTTTCACAGCATTTGTGAGTCAGCTTTGAGGCCACGTGTGTTCTGTTGAATGTGTCTGCATGTATGTGTGATTGTGCGTGTGTGATCATAGTCACTGAGTTGGATCCCGGGCTACACGAACAGTGGTAAAACAATAAAAACCTGACGGACAGACTGGTTGCTGTTGTGTTCACTGATGTGTGCTACAAAGAAAAGCTGCATCAATTCCTTGCTATGTTGGAAGCAGTTGAGGTTAGAGTCATAAGTGGGATTTCAACGCCATGAACTCCTCGCAAGATTATCCAGCATGATGACCCTCATTACTGGCCATGCACTGCCACAGTGATGCAACCATGTGGACGGCATCACGACTCACCTCAACTATCTGGTTCTCTGGATTGATGAGCTGGACGTGAGGAACGGTCATGCTAACGGGATTACCCTGTGGATCCGTCTGCTGGGCATGCAAACGAACAAACACACAAACACACAAACACACAAACAAACACACACACACACACACACAGGTCGTGTGAGGATTATACTAATTTTCTAGTAATCTCATTACTGTAGAGGGATTGGCAGATGTAGGTTAAAGCAATTAAGGCCAGTCAGTGGACAAATGTCTGAGTGATGAAACAGTTATGAAGAGAAAACAGTTCAAAGGCATCTTCAGAAAAACCTGATCTCAGATTTATCTTCTTCTTCTAAAAGCTCTTGATATGACATCATATCCACAAATTATCACTTTATACATATCACAGACATATGCACATAGCTAACCCCTGGCTCTCGAGACCTGGTTCACAACTATAAAAACCTGGCACAGAATAGCCCCAAATCTCCAAAATACTATTAAAGTTTGTTTAGAAATTGACACATATAGGCTCCAAAGCCACCGTCATATCATGCTTACATCAATCAACAACTAATTACCTGTACGGCGTTAAGGGGATAGCTAATGGAGCGTGGTGTGGGTGGGGCAACTCGCAGGGTCTTGTGTTTCTTTAGGCGGTCAGCCAGCAAACTGTAGATGGCACTGTAGTGATCATATGCATCTGTTTGTAGGGACTAAAGAGGGAAAGGCAGAATAAACGTAAGTAGATATGTCTTGCTGAGGTGACTTAACAAAAGGCAGCGCTGAGAAATTGCAGTGCAAGTCGGCTATGTATTCAGGTCCCACCTGAAGGGTGCACTCTCGGTCCAGACCCATCTCACACATGGCTATCAGCACCTGCTCATTGATGAGCTCCGTCTCTCTCTCCGTCTTCACTTGCTCACACTCTGCTATCAACTGGAAGGGACATAAATGAGGGAGGCAATTAGATACTTAAAACTTCCATAACCTCTTCTTAAACCATTTTGACCACCTTCTCTAGTTTACAAATTAGGTTAAAGAATTGTTCAACAACATTTAAGGAAATACGCTTATTCACATTCTGGTGGAGAATTAAGTGAAATGAACTATTTCTTTGCTGGGCTCATTTGCAAGCTAGCCAGCAGAGATTTAGGAAGGTTTAGGAAGCTAGTGGTACCACCTGTTGGCCATCACTGCTAGTAACGCCATCTGAAAAAGCCCTGTGACAGCCTTCGGTCTCCTCCTAGGTAGTTAAGGTAAGTAAGCAGCCCAATTATGAGTCACAAACCCCATTTAGCATGTTATCATTGTTAACTGTGTTAGCACTGTCACCGAGGCTAGTGGTGCTAATATAGTTAACAATGCTAAAGGGGTTTTGTGGTTTAAAATGAAGCTGCTTACTCAGTGGGGCTACCGAGAAGGGGGGAGACTGTGATGGAAGGTGGTCACAATGTTTCTGCAGCAGAACGGTGTTGACGGTGTAATCGCCGAATAAGCCGCACCACCCAACCTGGGTGGTGCGCAGTGGAGAGAGGCCCTCAGTGAAAATAATGACTGCTGAATATTTCAAGAGGGGTCTCACCCTGTCAAAGTCTGGGTCTGGATCTCCTAGTCTCATCCACTTGTTCTTACAGATCTGCTCCATGGTCAACCGTCTGCTGGGCTCCAGCACTAACATGTGTCTGATCAAGTACTCACAGTCTGCAATAACACACAAACACACTTCGATAACACCACTCAAAGCACATAAAAATCAAAGTAACGTGACTGCCAGAAAAACATGAGAAGCAACAGTTAAAATTAAAAGAAATAGTTTTTACTTGCGAAAAGAGTTTGTATTATTGTAAGTGAATTTTTTTCGCCGAAAATTTACTGCGTTTTATAAATTGTGCTACTTCTGTTTTATGTTCAGGAAGTCAGTTTATGTGGATCAATACTGAAAGCTAGGTACTGAAACTGAACCTGGTCTGCAACTCTTGTGACATTTCAAAAGGGGATTTAAAGTGATACTTTACTTCACCTCTTGTATGCTTCAATTGTGTTTGTTAAATGTTTTTTTTCAGATATAAGTTTCTCAACATCCACAGAAAGTCCTCCACCCAACCCACCCCACTGTATATCAATTTACTTAATATGCCACAGGAGTGGTTTCAATTAACATTTAATTTTTTTTTGTCAATGTGAAAACTTGCCAGAATTTGAATAAAATGTAAAAACATAAATTCAAGCTGACCGAAGCCACTGTAATAGGAACCTTGTGGTATTTTTGACAGTCAGGACGGAGTGCCATGGAGCAGTGTTTTTGTGAGTGGGTCCTTGTTTTGTTTGTGTGCACTTCAGACTAAAAATAATGGACTTGGCCACTCTAACATCACCCACTGCCTTGTGGACTCCTGTTTAAAGCCTTAATTTTGGCATTTTTGCTGTTGCCCATCTTGGAATCTGGAGCCAGACGTGTCCATATTTGGACTAGAGAATAGAGCTGTGGTGAAAGTGAACTGGAGATAGGACTTGGAGGCTGTGGTGACGCCTCCCAGAGAG
This sequence comes from Plectropomus leopardus, assembly GCF_008729295.1. NCBI lineage: Eukaryota > Metazoa > Chordata > Actinopteri > Perciformes > Serranidae > Plectropomus > Plectropomus leopardus. The sequence continues at coordinate 6,698,307 of NC_056467.1, read as the reverse complement.
CCTGTCACTCAAAGCGGCCACAACCTTAAATTATGCATAACTTTAGGCATTAATAAAATGCAAACAGGTTATTTATATAAAAATCAACCCCCTACAGTTATCACAAATGAGTAAATTAGCTATGGAGACTGAAACATCATTTTTGTACCAGGCTCTAAATTTGTTTAATTGCTAATCAACAGCCAGTAGCTGAAACACCTCGACTAACCGTAATGCACTAACAAAGGCAGCGAAGAAGAAGAAAGCTAGCACTGCAAAAAAAAAAAAAAAATCAAATGTTTTAAGGGAAAGAAAATGCACACAACTGGACCTTACAGATACATAGTCTTTTGGAGAGAAACACTGAAAAAATAACTTTTGTTTGTTTACAAGAAAACTCCACAGGGCACCTTTAATAGCCTCCTGTCAAGGCAACAGTGGTAAGTGCTTGATGCAGAAGAATTTGATTTTTGGTAAAGTATCACTTCAGAATTTGCTTGGCCCCTTAAGCTAATGAGATATTGTTCTGATTAAGGTACAGTCTGGAGGAGGAAGTAGAGAGAGACAAGAAAGGAATAAAAGCTGACGACAGTCCTACCTGTGGACATGAAGAAGGGGATGCGGAACTTGCCACTGAGGACACGTGCCCGCAAATTTTGTAGAGTGCTGCCGTCGAAAGGCAAGGCACCGCACACCAATACATATAACACCACACCTAAGCTCTATAGAGAGAAGAGGAAGCAAGAAAAAAACAACATAACAAACATTTTTTAAAACTGGACTTAAACAAACAATGTTTACACATTAATAAATCCTTTGTCCTGTACACTACTAAAGAAATCAGGGACTATATTTTAGGACTTAAACCTTCAGGACCTCATTCATTCAGGGTTGGCGATATGGCTGTAAGATAATATCACAATATTTCAGGGTATATTTGTGCTTACAATATTTTTGACATTATGACAAAAATGCTCTGAATATTTTATTATCAAGTTTAAGAGAATAAACTGACAACATTTTAAGTATTGTAGTTGGCATAAATGTAGTCTGACTTGAATAAAAACTGAACAAGAATGATCTCTCAGTTCTTTAGTTTGTAAACAGTAACTTGTAGTGAGATTTAGATTCAGTATACAATATAAATATTACAACAAAATGAAATCAATGATTCCACACCCCTGAAGTTGCTCCTGGCTGATAGTAATTTTGTTCATCATATCAACAAGTCTGCTGTTATTAAAATATTATTTTTTCTAATCATACTAAAATTACACCAGAATTATTGTGAATAATATAATATGGCACACCCCAAATTCAGGAATTTTTTTTTTGTCTTTAAGCCTTTAAGCTGCAGGCCAACAGGGCATTCTGCATACCTAAAAGTCTACTCACCCATATATCTACTTTGGGTCCGTCATACTCCTTGCCCTCAAAGAGTTCTGGTGCGGCATAGGGAGGGCTGCCACACCATGTCTTCAACAGCTGTCCTCGAGAAAACAGGTTACTGAAGCCAAAATCTGAAGGCGAAAGAGGAGAGGTTGACTTTATCTTATCACTTCACTCGACAAAGTAAAATCAGTCAACCCAAGAAAGTGCTCCAAAAGTACATGTTGACACTTGCCCACACCCACTCACCAAGACAGCCAAAAACCACTAAATTAAGTCTCCCACCCATACACTCTTCAATACAAATACACACACACACAAACCTGCGATTTTGATGTTGAGGTTGTGGTCCAGCAGCAGATTCTCAGCCTTCAGGTCTCTGTGGACGATGTTGCGGCAGTGACAGAAATGGACCGCTGCCACAATCTGTTTGAACTTCTTCCTGGCGTCCTTTTCGGCCATACGCCCATGAGCCACCAGGTGGTCTGCAACGGGCAAAATGTTTAGTTTCGAGTTTATGGTATTCAGTTGTATCTTTGCAAATACAGGAAGTGAAGGCCGAGGCTGTTCTGGTTAAGGCTAATACATTCAATCATCAAGGATAAATTCAGAAGGGATATTTTAATCCTTCAAAGAGCAGTATGAGGGGACATAGGAGACAGAGTTCTGATCATCAGCCCAATTGTGCCCAATCTATACCGCCAGGTTCAGGCCATGCTGCAATTTCTCATTTTCGGGCTTGAATAGGATCTGGTTCTTGCCAATTTAGATGTTTGTTTTTTTGTATTTTTTTTTAATTGGCAGTTCTCATGCACACATGGCAAGAGTTTAAATGGACTGAATCAAGAGGGATACACACACACACACACACACACACACACACACACACACACACATATAGTGCATGTAGGATCGGGCCTGATTTTTTGGGCATAATCAGAGCTCATGTAGGAGATCGAACATGACTCATAGTTTCAGAGACACATACTCTAACAAATAAGGGACACAAAAGACAAAAGGAAGTTAATGAAGAAATGAAATCAAGTTGTGTTTAGTAAAACTACAAAAAAACAATACAAGAATGAATCCATACAAATAAACCATTCACTGTTGTCAAAAAATAAAACCCTTTTATAACCAAACCATTAATTTTATAAAATTTTATAAATGCATTTATGTATATTTTTTGTTTTTTTTTTTTAGGGAAATCATGACAAAAAAGTGTATAGAGGACAAATAGATTAGACATATTGGACAGAAACACAGAAAATGACATAAAGCAGTCATGATGTTATGTGATGTTATGAGTCTGACAGACATTTCAAAGACTCTTGTTGAGATTTTTAAAGAAAGCTGCACAATAAAAACAGTCTTTATATCAAGGTAACAGTGGGGGACTCCCTTACCGAATATCTCTCCACCGCTAGCGTACTCTGTTACCAGATAGATCATCCTCTCTGTCTCCATCACCTGAAGACAAACAAATGATAACAACCAGGACCCCCTGACAGGCCAACATCTAGTGATGGGCGGTTCACCCGTTACACAACAGAATGACTAAGCAGTGTTTGGCATACACGCAGGAAGATTTAAATAGAACAAAATCTGCCATTTACTCAGAGTAGATTTCAATGTATGTACTGTATGTGTGAGGGCTTCAACGTTAAGGTTTTGTGGCAAAGTGATTAGATTATGTTTAAACTGCCGTTTGCTGGCCTGTGACAGTTTGGAATAATGCTACAATCCCCATACAGCCGGAAAAGTTTAGGTGACTCTTTTCTAGCTCCACAGATGTATAATAATGAATGTGAAGAACACGGTCGCAGGATATACATAAAAACTTTTAACCACTTTTTCTTACGGTGCATTTTACAATTGTACATGCACAGTTAACTGCCCCCCAAAAATGGCAGGTAACATCTGATCGGGCTAAACCAACACCTATTCAATCTGTCCTTTCTCTTTTGGGCCATGGGTCCCAGGTGTAAGATGTGAGTGTTATCACGTCTGTGGGTGAGTGTGAATGTATACCTGGTAGAGGCGGATGATGTGGGGGTGCTTCAGCAACTTCATGATTTGCACCTCTCTGAAGATCTTTTTCAGGTTCTCATCGTCCAGCTGAGTCTTATCCACTATTTTTATAGCCACCTGGAGACAGAGACAAGAAGGGATGGAGCGAGAGGCGAGGATGAATGACATGAGGGCGAATTAAAGGCGGAGACAGTGAGGGAGGAAGTATGGAAAGAGAAAGAAACAGAGAGGAGAGTGAAAGAGTGAGGAGACAAAACAAGAAAAAAAAGGAAGTTAAACATACTGTTTGTTTACCCGCTTATGCGAGCTCAAAATGCAGACAATACATTAAGGCTTTAAAGTTAATATTATAAATGCCATTACATAATCGCATTGTTAAAAAGCAAATTTGATAGTAAAAAGAAATGATATTCTATTGTGGGAAAAAAGCAGCAGTACTGCTGTCTGCTGGTGAGAGAAACTGTATGTTTAACCCAATCTAGATATTACGCGAACTGTATGACATTAGGCTTGAATAACATATGGAAAATAAATCATTCATTTGATCTTGCTCAATCAACCAAAGAGCAAAGAGAGAGAAAGAGGGGGAGAGGTCTGTGGTCTTTAAATTAGGTGTATAAGACATTATTTCATTTGTTTATTTCGTAATCTGGACGTATATAGATCTTTTAAAAACTAAATATTTAAATGGTTCAAACCTTTAGCCATTTTTACACAGAGATCACACTATAGGGCCACAACCAAGTCCCTTCTTTACGCCGCTTTTGCATTTTTACACTGAGCCAAAAAAGGGCAGCAGCATGCCACTCCAGTGTGGGATTTTAAACAGTATGCTGGCATTGCGGAACCAAAAGAAGCATGATGTGCATGACGTTTTAACACAACAGTGTCTGCCTCCAGTGTGACATATAAAGTATGCATCCACATCTCTTACTAAACATTACAATTGAATGACATGGCAATAACAATCATTTACTGTCCCTGGTATACAGCAGCTGATCTGGGTAATGTGCATAACATGTCATCAAGACGTCACACCCAATCTGCCCATTGTTTCGTCCAGATGGCTGTCCCGTTCACACAGACACTGTTCCAGTGCTGTTACTACCTACTCTGCCGGCTTCAAGGCAAGTCAACTCTGTCCACCTATTCTGTGAAGCAGCAAGATGGCACAATATAACTATCTTGAACAGGCGGAGTAAAAAGGGCTTTTCCATGTTATCTTTAGAGGGCATGATAAGCCAATATGACAGCCCTACAATATATTCATATTAATGGTATTTAGCTGACACCTAAATTACAGGCAGTCCCAGTGCTCTTGCAATATTGCTTTGATGACACAATAATCATAGAAGAGTAAAGTGCCAAGAAAATAACCGTCATGAGCGGTAAGAGGAGCGTGTCAGTCAGACAGGTTCAATTTAACATGACCTGGTAACTCAAATCCATTAACAAACACGCAAAAACAGGCAATAAACACTAATAATTATCTGCCTCTGGGTTAAAAACACAAAATAGTATGAAAAGATGCTGACACTCCTTAAGATGATGAATAGCCCAACTGTGTGTTCTTTATCACAGTGCTTTCTCTGCATTCAGGCTAGTTTTGGCAACGTGACCGGAGCCGTGACCTCGGACTGCAAAGCACGACTGTTGCGTAACAGATGAGCCCCTGACAATGGCTCCGGCTATGTGGACAGTGATGGTGTACGACAGGAGCTTTGCGCTGCCACTTATGAATGGGTAGACAGCTTTAATGACTTAATCAAGTGAAGCTAATTGGGCTGCCCCAAAACACATCTTCATCCAAAAATAGATGAGAGGGTACAGTTTGAGTGCATGTAAAAAAAAAAAAGAAGATCATGCATCCTGTATTAACGCATGCATGCATGCACGCACGCGCGCGCGCGCGCACACACACACACACACACACACACACACACACACACACACACACACACACACACACACACACACAGAGTAGCCCCCCAGCAGTGAAGAGTAGCGTAGTCTTTCCAACACTTACTAAATTACAAAGACTTGTGTCAGTTTGCCAAAGATACTTCAGTTAATTTAATGGAATTTTTGTGGATGAATTCTTAATTCAAAGAGATATTAATGATTATTGGGATTACTGACAATTAAATGGTGGAGTGTGACCCAGCCTTTAGAAGCTTAAAGCCCACCCAATGCAGATACGTTTTTAAGATTTTAGTAGGGATATGCCAAATACAAGTCAAATATCAAGACACAAGGCATAAGCAAAAACAGAGATAAATTTACCGTTTGAAACCTTAGCAAATTGTGTTTGATTTCTCTCAAAAACACAGAGAAAAGACAACAAGAAACTTAACAAGACATGGCATATATATATATATATATATATATATATATATATATATATATATAAATTCTAAATATTTCTGGACATTTGTCCCTTTTGTGATAATATTTTCATGATCTCCCCATTTAATCATTCTCTTTTACTGATGTCTCAAACTTTGGGGACATTTCTTGCCTTTTTTTAAGAAATCAAACCAATGTGCTCAGGTTTTGAAGGGTTAAATAGCTTGTGAAAGTCATCTGACACAGAATAAAAAACTCATGTCGGCCCAGGTTTCAAAGCGTTATTTAAGTAAGTATATAAGTATTATCTAAACACCCCTTACCATGTATGTGTTTATGTATGTGTCTGGTTCGGAATGTGCTTCGTTGTGGTATTTTAAGCTCTGGGAATCTATTCTAGGCATTGGCAGACATCCAGATTTGTTGATGTAATCGGCCCCCTCTGCATCTTCTGGAGGGTAACAACGGGACATCTGGATCACGCATTCACCCCCATACTCGCAATGTATGTCAACATCCACACATAAACAGTATGCTCAATTTCCAAAATGTGGAATATAGGCTACAACTACAATTGTACAGAGGCTTGGTGTGTGTTTGAGTATAAAACCTTTTGGCAGGGAAATTGCTTAATTGCCAGAAAACAAACAGACAAATTGGCACAATCTGGGCAGTCGGCTGTCACTGTGTTGATTCGAACATGTCTTGTTTCACATATTGATCAATCAAAAGCTGTGTTTCTCCTTCCACAGAGGTTGGACAATTGTTAACATGGAGGCAATCAATTAAGGGGCACTGCTTAATTTGCATACCACCAAAGAACTGCATGCTACCAGGCATAGACCTAGCTGGGTGAGGAGTGATGCTTAGTGGTATTTTGTAAACAACCATGTGACCACTGTACATCACAAAGGCTGGGTTTCCAGCTTTAGCTCCTGAAAAGGTTCAGGCCAACAGTTTGTGGAGCTCCCTGACAAAAGCTCCAGATCACAAGCAAAAGTGGCCCCGGCTTGGTTGTACTCACAAATCAGGGGTCTATTCCTGATTGTGTGAACTGTTCAAAGATGCAAGTCAAGAAGATTTCAGATACATCGTACCCCAGATATCTGGCAGGCCTTAAATCTGGACCTGTCAGCAATCTACAATCAGCAAGAGTGCAAGGCACTACTTGAGGGGAAACCTGTGTGAGTGGTCACATTGTTGTATTTGCAACATGGACCAAAGATGTGTGGAAACAGGCTATTTTGTGAACAGCAAAAAACAACAAAAAAATCTTCTCTCACACATGGCATTATCTAATTTTCTGTGTCACGTGTCATATGTGTTTTCGTGAGAAAAAGTTGTACAGTACAGTACAGTATTTCCACATTTATAAGCACAAATTCCACTCATTTATGAAGTCATGCAAGGAGCATTGCCGACAACACGGTTCTGTAAATGTTTAAAAATGAAATGCCTTGTATCAGTAACTGATAGGATTCTGCTAACAGAGACACTGTCAGAGAGCTTTTGTTTTGAAAGGGAAGCAGGTCAGTTGGAGTAAAACAGACGTCTTGGTATTTCCTCATCTCTGTGACAGAGAAAGAATATTTAACTGCAGTCAAAGGTGGTATAGAGTCAATATAATAACCAAAGCACAATTTTCATCATGATTACGTAAAGCCACGCATGTTGTATTACGACCTGATGACGCACGTACAAGAGATAACCATGCTCAGGCCCGGTTGGAGCTGGAGCAATGTGGGTGCAGGCCTGCAGGGGACTGGGAAAATACTTGGGTGGTGCGATGAGTGCGCCCCAAGACAACAAGTTTTATAGTGTGAACAGCTTATAGATCTGTGGACTATAAAAGTCGCATAGTGAGACCTTAGCTTCAGACTGCTTTGCACCAGCTTCCACGACTCTGGAATTTTCCATCGAAAGATCTGGGTGTGAACACACAAACACACACGCGTACACACACACACACACACACACTCCTGAGAGGCCGACACCAAAGACATGAAGTGTCACATAGCCCCTCCGATCACAAGACAGTGACCTCAACACAGCACCATCCCAGAGCAGCTGGCACCCAGCGGAGGAGTCTAAACCGTTTACTGTACAACTCACACACTAACACTAGCTTCACAACACACAAGAAATGACAGCAACTGATGGCAAAAAAAATACTGTTCTTTAACAAAACATTCAGGGATGTGATTATGCTTCCCTTCAAGTTTTCATATTTTCTGGAGGTGTCACCGCAAACTACAGTTGAAGAAAAGAGGGTTTATTTTCTTCCACTCAAACATAGAGACAGATAGCGGTAGAGGTAGAGATAGAGTAACATATGCTTTAGGGAAGTTTGTGCTGCTTTATTTATTTTCTTAATTTATGTGTTTTTTTGCAACTGTTTAAACAACGTTTTTGCTATTTGCAAGCATCAAATGATGAAGAGTGTTTTTTTCCCTGAAATAACTGCCATTTCACCTCAGGTGACTCCAGCTATCTAAAAATTTGTTAGTTTCAGGGTAAGAATATTAGGCAAGCCAATCAGACACTGTCCAGGCCAACATGAATGGTGCGAGAAAATGTAATTATGGTATACACCTGCCCTCATGCGGATGTGTTTGGGGAAGGGGAAATCTCATGGTCACTGGTTTGTAGTAAACATGATGTTAAAAAAACAAACAAGCTGCATTTACAGCATGGTGATGTTTTGGGAAAACAATTCTGTGACTTATTAAATGTGAACCGCTATGTTTCAGATGAGGGCATGGCCTATACATGACTGCCATTTCTAAGAAACTGTTTATACAGTCAAGCATGCTGTGGCTTTTTTGAAATTATGACTGCAAGTAAATCATTTGTTCAAGGGCGTAATACTCTATTATTCTTGTCAAACATATATAAACTTGAACGAAATACTGACTGGCAGCAATAATAATCATTATTGATATTGACTAATATAAAAAATTGAAATTCACAGAATAATTGACACTGAAAAAAAATAACCATCACAGTTCTGGTAGATGTATTCCTTATCCTGATGTTCTCTGATGAAATATATTTGTCACAAACCTCTGATAAAAAGACTTGCATGAATGGTTTTCTTTATTTATGTTATACAGGCCTCGATTATTTCAAGGCTAAAAGAAAGGAATCAAAAATTTGAACACAGAAGCAGGGAGGTTTAAAAGCATTTCAGTTAGGTCTATATGTTACTCACTTTGAAAACATCCATCCATGACTCAACTATAATGAGGCTAATCCCAAACAGAGAATTGGGTCTATGGTGTAACGTCTACAGTGGGAAGCTGGGGCAAGTGCATCTTGCATGCTCATCTCTCACACACACACACACACACACACACACACGCAGATATTATTTATCAGGGTCAAAAATATGGCATCGTGGCTATCTGTAGTCTTTACATAAGTTACCTCCAAGCTACTTGATGTAAAACTGAAATTGTGGCTTATATGTAGGGGTTGGCAATAAAGCTTATAAATAATACGTATATATATTCAGGCTATGCCGCTTTTAATAATTAACTAAGGATTAACTAAATCAACATAACTGTTTGATTTAACTCGGTGACAAATGTAATCACACCAGTGTGGTCATTCTAGTAAATGTATTTGAATTTAGAGGTGAAACGGGTGTATATGATATTTTAGAGGGCTTTCATTTTGAAATTCCACATCAGAGTAACCTGTTATTGTCTAAATGGCACTCTGAGGTGGTGTACTGTCATTCTGAAGTCAGATTGGTGTTTGGAAATCTATACTTTATTAAGATTGGCTAATTATTCACCCAATTGAATTTTTATCTTCTAAAATAGAGTTTGCAGGCAGTAGATACCTTTTTAATGTTATTCATTTAAATAATTATCTTTTTTTTTTTAATTATTTTTCTTTTAAATTTATTCATGTACTTTATTACTGACTTGCTGAATGAATGTGTAATTTCCTATCACAGTCACCAGAAGGTTGCTTATATTTTGAAGTGACTTCTTACAAGCTCTTACCGTAAAGCTTAGTATATACGCGTAATGCAAAATAACGTGGGGGCTATTTTTAAAATGGATGTGACCTCAAGACAATGACTGACGTTAAATTGGTGAAAGTGGTTGATCAGTATGTGGTGTCTATATGTGTGTATGTGCGTGATAGGGAGAGCGAGTGTACTGCATGTAAAGACAGCCTGCTTTTAATGCATCAATAAATTACATAAATACGCATGGAATATCTTGATATGACGAAATGGTAATCTGCAGTATCGCACAAGAAAATGATTTTCAAGTATATCAGATACACTGACTACATTGCCCACCCTTAATTGTATGCATGTTTGCATAAAGTCACAAAGACATCACACAGTGTCATACAAATAAGAAAAGGTCGCAGTGGGTCAACACTATGACTGTATCATGCGCATGCACACACAGAGATGAAAGCGTACAGGCAGTATGAGTCAGCACAATGCCTTTCAGAGATGTTCTACTTGTGTGTTGTGCACTTGTAAGAGTTTATGTGTGGAGATGAGTCAGTTGAGTGTGTCAGGCTGAAAGTAAAAGACTGGGGACACGCTACAGTGCGGAAAAAACTGGACATCACACATTAATCTGCCATTTGCAGGTTTTTTTTTCTTTGTGCATAGCAGAGCCCACAATACATGGCGAGTAAATTCAGAGGAACATGAAGCCATCAAAGTATTAACTACCATTTTATTAACATAAAATGTCTTCAAGGTATTGTAGAGCATGGACTCCAAACAGATATCCCTTCATCACACACCATCATCCCAACCTGGTTAACCAACCTGTGCTGGACAGTCCACATTCCCATCTTGACAGTAATTGTTGAGTGCTTACATGAAAGAATCCAGCAGTTCAAGCCTGGCACTGGCTTTACAATAGGACAATCAAATCTCGATATGGACACAAAGATTTGTAAATATCTTCCGTAAGAAATGCTACAGTAATGTGCCTTTGTATTGGTAATTCTGAAATCTTGACCTCCTTAAGCTGGAACTGAGGAAGACTTATTTTATATCCTGCGACCTTTCAGTCTCTCAAAAACACATCTTCAAACTACAACTGAAAAATGTTAAATATAAAAATCTAGCATTTTTGCTTTACACTTCCCCTATCGCTTCAGTTGAACTGTAACCTTAATAGCTGCAGTGGGCATTCTGTTCATTATTCCTCCACCATCACACCATCTCTGCCTGTCCACAGCGGGCATGCCACGTTGGAGCTGCAACGATCTGTCGATTAATAAATTGGTCATTTAAAAGAAAATGAAAAAGCAACTATTTTAATGATCAAATTAATCATCATTTAACATGCAGACATGCCAAACATTCTTGGCTCCAGCTTTGCAAATGTGAGGAGTTGCTGCTTTTCTTTGTATCTGTAAAGTAATTAATATAACTTGGTCTGGGATAATTTAGTTAAGATGAGGCTCTTAAAATTTGCAGGGGGCATTATTCACAACTTCTAAATATTACAATTCTGATTATTTGAGAAAATAATCAGCAGATTAATCAATAATGACAAAAAAAATTATTATTTGCGGCTGTAGTCAACAGTCAGAGTGGGTGATAAAACTTGTGTAGCATTAGTGTAGTCACGATACCAAAATTTTGACTTCGATACGATACCTGCCCAAAGTATCTCCCATACTGAAACGATACCACTGCAAAAACCTAAAACACCAGGAAAAGTAATGAAATAATATGAAAGATGAGAGTCCTGACATGACAGAAAAGGGCTTTAAAAGAGGACAGCATAGGAGAGATTTACTACCTCTTAGCTGTTTTATTATCAGTTTATTAACATTATTATTGTAAAAATTAACTTTTACTGAAATCCGGCATTAAGAAATCAGTTTTCCCTTGTCTTGCAAAATAAACAAAGTGTTATATTTAAACTGCACACGAGACTTGCAAGCGGAGAAACATGGCTCTTTTTAAAACGCTCTCATTCATTAAGTATCGGTATAAATAAAAAGTAGTACTGAATCTGACAGCTGGCTACTGCGATGCTTTTCTAGTATCGGTATACCATGCAACACAATGTAGTATAAAACAATATACGTTTGTCAACACCAAACATTTTGTCAGACCTTTCCTTAACATTTGAGCTATCCCTCTTAATATCTTTGGGATTTTTACATTTAAGTGGCTGAGTATTTAAATTTATTTAGCTGAATTAGCCAAAAACAAACCTTTCTGGTTCAGGAAAATGTATTTTATTTGTTTACTTCGTTTAGACTGCAGGCAGAGGGGGTCTAAATCTGATTTTTTTTTCTCCCTCTTTTTTTCCATAACAGTGTGTGGTACAAACCACAAGGAATCTGATCTTTTCAATTCTGACTTTGGCCACTTTTATACAGTCTTAAAAAAGATACAGGTTGTATTCTGCGACGTGACCTTCATCTGAACTGTTGTAATGGAATTCATGCAAATTTTACATTAACCTAAAACAACATTTATTACAGTTCTGAGCTGGCAGGAGTAACCCTGTGAATGCAAACATGGAATACAGCTGTGATGGGCAGATGTGTTAAAAGCAGTCCTTGACACCCTGAATTTTTGGATGAAATCTTTTACAGTGAAGCCATTCATGTCACGATGACACCACACCTGGCTCCAGCTCAGCATCCATACACAGCTCTGTTCAGATGTACCAACCACTGCTCCACAGAAAGCCATAATTTAAAATGTGTCTCCTTGTCCTTGTTGTCACTATCACCTGCTCACAAATTTGCTGGCTTCCACTGCACATCAACCTATAAAAGAAACTGAAAACCTGACTTCAATGGCCACCATGTTTGTTTTTGTACAAGAGCGAGCTTCGTGACGTCTTTTATTGTGACCAGGTCACACTGAAATTTGATATTGGCCACATTTAAAAAATAATGTGATCAGCCAAACAAAATAAATCAGATCTGAGCAATAAATGTGAACTGACCAATGGGGCTTGCAGTATGTATGTGGGCTCAATGCACAGACCAGTTATAAACACTCTGGAAGGCGTATATTACAGCAGCAGCATCAACCAAAGACCTTAGCTCTTCTCTATCATAACTGTGGTTTCTGGCTTTTTCCTTTATTACTTTCTGACTTAAGGAAGCTCAAATACCACCACACTTCCAATTAGAAACTGGGGGGTGCTTTTTTATTTCATTTCTTATTTCTTATTTACATTGGCGAGCTGTCTCTAGTATCAGACATGAAGTAGGCTGTTGAACACGTAATGACATGGCACGTCGTTTTTCATCTCACCAATCTGAATCTCACATGTTTTTTTATCAATTTTTAATTTGCCTCGTGACGCATCATTACATCCCTCCTAATCAGTCAAAGAGAAGCCGAGGACCCGGCTCGAGCTCACATGACGAATTCTGTTCCATCCATCTAACAACTTTAATGACAAAAACACATCATACGCACTCGTCTTCATGACAGAGTATGGACGCAGCCAATGGCAAGTCAACTCCATTCAGAACTGGTGGCTCGGGCCTGGAAGTGCCGTCATCGCTATGGAAACCAGTAAGACTTCAATGAAGCGACCTTTCTCCAACTAGAAGCCTTGGCAACACACAGTCGCCTCTGACAACAAGCAGCGCTGTAGATGAAGATGGCACAGAGTTGTGATTTTTAAGTGCCATAGTGTATGCTGCAATGTACATGGTTACAGGGGGTGCGCGCGCACACACACACACACAAAAATGCACATTAATTGATCATCATCAGTCTGAGGCACACACATAGGTGCTGATATAGCTCATGAGGAATAAGATGATAGTAATAAGGCTACACTGTCCGTCCTCATGTCATGACAGAGACACACACAGTCTGGGCTGTGTTTTCTTCTTTTGAAGCCGGCTGGCTGCAGAATCACACTACTAAGAATGCGGGAGAATTTGACTAGAGGGCAGGAAGATAAGTCAAGCAGAAACACAGCCTTTGTCATATTATTCACCCAAATGAAATCACATTCGAGTGCGCGTATGTGTGTCTTTGAGAAACAGTGAGGGGATGCTAGAGAGCTGTGTGCGTGAGTGTGCGAATGTGACTGAGGGAGTGAGTGAAATTGTTACACAGTACATTAGGCCTGTTACCTAACGCTTGCCTTCCTGCCTGCCCTCTTCCTCCTGCTCATTCTCCTGTTGCCGAAAAAACACTGGAGATGAAAGGGGGGAAGACGGGAAAAAGAGGAAGATGAGCAATGGGGAAAAGGGCCCGCTTCCCCGCAGACAGACGGATAGACGGGTCAGGAAGGGCCACACAGTGCCATTTTTTATGGATCTCGTTCACCTTGCTGTGGGCACAACAAGACACAGGGTTTCTTAAAGTGTCTCTATTTGATCCTTAGTGGGGTCACACGAGGGCACTGACCATACCTCCTTTATCAGGCTATTACACACAAGTATAGACATACATCCAACCATGTGGTTTTAGCACGCTCATCAAACATGATAAAAACACACAAGGAAAAGACTGTTAAAATATTCACTCAAACATGAAACATTGCTGGCGTAGAGGTACATACTGAAGAAAAACAGAAACGTATGTCATGGAAATTACTAAGGCTGGCACATTTAATCAGGTATGTGACTAACAGAAGATTAACGTTTTGATAATAATTTTGCCTATGTAGTCTATAAGGACAGAATCTATATCTAGTTACTGCTGTCTTTTTGTTGTGTCCTGTTGTTGTTGAATGAATAATGTTGTTGTTTTTTTTTTTGGAGATTGTTTAGATTATATCGGAAATCGTTAAAAAAAAACGACATAAATTTAATTCAGTGGCTGATGATGGCCTAGAAGTGCAAATACGCTGTCTGTTGTAGAAGGCGGTCACAGGATGTGATGTATCATCTCAAGTAAAGCGCACTGAGATACAAGGAAACTACAGACTTGATTGATAGCCTATCAAATTGTGTGGGGCGATCAGTTCCATAACGGTAAATCGGTCGATGGGAATACAATTCATTCAACAACTTGGCTGTCTTTGTAAAGAAACAACGTTCAGCATTTCCCACACATTTACTTATCTGTGCCACCACAAATAGATTTTCTATTTTAGGAGCTGGACAGTTCATTAGGAGCGCTGTTGAAATATATATATTGTTCGGTTATTCATTGCCCCACACTCTTGGAGCCCAGAGTACACTCTGGGCACAGATGAAGCAGCAGGATGTCAAGCACATCAAAAGCAAAGTTTAACTGTTTACTCTGACAGGTCTTAATGTTTGTATTCACTCACAGCAGCTGCTCCTCTCATCCATCGATCTGATCAGCTCTGAAAAGATTAATAGATTATCCGCTCTGAGTCACAAACTGCTGCTGAGGGTAAAAGGAACACGACCAGAATATCAACAATATCTGTAATTTATGTAAAAATATTTGTACTATATTAAGCAACAAAAAAGAAGCAAATGCCTCTCGGATGAATGTGAGGGTTTACTGTTTGTCTCAGTGTTATTCTGCATCATTATAAATTAGTTTTGTCTGTTGATCTGACAAAGAAAGCAATTTGAGGGTATCAAGTTGGGCTTTGGAAATTGTATTTTGCATTTAGCACACATCTCTTTATATCTCTATATTTGCTACTATTTTTCACTAGTAACATGCAACACTGTTTACATCATGTTGAACAGTATACTGTTGTCAGTCTCCATTAGTTTAAATTATGATGTACTCACATTTTTCACATTGCTTGGTGTCAAATAAAATGACAGCAATTCCTGTAAGTTGATCAAGGCCACTACCTCATTTCTGCTAAATCAAAACTGGAAATCAGAGATAACAACTTGGCTATTAATGCTACTGCCAAAAAAAATCAAGAATATTTTAAAAAGTGATGGATTGGTTAGTTTTAGGGTATTAGCGCTACACATAAAAAAAAAAAAAAAAGAGTTTGCAGTTCAAAGTGTAAACCCAGGCTATTAGAGAACTTATGTTCCATGTTGAAAGGTCATGACTAGCAATAACGTTTATGGAGAGTTTATGAACGCTGAAATCAACATTTATCTGGATGGCAGCAATGTGTATCCCAACTGCCTCCAGCAGAGCGTTTATGTGAATGTATCGAAACGCCCATTTTGACTTCCACTGCAATAGCTGGCCTTTGTCAAGAAGTGGAGATGAACTTTCACTATTACATCATTCGTGTGCTGCACACTCCGCCATCAAAGGCTTGTGTTGTGTGACAACCTCTGTAAGCAGGCATATACACCAACCGCCTCCGTGCTACCAAAATTTGCAAAATACCCGGTTGAGAAGTGTATTGGGGAAATAAAGTTTAGACGGGTTGCCTGTTGAATGTTTTAGGTTTGACAAAACAACAGAGAGCAAATGAGGCATAGAAAGGGACCATCCCTTCCCCTTCTATGCTACCAAGTGTAAATAACCAGGTCTGCTTCGGTGTGACTGCACTGCAGGATATCATCCAGCTCCATTGAACAACTGAGAGAGTTGTTCGGCTATTTTTGACAAGTCAGCATTTCTCATTGGATCGTTAAAAAACCTAAGCCATAAAACAAGGCACCAAAGCACATTTCATCTCATGACTGATCATCATATCCATATTCATGATATCCACAGGCATGTAAAAGCACACTCCTATTCTTCTGATATTAATGAGCAACTGGGGGTGCTGAAACCCCTGTGCTGGCTGCTGAAAATCATGAGCTCACTGGTCTGTCTGTGACCACCATCAACAGACAGCAAACAAGGCCTCTCTTTCATTCTGTCAGTCCATGGTCCACTGTCATTTTGTCCTCTGCCTTTCTCTCACACTCAGCCAGAAAGCCAGACACAGCCACACACACACATTCAAGCATAAACAGCCTCATACACAAGGAGTAAAGCTTCATAACCAGCTCATCTATCTCTCGCTATAGCGTTGTGACTGCCTATACTCACATAACAGATTGAACACACTGCTCCCATAGCTACTAGTCTGTAAATGACATTAGAATCATATCAACACAGTCCTTCAAGAAATGTCCCCTGCAGCATTGAAAAACACTACATGGCACTTACTGACCCAAGTTTATTTTGGCCTCATGAACCTAAATGGAAGGTTCTCTGGGCTATGTGGCGAAAAGCACCTACCTAAATGACTCGTGTCTGCCGGTCTGTGTGTATGTCAACAAGGGCATAGAGGCAAAGCTGCACACTCAGCAGCCTTGAAACACCTTCATTTGTGCCAGAAGAATTAAAGGCTCTTCATCAGTTTTAAAAAAGTATTATATTGCAGGAGTTGTCAGAAAGCATAGCCTTAAGCTAACCCTATTTGTTTTAAGTGTTCAACTGAGCATCCATTATAAGGGATATGCATACTGATCACAATAATCTTCTCATGTCACTATGCAGGTATGGTTCTGAGTAGAAACTCTCCAATAGATTGGAAATCCAAGTGTTTCTTGGCAGAAATCTTATTGAAGCAGAAATCCTCTGCTGTGGTCTAATGCACCAACTGGTGCTCTCTTATTAGTTATTTGTTTTGGGCTTTCACTACCATGTCAGACACAGCCAACATATCTGGAGTGACAACAGACAGCTCACAGGCAAATAAGGCGTTGAAACATTGAGGCACTCGATTCAATAGGTCATCACGAAAGGAAAACACTACTTGGAATATCTGAGTAATCACTTGTCCTTGGGTTACCCCCAGACTTCCCCTACCGATCACAGAGGTCCAAACCTACTGTTTGCCACAAATACAAGCAGACAGTCTTTTAAAAAAGCAGGGTAAACTGTCAAGTGTGATAATCAATTACAGATCTGCAGCATAGGCTGACTTGTAGCGCAACCCAACACATCTACTCTTCAAGAATGACAATGTTTTGCATGTATACCGTTTGTTGATAATAGTGTCTGTTAGTCAAAGTGTCTATCATCCAGTTTACTGCTCATGGGCGCCCACTCTATGCAACAGAATCTACGCACCCTCAGTGTGAGAGGTGGCAGCTCTGAAACCACTAATTTTGTCATGTCAATGTTTTCCTGTCCTTGTAGCATCATGGAAATGCCATCCAGCTAATAACTGGGATATCTAAATACCACCGAAAAAACGTGTAACAAAGCTGAAATAAAGCGTTGATAAACAGGTTAAGTTACAACACAACAAATGGTTGTATTACGACGACATGAGAAACTCTCCAAACACAAAATGATAAAAACAAAGTGGTTGGTTTATCAAACTAATTCTCTGTCAAACTAGCTAACGTTAAAGTCTCTGCCACAGTTGTTTCTGGACATTTTTCATTGGTACTTCTACGTTAAATTTCACAGAGAGTTATAATACATGGACAACCTATGCCTATCAACTTTGGAAGTTCGTTGTTATTTTAAAGTTATCCAGCAGCACATTTTCAACCCTGTGCGTTTGGCATGTCTTAAAGATATCTGCATCTAGCCTAACAGCTAATTAGCTAGTAAGCTAAGCTAGCTACCACAGTCGAAACGTTCAGTGTCTCTTTTTCATCTTCGTCAATACCCTTCTCTCCGTCCTCTGCGCTGTGCCACACATTAACCTCGGGCCTTTCTAGCTTTCCATACAAACACTACTAGTCAACATATTTGAGATTTTATTAATATTGTGGTAAATGTGTTTGTGTCCGGTAGTTAGAGGTGATGCGCCGTGTCGAACGGACCCCCCCAACACCGAGCAGCGGTGTCACCAAAGCGGGCTGGCCGCTGTGTCTCCAGAGCCTGAAGGCCCCAGCGTCATCCCGAGTACATGGTCGAAAAGGCTTGAAATAAAATAATGACAACTTGTAATTGCTCACCTCTAACGCTCTGACATCAGTTGTCTTACCTTTGCTTTGGTAATGATGTGTGTGGCTAGTTTAACAACCGCGAAATTTCCCTTGCCGATGGTCCGCTCGATTTCGTAGTAGCCCACTCGGGCTGGGGGGGGCCTGGTGGCCGAAGTGTGGCCAGGATTGGTGATGCACCCGGTGGCCGTGCTGGTACGGCTGGAGTGGCTGATCCCGGAGGATGGCTGGGCTCGGTTCTGGGAGCCCATGCCTGCGTGGGTCGGTCGGGCAGAGTGCGTAATCCCGGCCGCAGCGGACCCAGCAGCACCTCCGCTTGACACGGCCGCCATCTTCTCGCCTCTCTGCGGTAACAACAAGCAGCCTTTCGCAGCGCGCATCACGGGCACGCCCCCGCGCTGCGTCATTTTACGTGGAACGCTCCTCCGCAGCGCCCTCTCTAGGTTGTAACCATGGTAACGATCGGCGTAACAAATGACTTCATCCACAGAAACGTATTGTGGTTGCCTTGGCGACAAAAGAAGTGCGCATTATCACTTTGGTTCCCATGATTCAGTGATTCTTTGCAAAGTGCTGCACTGTGTATGAGCGGACGGGTTCACGAGGCTTTAAAGATATACCGCTCTAACATTGCAGAGTCAGATTTAAATCATGTCGCTGAGGAAAACGGGCTTTCTCAAGTGGTAATATCCACAGCCATTTATGCTGTTCCTGCACACCCTGATGTTATGAGTCAAAGCTTAATATTTCCATTCGAGGAAAAGGTAACCTAAAGAACCATCCTAAATAACCATATCTCCTATATTTAATATTTATATATGGTGTCATTTTAGAGAGTTATTAAAGAATTCATGGCTTTTAAACCCACTTGGGAGTTTTGGGGCTCTGCGTATATTTAAAATAAATACAAAACACAGCCATTTCAAATTGAACGTCACTCTCCTAAGCCAAGTCAAAAAACATAATTCCTTTCAGTATACTTACTTGAAAAAATGTTTAAAGTGTTCTTCCCATCCACCAACACTCCGTTAGTTTTTCTTTGGATATTCGCACATTTAGGCCTGCAATGGATCGTAGGGGCGATCAATAAATTACAGTTTTTATGACACAATACCAGTGTTTTCAAATATTTTTCCGAGTGACTTGCCTATATTAGTGTGAATTATGATAATATTTTCTGAGTTGATCACACGTGGGGTATTTTCTTTGATACTTGTAAATATTTTAATAGAATATAATGCCTCTTTTTTTCAAAAGCATTCATAAAATGTAACCAAGTGACTTCAAATCAGTACCAAAAATGATTACACACTTACAACACATTATTATCATACAATGATTCTATTCTATTCTATTCTATTCTATTCTATTCTATTCTATACTCCAGTCACCAGGTTGTAGACAGCGCCACTCCATGGCTAAGGGGAGTCCCTGTATCCTGTTACTCAAAGCTAGATGACCAACTGAGCAAAGCAGGCAGCTGCCCTCAGTCCCTTGACCCTTAGGGCCTCAGAAAGAAAGCCCGTATTTTAAATTTAATTCTGTAAATTATTAATATTGCACGTACAACTTAAACCTGTGGAAGCCTACTGGAATGATAATAATATCATTTTTTCAGTATGCTGAAATACATATGACATTATTTAATTAATAATGAATCACATCTAGAATAAAATAAATATATTTGGCCTTTGTGTATTGATACATAATTGTCACACAAACTATTGTGATACTGTGTTGTATTCATTTCCCCCACCCCCATTTATAAGTGGTGAGATTTTTAAAGAAAGCGTGCCTTTCAAAACTACTCTAAAAATGGTATGGCGATATCAGTTAAACATCCTCAACACTTTTATTTAAGTATCAAAATTATATATATATATAGTTTTTATTACAGGGCACAGGGCGTGGCTATGTGAGGCATAGAGGCATGACGTCATGACGTCGCCCTCAGTTTGTTTACTGTGAGAGCGTGGAGGGGGCGCTAAAGTCAGAGCTTTTCTCAGTGTAAACACGCTCAATCTCTCGACTCTCCGCATCAGATGTACTTGCACAATGCCGTGTCGCTGCGAATACAGGACGTGACAACCGCTGACACTGGACTGACTTAAATAACACCTCGTTACTGTATTGTTTTTGACACGATCCGCGATCCCGGAGCCGAACTTCCGACATGAAAACATGGAGCTGCCTTATCAATAACGCTAACATTAGCACAGCTAGCTAGCAGCTCGCCAGGCTTTAGATGAGGAATTGAGTGTCGATGTCAATTTTTCGTCCTGTAACTTGTCTTATTTCTTTTTGCGACAGCTTCGAGTTTGTTTTTGAGTGTCAATTGGAGGAGCGTATCTTTAATGTAACCACCCCGCTGTCTCAATAGCTCGTCAGTTAGCAGCTGTTGTTGTTGCTGCAAGTGGCAGAGTTAAGCTAGCAAGCTTACTATTGTTGCTCAATGGGGTGGAGTTGCCGTTAGTTTTGCCACACAGGCTAGAATAACGTTAGGTATCAGTTCCAGTTAAGGAAGACGGTGTTAAATAAAATGTTGTTACGGAGCTGCTGGAAGTCTCGACATAAAAACAGCCCTGCTCCCTGTGGGATCCTACCGGGATTGGTAGCCCTGCTCTGGTTATGTGTGACCCAGTTTGTTTGCGGCACTGGGGCGGTGGGGGAGACCAAAAATGTGATCCAGAAAGATGCAGAGTTTGATGTCATCTATAATGACACAGTAACAAGTGAAAACCAGACCATCTATGCGTTTAATCACACTGTCTCCAGGAATAAGGTGAGTTGACTTTGTGAGGGTGGTTATTTTGTTTTTCAAGAAATACTGAGCATCATGTAATATCTTTTATTTGTCTTTCTTTGGGTGTCAGACGGAGGGAGTGCGTGTGTCTGTGGATGTGCTGTCACAGGGTTTTGAGAGTCCCATCCTTCTTTGTGGTACGACAGAAGCAAGCCGTGCTGTCTTTTCAAATCCCTCTCATTTTAAGAGGCCTGTGAGTATCCCCCCCCCCCCACACACACACACACTCACTCACACACACACACACACACACACACTGTACATACGTACATTAGCTGCACACACACACACACACACACACACACACACACAGTACATACGTACATTAGCTGCAAACTGGACTCATCTGGTAACATGATCCTTTTTTTTCTTTAAATCAGCTGAAAACATGTTGAATGCTTTATTGTCCCCTGCCTGCCACAGCAACAGCCTATTAGGGGTTTTGGGTTTATTCAGGAAACACGGTAATACATGATGTATACCTATCATACTCCAATGATTCATGATCTATAGTTTGAAAATCAGCAATAAACTTATGCAGAGGCATATGATCTGCGCACCCGTCTATAGAGATTTAGTAAGAAAAGGGAACTCATTTGCGGTATGTACAGATTTAGTTGTATGTCATCGTCACATCTTGTCCAAGGGACCAAATCAATGATTGGAGGACTTTAAGGGAAGTCTCCTCAACACTGAATTCGCTTGTGAACCAGTTTTTATATCAGGTCTTTATGTATGTCCTTGTAACTAACTGCAGATGCAGACTGTAAGAAAGTAATAATCCAAGGTTCCTATCAGGGAGTGTCTGGTTGTGGTATGTTGTAAACAGTTATGACTTCAGGTCATGCATTGAAGCAAATGTTCTTGTTTGGTGCATAGAGCTGCGTGTGTACCTAGTAAGGCTTTTAGACTTTTAAGAGAAGGATATCGGTCAGTTCTAGCTGTGCTTGTTGTCAGTTGTTTTTATAGATGTGGTGCAGAGAGAGTTTTAGCAATTCAGGAATGTCTCTTATAACCTCTGCCAATGAGGGTTTTTTTGGCCCGATTATCATGGCACTTGGTGGAAGGGTGTAGCATGGGCTAAGGAAGGACCCATAACATTTTGGCACAAATCTGAATCATGGGATGGATGCACAAATTATTTTCCAAATTTGTTAACATTGCGAGAAAGGGCATTTGACCTTGGGGGCAGAAAAATCCAGTAGATGGTAATCAAATTCAATCTTGACAAAACATAGCCAACTGTAATATATAATGATGCAATATCACATCCCACTCACAGTAGTCCCCCAGGGAAGCCTCCACAGAGTTACTCAAACTACATACAGAAAGCCACAAAGCTACACACAGAAACATCACAGAGCACACAGAACATGGGTTTCATGTGCAATTGTAACATCGCCATAACAGCAACGTTTTTTCTCAAATTAAGGCATGGCTGTGGAAACATAAACACACACGTAACTATATGTCAGTATAAGTGCTTGACAGTTGAACATACATGCATCGTGGTTAAGTGTTTTCTCGCTTTCATTAATGTATGTTTAGTGAAATATTTCCAATTTATTGGTATATAATAAATGCAGAGTTGAGATGCTGAGGATTCAGCCATATTTTGACACAATTTGAATAGTTTTGGAAATACATCCAGATTTAGGGGTTGCGCTAGATTTGCAAATCCTACAAGACTGGACCTGCTCTATGTGGACATCTGCTAGAATTACTGTCATTATTTCCTTTTTGTATGGAGAAAGCGCTAAGGCCAGCTGTTGATGCACTATGTAGGTAGAAAGCCACATCGTCTGCAGCCTTTAATGTGCTATGCGTTTATCACAATGGTTAAAGGGCACACAGCTTTTGTAACTTCATCAGGTGGGATTTCATAACAGTTTAAAAGTTCATCTGCCTTTAAGCCATTGGCTGTGATCTGTGTCTCCCACACTCCAAGGTACTCTCTGTGCTTGTGCAACGCCAGCATTGCCTTGCCATAGTCTTCTTGCCTGCGCAATCTCATGGCCAGGCATGTTTTAGCAGATCACTAATGAACCTTGTGCTTTCACTTCCTCCTCTGAGATCCCCAGCGGAGATCTGACGAGTCCATCTGACTGTAAATGAGCTACCAAAAATACCCCAGAGAGAAGTTACTTCTGTTTTTTGTCGCTTCTGTTATATGGTCTCTTTAAAAGAATTCACTTCCATGTTTTGAGCTGTGGCACGTGCATTAAACATGGTGTTTTAGGGTAGGTTATTTAATGATTTGTCCTCTGAGATTGTTGAAAATGCATTATATAGTTAGGTGATCTGATTCTGAAACAGCAAACTTTAGGAATGTAGCATACATTTATACCAAAGATATTTCCCTCATCATCACGTTGCAAGTCTGTCTTGCTTTGATTTTTTTTCATGCAGTCATTCATTAATTAATTTAAAATGCCCATTTTTCTGTACAATGGAAAAGAGTTTCAAATAAAAAAAAAAATAAAATATTGTTAATTAGTAATATAAATTTAAGGTTGAGTTAAACCTTTGAACCTTAAGCATATTAGTGTGGTTTGTTAAAAAACACAGGAAAAAGGCAACTTTGAGTAACTTTGTAAAAAAAAAATGCACCACAAATTGCAAGAAATTTGGTAGATTTAGGACATTTTGTTTTTAAAAAAGCTGGTGAAAAGAAAAAAAGAGAAAAAATAAAAAAGCAAGAGAATTTTTTTTTTGTTGTTGTGCTTTTTTTTTTTTTTATTTTACAAATTTTGGGTCATCCCATATTTTCAAAGGAAATCAGACTACTTCTCTCAGGTTTCATGGGGTTAATTGTAAACTCAACCCCTTTAGATGCAGCTCGCTTGGTCTTTCTTTTTCAGTTTGTCACCCTCTCTCTCTCTCCCTCCAGATACCAGAGGAAGTACCCTTACAATCATGTGGCCCGGACACTGTGCCAGCCTCCGACCCGGGCACTCTCTGAGACTCAGTACTTCTTTGTGGACGTGTCCACTCTGTCCAGCCAGGGTACAAACTACCAGCTTAGGGTCAGCCGAGTTGAAAGCTTCACCCTGCAGTGAGTGATATCTGTAATAAATGCACAAACGTGTTGTACAGTCGTGGCATGAATTCTCTGCTTAATGCATTCTTCACCAGGCTGGGTTTTGGTGACTGGTATGTCTGACATGTTATCTCCATTTTATTACAGAACAGACAAGAAATTCATCTTCACTGCGTCACCATCTCAACCTCAGGTATTACAGCTCGATGCCAAACCTTTGTGTGTCTGAAAGTACAGCGCTAAGTGCTGCTTTACGGCAAGGAAGTTTAGTCACAGAAATGTAGGTGGCAAAAAAACATTAGAGAAGCTGAGGAAAGTGTAAGCAAGAATGCAGGGAATTTAACATTATATGCAATTATTCTCTCCCCTTTTTGTTGGACAAGTTCTGCTTTTCAATACATAAAAAAGGGAACAAACTTTTGTTTCCATTTTTGCCTTTTGAAGCACATCTGAGGTACAGCCGAAGCTCAAACTCAACGCAGCGTGTCCACTTCCTCCCACCATGCAAAATCGCTGCCGTCTTGTGCCGGTGACATTTGGAGCAAGCCAAATAGAAATTGTATTGAGTTCCTGCCCATGCACTCGTCAGATCAATCATGAACTGCAATTTGATCACACAGATTGGCACACACAATCTTGTTGTCAGTCCCCCATTTTTTAACCAAAGTTATGAGAAAAATGAACTCTTGAACAAACACCAGTGGGATAAGAACTACCTAAAATGACAGAAACCATCTTCAAGACAAATTTTTTTGATGTGTACTTTGAGATTTTTAGTTCACCCATGTCCCATCCGCCAATATGGAGGGGGCGGGGTTTATGACATATAATGCAGCCAGCTGCCAGGGCGGATTGAGATGTTTGGCTTCAGTTTTGGGGTACTGTCATGTTGTCCAGCTTTATATAAACTCAGTGGATAAACCCAGTTATTCATCATGTCAGTCGTTGTCACCCATTACACTATGTTTATTCTCTTTTGTTTCATCGTGGAAAACGTTACACACCCTACCAGCACTGTGCTCGCCTGTAAAGAAAGACAGGAAACAGGCTGATAATGCACAGACCTGTCTTTTGTTATCCCATGCCCCAGAATGACTGCCCTCCTGAATTCTTGTCTTTCTTTCCCTTTTTTTCTCTCAGTACTTCAAATATGTCTTCCCGGATGGGGTGGACACTGTGATCGTCAAGGTCAACTCAGAAATGACCTTTCCGTGCTCCGTTATGTCCATTCAGGACATCCAGGTACACTTACTCCCCCTCTCTGTCCTTTCAAAGCAGACGGCTGCTGTCCTCAAGTGGCCCTGGCTGTAGTGGTCTGCGTGCAGTAACACCATCTGGCCACATGAGGGCATGATTGAATTATTTGTGACAGTGTCTGTGCAGTAAAAAGCAAACGTTGACTTTATGATGTTCTGAGAAGATTGGACTGAGATTTTATACTTTATTTAGTTATTTTTTCTCATAGTTGACATTATGTATGCAATCCAGTTCATCTCTCATTCCCTCTTGTCTTAAGTCTTGTAATCTTTCATATTTTTTATTAATTTTTTAATTCTTTTTCTTGTCAGTGCCCTGTCTATGACCTTGACAACAATGTGGCCTTCATTGGGATGTACCAGACAATGACCAAAAAAGGCGCCATCACTGTGCAGGTAGTGCTTGACACATGAAATACCCAACATGTTGCACACCTTTGTGACAAAGCATAGTGTAGACTCTCATGTTACTACCTATCATAACACCTGATGTCCCTTTCTGTCACTCAGAGAAAAGATTTCCCCAGCAACAGCTTCTATGTGGTGATTGTGGTAAAAACAGAGGATGAGGCATGCGGTGGCCCGCTGCGCTTCTACCCTCTCCGTCCTGATGAGCTGATCGACGCCGGCAACCGCAGCAAGGTCATTGATGTGATGGTCAGCCCTGCTATCAACTGTAAGTCTGTTGTAATGTTTGCAAAAATGAACTAATCAGACTGAGCAACAATCCATATGAATTCGTTGTACGCTATGGAGCTTGTTCCTAAGACTAAAAGGCTTTTTTAAAATGTCCACAGTAAAAAAAAAAAAGGTATCATCAGGCTCAACATTGTGTCATTGCAGTTGAAGCTTCTTTGGGGCAGGTCAGGAAAATGTAGCATGCAACTTTGGGGAAAAAAAGCATTTTTCCAGGAGCAACATTTTGATAAAACCCAGGGTTCTCAAAATATGTAGAAAATTGCATATACAGTGTATCTGTCTTCACTCTCAACAGCGGAGGTGTATGTGAAGGGCATGCTGTTCTGTCTGGGCATCTTCCTCTCCTTCTACCTGCTCACCTTTCTCATGGCCTGTATTGAGAACAAGCGGTAAGATTTCACTTTTTTTTCTGCCCCCAAAATAACAGAGTTAGATACAGAATCCACTTCACGTTTACGGGTTTGTTTCACTGCTGAGATTACTTTGTGGTTATCCAAATACAGTAACTTCCCTTGTATCTCCCCAGTAGCCACCGACAGTCCTTATTACGGTAGAAAAGGGCACAGAGACTATTTTGTTAAAGTGACAGTTCAGCCCAAACATCAACAATACATGTTTTTCCTTTAACCTTTAGTGCTTTTTGTCAGTTTTATCTAGTCTTGTTTTGGCGGCAGTGGCTCAAATCGTCTACTGATTGGAAGGTCGGTAGTTTGATCCCCAGTCTTTCTCTTTCCTTTTTGTCATTATTGTAATGCAATTGTTACTTACAACATCTATTGCACGTCTGTCCGTCATGGAAGAAGGATCCCTCATCATCCTCTGCCGCTCTTCCTGAGGTTTCTTCCATTTTTTCGCCCCCGTTTCAGGGGTTATTTTGTGGGAGTTTTTCCTAATGCGTTGTGAGGGTCTAAGGGCAGAGGGATGTCGTATGCTATAAAGCCCTCTGAGGCAAAGGCACTACACCAGTTGCAAAGTGTTGGGGACATCAGCTGTAGAGATGTCAGCCTTATCTCCAATATAATGGAACTAGAAAGCACTCAGCATGTGGTGCTCAAAGGCTCCAAAAATGCATTTGAAAAACTCAACATCAGTATCTCAAACCTTGTTGTGAACAGTTTCATGTAGGAGCTGTTTTCTTTCTACTGAACTACACCCACCAACCGAATCGCTGTGCAGAAGGAAGCGCACATCTACTTTGCTATCCGTAACATCGCCCAGCTGAGGAGGTCACCATCATTGTTTACATCTCGCTCAATCACATGAGCAGATGCACGTTTCTTTCTGCAGAGTGATTGGGTTGGTGGATGTAGTTTAGTCGAAAGAAAGTAGTTCCTCCATGACACTGCGTTCATGAATTCAACATGAATTCTGAAAAGAGACACTGCGGTTGAGCTTGCAAATGTATTTTTCTTTGCCTTTAGAGCACCATATGCTGAGTGCCATCCAGTTTCATCATGTTTAAGAGAGGCAGACATCTCTATGGCTAATATCTCTAAAACTGCAGCGCACACCAAAACAATCTAGACGAAGAACAATCTAGAGCAAGAGGAAAAATATCTTTTTTTGAGTTTATGGTGAACTGTCCCTTTAACCTTTTGCAAGCTCACAATGTTCAAACTTTATTTTTTGATCCCAGTCCAGCCCCACAGTTTGGGTGTCCAAATGTAGAATTGTGCAGTTGCACTACAACAACAACAATAACACCGTACTGAATATAAATGATTTTAATTAGCATTTGTTCCTCTCTGTTTCCGCAGGATGAAGAAGAAAGAGGTGTTTCGGATTCCTGCTGACATGTCGCCTGCTGAGACAGGTAACCCAGCAACTAGCTATGATGGACCGGCCCATTAAGGGCTTGTTAGGGGGTGTGTGGGGCGCACCATTTCCTTTAAGTTGTGAACCTGCACTGTAAAATAGATGATGTAATATATTGCATATTCAATTTAAAACTACACCTAACAAGCAATTAAATGATTATTTAACTCTTAAGCTTTGAAATGTAGAATTTAACATATACGTGTGTACTGAATGTGTCTTTCACTCTCTCTCCCTCATGCTAATGTGTGGTTCAGCCTCTCTGCTTGGGAAGAACGGAGATGGTATAATGACACTGTTACTACTATGTTGCACTTACTGCCCTCTCTCACACCGTGTTGCTTGTCTGCAGAGGCTCTGCATGCATTAGTTCTCATACTGTAACTCCAGCTATATAAGTAGCAAACATATGAAGGACAGTCAAAAAATGTGATGGCACATTGCACTGTTTTAAGATTATAAGTCATGCTTTTATGGCTTGATTCATCAAGGCACAGATACATGTGACTCACCTGGTCACTTAGATACTGTTAACTACAACTACAAGCCATCACCTTGGTATTTTGTTCTGTCTTTTTCTCCTCACAGCTATACTGTTTTTTGACTGAAGAAACACAAAAGTTATTACAGATGAAATCAAAGTTGTGCCAGGACATGATTCTGTAGATAATCATTAAGATAAACGTGTACTCTTCTGATGTGGTTCTTCAGCTCAAGACTGCCTCTCGGTGTGTGTCTGTGTCTTCTCGCTGCAGTGTATGCTGCCATGATTTAATTTGAAAACTGTGGGACACTTACAGTTTTCAAACAATTAGTTCTCACTGCAGCACTCACAGCTCGTCACAAGAAAGCAGCCTCTGCACCACTCTGCACTCACATCTTCACCCGTTCACCAAAACTGTCAACTAGGGTTGGGCGATATGGAGAAAATCAGTTATAAAGATATTTTAGACCACATACCTTGACGCTGATATTACGGTGATATTTTAGAGTTGACTATTTCTTTCACAAAATATTTACACAATAAGATTTAATTAATAATCATCAGTACTGAGGCTATAATGATTAAGCAGATAAAGGCTGGACAGCTGGAACTGTCACTTTACTGTAATGTGGCCTTTAAATATCTCATATCATGATATCAGTATATTATCAATATACTGTTAATTTCACAGTTTTTTTCAGGTATTTGAAGCCTGAAAAATGGATCTAAGCAAGTGTTGCTAGGGCAACACAATGTATTGTCTTTTTGTTCATTTGTTTTAGTTTTTTTGTTTTGCGTTTTTTAGATTGTCAATGCGATGTCAACTTACATGATGAACACGCTGTAAAAGACTGCAATTTTGTACTCAGGGATTTTAGTTCAACAAAACGATTTGTTCATATTATCTGTTTGTTTATCGCAAGTGATATCATTATCACGATATTCAACAATGTCATCGCCATGGTTTCCTCATATCGTGCAGCCCTAGTTGTTGCCTCCCTCATTTCTCTCTGTTCACATACTAACAGTTCAGCTACCGTGGTGTTTAAGTTTGCAGTGATACGGTACTAATGTGTGTTGTTTACAGTGGTTCTTGTCTGTGTACGTGGATTTTGTGAACCTGTTCTGACTTTGGAGTTTTCATTATGTGTGCGTGCTTGTCTCCACAGGCAAAACTCCAGCCTCACCTTATGAATATGGCTCCTTTGGTGAGTTTTGCACAGTTCTTGTTTTGCTTATGTCTTTATATGGAGATTTAATTAAATAACCTTTTTTTTCTATTCTTTTTTTTCTTTTTCCAGCTGACAACGGAAGCACGCTCAGCTCAGAAGCCATCACTGAAAGCGCTACGTCAACTGACAACAACTATGGATACATGGGTATGGACAGTCATATTATTGGAAAAGCACATTTTCTTGTGGCTCACAGCTGTCACTCTGCAGTATGTCTTCACAGCCGGGCTTTCAGTCACTGTCCTGTGAGAAGCTCTGGACCCTCACTGCTTTTCTGTGTCTTCTCTGTTCATCAGGACAGGAGCCTTTCAAACGTCGCCCAATCCTCAATCACCTTCACCACGTAGCCATCCGCATTGGTGACACACTGCCGCGTAATTGGTTGAATCAGTTCAGGGCAACACCAAACCAATCAGCACTGTGGGAATCATACATCAATGAGACTTAGATGTTAATGCCAAAGAAAAGGCCCGATTCCTAATTGGATTCTGTTGAAATGAACCAATGTCGATAGTGCAAAGATCAAAGTGCCTAAAATCATTTTAGTATTTCTATTTAATATATTTAAAAATCAAAGAAAAATTGTGGAAGGTGTGTTGTGCTTGAACACCTTTGTATCATAAAAAATCCTTTAAATCCAGACGTCCGTCTAACTGATCAACGTCCCCCAATGAATTAAAAGCCTCTTTTTCTTTTCTCATCTTTGACCTCCTACCCTCTACTCCCTCCATCAGAGCGAGCGTTGGACAGTGTGGGACGAAGCAGGCAGGAGTCTCTGAGCTCCGTGGAGGAGGACGACTACGACACCCTCGACGACATCGACTCAGACAAAAACATCGTCCGCACAAAGGTACGCCTTGCGTCTCTCTTTGGCAACAGCTGTAGCTGAAGGCACGTTTTCTAGCTTTATTTGTAAACGTGATATTCCAGGTACGCCTCAAGGGAACGTCTTTAAATACGGCACAAACTTCCACTCGGACTCAACAATGAACCATTCAGAAACTGGTGATTAAAGGTCACTATGACAATGCGTCAGTCTCATTCTCGTGAATGCCATAACTGAAGGCCTTGAAGGAATTTCCTCAGATTTGTTACAAATGTCCACCAGGACTCAAGAAAAAACTTATAATTTGTTGGTCAAAGGTCACTGTGACCTCACAAAACATGTGTTTGGTCACACCTCAAGAGTTAATACGCTAGTCAAAATTTCACACAAATGGCTAATAGGATAAAATTATTAGGTGATGACATTTTATATCCAGAAGGTATTATCTAAAAATAACTACAGTGTTCTGCAAAAATACTTTTCAGGACATTATTCAAAGCTACAACTCTGGAACACACAGGGAGACATTTGTTCACATACTGAATTGGTGACACTGATTGTTTCGATCATTTGTGTCGCTGGGTTGAAGATGTATGTAAAGCATCCACGTTTTAGAGTTTGCAGCTCCTCTGCTGCAACATCCATATTTGAAATGCTGCTTACTGTCTCAGCTACATGTTGAATTTTGCTCATTTTACTTAAAGAAAGGTAATAATATCCTCTTCTAATTACAGAAATTTCTATGTGTGTCTGACCTGGCCCGCAAGGACAAGAGGATCCTCAGCAAGAAATACCAAATCTACTTCTGGTGAGGACACTGAGAAAATCAAAAAGCACTAAAGAGTAAAAGACTCATTCATCATCATGGTTATGAATGAGTCTAATGATTGTCTACTCAACAGGAACATTTCCACCATTGCTGTGTTCTACGCGCTGCCAGTCGTCCAGCTGGTCATCACCTACCAGACGGTACGCTGATGAGACATAAACCGTGTTTAGACTTGTCAAAAAAGATGGCTGTTAAACTGACTTTCTGTCCTCCAGGTGGTCAATGTCACAGGAAACCAGGACATCTGCTTCTACAACTTCCTGTGTGCCCATCCTCTGGGAGCTCTGAGGTGCGCGGTTAGCATCTGTCACGTGTCTGAATGTATTATTAAGACCTCGGTGTAGCAGGAAGGTGACGTACCTGCGTTTAAAGTACTGTCCTGAACTGCTCTCAACTGTTTGTCATACACAGCGCGTTCAACAACATCCTCAGTAACCTTGGTTACGTGCTGCTGGGACTCCTCTTCTTACTTATCGTCCTCAAAAGAGATATCGTCCACAATCGAGCCCTGGTCCGCAATGATCTCAACGCACTGGTACGGCACATGCACACAGACACGTGTAATAATAATACATTTATTTATACAGCACCTTTAAAAACAGAGTATAAAAAGTGCTTTGACAAACGAAGCAAAGCAGAAATGGGACACGTGGACGGAACAGCCCTACTGAACACAAGCGAGAAGACACGGCGAGAAGGCCACCTTAAAATTAAAACCAGAGGACAAATAATGCAAGATGCAGGACACATCATGTTGATATAAAATAATACAAAGAAATAGACCAAAACAAGAACAACAGAAACATTAAAAGCAATCAAACAAGAAATAAAAGGAATTCAATTTGATAAGTAAAGATGGTTTTCAGCTCTATTTAGGGTGAAGGATGAAGGTTAGTGATTGAAAGCATCTTGATAAATCACTCCCTCAGGTGGATTATTGCTTGAATAAATCAGGAAGTTCTGAAGAGAGGATACGGAGGGGAGGCTGCATATCCACAGACATATAGTACATTCGGAATAAAGAATCAAATGTCCTTTATTGAACCTCATTATTCGGTTATCGGCTCAGTGTTCCTCTCTCCCACCCTGCAGGAATGTGGCATCCCAAAGCACTTCGGTCTCTATTATGCCATGGGAACTGCTCTGATGATGGAGGGCTTGCTCAGTGCCTGCTACCACGTCTGTCCAAACTACACCAACTTCCAGTTCGGTAAGACGGGCTCGGGCCCTATCTCACACCCGCTGCAGCGCAGCCGTCATCGCTGGTTTCAGACCGACACAGTTGTCGTTTTCACAGCCAGTGCTCATTTTGTGTGTCAGTTTCCTGAACTTTTTGTGCAGATATATTTTGTAACCAGTTCACTCTGTTGTGGTACGCAGAGCGCCCTCTGGTGATAAAATGAATGAAATTTTGAAAAGGTGCTTATCAAATTGGGAATGAAATTCCGTGTGACGGAGCTGAGGTTAACGCCAGAATTTCCCTCCTGTGTTGTTTTAGATGATAAAAGTTGTGTCTGTTGTAATGCGTCTATCATCCTCTGCAGACACCTCCTTCATGTACATGATTGCTGGACTTTGTATGTTGAAGCTGTATCAAAAGAGACACCCAGACATCAACGCGAGCGCTTACACTGCCTACGCCTGCCTGGCCGCGGTCATCTTCTTCTCTGTGCTGGGAGTGGTAAGTACGCACGCACGCACGCACGCACGCACGCACGCACGCACGCACGCACGCATGCAGACGGCAAAGTAGACCATTGACCGTTGACATTTCTCAGTGTTTGTGACGGTTTGTTTGCAGGTGTTTGGGAAAGGAAACACAGCCTTCTGGATCGTTTTCTCCGTGATCCACATCCTGGCCACTCTGCTCCTCAGCACACAGCTCTACTACATGGGCCGCTGGAGGCTGGGTAAGATCACAGCCAGAGACATTAACTCTTCAGCCCCTGGAATCATGATGGTTTATCGTTATAGTGGTGGTTAATTTGATTTATTGTTTTACTTTCTGTTGTATTCATTAAAATGCACGCTTTTTGTTTTTAGCTCTGTTATCATCACATTTTGGAAAAACACCACTCATCTGATGTTTGGATTCAGATTAAATTGCTGGAGCTGAATCAACTGTGAAAAAAGCCACATCCACACATTCAAATACCCCAAAAATATCACGTTTGTGCTTCGTAGTTTTCATCGTCTCTTACTTTGTCCCCTTTCTGGTTTGTGACCTCCTCAATAATCAGCAGCATCAAATCCACGGAGCATGATTTTTGCACGGATTTTAATGTGCGGATGTGCTTTTTTTTCACTAGTTCTGTTACTATAAAATGTACAATGACAGACAAGCAGTTATCGAGCTCAGGGTCCCTCCAACAGTGCTCATTAAATATGCATAAAGAAAAGAAAATCACACAAGTAAAAAAAAAAAAACAATGAGAATCTAAAAAGTGAAAGCTGAAATGTAGGAATGAAATCTAACATGTTTGACTGCAACTAATGTTTGTCTGTTAATTACATCAGACTCTGGGATCCTGCGCAGGATGGTGTACATCGTATACACAGATTGCATCAGACAGTGCAGCGGACCGATGTACATTGTGAGTAATAACAGAGGCAGTTTGTGCTGTTTGGGCGTAAAGTAACAGAATTTTTGGCTGAATTTACAAGGAATCATAGTATTGAAGAGTTTATTTAGTTTATACAGAGAAACTGGATTTATGATTAGGGCTTGAGTTGTATTTATGATTTTGTAGAATTAATATTCTTCTATATGAATGATCAATATCAAAGTCCTCTTGAACAATGGATGGTAGTGTGCAAGAATCATCTTTTCCTCTCTCTCTGACAGGACCGTATGGTTCTGCTCGTAATGGGGAACATCGTTAACTGGTCTCTGTGAGTAAACTCAGTGTGTCTCTTCTTTAGTTTAATGCTAAGCAGTCTATAAACGTTAAAATTGACAGTGCAGGACTAAGTGGTGGCATCAGCTTTGTGTCCTCCTGGTGCTTC
This sequence comes from Plectropomus leopardus, assembly GCF_008729295.1. Taxonomy (NCBI): domain Eukaryota; kingdom Metazoa; phylum Chordata; class Actinopteri; order Perciformes; family Serranidae; genus Plectropomus; species Plectropomus leopardus. Next base: position 6,663,789 of record NC_056467.1, on the reverse strand, counting down.
CGTCTGTAGAGCTGCCTACGGCCTCATAGAGAGACCTAACGACTTCGCCTCCTACCTGCTGGCCATCGCCATCTGCAACCTGCTGCTCTACTTTGCCTTTTACATCATTATGAAGGTGTGTGTTTGCATCTATCCATGTTTTTAAGAAGCATTTTGATTTTTTAAAAAGAAAAAAAGAGCAGAAATGTTCTGAAGCTCTTTTGTGTGTTTCAGTTGCGGAGCGGCGAGAGAATCCAGTGTCTGGCGTTGGTGTGTATTCTGTTCACGGCTGTGGTGTGGGGCTTTGCACTATATTTCTTCTTCCAGGGTCTCAGCACCTGGCAGGTCAGTAACTCTCTCTCACACACACACACACACACACACACACACACACACACACACACACACACACACACACACACACACAGACGGGTCACATATTGACTCTGTATTTCTCATTCTACTTATTCCTGTTGAAAGTGGCATTATTTGACAGAGTGTGTTTCTTTCTCTCGACACAGAAAACTCCAGCAGAGTCCCGCGAGCACAACAGGGACTGTATTCTGCTTTCATTCTTTGATGATCACGACATTTGGCATTTCCTCTCCTCCATCGCCATGTTTGGATCCTTCCTGGTATGATCATGTTAATTGTGTGTTTATGTGTGTGTGTGTGTGTGTATGTTCTGAGTGTAGAATTTGCTAAACACACTCGCAGTGCAGTAATTACTTGATAAGACTAGCTTTCATGTTTTCAGGTAATAGGTCAAAGGTCATTGTGACCTTCTCTGTCTTATTCTTATGAACATGATATCTCAAGAAAGTTTGGAGGGATTTTTTTTTTAGAATTTGGCATGAACATCCACTTTGAGTCTGATGGTCAAAGGTCCGAGGTCAACTTCACCGTGAATAGCGGCTTCAGTTCCACATCGGAAAAGATTCAACTGACAAACCGTAATTTGACCTCACGAACACAAGTATTTGCTGGTTTGCTGCTGTCTCTGATTAGTAAGTTTGTGTTATTGTTTGAATTAATTTGGCGTCCGCAGCTGAAGGCTAGATCTGTGAATGAGCTTAGGGGGTAAAGGGACGGCATCTCAGCAACATCACCACTTTTCCCAAGTGGCTGAGTGGAGTTTTCATGAAGAACGCAGGAAAAAACACACAAATGGAACTTTCCTTTAAATATATTGTTGCAGTGGGAACAGGAAGCTGTCTGTGCACTGACCCCTCACCTCTTTTGTTCCCTCGCAGGTCCTCCTGACCATGGATGACGACCTCGACACCGTCCAGAGAGACAAGATCTTTGTCTTCTAGATGCGTAGGATCTTCAGCAATGAGCTCAGCTCTTCCTCTCTGCCTTATCGCCCTCATCTCTCTCCCTTTCGCGTCTCCTTTGTGTTGTGAATGAAGCACAGCCAGTAGCCTGTTTTTCCCCCGGCTGTACAGCGGGCACCACTCTGCCCTTCACAGCCAATCAGCCAGTCTGGGAAGGGCAGTAGCCCCTCCCTCCACCTGTACGGACACAAACGTGCCAATGAAGAGCCTGGATTTGACGTCCAGTGATGCTGAAGTGTTTTGTCCTCTTGCTGCCATCATCAATATAACTGTTGTAATCAATGTTTACGTACTGCTGACGATGAAGATAACAATGTATGCATCGCTAAAAGAAACTATCCAAATTAACTTATTTTATACTGTCCGCATTACATTTGACCTACAATGCATTTTGAAATTACTGTTTGTATGCTGTTTATATGCTGGTTGTGTGTGTGTGTTTGTACAGGTGTGTGTGTGTGTGTTTACAAACACTAATGTGAGAACATGAATCCCGTCCAGTCTGTCAGTGGCCTTTAATGTTCTAATCATGTTAGTCACATACTGTGCTCTGATTGGTCAGATCCTCAAGCTAGCCGTCCTTCTCATTGGAGAACATTAATAAAAAAATAATGATGATGATTGTATTTACTTCTCGACTGCCCTCAAGTCTGAATGCTAAGGTATCTTTTTGCACTGTACTGTATGAAGAAAATGATTTTAATGTCAAATGAGCGGTTACTGAATAAATATCTCATTTTCAGATACTTTTGTTCTGTGCATGCTGTGGCGGTGACTGATCTTTAAACCTGACGTCCCGTAATCCACCATCATCTTGATAACTGGAAATCTCAGAGTGTGACGCACATGAGGCTGTTTGTGTGAACATAATGTCATGCAATTATCAGGGTGTGGATATCTGTATCTACACAGACTCACACAAACAATGGACCACACGTACAACAGGGTCACTGCACAAAATAAAATATAAAATTCTATTTATTAAAAATACATCATAGAAAAATACAGTATTTATTTACACAAATATATACTGTATACACAAAATACACTTTGTCTCTCTTCCTGTACATGTATTAAATGGATAGTTCAGTTCAGTGGGGCTGTACAGCGTACTTATCCAAAGTCAGTGTATTACATACAATACATGTCAGTCGGCACAACCCCGTTTTTGGAGAAGCAGGCTGGAGTGCGACATGGCAGCTAAGAAATATATTACTGTGGATGGGTCAGCAACAAAACATTTTAGCCTCCTAAAAGTTCCACCTAAAAAAATCATTCTCAGTTAAGGTTAGTGCTTTATTAGGAGTATTTTTACTGCTTTTCCTTAATGTCAGACAGCGATTTCCAAAAATGAAGCCGTTATATCGCTCCATAAAGAAAAACAGCGATTTAACATTGTGGAACACAGGAGCTGCTGGTCTACCACTGTTTGTAAGTGTTATTGTGTGACTTTGACAAAAGGGGTTCGTTAAGATTCTCCAAAGTCGCACAATGACACAAACTAACTAGCTGGTTGAGTCAGCGGAAGACCAGCAGCCTCTGTGATCAGCGAGATCATAAAATGTTGTTTTTCTCAATGGAGTCTGGTGGCTTTGACAAGAGCAGAGACGAGGAACTGAAGCCGTTTACAGCTTTGCTGTCTGATGGAAGGTAAAGCCGTGAAAATACTGTTAATATAGTGCACATTTAAACTGTTTTTTTGGGGGGAGCTTAAATTTGTTTTGTTGCACCCTTTGTTAACTACCCTAAGACACTGACTCCTACAATCCCACTTCAAAAAATCTTAAGCATCCCTTTAAAGTTTCTACTAATCAGTATGTCACTGCTACTGCTGCGGAATAAATAATGAATAAAAAAAAAGTGGATAGGCTTCACCTTCACATAAACAATGATTTTGGTGTTTGACAGGCTTAAACGACAAAAACAGAGGAAATCGTTTAACAACAGTTTTGCACACAAGACACTTACAAAACCAGAGTCATAAATACAAATGTCATGAAATGAAACTTGACCTCTATGCACCTGCAAAGCACTTCTTTCTTTTAGTGTTTCTTGTGTCCCGGCTGCAGCAGCATGTGAATTCAGATGACGTCTGGGACGTTTTCAGTAAAGCAGGTAAGTACAGTACATAAACCTTCAGATGCTTCTCTGTGATTGTCTTGACTTTCCCATCTGACATCAAAATAAATGTAAGCATTTTTAAAAAAAGTTTTTGGCCCAAATCTGGCACGGAGCTGTAATCTGTAGACGTGATGTCTGTTGTTGCTCATGGCCAAATCTAATGTTGGAGGATTAAAGTCCTCAGCCCTCTGTGACACGTTTGCTCCCTGAACTGCTGCGTCCTCTTATCACCTCTTATCTTAGCAGAGGAGGCCGGACTTTCCCTGAAAGCCTCTGCACTGAAAGTTTGCAAAAGTAATGGGTCAAAGAGGACATGGGACGCATACACGAGGCCTCTGTGTGTAACTGTCACAATGCTGACGTGTCACAGCCATGACTGCTCCAAAATCCTCAGCAGCAGGCACAGTGCAACAGGACTGAGGTGTGTCATGTCCTTAGTAATGATAGACTCTGATCTGGTTGTTATCGTCCAGGCCCAGCTGCACCAGGCCGCTCTTGGCTGAAGGGGCCCGATAGCGAGTGAACAGAGGTCTGGAAGGCAGGAGTTAGGGACAACGACATAACTGCGTTCATAAAATAGTCTGACAAGTAATGGTGTGCTTTGGAAAAACACTGCTCCCCAGGTATTTTGACTCAAGTGCTGGAGCTGAATCATTATCAACATTGAAAAAAAACCACATCCACACACTCATATCCAGGCAAAATTAAGGTTTACTGTTTACTATGCAGGCTTTCAGCCAGAGACCTTCGTCAAGGCAGGTGACAACCAGAATCAGCAGCACACGGAGCTGCGAGAACATCACTTGATTAGCTTTGATGAAGAACACTTGTGTCACTGAGTCTTAAGTAGTAGGGAAATTCACATTTGTGCGTCTTAAGGAACTTTTATGTTTGTTAAATTGGGCATTTTCTACCATAAAAAAACAGATGAATTCCATTTTTTGTCTTGCATGTGATAACTATCCTCACTGATTTTTTTTGTCCTGACCTAGGATGTCTAAATTCATTGGTTTTCCAGGTGTTGTGGCAGAGGACACAGTTATCACATGGATGGTTTTATTGTCTAAGAAGAGCCAGGAAAGTCTGTTTGGTAGTGGGCAATATCTTGGCCCAAAATATAGAGGGAGAGGTAAGTTGATGCCTACACGTTTTAACATGCAGTCTTCATCAGGGCATGTAAAAACAAGTGGCAGCTCACATATATACAAGTCTGATGTCAGGTGCCAGCCAATCAGAGGAGCACTAGATAACTGTCACAGGTGCAATCAATAAAGCTAGTGCTCCTCTGTTTGGCTGGCACCCGAAATCAGCCTCATATATATGTGAGCTGCCACTTTTTACATGCCCTGATGAAGACTGTATGTTGAAATGTATAGGCATCACAGCGTGCCTTGGAATTTTGTGGTTTTGACTTATTTGCAAAATGACAAATCTAACCTCTCCTTCTTTTTTTGGCCATTATAATGCCCACTCCAAAACAGACTCTCTGGCTCCCCTTAGACAAGGAAATTATCCTTGTGGTAACTATGAGCCTTACCACAAAGATAGTGCATGAATGTTCTTACATGAATACATTTTAATAGATTTTATATGTTAGGCTGATGTCTACATAGCATCTATTTATCTTGTTATTTATTGGACTGTAAATATGGTCACTTTTGTAAATATGTCGTGCTTGGTGTTTGACTGTCTCTGTAGTTAAACTGTGTTCATTCTGTAGTCACTTTCCCAAAGACTACAATCCCCTTGATGTCTTGCTACTCAAGACACAGTGATTGCCACAAGTGTTCTGGATTAAGGCTAATCAAGTGATATCCTCTCAAAAATAATTTAAAAAACTGATGTCTTCTGCAGATTCCACTTGTCAACTGTTACACCTTGAAGAAAGTCTCTGACCAAAAGCTTGCATTGTGAATATGATTTTTACTCAGATTTGAGTGTGTGGATGCGCTTTTTTTTTACAGTGTATAGAAGTCTTTAATAAAATAAAATAAAATAAAATAAAGGAGAGATTCTCCATCCAGTGACTGAGTGACAAATGTACACAGTATACTAACTGCATATTTTCATTCCACGGTATACCTTGAAACTGGTATATCGCTGCAACCCTACAACATGAAAAGGCAACTGGACATATTTAGAGCAACTGTTTGAATTGTCTATTCAGGGCTACTGTAGAGAAACACAACACACAAGTCTTATATTCAGGTGATTAAAACAAATGGAAACATGGTTATGAATATTATATTCCATTTCTGCCAAAAGACACCCCTAAATCCTACACACTAGACCTTTATATCAATATTAATTTGAATGCATCAATGATTCAATAATATAATAATATCACATATATTCTCGTGACATTGGTAAATCTACATAATGTGTACTTTTACTTTATGTACTTTAAGTATAATTGAATGCCTCTACTTTCAGGCTTAAGCCCATTTTTTTAATGCCGGACTTTTACAAGTAACTGAGTATTTCTACACTGTGATACTTTTACTTTTACTAAGGTAAATAAGATCTAAGTACTTCTTCCACCACTGCAATAATGTGTTTTAGTAAAAGGTCAAATAAGTCAAAGACGAGTCAAAATACATCAAAAAACACTTTAAGTTAAATAATCAAAATAAAGTGTAAAAAGAGGCTTTCTACTTTTCTAGCTATATAGCAACACACTTCCTTGAATTGCTCAAATGGTGTTAAAAACACACAAACACGCACAATCCCTGGCCCAGTCACAGCTCTGGGCACACGTGAACATTGCTCGAGGATGATTTGATTAAACGTGCTTATACGAAAACATGAAACTGAGAGAGCAGAAAAATAGCAGATGGATTCAACCCAACACTGATATGTATGTGTGTTAGTGTGTGTGGATGTGCGACAGAAGGATACATGCTGGTGTCTTTCTTGCGCATCTCTAGCCACCTCTTGTTGCCGTCAATCAGCCCCTGCAGCCGCTGGCCGTCTATCTCCACTGACTTCTGCATGGACCTTAAGCTACGACCATGTTCACTGAAATACGCACAAACACACACACACACACACACACACACGTGCGAGTATATTAAGACAACAAGGATGTGTGTTTGTAATCGACAATAACACTTTCATTAAAGGTGTGTTGTAGGTTACCTGGCAGGAATGTATGATGAGTATGCAGAGGTCGTCCCCATGGTGCTGGAGGCGATTGGGTCCATAGCTGCTCCTGGAGAACAGGACAACAGTTCAACAACAATGATTGCAACTCATAAAACCTCCTTATAGCATAATATCCCATTACTGGTGCTTCACTCAGTCTGTTGGCGTACTGGGAAAAATCTGGTTCCATCGGCTGTTGATGAGGTCCTCAGAGGCCCTCAGCTCACTGCTGATGGGGGTGCTGAAGAGAGGGGTGGCTGCGGAGGTGCCTTGGGGCGCCCAGTTCCAGGATGGCTCAGAGAGCCTCACTGGTGGGGCTGAGGGGCTGGGGCCCAGGGTGTGCATCTGCGGCATGACTGGGGCAGAGGTGGCGGAGGTTGGAGCCGGGGTGGAGTGAGGTTGAGACAGAGGCAGAGGGAAGGCTGTGTAGGGTGTAGTGCTCTGTCTCTGAGCCAGTGAACCCAACGCACTCAGCACAGTGTTGAGCTGGCCTGAGATCTGCTGCAGTGACTCTGCTAACTCCTGGACTTTGTCCGGCACTGTGGGATGACGTCCTGACGGGAGAGTGAGTGAGAAACAGAGAGAAAGAGAGGAATTCACCTTAAGTGTATCTGGGAAAATGATCTCATTTATCTATTCATTTCAAACATGTAAAAGAAAATAGAGAAATGATTATACAAACATGCAGAGGGACAAAAATAATATTTTCGGTGAAAACATAATGCAAAAGAAATGGTCAAACACACGATGACTTGGTTAATGTATTCGTAATTAACTGCTTCCTTATTCATTTAAACCTAATCACTAAGTAACTAAACATATATGCACACACTCACATACTCAAAATCCGTTATCAACAATTTTACATTATTATTTACAGAAAGAAACGAAAAAAAGAGGAAGATAAACTAGGATTTTTTTTCCTAGTTTATCTTCCTATCTTATGATACGAGAGGAACAGTAATAACAGCAAAGAATAGGACAGTTTTTTCGTAAAACCATGAATATGTGTTACCTGTCACATCTGGTTGGTCCACGGTGCTGCTGAGGTCGGATTCAGTCACATCAAAGGTCACCTTTCTCTCTCCTGCCAGACGAGACATATCGCCAAACAGCGGCTAAACAGAGAGAGCAAAAAGTCAAACCGCAGCTCTGAACAGCTATGATACGGCTGTTTGTACAGTATTCCCTGCCTAAAGGTAACTTGGGTATTTTTCAACCTGCAACATATTTACCTATGGTTTCATGTTCAAATGACTAATGGGAACAACATTTTTTAAAAATTGGTCCAGTATTGAGTACGATGGCTGTAGCCGGCAGCAGCTAGTTTGGTTTAGTATCACGTTGGTAACCAGAATGAAGTAACACTTTGAGTAAGGGTAGATAGGATGTTTCGTGCACACCTCCTCAACTATCGAGCTCTCCAGCTGCTGGAGTTGCTCCTCTTTCCTTCGCAGGAGAGTGTTTCCTCTCTGAACCGTCCGCTGCAGCTCCACCACATTTCTCGCCTCCTGACAGAAGAAGAGAAAGTAACCAGCATTTAACACTTGACTTAGATAAACTCCTCTCAGTTATTATTCCACAGGAGGTGGGTCGCACTCTTCACTACCTGCTGGAGGTTTCTAATCATCTCTTCAGTCACTCCTCCTTCCTGATTAGGATCCTGGGAGGAGCTGGTCTGCGCCGCCTGTAGAGCTGCCTGTCTCTCCATCAGCCGGCTGCTTTCTCTCTCCAGAAAGAGTTTGGTTTTTTGGATGGATGCACCATGTGAGGAGATGTAGCGTCGGAACCTGGACTCAAGCAGGGGTTGAGGGGGGAGGTTAAATTCAAACTTGTTATCAACTGTCTGTAAATTAAAATTAAACAAATCCTAAGGCATCCCCCAGGGTTCAGACCTTGGTCCTCTCTTATTTAATCTCAAAATGATCCCCCTTGGTAATGTAGTCTGTCATCATGGTTTCCACTTGAATTTCTATACCAGTGAAGTAAAACTCTACCTCTTCACAAAATCCACTGTCACTGCAACTAACTCCTCCATGACCAACTACTTTGCTGTTATAAATACACGAATAAAAGCAAACATCCTTAAACAAAACTGGGGAACATCTGATATGATTAACATTGTTCCCAAAATTGACAGCTACACTGTGTTATTCAACCACACATCCAGAAGCTTATATATGACAACAACCTTTCTTTTGTACATTATGCAAGTCTCATTACCAAAATTCCCTTTTCAGCTTGAAAATCCATGCTCATCTCTGCCTGTTCTTCTACTTTTGCTGCTGCCGAAACTTTGATCCATAGATCCATACTTTTATCACATCCAGACTCCTCTATTGCAAAAGCATTCTTTATGGTAAATCATCCAGCCCCCTTAACCTCCTCTTATCCACCCTTCCCTACAATAGACTGGTATTTGTCTTTTTTAGGAGGGATAGGGGATATTTAGGGGGAGATAGCAGGTCAACACACAGAAGTGGTATACATCAGCTGAAAGACATGCACTGCATGTCAAGTATTCCTAGTCCTAAATAAGTATTAAACATTGTGTTTTTGTTAGGCGCCGATTCAAACTGTGAAAGTCTGGAGTGTATATGATGGAGGTTTAAGATGGTCATTCCCATGCTCAGTCATGGGTTGATGGGTTACCTGTCATAAGTTGTTGCAGCAGTTTTTGGGTTGATACCATTATTACACAAATTTGTTGCTAAATTAAAGTATTTTTTCCACTAGAGAACTGATAAAAATGGTCCATAATCCCTTAAAAATACCACATTAAGACACAAAGACCTTGAGGAACACCACAGAAAAACCCACAATGTGATTTGGTATAACAAAACTTTTGACATTTGGAGATTCTGTAAGAATTGCATATTTCTGCATTTGAATGGAGAGCTCTTCCATTTTGGAAACTGTTGAGAAATCCCCTTACTAACATAATATATATCTATAAAAACCAAACATCCTCTGAATGCTCAGGATCTTTAATTTGTGACTCTGAAGTTTTATGAGGTTGTGATTATCTTAGAGGTCACAATAGGACATTTCGCACAGTAATGTCTGTTTAAAAGAAATAATTACAATTAAATGTCTACCACTTTCACTCATGAATACAGCTGGAATCCTTGAGTCTCAGCTTTCGATTCATACCTAATTTATGTAATGCCAAGACAGCTATGCAGTAGTACTCAAATACAGTAGGCAAAAACTGCATGGTTTTGACCTCAAACTGTATGGGACTAGCATAAAGTGGGCATGTCTATAAGGAAGTGACTTTTGGGTCTCCGTAAAACCAATTTCTATCTAGATATCTGTAAAATCAGCCAAATCATGTTAGTTGCACATTATTGAACTCCTTTACAAATTGCCCCTGTGGGACAAATAAAGTGTCTTTGAATTTAATATGAATTGAATTGACAGTCTAAAATATCATGTTTTGTGCCAAAGGATTTCTTAGGTCTTCTGGTTTCATATGATACCATCATTGACTAGCTGTAAAACTCAGTCCGCAACAGCCTAAAGACAGTAATAATGCTGCACACCTGCTCACTCACTCTTATTTCCCTGACCACATCACCTGTCCCACAGTGGATTCAATACAGACTCTTTCTTTACACTAGCAAAGCCCTCCATCAGCCCTCCTAAAGCACCACCCTTCTCCACCACCACGCTCCCTCCTGCAGCCTCCCCAACATCCAAGACTAAACGCCATACCTTGACAGAGCCTTCTCCGTGTCAAGCCCTTCCCTCTGGAACTCTCTAATAAACAATTCTGTCACAGCATTAATCTTGCTATAAACAAGACGTTACTCAAAACTCATCCTTTAAATACATTTGTACCCTACAAATGCAAAATAGCAAATGCAATCACAAATTTATTCTGTTTTTTGTTTCTCTCTCCTTACTCGTCCATGCTGCTGTGGCTGTCGGGCACAGGGGAGTGTGGCGGGTCTTCCAAGTCTTCTACGTGTAGCGGTGAGTCTCTTCTGTCACTAGAGGGCGCTGTCACCTCTGCCTTCGTTTTATCCTCTTTGGCTTCTGGTATAGGGGAGGCGTTCACTCGATCATCATGTTCCAGCTCACTGATTGGACAATATAAGAAATTTCTTTAAGAATGCAAACAACTTTGCAGAGGAACACTGAAATTCATTGCATTCTCCAATAAAGAAATACATAAGTTGAAACAGAAGGATGTGTGGATGTTCTTTGTAGGAAACTATACCTGACTCTGCGGCTGAGACGGTCGCATCTCTCCTGCAGCAGCACCACCTTGCTCTCCAGTCGCTCCTTGCTCTCCTTGGCCCTCCTGCTGTCTTCTCTGGCTTTGTCTCTCTCCTCCCTAAGCCTTCCCCCCTCCTCCTTGGCCTGACTTCTCTCCTCCCTGGCTCTCTGGATGAGTTCTCTGGCTTGATGTTTCTCCTCTCTCATCCTCTCCAGCTCCTCCTTCAGCTGGTCTCTCTCCTGGAGGAGTCGGGGTAAGGCCTGGACACACACATGGGTGTGGAAAAAGGTGGTTGATACACGGACATGTTGGGGAATACAAGAACTTTAAGGCGTAACTGACAAAGACTGCATCCTAAATTTTCTTTTAGCTGTTTTTGGGCCAATTGAGGGCTTTATATGTAAGGAGAAGGATCGGTGCAGAGCAGCTAAAAGTAGACAAATGTGCTCTCTCCTCTTGGTTCTGGTTAACAGCCGAGCTGCAGAGTTTTGGATCAGCTGAAGTTTCTCAGTGGATTTTTTTCGGTACACCAGTAAAAAGTTCATTACGTTACCTCTATCTGTCTGTCCACTTCCTCCTCTTCCTCCCCAAGCTTTTTTCTCCTTCTTTTTAGATCTGCTGCCTGATAGAAGACAGAAACCATTAGTCCACGTGGTTTAGGTCAGTGTACCAGTGATTAATAGTACATAGAGTATAAGAAAAGACGACCTTGGTTTGCAGCATGGCCTCGTGGCTCTTCAGCTCTTTGGCTCTCAGCTCTATCTGATTTCCCAGATCCTCCAGTTCTGACTCCTAATAGAAGAAACAGAAATATTTAGTATATCATCATAAAAAGTGTTAATCATTTTAGAAAAGGCTTCCCTTTACTTAAGGGATTTTAGTCCATATGCTGGAGATACGGTTAACATTGCAGTGTAAGCAATCGGTTTTTTTTTTTCTTGTAAATGTGTCCCCTCTCTAAATTCAGAGGTTTTTGCAGGTCCTCGAACGCAGCACAGGCAGAGCTTTCCATGAGTTCTTTTTTTTCCTCAGCAGCAATTTGTAACTTTGTGGGAACGATGACTGATCCACTCAGAGCTGGTGGATGAAACAAATAGCTGGAAGGAGTCAATGAAAACTTTTAGACTCAGCAGAATCAATTTTTATTTCAATAATTTCCCTTTCAGCGTGCATGACATTCTGCTGCTCCATCTGTGCCCAGAGTATGCTCTGTGCTCCAAGAGTATGATACAATGATTAAGTGAATAGTATATATGTTTGAACAGCCCAGCTCCAAAAAAAAAATCTATTTGTGTTTGCATAAATGAATGTGTGTAAAAGCATTCATTTAAAATCTAACAAACAGTGAAACCAGGTGAAAAGGAAGACCAGCTATATGAGCTATTTGTTACAGTCCTCAAAAAGCAATGTAATGTCACCACAAGCGCAGAACTGCACCATTAGTAAATGTGTGTGTCTGGTGTCACCTTGCGCGAGTGTGTCAGCTGTGTCTTCTGAATCTGTGTGTTGAGCTGCAAACGCAGTTTCTCCAGTTGGACGGCATGCGAGGCCTGGAGATGCTCTCTTTCCTCATGCAGAGTAGAAAGTAAGCGTGCCCTCTGCGCAGTCTCCTATGACACACACACACACACACACACACACACACACACACACACACACACACACACACACAATTTTGTAAATGTCATAAAGAAAAACAAAGTTTAGATCTTTCTTGCATCCTGCTGGAAATATAATAATGGAAAACAAATTTTAACATATTCGGCTGTTCCCACTAATGCAAGTACAGGGTGGGAGCATGTAGGTAAATGTTAAATGTAAATATTACTTGACACACTGACTAATCAAAACTAAACACACTAACCTCATCCAGGTATTTCTCTCTGATGCTGTTCATCTCTCTCCGGTGGTCCTCCCTCAGCTGCTCCAGCTTCCTCTCATGATCACGCTGCACTTCCTCCCGCACTTCCTGAAGAACATCAGCCAGCTGAGAGCGGAAACAGTGAAAGTCAGTTTACAACAAGTAAAAAAATATATATATATATATATACATATATATATATAATATAATCCATATTATAAAATCTAATTGAAGAAAAGAAATACACATGATGATGATGATGCAACTCTGTACACAATCTGTGGCTTTGTGTGTGTCCTCTAACCTCTCGGTGGTACTCTGCCAGTTGCTGTTCGGGTCGTGGACTCATGAGGTCCCTCCTACGCTCTGTGAATTTAACCTTTACACAAACAAGACAGTGCAAACACAGAGAGAGACACATATGAACAAATCATTACTCTGTGTCACTCAAAACATGTGGGTAAAACACTTGATAGCGCCATCATTACCAAGAATTCTTGTTGTTTGTGGACAACAACTGACAGGAAATAACCTAAAATGGAACTGTATTTAAGAGATGGACCGAAGCGTGATTCACTAAAATTTGTGTAAAATTACATGAAGCCACATGCGTAGCTGGCCTCAGGCTGTGTTTTACATATGAAAAGTGGGTTCCAGGCCAATAAGATAAAAAAGATCAATAAATGAAATACACACATAGTTTCTAGTTTATTTACTATATAAATATAGAAATATAGCCTATAAATACTGCACACTGAGTGGTAAAATAGCACAGGAATGTTACACAGTATGTGTATATATACATATATGTATATGGGTGCTGGAGGCAAAGACAGCAGCAGCAGCATCACATCATGTTATGCTTTCTTATTAAAAAGTCTGACTGCTGTTGGAATGAAGGATCTTCAGCAGCAATCTGTTTTTGCACTGTGGGTGTTTCAGTTTGTTGTTGAAAAAGCTGAATAAGCCCCCCACAGTCTTTAAAGGGGGTGAGAGGTGTTGTCAATGACTGATGTCAGCTTGCCTAACATCCTCCTTTGCCAATATGCCAACCTGCCAACATCACATCGGTCAAAAACCCCATGAGTCACTTGTTTTTCACTGCAGATTGCTAAATATCAGGGACAATATTTGAAGTTTGTCTTTCAAACACATGCTTGTCAAGCTTGTCTTTTTTTGTTTATCTCTGTTGTTCGTGGAAATTGTGTTCAGCTTTAGCTTGTTTGGAATGACCCTCATTAATCGAGTAAATAGTCTCAAGGCAATTAAGCCAGGTGCAATGACAAAAGTTTACTGTGCAGCATTTACCTATAAAATAATGTATAGACTATATATTATCACTCTCAATCGTCTTTTGTGACCCACTAGAGGTGTGTTGAGGTGTATTTTTTCTGCAGAGACTCTGCCCTCTGCCTGTATTTTCTTATCTTTGTATTATTGAACTTTCTTTAAAGAATTACCCATAAATCTACCTTCTACCTTCTTCTTCTTCTTCTTCCTTTACCTTCCTGTGTTTGAGACATTTATGGACATGTAACCCCACAGCACTCAGGTGAGGTTGGGGCTTTATAAAAAGGTACCAACCAAATCTCAGACTGAAAGCAGCAGGCAAATAAAATGAGGCTAAATACCAAACGAGAGTTAATCTAGGGTTGGCTTTTACTGTCACTTTCCGCGGCAAATGTGTTCACAAACAGAGACAGACAGTCCTGCATAGTGTACCATTAAACACTAATGAAAGAATGTTGTAATCTGACACTAGCTAGAACAACAAACAGACAAGCGTCCTCTGTCACCTCGTGTTTCAGGGAGTTCAGCTTCTCCTCCCTCTCCCCCTGGAGTCTCCTCTTCTCCGCTTGCAGCTCCTCCTCTGACTCAGCCCTCAGACGTTCACTGTCCTGTCTCTTCTGGGCCTCCAGTCTGTTGCACTCTGCTACTCTCTCTTCTTCTAGAGTGATGCGAAACTCCTTCAGCAAGAGTTCGCTCTCCTCCCTGAGCACACAGGGTTACACACATCAAGGTCACTTTGGGAGTTTATTATTATTATTATTATTATTATTATTATTATTATTTTAATTTATTTAATCAGCCCCTCCCCCACCCCCAAATATTAAATAATTAACTATAAATAAATAAACAAAATAATAATAATAACATTATTATTATTATTATTATTATTGTTGTATTAAAAAACTGTTGGATGAGTCTAATAAAACACTAAAGAAAATTGTGTGTTTTCTTATTGTTTCTTATTAATAATAATAATTATTATTATGTCACAATTAGATACTTTTATAGCATTTAGGTCATAGTAACATAAGCCACAAAAGCTAGAAAAGAAATCTAAAGGATGGCTATAAGCTATTACAGTTTTCAGTGATTTGCCTAACTTGTAGATTTGTGATATACCAGTTTTCTTGGTGGTCATCTTTTCAAATTTTGAAACTTTTCCAGACACTTGACAAGATGATGACTGATGATTGCTACAGGCAAGTTTAAATGTCCTTGTCTGAGAATATCTGCAAATAATTACTGTTGATGCATAATGAATAATGTCGGATTATGATTTCCTAATTTATGGGCTTCATTTGCAAGGTTCATATTCTATAAAGCAGGATTCCCGGATGTTTTTTAATGATAAAATGTATAATAACCAAATAACAAGTGGTAATATGCACTCATCAGGTCATCAATCACCCATCTAGTTATACTTTGTGAACAAGATCTTGATATTGAAAGTCTGCAGATTTAGCCTCGCTGTGAGAACCGCTGATCTGGTGCACATCTATTTGATGTGTTCATGTGTCGGTGTGTGACCTGAGTTTATGTTGCTGTCTGTCCCTATCCCCCATGGTAGACTCTCTGAGCTCCTCCAGCATCCTCTCAGACTCCTCATTCAGCCTGGCCTCCTCCTCTCTCCTCTTAGACAGGAGATGCTGTCGCAGAGCACTGGGGAGACACACAAACACATGCATAGTATGCTTAAGCACACTGTACATGTGTTAAGACAGTAAAAATTGGTGTTATTCTTTCCATGCCTACCTCAGTCTTTCCTCACTTTCCTCCTTAAGCTTCCTCTCCTCCTCCTCCTCTTCTCTCCTCAACTCCTCCTGGAGGAGACTCATTCTCTTCTCCTTCTCCTTTAACATATGCTCTCTCTCCTCCTCCATCTTCTGATCATCCTCCCTCCTCCTCTCCTCCTCTTTCTCCCTCTCTTTCTTCTTCTCTCTGTCTTTACGAATTCGCCAGCTTGACTCTTCCTCTAGGGGGCACTCTTGTTTTTTTAAGGGAGGTTCAGCATCGTCGCGTTGGGTCTTGGAGGTACGGACCAGCCGACCTCTGGAGGTCTCAGGCCTTTGTAGCCCCAGAGACGTGCCGAGGTTCTCTATTTTCGGATGGAGTTCGACACCTTGCTCTAAGTGGGACGGACTTAAGAGAGAGGGCGGTGGGCTGGACTGGTGGAGGACGAGTCGTTCAACTTTCGGAGCCTCAGGGTTGTTTTTGCCAACAGCCTGCACATGCCTGAAGAGGAAGAAAGATGTCATACTGATACCAAAGAGAAAAAAGAAGGCTGCAAATAAAAAAGACTGCACACAACTTTCAGTGTTATTTCATAAATGGAAGTTGTGTACATTTCCTGAATGTTCTCGCCCTTCTTTTGACACAGTAGCTGCATGTGTCAGCAAGTTACATTTTATAGTTGGATCTTTTGTCTGCCCAGACTCACATGTAGCGATGGCAATAGATAATGCTCCAAATATGGATGTTACTGCCAATAATCTACATATTCTAAAACATGGATGCTTCACACACCCCCGGCAGCACAAATGATGTAAACAATTAGTCCAGTTTCAAGGTGGACACAAATTAGAGTCACCAATTCAGCATCAGCATCAAATGCGTCCTGTCCTGTTCCTGAGATGTAAGACTGAGTAATGGCCAGATTAGTGTATTCGAAGAATCATGTGATGTCATAGTGAAGTTGACCTTTGACCTTTTTTATATAAAATGTCATCAATTTATCCTACCAAACATTTGTGTGAGGTTTCTGTCAAAACTGGCCTATGAATTCTTGAGTTATGGCCAGAAACGTGTTATGTCACGTTGAAATTGAACTTTAACCACCAAAATCCAATCACTTCATTACTGAGTCCAGGTAGATGTTTGTGCCAAATTTGAAGAAATTCCCTCAAGGCATTCTTGAGATATCATATTCACAAGAAAGAGATGACGGAGAGGTCACGTTGACCTTGACCTTTGACCAACAAATCTAAGCAGCTCATTGCTGAGTCCGAGGGGGTGTTGGTGAGATATCCTGTTCACAAGAAGTTAATTCTGTCATTGCCTTCTTGAGATACTGCATTCACAAGAATGGGATGGACATAAGGTCACAGTGAACCTCAACTCTGACCCCCAAAACTAATGAATCATACTTGAGTCCAGGTAGACATTTGAGCTAAATTTGAGATATCTTGAGATTGCGTTTAGAGAATGGCACGGTCAAACCCAGAAACACAATGCCTCCGGCCAAGGCACAGAGTCCTAATAAATCAGCTGAAATAGTCAGGAAATGTGGGAACAAATGGATAAACAAAGTCTCTGAAATTAACTTCCAATTCCTGGTGAGATGCCATTCAAGACCTATTCAAACACACTTTTTTGAGAGATGATGCAGCTTAGTCTGAGCATGGAAAGCTGTTTTCAAGGAACAATATCTAAACAGCAACAAACCTCTTGGAGGCCTCTGCGTTCTTTGTTTTTGCCCCCCCTTCATTCTCCTCTTCCTCTTTTGTGTCCTCTTTGTCTTCTCTCTCCAGTGGACTGACAGTGCTGGACAGGTCGTCGATATCAAGAACCCTCTCCGAAAGCTTTGGCATTCAAAACCAGAACCATCACATGACAAGTTGACAGTAAAAGTTGAACAAAAAACAAATAGGTGTCATGTTGCCTTATCAGAATACCTTGACATCTATAGAGGATGAGGCCTCCTCAAGTATGTTCTCACTGGCCTCAGACTCCTGCGATAACACATGCACAAACACAGTCAATGACAGGCTGACAAATCAACACATGCAAACAAAAATCAGATGCCAAACTAAATATCGTGGCATGCTGTCTCTTCCTAAGACAAACACACAGCAAAATGCAAAAAGCAGAGCGTACATGCAAACACAAAGTCAGCGAGGTGGCAGCCATACTGGAAAACCAGACAGCCAAGCAAACTGCAACTGAAGCAAGCAGACTCTGAGGGAGGTGATGGCGGAAGATGAGAGTCCTCACAATCAACCGCAAATCTAAAGGCAGACAGACTTACAAAAGCCTGCACTGTCAGTCAGGGTTCCCACATATTTTAATGGAACAAAATGTAAAAACTTTTCCATGAGTTTTCAAGGATCCATAATAAAACTTCCATTTTGGGAAAGCACATTTGCCAGCCTGGTTCTGGTACTTTTCTACACAAACAGGAGAATTTTGCTTTCAATAACAAACGCCGCCAGACTACACCAGATACAAGTAACCTGTCTGAAAGGTTGAGACTGGGCCGGTATGAGTCATGGAGAACAAGAACTGTGCCAGTTTTCCTTTTTGGATCAAGCAGCAAATAGTTTACTTTTACTGACAGCCTTACTTGACATCACACATGATTCAAGGTGACTATTGCGCATCACAATGTTGATGCTGAAACGATGTATCGTGCTGCCCTGAATCAACACATACTGGAGCTACATAATGTCAACCGCTAACTTACAAAAACTAAACTTGCTGCTATGTTACATTACATGGAAAGTTATCCTCAGAAGATTTCTGTAACTATTAATTCAATTACAGATGACAAAATTTCCATTTCCATGACTTAAAACATTAAATTAGTTTTTACTAAGGCTGTCGAAGGAATCATTCTTTTTTAAATGCCAATTAATCACAGAATTTCAATAGTTAATCGCACTTAATTAAGTAATTACTTTTTAATTTCCATTATTTTGCATTTTAAATTCTGAAGTATATATTGACATGGTAAAACAATCAAATCATTAGGTAAAGGAGCCAAATCATTAGGAATCAAACGATAGCAACAAACTGCATGGAACTAGCATAAAGTGGTCGTGTCTGTAAGGGGGAGACTCACAGGGACCCACAGAACCCATTTTCATTCAGATATCTGGAGGTCAGAGGTCAAGGGACCCCTGTGAAATGGCCATGCCGTTTATCCATTCAAACATTGAGCCTTACTTTAGCATGACCCTACCCACAACCCTAATTTTTACTGATTCAATATGTTTTCAAGGACTGGAAAATGAGATTGTGCAATTCTATGACTTTTCCAGGTTTTCCATGTCCGTGGGAACCCTGGTGAATGGGGAAAAAAGGATCAGAACTTTCCAATCCAGTCCTCAGGGGCTCAAATGGACTCTCAAATTCCAATGTGCCTGTGACATTCAGGCTTGGAGCCCCTAAGGCAGTGGAGTTGGATTCTGGGAGCTACATGCACCTGCTTCCAGAGGTCAGGCAGGACCAGGGTTGGGGTTGGGTAGTGATGTAGAAGAGGAGCGTGAGCACGCACGGTGGCAACACCGAACCCTACCTCTGCAGGAAGGGGGCTTTTTTTTGCAACATTCTTCGTCTTGCCGGCAAGAGTTTTTCTCTTTTGGTCAAGCGTTTTAACGTCACTCAGCACCGTCGTCTTGCTTAGCTCGCCTGGTTGGATTTGAGCCGTTCCAATCTCAAAAACCTCGACAGCTTCCTCCTCACTCTCCGTTGCAGTTTCCAGCTTTCGGGCGTCTGATTCGTCATCTACCTCCAGCCCCTCCCCCTCCGTTTCTCCTCCTTCACTCTGTACACATCTCTCCAAAACCTCCTCATCACTCTCTGTTAGTTTCCTCTGGCTCAGGGAGCATCTCTCCAAAGCCTCATCATTCTCATCCTCCTCCTCCTTGTCTTGCTCTCTTTTGCTATTTACCTCCTCTTCCTCACTCTCATTTTGCATGTCTTTATTATCTACGCTTCCCTCGAACTCATCCCTCTCTTTGTAATGTGTGTCCTCCTTGTCCTCACTTCCTCCATCTTGATCCACAACTTCATTGCTGCCTTCTTCAAATTCGTCTTTTTCTTCCTCTATCATCTCTTCCTGAACTTCTTCTTTCTCCTCTGTTAAACTCTCCACTGCCTCATCACTCTCCACATTCTCCTCTCTGTCTTTGCTTTCACCCTGCTGGCTTTTAAAGCAACTTTCCGCATCGCTGCTCTCCTGTTTCTCACTGTGTTTGCTGTTTTCTGACACTCCACTCTTCCTTTCATCAAGCTCTTCATCACCGCCTTCACAGCATTCCTCCTCTACCTCGTCACTCTCTGCCTCCTCCTCTTGTTTCTTGCTTTCTATCGACTCTTTACTTTCTCTCGGCTCGCCCTCTATCTCATCCCCTTCTTCTCTGCGTTTTCTCCCATCTGCTTCCTCATCCAGTGCCTCTCGATCTTCCAGCTTTTCTTTCTCCCCCCTCCCTCCCTCCTCTGCTTCCCCTCCATCTTCATCCTCTCCCTTCTCTCTCTCAACATCCTCACATTCCTCATGCTCCTCCTCCACCACCTCATCTAACTCCTCCACTACCTCCTGTTCAACACTAGCCCCCTCCTCACTGATGTGGTTTCTGCTGCCCGCCAGTGAGGACAGGCGGAGGTGGCGGCCCCTCAGGGAGTCCTTGGTGGAGGGGAAGAGGACGAACAGTCCATCCATCCCAAACAGAGGCACAAAGGAAGGCGTGCAGAGACACACGGGAGAGAAAGGACGGAGGAGGGCAGGTGAGGGGAGGAGGCAGACAGAAAGATTGTGACCCCCACTGAAATACAGTGGTGGTGGGGGGGGTCATGGTCTGGACACAAGTACATGCAAAACCACAAACCGTGCATTTTGCAGGGACAATAATTATGTAAGACAACCAACGCACAAGAAACAAATGAGGCAAACGAACAAATTAATACATATGCATGCAATCAGAGAAAAAAAAACAAACATTTTCTTGTTCTGGGATTCTTTCACATTAAAGTACACGCACACACACACACACACAAACGCAGAATTAGGTTTGTTGGATAACTGCGTTTTCCTTGTTTCAGTGTTTCTCCTCTAAGAAAAGCCATAATGTGTAGAAGAAATCACTGAGTCAATAAAAGTAGTTTGGCTAAATCATTGGGACGTTGTGTAATTTTGGATCAAATAAATGCATTACCAACTTTAATAAGTTATTGTTATTGTATTATGTTACTGTAAAAGAATTCTCAGAATCTGAAGGCAGTAGCTGGGAGTGCTGGTTTGTCCCAATGTGGATAAATACATAAATTAAAGGGAAATTATAGCGTTCGTTGTTTTGATGGTGATGACACATAATCGTGATATATAATTTCACACAGCAAAGCAGTAACAGTGACAGTAGGAAGACAGCAGGACAAAGAGGAAGACACAATGACAGCCGTGCCCATAGGACAGATCCCAGCAGCACAGCAGCTACACAAACACATCCCGGGTCACAGTGCAAAGGTGACAGGTTTTAAGGTCAAAGAGGTCGCACGAGACAAAGAGAAGCAATAACAGATAGTTTAGACACATGTTACATGAGACAACAAGAAGAGCCCACAATGGTAGTGATACACACTGTGAAACAACAATGCCTGCTACAAACTTCAAAATACATATAAGCATCTATATCTAACATTATTAAGTTCTCGTCATTAACTTATTAAACAAATATTAAAAATACAATTCTAAGTAATCAATGGCTGTATTTTTTACCAGAGGGGAAAGAAAATGAAGACCCCATTTTTTGCAATGAACTCAGGAGCAAAGATCCATCACAATTTTGTGATGGTCAATGATTATGATTATACTTTGGGACTGTAACCGAGGTCCCAGATTCAAGTACAGCCTATTAAATGTCGAGATAAAATGTAGCATCTTATATACCTGTTCATTCTCATGGATGATTGTGCTTCAAAATGATCGTCAACTCAACCCTGCTTCAATCAAGTGAGCACTTGTCAGTCACGGTGAAAAAATACTATGGCCATTCAAAGAGTGCAGAACACACAGTGGTGAACCCAGAAATGTTTTCATAGGGGTGGCCAAATGAGGCCAATGAAAATCTGTGGATGTCTCATAACTTAAATTTGGGAATCGCACACTGAAATTCTTTGATTTCTTATTTTACAGTTAATATTACTTATTCTCTGGTGTA
The DNA here is from genome assembly GCF_008729295.1 of Plectropomus leopardus. Classification (NCBI taxonomy): domain Eukaryota; kingdom Metazoa; phylum Chordata; class Actinopteri; order Perciformes; family Serranidae; genus Plectropomus; species Plectropomus leopardus. Next base: position 6,641,898 of record NC_056467.1, on the reverse strand, counting down.
CATACTTGTACTAATACATTCAATATTTTGCGGCCCACAAAAATCTTGTTTAACGTGTTATACATTTGTATGCGCTTGGTGAGTCATTGTTCTTTAAAAAGACAGCATGTTCTTTTCCTTAAAATTACACATATGCAACTTTGGTTTGAAGGAGCAGAGTGATTGTGAAGAAAAAAACATCTACTGGGAACAAGCCCCTGAAAATTAAGGGGAGACTCATGGGTACCCATAGAAGCCATTTTCATTCAAATATCTTCATGAGAGAGTTCAAGTGACCGCTTTAAAAATGGCGTTTGCCAATTATTCCCTTGTCAAATTTTAGACAAACTTTGAAGCATTATTTAGCCACCTTCCCACCAAGTTATGGTGTTAGGGTTGGTACAAGTGGACGCCTTAGGGCCCGTAAACCTTTCTTTATTTTTGGCGCCCTCAAATCCATTGTTTTTGATGTAGAGGCATAGAAGTCGCACTTAAAAGTGAGAGCAATACTGCTGTGACACACAAGAGTTACAGGGCGCCTGTTTTTCATGCTGTGATGTGTGCGCCTTGAGATAAACAGAGGCATTTTATATCATTAAAATTATTAATATTTTAAGGCCAAATACACAATAAAGACACAACACCTGGAAGGAGATGAGCTCTGCACTCGGGATTTCTGGTTAATAGGCCATGATTTAGTGTTGGCTTTGCTTGCTTAGCAATCTAAGACGCAACCTGCCTCCACACTCTTAAAAGTTGGCACAGAGTAGGAACAAAAGTGGCACCCTGTACCCAAAACGCACTTTCCAGACGGGTAAAGCTGAGGCATGTCCTGTCATTAGGTTGTCTAGTTTCACAAAATACAATTGCCATCATGCTAGCTTAAAAAATAAGCATGCCCCAGCCTTAAAAAGAAGTATCTGCCATTATTTTTACCCAGGACGGCTAGCGATTGTATTAAGGGGATGTCACTTGATACATTGGTGTTGCATACAGAACACAGAAATGGCAGAGCAAGCAAGAAAGAAAAAAGCTCGGAGCCACTTTGTGAGTGTTTTTACCTGTTGGGATGGTGGTTCGGGGCTGTGGTCTGTAGGCCCCGTGGACAGGGCCAAGTCCTGCAACTCTGGCTCTGTCCTCTCCTCAGCTGGAGCTCCACCACTAATATCACTGTCCTAGAGTGCGCACACACAAACCAATCATTAAGAAAATAACATATTCATGCCTAAAAAGCACTGTGCTCCACTGGAATTAACATGAAAATCTATGATTCTGTGTACCTCATACTGTAGGCCTCCTCCGAGGGCATCCAGGTCCAGATGAAGGTTTTTCAACAACCGGTCTGAACCACGAGGACTTGGCTGAAAAAGTGACAAAGCCTGGTTTGATTGGGACATAAAGTATACATGTAAGGCTAAACCAACTGCTTTCATCATCTTGCACTTATCTTTCGGTTGTACTACCTCGTTTTCTGAGATTTTCTCATCATCATCATCATCATCATCATCATCATCACCAAAGCTGGGCAGAGTGAGAGACACCCTCTCCTCCTGCCTGTTGCCTAAAACACTGGATGCGCCACTGCTCCGAGGGCCCTGACAGACAAAGAAATTAAAAATACTGAACTGTATAGTGAAATGGTTTAAGTGAGACTACAAAAAAATGCAAAAACGTATCATATAGACCTTCATATACTATTTGGATCTTACCCCAAGGGATGTCTTAAGGGGCTCCAGTCCCCCAGAGCTGCCAAGGGACCGCCGGAGAGCAGGCGCAGAACCAGGCAGAGGGCCCGGGCCAGGGGCATCCAGGCCTCTTAAAGGAGCCAGGCTTCCCAGCGGGGATGGTAGGGGTCCCAGGGCTGAACTCAGTGCCTGTAGGAAAAACAGACACAGAAAACAAGTGAGCACAGACACCAAACATCAGAAACGGTTCCATCATTCATTACACTGAGAATCCCCACCACTGTAGTTGATTAAAGACGTCAAGATCCCCTTGTTCTCTGATTAGAAATGATTAAACAATATATTTGCTAGTGTTTTGCACAGTGTACATCATAACAGAAAAAAATAGCAAAGCCAATCCAGTCCAAGCATTTCTTCCACCAAAAACACAAGATTAAAACTTTGGAAAAATATAACAACCACTCACTCCAGGAGTCTTGAGTGGCTCCTTCTTCTTTTTTTCTTTCTTCTCCTTCTTTTCTTTCTTCTTCTTCTTGTCCTTGTCCTTCTTTGCCCCTGTGCCTCCTGCAGCAGCCGTGAGCTGGGCATGCTCACGCTCCTGGGCCACCATGCGGCGGTAGTGCTCGTCGCAGGGGTGATCCCAGGTGGACTGGCCCGAGGAGAAGTTGAAATAGTAGATGTCGCCCGTCACATCCTGGCTGTGGGGGATGAGGTGGGAGAGGAGGGGGGTCACTTCGGCACCTCCAAAATGGCCCAGGAGGGGGGTGGAGAGATGATGGGTAGGTGAACGGAGAGATGTCACCTGAGACTGCACCAAATGAACTATATAATTCTACACATCCCCAGATGGGATGGGGTTTAAAGCATTTAAAGAATTAAAGCTCCTTACATTCACTTTCTGTAGTATCTACTTTGTACTATTTTTTAATTAAGTTAATAATTATTAGTTTATAAGCATTAAATAAATTTTATTAAAAGCTTACAACAAATTAAAAAAAACTATATCTGACAAATTATTCCTTCATTTTACCAGCCACTTGGTCTACATGAGAACACACAGATGAGAAATGGTGGATGTGACTTCATTTTCTGGAGCAGCAGTGGCTAAAATATGAAAGAAACTAGAATTGCTGCCTTGCGTTTGAATGCGTCTGCACGCCAGTCAAGTTGCACGTACAGTTTACATCCCCATCTGTGAAAACATGAATGTTTCACACACATTTCTCCCCTAGTAGCACAGAAAATTGATACAATGAGCTCAGTTTCAAGGTGGGCACCCAAAATTAGCCTCCTCCCTTACTTACCAAGGCTTCCACTCGGGAGGCAGAGGGGCAACGATGCCTTCCCTGGCCAGCCACAGGAGCTCCGGCTCACGGTCGGGATCAATGCCAATCTCTCTTGCGTACTCTTGGATCTCTGGTAGGTAAAAAGAGTGAGGTAAGACAAATGTGTCTAGATGTTTAAACAACTCATTAATGCAAAATGAGCCCCACTTAAACAAAATTTGACATGACAGAATGATATTTTTTTAGGATGGGCTAAAAACTCAATATACTTATATATTGATAAGTAAGTAGTGTAAATAAAATGACATTAACACTGTAGATTTTCTATATTGCTGCTGTCAGGAAGGATCCTTACTATTTGTCATGAATCATCAACATACCAGTGAAAGCCAATCAAGCTGTGGATTTCACACCACCAATGAGAGGATAGTACATATTAGCTGTGGTATAATAATTAAGCACAGTGGGTCATGTCCATAAGGATAGTTTGGATTATTTTGAAGTGGGGCTGTATGAGATACTTATCCATAGTCAGTGTATTACATACAGCTTGTCGGCATACCCCCAGTTTGGAGACGCAATAAGCAATGTACTGCTGTGTGTGTGGTGGGGGGGGGGGGGGGGTCAGCAACAAAACATATTTTAGCCACCCGAAAAAAAATCCACCTAAAAAATTCTATTAGTTTATATGTATGCCATATTGGCAATATTTTCACTGCTTTACCTTGCCTCCGACAGCTAGTTCTGACAGGGAAGCCATTGATGGCTTTAGTCCCTTACCTATGCTCTCATCAAAGCCACCAGACTCCTTTGACAAATACAGTAATCTTAGCTCGCTGTATACAGTAGCTGCTGGTCTACTGCAGTTTTAATCAGTTATGGCGCGCTTCCACGACCAGTTCGGTCTAGTTCAGTTCAGTTTGGTACCTCTGTTTTGTGTTTCCACTGTGAAAATTTGTAGATGGTATCTTTAGTACCTTTGGAACTGTCCCCAATTTCCATCACCCCCCTGCTGGGGTACCTGGCACACAGATCCAGCACTAAAAGGTGGAACTAGTAACACTGCATGCCGTTCACTGGTCAGTAGATTATCAAAGCTTTATGCTCAAGGGTGAGATGTGGCTGATTTAACCACCATGACAAGTTTTTAAAAACCATGGCAATAAAAAAGGAGAATGTTTTGCAGCCTCTAGCAGCAGCTTGAGACAGTAAATAAAAATAAAAATAATAATAATAATAATTAATTCATTAGGCTGACTGTCAGCAAATTTTAAGATGGAATGTTTACTTGTAATGTTATTCAATGCATGAGATGATGACATGAATCCATCAATACACCTTAAATTTCAACATGACAACTTTGGCCACTCATACACTTTTAGTAATCAGTGGACCTTCAAGCATATATATATATATATATATATATATATATAATATATATATATATATAAATATATATATATATATATATATATATATATAAATTAATAGCAACAAGAGTATGTGAACTACATATATTCTAATCCTCTCTTTGAGAAAAAAAAGGTGGACAGTCATATTGTGCTCCAGCAGCACTAAACCCTTGCTCTTGCCTGACGAGGAGTCAGTACACAAACCCACTATTTTGAAATATCCCATAGAGAGAGATTCACACTCCAGCCTGCCCTTTTTTATTTGAAAATGTCATTGTTCAGCCCCCTTCTGTGGACAATAAATGAGGTACAGACTTGCCTCTGTATCACTGGTCAACAAGGAAATACAGCAAGTGCTGCTGAATGGAGCAGCGAGTGACAACAACCCTGTTCACACGTAGGAGAACTATCTGAGGTGGAAACACATCCAGGACTAGGTACCTGTTTATGGGTGCTTCAAAAGGTACTAAACTGAAAGCTTTTGATGAAAATGTGGCTTTAGTTGGTATGTGTTATTGTTCAACTTTGGTGAATCTGACCCAATCATTTTAAACACCAAAGTCAAACAATACCACAAACAAAACAAAATAAATGAAAGAGAAAATAACTGTTCAAGGCAGCACCTGTGTTCAGCATTCTTAAGTCACTGTTTTTCTCTATGGAGTCTGGCTTTGAAAATAACTTTTTCTAGCTGGAGACACATACAAAGCATCTCATTCACAGCTGGGGGTTGCATTAACACAGTGATGTCAAATGATACCTTTGTCCTGTCCTGGAGCCGGAGTGTGATATCAGATTGTCATCACTCTTTTCCTGCTATCCATTGTTGATCGCTGTCTACAACAAAGTAAATTCAAACAAGTTTCCTCTCCACAGTGTTGCAGAAGATTTTAAATATTATTTAATCTAGTGTGAAAACAATCTCATTGTCGCATATACTCACACTGATATTGATTTGTTTTAGGTGATTTTTTTTTTAGATTGCTTAAATACATGTTGTTGCCGCCCCCACCCACAGCAGTACATTGCCTATCTTTATGTCAGACTCCAGCCTTCTTCTCCAAACTGGGGGGCGTGCTAATTGACATCTACTGTGTGTAATTGATTGTCAATGATTAAGAACCCCACGCAACCCCACTTTAAATAATCTGAACCATCCCTTTAATAGCAGCCATACCAGGATTTTTACCCTCACCACTGTGTACCTTGTTCAGAGGGTATATAGCTTTCATCATAGTCCTCTTCTAGGATCAGCTGGTCTCCTATCAGAGCAGCTGCAGTCATGGTTACTGCAAGGAAATGCAAAACAATGACAATGGGGAGATATGCTGTGCAATACACAGTGGCAGACAGCTCCACAAGGTTACTATATTATGTAAAAGAAGTCCTGCTTTCGGACATTAAACTCTTTGCACCATCACATTATATCAGCTAATAAGATTAAAACATTGCACCAACTTCTTGAATCTAGCTTGATTGTTTGACAAAGAAAGGCGAAGGGGCGTATTGAAAAGTTGAGATAAACAGTTAAGCCACATTATGAGCTCGATCAGCATAGAAATATCTGCATGATATCGTTGTAAGGTTAGAAAAATACGTGGGACAGCTCAGAAAAAGGCGCTAAGCTATTTAAGCTAGCATCTCGGCTAACTGCTAGCTAGCTGGGCACAAACGAGCTACTTAGCTTAGCCGGCTAAGTAGTTGGAGAATAGCTTATTCGTGGTAAATTATTTACCTTTTAGACTTTTAACCGTTTTCTCATTACCTCTGCGGCAATACCGATAAGTTGTCAGTTGTTTGACACAGACATGGTGGGCGCAGAGGGGAGAAAGATGAGAAAGTTACAGCGCTAACGACATCTCCAAGGACGCTTCCCCGGCTTCCTGTTGACGATGGAAACGGCTGTGACTGGCTGAGCCACGTGAGGCGTTCATGTGTCCTCGTAAAACTCCAATTCATCAACATGTAGAGTGCACGTACATCTGTGCTTATGGCGAAATTTAACTTTGAACGAGCATCTGTAGCTGATTTTGTTCGATTAAAAAGTCACACGAGCGCTTTCTATTCACAAAGCAAGACAGAATTTAATATATGCATAATTTAATCAATTGTATTTATTGCTGCTTTTTTATTATCTATTTACCGATATGAATGCACTAAAAATGACAAAAGCACACTTACTAAATGTGGAAAGACTGTAACACAAGGTTAAATGGATTCTGTGTACCATGAGATGTTTGTAATTTTTTTTCCAGTTGATGTGTTTGTACGTGTTTAATATTTTCGTACTGTACATGAAGGCATCGATCACTCACTGCTGCGCCTATTAAATGTTTACGTACTTTCCTAAATGGTATGCATTTTATACACTATTTTAGCTTATTTTTTCAAATGAATATTATCTCACTGGGCTTTATTTTCCTTCCTATGTCATACATTGTGTGTATTCTAATTGTATCCTTATTTTTTATCTTACTTTTATTAGAATTATCAATTGGGTTTTTTTCCATGTGAAGATGCATTCTGTGTACATATAGGTTTTATTCTGTCTTTTATGTCTTTTCATGTGAAGCACTTGGTGCATGTAATGCCTTTGCTGTAAAGCATGAAGGGCTATTATTATTATTATTATTATTATTATTATTATTATTATTATTATTATCATTATTATTATTATTATTATTATTATTATTATTATTATTATTATTATTATTATTATCCATTGCTTCAATTAATCTACATGTTTTTGCTTTCCTGATACTATTTCCTGTGTGTGTGTGTGTGTGTGTGTGTGTGTGCTTGTAAGAAATGGCTTTCTTAATAACTTAATAATTTGTCATTCTCTCCTCTCCCTTTGTAATGGTCCCTCAATGCACATATTATGTAGAAACTATTCACTCTGTTCTTCTGTGAAGAACCTACAGCCAATTTCTTAAATTTATCACTGAGGAATACAAAGCTCCATGGAGAAACTGAGCTCCATAGACATGTTGCAAATGTGTTTGGAAAAAGAAAGAGTCATTCTTTTACAATTACATTTAAAACCAGATCACAATGTCTTTAGAATGGCTTGTGATTCAAATTACTATTCTTTCTCAAATGTGTGTTAAAACAGCTTTGTGGGAGTGAGTGTATTTTTACAAAGGGTAAAGGTGAAAGGTGTTTTGCATGTGTTAATGCATGCAGGGATCCCTGTGGTGTGTGGTAAATGGCACTTCCAAAAGCATCTCATTCACAGCTGGGGGTTGCATTAACACAGTGATGTCAAATGATACCTTAGTCCTGCCCTGGAGCCAGAGTGTGATATCAGATTCTTGTCACTCCTGCTATTGTTGATTATCCATATTGTTGATTATCCATTGTTAATCGCTGTCTACAGTAAAGTACATTCAAACAAGTTTCCTGTCCACAGACTTGCAGCAGATTTAAAATATTATTTTAATGTAACTAATGTGAACATGATGAAAGCTTTGAAAAAAATAATATCTTAGTTTGACTTTTGTCCAGATCTGTCAGGGTTTTAACCACAAGAGGGCAGAATACATGAGGATTACAGCAATATGACTTGAAGTCTTTAGTCCACCTTTCTGTCATGGAGGCTGTAGTGAAGCAGAATAGTAATAAATCATTTTAACATTCTGACTTAATGTGGTGCCAACAATACAGCGAGCGTCTAAATATCCCTGACTGCTCAGCATGTATTTCCTTCCCTCTCACAAATTAGTTTTTCACATATTAGACATTCAAAGTACAAAGATCTCAGAAAAGGGTCAGGAATCCTTGACGTGGATGAGTTCAGGTAAAAATTTGTTTTTCTACTGTGTGGGTGGTTTGGCTCTAATAACAGGTTGAATGGCCTGTTAGGCAATGACATCTTAGGCAATGATAGCTTTCCCAGCACAAATGGGCCTTGAAACTCAGATGTTCAACATAACACCCACACACTAAAACACATACAACAGGCCTATTGAAAGATTGCACCACACAACATATTACACAAGCCTATTGTGTGATTGCAGCATGTTTTTCTACCTCAGCTCCCCAAATTTGTATCATGTGGGGTATTTCTTTTCAATTTGTGAATAAGCAACAGTATGGACACCATGAATTTTTATCTTTTTCATAATGTTAAAATTTGAATTCTCAACTTCTATTTCATGTAGTTTCATTTGAATTTGAGAAAAGTGATGCAAATACGCTAGCATTTGCCGATTCTTTCATCACTAATGGGTTCAATACCTTGTTTATCCACTGTGTACAGCCAGTGGTGGAAAGTAGTCCATGTATTTGTCCAAATACATTTTAACAAGTCATGTCTAAATACTCTATAACATATACTATACTCTAAAACATTTAGCTTTGCACTTAATCGTACAAAAATACTTCTGAAGAATGAAGGTGGCACTATTTAACTACTATAGTTGTTACAATAAACATTTGCAGTGCATTATAGTGTATTAGGTTTTGCATAGTTTACATATGAAATATTAATCTGCATACTTGTAGCACATTACACCATCAGATGAATGGTTGTGTAAATTCACATAATGTGGGACACTTCTGGAGATATATGTCTTGGCAGACTTCCAAAAAAACAACTAACTAACCACCTAAGTAATTTTAGGCCCTTTTTTGAAAGGCGAATATGCCATGTTTTAGAAGCGACTCACTTTCAATAAACCAAAAACCCCTCTCTCACTCCAGCAGTATGTTCAGGTTTTGTGAGACAGCTTATTTGGCAAAGTGGGACAGCTATTCTTGGATCAAAAAAGTCACTTCTCTACTGCTTAGTAAATGCAAAACCTTCTTTTAAACAAAAGCAACCATGTAATTTGATGTATAAGAGGAAGAAATTTATTTTTAAATGTTTTGGCAATAGGGATCATTGCAGTTTGAATAGTGTAGTATGCTAATTGCAATAATATAATAATAACATGCAGCAAACTGATGGTAATTATTTTTTATCAAGATCTAATTTCAGTCCTGTCAGCATGTTAATCATGTAACCTCACTTTAAAATCAGACAATATGAGTTTACTTAAAAAAAAGTTAATAAAAATGAAGGAAACGGATTGCCTTGAAATATGTTTGCTTTATATCTAATTGTTCTTACGTACGTTGAAAAACACTGTATGCATATAACTCAACTAAACTAAAAGTTTCCTGTGACAATGGAAGCATATTGTGAAAAGTCACAATACATCTTACAGGCGTAAACTGACCTGGCTTCCCACAACGTAAACAATAGACTCACTAAGAATACATAACACATCATATATAGACGTCAAAATTTCACTGAATATGCATCGATATGTGACACGTTAAGAGTAAGAATGTGTTGTCACTTCTTTTTTTGTTCTCTTTACAAACGGTACATTTCTTCCTCTTATTGTTATTTTACTTTATTCTATTCTATTTTGTTTTATTCTATGTTAAGTGCCTTCCTTTGTATATATATTTGCATTATTTTGCTCTTTTTTTTTTTTTTTTTTTTTTTTAGTTTTCTTTCTTTTTTTATATTTTTTTATTTTTTTTTTTTTTTTTTTTTTTTTTTTTTTTTTTACAAATATTTAATTCAGTCGCTGCTGTCTTATTTGCTGCTGCAACATAGCAATTTCCCTCACAGGATTAATAAAGTATTCCTATTCTATTCTATTCTATTCTATTCTATTCTATTCTGTCTCACTTTACCTGTTGTCCCACTTAAATTCACTTTGTAAAATCTGCAAATATGTAAGCAGTCAGGTAAGTCAAGAATTACACTATACTGTTTTGGCACTTTTTAATGAAGTCCCGATTATTTTAACACTACACAGCAACAACAGTTAGTTGCAGGATTTGCTGTTGCATTTGCCAGAACTTCACCCAGGCACATGTTCTTCTCATGTTGGCAGGCTCTAATATTCACCTGTGCACTAATATGCCACAATATCTTTGTAACAGTCTTAAGAGCAGCAAATGGCTACATATGCTCATAAAAGGACAAGATAATGTTCCCTATCAGCAGTTATAAAGACAACTATTGGCAGAAAAGTTGCCCAAGTGTGTTCTCATTACTCTCTGATTACGTGAGTACTGGCAGGATTTATTCATGATTAAATAATTTTGCTAGGAGACTGTATATCCTCTACATTTTGCTTCTCTAATGATTCGGGTTATCTGAGTTCAGGGGTGATTTTCTTGTTGTCAAGCTGTACAACTCACCGGGCGATGCAACCTAAAGTGACACTGTGCGACCAGGGCGATGGTCCAAATATCTGTATTAAAGCAGAAGTGACCTCTACAGATGTGACATTGCAAAACCACTAACACTACACTTAAGTAGACTTGGTAAAGCCGTGTATGTGTGTGTCGGTGAAAATGAGAGAGAGCTCAACACTGTTGCTTACAGCTGAGATAACCTCCCCTGCTGCTTTGGGAACAGTGCTCCATCAAGGAGGCAGCTGGAACAATGACGTGACCTTTGAACCTCAGCCAGGGCCTGATCAAATGGGGGATTTGCTGATTAAATATTTATCATCTCCAGGCAATTATCCCACATCTTTCTGGCTGTTTGATGGTCACTGTAAAACTGGCTGTTGTTGATCAAAGAAGTTCCTTTTATTAGTAGATCATCAATAAATCAAGTCATAGACTAGAAACCAATTGGCTTTATGTAAGTGTTGCCATCAATATCCATTGTGATATCGACCAAAATAGCAGCAAGTTTACGATTTTGCCAATCTTTTGATTCTCTATGATAAGCTTTTTTGGCCCCTTTGGCTCTGTTCAAATAGTCTTGTTGCCTGTCGTAAAAAATAAACCTCCTAACAACTTTAGCACCATGAAATGTGCAACCTCAGCAAAGGTCTTGCCTGCTAGGTGTTCTTTGTATTGATAACAATTGTGACGGCAGCAATCTAGATAAATGGCTGCTTATGGATGTTGAATCAACATGGAGCAATTCAAGCAATCTCAAAGGTTGCTGTTCCAGATAAGAGTAATTCTTCTGACAAGGCCTGTTTCACTCCGGGTCAGCATCTCTGAGCTGAGAGCAGCTGATATGTAGAACGCTCTTATCTCAGGGGCCGGGGCAAAAGCCCTACAGACTACGGTGCAACGACAGTACATGCCAGAGCCATGACAGGGGCCATGTGCTGTGATCTGTTCAGCCCTATACTGTTCTTGGTGGATTATTTTCATTAACATTTTTTTGGTTGCTTGTTTAACCTTTTGTAACCTGGATTGACATCAGTTTTCTTTTGATGCACCCAGATGCCTTTCACAAGCATTTAATCTTTTGAAAGCATATTCGTGTGATTTCTTCCAAACGTATGTAAAAAAAAAAATCAGCAACATGGCATAAAAAAGCTAAAATAAAAAAGAAAGGTGATGAGAAAATGACCTGAAAATTAGCTTTTAAAAAAAGAGAATCATTATTGTCAAATAATTGGAAAATATTAAGAAGACATTACTTATAATTGCTGTAATAATTCATTTAAAATTAGGTTACAGAAATTATTATTATTATTATTACTTTTCGAAGGTCATTACCTGTTTTTGTTCTTTTACTTTTGTCTTTTTGTGCTAATTTTATTTAATTTTCTTGTAGATTTTTCTTTCCTAATTTCTTGATCATTTTAGAGTCATTTCTTGGTAAGTTAATCAATGCCTTTTTAGAGGTTTTTGTGAAAAATCAAGCCAATTTGCTCAAAGAGTCAATCAGAAAAATATCAGAATATTGAAAAAATGTCCCTCATTATTTCCCAGAGTCCAAGGTGGCACTCTTAAAAAGTGTCTGTTTTTTCTGTCTAATGGTTCAAAACTATTGCTGTCTTTTCCTGTTTGTTTTTGCTTGAATGGCTAAGCAAGGTTTCAACCAGAACTTCAGACTTACACATTATTGGATGCCAACTACAAAGCCTCCATTGTCACTTTTTTGAACATCCAGCTGTATTTTCTAATTGATGTCAGACAAATGGCTACAGTTGATAACATCAGTCCAAACCTAGCAGGCACTGATGTTGCTTGCAGAGGTGACAGCTCTGTCACCTCTCTGTCTCCACGGCCTCATCAAGCTCAGCTTGGTTCCTGTCCATAAAATTATAAAGTGAATGACTTTGTAGTCAGGGGGTTAAGAGTCAGGATAGCCACCACAGTGTCATGTGATAAATAACAAAGGCAAATTAGAGGAGAAACACAAAGAAGGGTCAAATGTGATTTGATTTTTAAATGGAATTAGAGAAATTGCTGCAGGCAAACACCAAAACTGTTACAAAGGGAACATTAAACATTAGTTTTGTGGTTTACACTCCTGAAAAATACAAACTCCTATAGAAATGTCATGAAATTCAACAAAGCAGAACGAACAACCTGAATTAACAACTTATAGCATTCTTCCAGCACGCTGTAGCCTATTACTGAAGACTGTGTAGCTCTGTGTGCTGTATATTCTCATGAAATGTGTTTGAAAGTGTTTTTGAAGATCAGAAGCATTCCTGCAGAATTTTGCAGTTTGCACAGATCTTATTACCTTAACAAATAATTTATGCTTAATTTAATAGTCTAAAGGAGGAGTGTCAAGATTTAAGGCGATTTAGCGACATGTGGGGGTGAAAATATTCTGATTCCAACCAACCAAAACTTCTCCATGTTGGAATTCCTTCAGTTTTAAATGTTCATGAGACATATTGTCTGCAGTGGTCCAAAACAAACAGAACAGGTGAAAATCTGGTAATAAATAAATAAAATTACTCAATAAAGCAGTTTCACTTTTCAAATCAGTGTTTCACCTAAATTCAGGAGGTTTTTACTGGGAGCAAAACTATCTAAAGAGGACTCTTCCTCTTCGAAACAAAACGACCGGGTGAGCTGAACTGGTAAAAACACTGAAAAAAGCCATTTACATCACAAATAAGAATTTTAAGACATAAATAATTCATAAATAAATAAGACATAAAAAAAGTTGCTCTTCGCAGAGGGGCTGCTAACTACAGTGACTTACTAAAATAGGCCCATCCATTGTGCTTTGTCCGTTCTGGGCTACTGCCCTACCAACATTTGTGTGGGTTCTTCTGTGGATGTTGAAATATGGGTCCCATATAAGAGTGTCCATTCTTCCATATTGGCCACAGATAACATGCACATTTGGGGCTCCTTTTCCTTTATTGGAATCAAATATTTTTTCCTTTATTGGAACTTGATGTTTTTCTTTTCTTTTTTTATTTTTATGGAGATTACTCCCTTAACCTTAATTTAATACAACATTAAAAGTAGGTGTTGTTGACTTATGATGGAATTTAATATGATGTATTTTGATTAAAAGAGGAATTTTGACATAAATCTTGATACGATGTTTTATTGATTGAGATATGTTTGATGTTTTGCAAAATGGCCTTGACATCACTGTTTTTCTTCTTTGTGTGTTTTTACTATATTTTCTATGTAATTTTTTAAATTGTCGAAAGTCAGTTGTTTTACTACCCTGAGTGGTTCAGATGGTTTATCACATCTGCAACCACAGAGCTGATCAGAACTATTGGTGTGCATTATGTATAAATATATCGATCGAAAAGTTGTCTTGATAAACCATTGTGGCATGGAGTAAGCGTGCAGGTGTTACCCTTTTCCTTTTTCCTCATACCCACTTATATCCAGGTAGCCCTAGCATGACGCATGTGGAGCCCACTTGGGTAAACCCAACCATGAAGGCAATTGGTATTGGGCCATTATGGACCATTTTCAGCCCGTTTACTACCCAAATAGCCTCACATGGCTGATTGTTGAAACCTGTCAGCAAAACATAGATATCACTATAGATATAAATGGCTCATTTTAAGGTAACACAAACAACCATCTTTTTTCAAAGTGATTAAGAAAACAAACTTATTATAATGCATTAATTTTTTAAATTGATATACCCCCCTAAATCTTAGACACTGGACCTCTAAGTCAACTATGGCGGCACAATGCATGGCGCATCTGTGGTATCTACTCCATTTCAATATACCAGCTCAGTTCTCACAAATGAGCATATAGTTGAGCCAACTTCTCAAACAGTCCTCATACAGGTGAACATTCTGAGATTCACAAAGTAGAAGTAACTGCAAGGCCATTTTTGGGGATTTTGAAACACTGTGCAGGGCTTTCTATTTTTCTTATTAATGACTGTATTGCTTTTATTTGCTGTAGTGAACTTATTTTTGTCATGTTAAGTCTTTGCCTTCTGAAGTGTCAGTTGTCTTGCATGTAACACATAATGTGTGTTGCTGGGTCTGATTTGAATTCTTTCTGTCGTTTCTTGCTTCACATTGCATAAAACATGAACTGGACGTGTTGCAGTCGCTTAAAACCCATTGTGACATGCAATGACAGTGAGAGATTCTGAGAGCAATGATATTCAGAGAAAACTCTATTGATCATATTGGCAACTGGAAGTACTGTACTGTGCACTGAGCAAGACACACAGGCCAGTCGCTTGGTGAAAGCTGATTGCCACTGACCACTGAAGACAATGATTAACCTTGTACCTAATAAACCTGCACTAGGTCTAGAGATGGAAAATTGGTGGTACAGACTTCGAATATCGATCCCGGCTCCTATTCACACATGACCCCATGCATAGAAATATCCCTGAACATTTCAGGGATAGACTACCTTTCAATCTAAAGATGGTCTTTGCTTGTTGCATAAAAGCCTCTGTTCATAAATAAAACCTTTAGTTACTGAACCATAGTCTGTTTTAATATATCTATATCTATATCTATATCTATATCTATATCTATATCTATATCTATATCTATAACTGTTTTTATTTTATCTTATCCATTACAAATCTCCAAATGAACCTTTTGATACACAATTCTAATATGAGGGTTAAGGGTTTGTAACAGTGGACATTATAGTACCCATGATCTGTATATAATAGATATCTCTCTATACTATGATCACTCAAGGTCCGCAAAATACACAAAACCATGGTGATAAAGTCCACGAGTGATAGGACAACTAACAGCAGCATAGCACACACTACTCTCCGACCTATTAATCATCGCACACACAGTCCACAGACCTTGTTATCTGTAAACTGAGATAAGATTTTCCTGATACACTGTTCTTGATTGATGACTGCACCATTATGTTGTATCGTGTGGGTCTGCGTGAATGCAAACGCATGCATAATTCTTATTCACAATATGCTGACTGCGGGTTCAATGTGATTACATTTTGTTTGATTTCTATGAAAAAAGATGGAAAAAGTGAAAAAGCAACTTACAAGACATGGCAAAAACATCGGCAAAAAGTCAGTAAAAAAGTTATAAGAAAATGACCTGAAAAAAGCAAATAAATAAATAACTGAATGAATGAGTAAATATTTATTATTGTTATTATAAATTAGTTATCTGGACATTTTTTGTTGCTATTTTTTAGATCCTATGTTTAATTCTCTCCTTTTAAAACTACTTTTTAAATATTTATTTATTTATTTATTTTGGTCACCTTCAACTAATACTTGCAATTTGTAGGACAGTTCTTATCAATTTGCTCATTGGCTTTTTTCCAGACGCTTTCGAAAGAAATCAAACCAATTTGGTAAGGTTTTTAAGGGTCAAATGGCTTGTGAAAGGCTTCTGAAAACTCATGTCGATCCAGGTTTCAAAGGGTTAATTATCTTTATGGCTCTATCTTGGCCTTTCATGTCTTCTTCACATTAAGAGCAGCTTGGCCACATGACAATGAGATAAATTTTATCAAGCTGCAAAAAATAAAATAAAAATAAATAAATATATAAAAACAGCTATCCCAGAAGAATCACCCATAAAATGTCCTGTTGAATGTGATAAATTCAAAGGACTGTTAGGCTCTTGGCACTTCAGTAAGAGTTACAGCACATTTATGATACCGATAATGTGAAGCAAATCTGAGATTTTGTGTCTGTGTATGTGCTGAGTGATACCCTCTCAGCAGGTGACCATTGAACTCTAAACCCAGTCCCCCTGCTGAGGGAGATGGCAGGGGGTGAGGTCCACCTCCACGGAGACACACAATCCTCACACCTCCACCCCCACCCCTCCTCCCCACATGGACTCATCCCTCATGCGGCCACTATAAAAAGTCTGCTCTTGCTGGAGTTTTTCAGTCTCATCAAGAACTCCACCAGGTAGGACATTCAACTGCTGTGGCTCTAATTGGGATTTGTGCTGTAGATCAGACAGCCAGGGGAGAATAACTGCTGGAGAACTTTCATTTTCAGTGTGTGATTTTCACAATCTGTAAACTTTGATAAAGTTGTGAACTGCTGCCGAATGGAAGTTTCTTTATGTGACATATTTCATTGAATTAATTGTAATTTGGGGGTAATGCTGTATAGCCTGGAGTGATATTCTGGCAGTTATCTTTATTTCTAGAAGACAAAGAAATCCCTAAATTTAAGTGCCTTCTGGGCTGCGATCATCTCTGGGCTTAGAGAGCCAATCTGATAATTCTGTGACTGTCCTATGGTAAAGCTAGGATGAGGATTTCACTGAAGTCCAGACCTAATCTGCCTGAGCTGTCTCTCTGAATCTCTAATCTACTCAGATTAGGGGTTCTTTTAATAGGCTGCTATATGTTTAATGTTAACTCTTTCAGACCAACTCTGGGATCAGTATGTAAATTTATCTGTGTTAAAGTGTTCTTATATTTGAGGCCTTCACATTGTTTTAGGTCAGACTGTATGTATTAAACAGTTTCCATTTTTAAATTGGGATTGTTTTTTGTCTTTGTGCAATTTAAACAGGTTTTATTGATACTGTTAACTGCCATATTGTGAGTGTGACATGTTGCCTCCTTTTCCACTTTAGACCACCATCATGAAATTTGTGGCCCTCGCTCTCGCCCTTCTAGTGGCTGTCGGTGAGTTCGGAAAATCATGTGTCTTACTTAAAGAGAAACACTTTTTTTAGTCAGTGTATTGATTGTACGCAATATATGAAATGTTTATTTGTTAAATATGTTTCCTATTATTCATTTGAAATGTTGTTTTTTTCGTATTGCTTATCTCAACTCCCCGCCTTTCCTTTCCATTCCTCCTAAGGCTCTCAGGCCGCATCCCTGCAGGCTGATGCACCTAGTCAGCTGGAGCAAATTCGTAGTGCTGTGGATGTGTACCTTATCCAGGTGAGGGACAGTGCGAAGAAAGCTCTGGACCAGCTCGATGGTACTGAGTACAGCGAATTAAAGTAAGGACATTTCATTCTCCTCGGTTAGCCCCAGTTTCTGTAACTGATACTTGCTCTGACACTGATTCATTCACCTTTTTTCATTTGGTCCTATCTAACCACCTTTTACTCATTGATGTTTTTATTTAACTCAAGATGAAATAGTTTTGCCTCCCCACCTCTGTTCCCCCTCAGGAGCACACTGTCTCAGCGTATGGACACTTGGTACAATCAGCTCAAGGCCATGCAGACTGCTGTTTCCCCAGTGACTGACTCTGTTGTCACCACCATCGCTGACGCTACCGCAGAACTTCGTACTTCTATCACGAAGGATATAGACGCCCTGAAAATTGATCTTGAGCCAAAACGTGTCGCGCTGAGGGGTGTCCTTACCAAACACATAGAGGAATACCGCAAACTGTTGGAACCAACCATCACGGATTATGCAAACCACCACAGACAAGAGATGGAAGCTTTGAAGACCAAGCTGGAGCCTGTGCTGGAGGACTTGCGTCAAAAGATTGAAGTCAATGTGGAGGAGACCAAATCTGCCATCATGCCCATTGTGGAGTCTGTGCGTGCGAAGATTTATGAACGTTTGGAAGAAGTCAAGTCAATGGTTAAACCCTATGTGGACGAATATGTGGAGCAAATAAAAGCAGGTGTCAATCAGGCACAGTCCATCAACGCTGACGACCTCACTGCCCTGAGGGAGAAGATTGCTCCTTTAGTTGACGATGTCAAGACGAAGCTCCAAGAGATCTTTGAGACCATCGCTGCAACCGTCACCAAGAACTAAATCATCTTTATCCTGCTCCTGTAACTAACCTCACCTACCTGACAGTCCTAGATCCATTCCATCTTCCTCGTCATTCCCTCTGTTCTCACAGCAGGTTCAACTCCTGAGATGCAGCCGACGCCTCACTGATGCACTTCTTTGCAACAAATCGGCGGGACCCTTGCTCTTTCTCTACCATTCAAACAGCTTATTTCATGCGTCTGTGATCAAGCACGTGCAAGCAAAGATATACACAGATACATACACATTGAGCACACACATGCTTTACTCTTTGCAACTGCTTACATTTTGTGTAGTAATTGTATGTAAATGAAGTGCCTGAACTTCTGTGTAATGATGCTTGCCTGTTGAAAACTGCGTTTTGATGAAAGACAGCTCAATAAACATCTGACTGTATATATTGCTCTGCTCTCTGACTCTGCATCAATTCTCCCCTAAATGATCTGCCTCTGATGAAGCAGAATATCGTCTGTGACAGTCACAATTTATTATGCTACAACAAACATATTTAAATCCTACATTAGAACATATCTATCTAAACTAGAAAGATACTCAATGCAGTTAACTCACTAAAATCACACTCACGAATTTAGCAGTACACATTTATTATTCTTATTATTATAATTATTATTTTACCTCGATGAGCCTTTAAGGTCATATCACAGAGCCAGCATTTCAAGGGGTCATCATTGATCACAAGGTCCATGGAAAACAACAACATTAATATAATCAGTTCTACTCAAAACAGACATCTAATAACATATGAGATGTTTCTGCCTGTGGTCCTGATCGCTGTGATTAATGAGCAGATCGGGGGTGCACACTGGCCTATTGACGAACATAGCTGGTGTTGTGCTTTATTAGGGAAAAGTCAACTTTTTGGTTTCAGGTCCCTCAGGCTGGGACTCCTCAACACTGTCCTATTATAAAGCCACATGAGGTTATTCACACGGACACACACACACATACACACACAGCGGTTGAATGTGCATGGAACACACATCCTGAGACTCTTTTGGAGATGTGAAAACATTAACAGCAAGGAAAACAATGGAGAAAAGTCCAAGACTTTAACAATGTATTCCTGACACTGCCTGATGTATTATATTTTCTAGAAATGCACTAGAATAAGCATCAAATCAAAGCAGAAATGTTCGCTTTTAAGTCAGTTTTAGGGAATAACTGACTCTCTAATTAGTGTGGTGTTGAAATTCTGCTTCAAGAAAATAGGCTATGAATAATAAAAGCAGTTTGTTGCTGTCTTCATCTGTCCACACCCAGTAACACTGAGCTGATCAGGATGTTATTAATGTCCTACTGGTCCGTCAAGACAGGGTCCACATAAGGCTTTAGGCAATAAGAAGCAATAGCAGATGCAAGCAGGGGCTGCTACATGCTCCAAAAAGCCTGTGTGTGTGTGTGTGTGTGTGTGTGTGTGTGTGTGTGTGTGTGTGTATGTAGGTGCACATTTGTGCATTCACAGTTCTTTGGTCAGCGTGCATGTGAGCACAGCTGTGATTAGTGCATGTCACTGGCACTGTGAGTATTGTAATAGATGAGGCAGCCATGAGGTCCCCAGTGAGAGTCTCATGGTGTATAAAACTGGCTTGTTCCTGGACACAAACAGCCACTCCAAACACTTGGATGTACGTCTACCTGCCTCTAAACTGCCTTGCACTGGACAGGAAGAGTTTTATGTTGCATACCAAAGCTGCTGGTGTGGTTCTCCTCTGGTCTTGATGTTATGGCAGGAGTTGCTGCTTGGGCTCAGAAGTTGAAGAGCAGACTTAAGTGAACAGAACTATCAAAGGAAGACAAGAAACACCAAAATTCACTCATAAAATTTATCTTGTTAAAAAAATGGAGGGTAAGTGTTTATGTTTTTTTAATAGTTAAAATTATGTGTCTTGAATGGAGAAAATATAACTTAATGTGATGATCAGAGACAAAAGCTGTGTTCTAAATCGTCCCCTATCACGCATATAGTGCACTATATAGTGTTCGCCATTTTGTAGTGGTGTTCGAATTCTCAGCAATTCATTTTATCCGCTATATAGTGCACTATTGAATGCCCACAATGCTCAGCAAATTTCAGTGTATATACAATGTAAAGTATATACAATGCCTACCTACTACAATGCAAAGTGGTCATGTATTTCCAGGGAAAAAAATCCAAAGTAGTGTCTGAAATCTGGTTTGGTTATTCCCTATATAGTGCACTATTTAATATAAACTACATAGTGAATAGTGAGTGAGTGAATGAGGGGACTGTTTCGAAAAAACAACTTAAGTCCATTATCCAATCCCATGTGGGCCCGAGTTCACTGCACATCTCTGCTGTCCTCTCATTCATTCTCCTCTCCTCAGGTCCTCATCTGACTCAGAGCTGTGAACTATCTCTGCCCTGCTGTGCAGACGGGGGGTTGCTGTCGAGCGCCAAGGCCCCCCAAGTCAGCGGGGTAAGAGTTCAGCTGGAGATGCATGCACTGTGGCAGCAGTTTGATCAGCTGGGCACAGAGATGATTGTTACCAAAGCTGGAAGGTAACAGTTACTTATATCATATTATTGGTTTTGGTAAGATGTTTGCTGATATCTCATATGCTGATATTTTCCAACTTATTTTGGCTAATTGCTGATACTCGTACAGGGACTTTTTTCCCTGTCTGGTTGCAGAGAAAATGAAGATGCTCTTATAGTGGGATTTACATATTAGTATGCCTACTCTTCTTGGTGATGATGGCCCGCTGGCAGATGCAGGGATAAAATGCAATGCTTTTTCTAAATGTATACATTCACTGGGCGTTTTAAGAAAACTACTTTGGTTACATGTAAAACATGTCATATTTATTTTTTGGTAATATTTTTAAATAAAACTGTAAAATGTATCCTACTTTAACCCTTTGAAGCCCAAGCAAATCGGCTTTCTTTCTTTCAAAAACATGAGACGCAGGCAACGAGCAACATAAATAGAAATGGCCTAAAAATGAGCATGAAATCAATAAAGAGTTCAAAGAAAATTACTTGAAAATAGGCTCAAAAAAGAAAAGTAAAAAAACAAAAGGAGACAAAAATGACCTTAAGACAGAGCAAAAAAACAAAAACAAATTATTTTTACCGTTTACCATATAATCAAAACCAATTTTCTTAGGTTCCATACGTTTAAATGCCTGTGAAAGACGTCCGAACACAGCACAACAAAACAGACGTCAATCCAGGTTCTTAGGGTTTAACAGGCTTGGTTGATGCTCTCTCTTAAACAATCATAACAAAAAGTCTCAGTGAAGGCAAATTTGACTTATGAAAGTTGCATAATTAAAGTGACATTTTATCACCTTGTCATATCGGCAGAAATGTTAATTTTGGGCTGGTGCTGAATTTTTAAAGTCTTTATCTGTCAATACCAATGACGTACCAATATTATTGTACCTCCTTACTTGTATGCCTATTGTGCACTTCTTTTTCTGCATCATCATGTTCATTTACATCATCATAATCTGCAGGAGGATGTTTCCTACATTCCAGGTGCAAATCTCCGGGATGGATCCTGCTGCTGAATATGTCCTGCTTATGGACTTTATCCCCATTGACAATAAAAGATACAGGTCAGACACACATACAGAGTGAGGTGTGCAGTATGTAACAGGGATTGTTGTTTTTTTCTAACACACAGTCAATGTTTTTTGCCTATTTCTTTGTCTACCTATAACCTCTCTGTACTACTTTACCATTCCCATTTTACAAATTAGAAACATGTATATGTGTGTGTGTTTGTGTGTGTGTGTCAGATATGCGTTCCACAGCTCATCTTGGTTGGTGGCAGGGAGAGCAGATGTCGTAGCCCCAAGCAGGATGCATTTTCACCCCGACTCGCCTGCCTGTGGAGCCCAGTGGATGAAGCAGACTGTTTCCTTCGACACTCTCAAGCTCACCAACAACCTGCTGGATGACAACGGACATGTCAGTCTTTAATGTGACTCCTCATGTTTTCACGTGTGAGAGCAGAAAACATAATGCATTGTTTCATTTCCATTTCATCACAACAGAAATATCTTTCTTTTTTTTACTTGCTTGCTCTGTGTAAATCTTTCTCCCAATTTCCTCCTTGTCAGATGATATTGAACTCCATGCATCGCTACCAGCCGCGCTTCCATGTGGTGTATGTGGATCCAGCTCCCAACAGTCACTTAAATGCATACAGGAACTTCTGCTCTTTTTCCTTCCCTGAGACACGCTTCATGGCCGTCACTGCCTATCAGAACCACCGGGTAGGAAACCAAGAATCAGTAGACTTTTAAATGTGTATTAACTGACTGAACAAGCAATTTTTTTAAAAACTTTTTATCTCATTATTTTACACACTCTCTCTCAGATCACTCAACTAAAAATTGCTAGCAACCCATTTGCTAAAGGCTTCAGGACCACAGACCCCCAGGACCGGTGAGTATCTATCAGTTAGGCCTAAAGACCAGGGCATTGATTTAATGATTTTTAAGATCTTTTCAAGACAGTTGTTCACCAAAATTAAGACCAACTCTTAAATAAATCATGTTTTTGTTATCTAAGCATTGCAGGTAAGTATATGTGGTCGTGTGCAGAGGAATGTAGGAATATGGTTATAAGAGTGAGTTAGTGTGGCCTACATTTTGCCAACAGGTGAGTTTGAGTTTAAGCAAATAGACAGTCTCAGGTTTAATGATAAGTTTAGAGATGTATAACATCAGAGATGTGGACTTTCACCCAGAGGGGTTCAACTTATTTTGACTTAAAGAAATTAATAGATGGATAAATGACATTAGATACAATTTTGTTGAGAATTAAGACCTTACGAATTCAAATTTAATGCTATTTAATGACTTTTAAGGCTGAATATTTATGGAATTTAATTTAAGACATATTACGTTAGGACTTTTGCGCACCCTGAAATACATCTCGCCTGATTAGGAAACAGGTGAAACACTTGCTCTGGAAAGACCAGTTAACTATAGTTCATAGTGTATCTTCAGGGCTGTTATCAGTGGGTACACAGTGATAAGGCTGCAGTCTCCACAACAGTTAGTCTTTGACATTTGTTTTCAGAAGAGGTTTGCACATGGCAGGTTGTTGGCCAAGTATGGTTAACACTTAAAAAATCCTTTTAAATGTGGAAAAAATTGTTGGACCAATTAGATTTTGACTTGTAATCAACTTAAAAACATGTGTTCAAAATTATGGCAACACATAGCAATTTAAAATGCCTTTTAAATGATGTGGAAAAACTGAGTTTTTATGAGCATTAATTTAAAAATGTGTGTTCATAAATACGGCAAATAAATATGTAATGACCATTAATTTTACCAACAAAGTTTTCCACATTATCTAAAATAAATTCCTAAGTGTGGTGTACTTTTAATTACCATATTTATGAACACACATTTTAAGGTAATTACTCACAAAAATAAATTTGTTTCAATTTGTTTTCACATTATTTAAAAGGAATGTTATAGGGTTCATTTGTGAAGGACATGATTATTGTGATTTTGTATGCACATGTATGTATGGGCATGCATACCTCTGCCTATACTTCTTGTGTGACCATACACAGCACCTGTGTGTGTGTGTGTGTCTGTGTGTGTGTGTGTGTGTGTGTGTGTGTGTGTGTGTGTGTGTGTGTGTGTGTGTAGAGTGGGTTATCCTGGACCCCTGGCAGTGTGGTGTCCACCAGAGGGCAGAGCTGAGCCTCTCCCCACCAAAGCTGGAGAGCAGAGATACTGGGGCTCGAAGACTTCAACAAGTGAGTAGATTCAATATTCAAAACTTTATTGCCACATCAATAATATGTCTTTGTGAGCTCCCTTAAATAAAGACAAAATGGCAAGACCACTCGCTTGTAAAGCACATCACATTTATAAGCAGAGCAAAAACAGAAAGGTGTCATTGATTCTCATAAGCATAAAACACACAAGAACACTATCGATAAAACACTAGCAAGTGTCAGACAAAATGCTGCAAGTGTATTAAAGACATCTGCTCTATTGCATTATTATTTTTTTAATCTGCAAAGAGGTCTGCTGTGCTATGTTAAGGAAGCAGACAGCTTCAGCAATTGTGGACTGCCGATGTTCTGATGGTAATGCTTTAAAGTCTTCTGTCAGAGGGAATAAAAAAGGTTGTTAACTAGGGGAAATGGGGTTCTTTTAAGGAGAAGGAAAATAAAACACACGATATTATATTCCAATTCTGCCAATGTATCCTATAAATCCTGTACATTAGACTTTTGAAACTCTCTAAACTTTAAAACAGAGTATCTCTCTGTACATTAAACATTTGACACCTGGACTGACATCAGTTCTCCTGTGCTGCTTTCAGATGCCTTTCATAAGAAGTTTAACCTTTAGCCCTGAGCAAATTGGTAAAAAATGTTTCACAAATTGCATAAAAAAGTATATTAAGAAAAAATATTTAAAAAAAGAAAGAAAAAAGCTGAGGAAAAATATCCTATAATATAGGAAAAAGAAAATAAAAGATGGAGGAAATTCTTATAACAATAACTATAGGCTACTTACAATTACCATAATTACACATATTGAATTTTTTCACAGAAAATAGAATTTTTAAGTACTCCTTCAGGTCAATTCCTTATTTGTTTTTTAACTTTCTTTTTCTTTTTCTTTTTCTTTTTTACTCTCTATTTGCTGTAAATTTTCGGGTAGTTTTCTTGTACTGTAAAACAACAACAACAACGACAACAAATGTTTTGTTAATTTTGGATAATTTCTTCTCAAGTTGCTCACTGATTTTCACCATGTTTTTGAAAGAAATAAAACCAATTTTCTCTAGTTTGAAAGTGTTAAAGTACACGTTAAGTGCAACCAACATAACAATCATGTTTGGTAAGCCATATTTAGTGTTTTATTGTATTTTTCACTCTTTAATATAATAAAATAACATTTTCTTCCACAATTTCAATGCAGGGATTTTTAAAGGTCTTTTAAATTTAATTTTTTGCTGCATGTGTTGGATCTGACGAGGGACATAACAACTTTGGTCTAAGTGCTGATCAGTACATGTCCAACTGTATTCTTCCGCACCTTCAGGACAGGAGGACCCAGACCCATTGTTGGTGGAGCAGTGTGGACTATTCCACCACTGTAAAGACTCTGAGGGACTAACCACAGAGAAGAAAGACGGAGACAGTGTGTTAGCACCTGCTTCCTTCCTCCCTATTCCTCCCTACTGGGATTGTCCAGGATCATCGCAAGAGAGAAGCAGTCTGTCATGAGGAACAGATAAAGCGACTGAGCTTTGAGTCACTTTTTTTTCACCTACTGCTTGCTTCTTCATTTGATATCACACAAGTTTGATTTGTGCTTAATGACAAATGTTGTATTGTATATGTATCCAATAAGAGCCTTTAAAAAATAAAAGTAAAGAAACTTACTATAGAATACAATGATGACCCTACAAATTCACAAACAACAACAACAAACCCTTTGGTAAGTTCCATATTATCAAAATCACATGGTCTCATTATATCATTAGTGCAACTGCAATGCATCTGTTTGTGTGTTGCCTTAAATAATAAAACGACCCTTTGAAACCCTTGTTTCTGTTTATTTATTCTCCTAAAGACTATAATAACTGTTTAGATTAAAATGATATGGATTTAACTGTATCTGCTCCGGATGAGAGCACGTAGCAATGACCCAAAGACACATGTCATCTGGGAATAGAAACGCTTATTATCCGCATAGCAATCACAGTGAAAACTTCATTACCCAGAATGCTGAGTGTCATAAAGTTAATTTCGGAAGTAGCAGCGGGATCAGCGATTCCACCTTCACACTAAAAGACGTTGTGAAAAACGAAAAATAGGATGCATATTGCAAGGAATCTTGTTAAACAATAAATCGAAGAAAAAATAATAAGAATTATCATGATAATAATAAATGTTCCACACATGTCAAGTGCAATCCGATCACAAAAATAACATCACAAAATAGTCATAAAAATTAGGTTATTATTACAATGATTATCATTTAACCTCTCTGAGGTAGTAAGAAATTTATTTCGGGCCTATTGCTGGCCTTGTTTTTTAAAACAGGCTACTTGTTATTGTGTCCTGCAGTTACAAGCTAAATAATCAAAGCAATACCAAACCTCTTAAAACTGGCAAACCAGTTTTGCGGACATCTTCACAGAGACATGGTTAACCGTTCCATCCTGGATCAGGCTATTGCACTGGATGAACGGACCTCGCGCAGAGCCAACAGGACACAAGACAGCAATGCAAATTTTAAAAAAATGCACCACAGGAATTGTATGATACCATCAGTAGCAACATGCCCAAAAAATTTCAAAAAAGTAACATCACTTTAACTATAAAGTTATAATAGTTATAACAACAGTTCTCTCCACATTTTCCTCTATTTTTTGTTATAATTTTTAATTAATTTAATTTTAAATAATTGTCTCTCTCTTTCTTTTTTATAAAGCAAATTTTCTGGTTTTTTTGTGTCATCTTTTGCATTTTTTCAGTTTGTGACAAATGTATTGTTGCTGTATTTATTATAAGCTGCTCGTGCAAACGATTATTTGTAGAAAACAATTTTATGGTATCGAAAGGTGCCTTAACGCAGCACAAGAAAACTGCTGTCTATTTCAGTTTCAAATCCAAATATGCAGTAGGATGAAGGACAAATTTTAACTAATAAATCTGCCTTGTATCTTGTATCATGGGGCCTCTGGTGATTCCCACCCCTATTAGTATCTTATCTCAATTGGATAACAGGCCACATGGATAAGAGTGAGCTATAATTTCAGTTAAAATTAAAATGAAAAAAGTAGGCTAACCTATGTTTATGTATTGCGTAATATAGGCCTGATGTCCAGCATTTTATTGCACAAGCAATGTAGGCCATGAGTAAAATAGTTTTCACTTGAGGACGTCTTATTTTGAAATGCTCACAGGAAGTTTTGTGGTTCAATATTTTAACCTGACGGACGTGGGGATGCTCGCGCTCTCGCAGCTCTGAAGGATGCAGCGGGGTGGATGGAGGAGGAGGAGGAGGAGGTGAAAGACTGGAAGGCGGAGAACTGAATGAACGGGTCGGGAGACGGGAAGGATGCGGATTAACGGTGGCTCGCCGGCCAGCCCGCTTACGATGGTTTCGGTCGTTTGATATGAGGATGTGCGGAGAAAACGACGCAAGCCTGCAGTTTGTTGATGCACCGAGCACGGAGGCAGAGCCTGTAATCTACCCCAAATTATCAGTGACACCGAGGGCCGCCTGCTTTTTGATAGAAAGGGTGATTTTAATAAGGCTGTTTTGTATTTACATGCTAGCCTACTTTGTCTTGGTTTAAATTTGGTTTCTTTTCTCTTCGTTTACCGTGAAGAAACACAGCGACCCTTGTGGTGCAACTGCCATCATGGTTTTAGCCGTCATTTTAGCATCAGCACCACCTGCTCACCTCTCCTGTGCCGCTGCAGACTGGATGTCAAACTGAGCGGAGCGTCGTCAAGTCAAAGCCAAACAAACCAAAAATACAACTTCACCCAGTTTCAACATGGAGGCGTCGACGTTACAGCCTCGCTGGTCGACATGTCTGTTTATATGGACGACGTTATATCTGCTCGGCAGCGGTCAATCCGCGCCGGACGCCTCGGGCCTGCCCCTAGCCATTCGCGTGCCACTGCGGCAAGGCGCTCGCGCTGAACAGCCACCGCCGCTGCCTCGAGTCGCCGCGTACCGCGAGCACGGACACGCGGGGTGGCACGCTGCGCGCAGGCGGAGAGGAGCGGCAGCGCGCGGTGTCAGCTTCGTGGACATGATCGATAACCTTCGCGGGAAATCCGGTCAGGGATACTACGTGGAAATGGCCGTGGGCTCTCCTCCGCAGAAGGTAAAGTTTTATTTATATGATTAATGTGTTGTCAACGCACTCTTGAATGTATCTATATGTCATACTGAGTGCACTCAAAAACAATCCTTCAGGATGACTCTCAGGGTCTTATTCTTTATTAGCTTACTCTGTGCAGAGTCTGAAATAACACTCCCTAATGCTATTTTCATTTCATTTCAAGGTAGGGGGAAAATACACAGCATTAGGGACTATTATGTGGGGGGGTAGGGGGGCAAAATGGGGGATGCACTCTCAACTTTAAATGGGCATGTTTTGTATTTATTTTAAATATCCTCAGATCTCTGAAACCTGCAAGTGGGTTTGAAAGACATGTTTTCTTTAAAAAAATGTTAGTCAAAGCAAACCGCCCCCCCTTTTATAAATAAAATACAGCCCCTAACATTTAAGACATGCACTTTTACATTTATCACACTTTTACCTCAGTCTTGCATCAGTCTGTCTGTTGGCTCTTTGTGTCTTTGTGTGTGTCTTTCACTGTGTTTTGATCAACAAGTTATAACACTAATAATAATAATAATAATGATAATAATTAATTTAAAAATGTCAAAAACAATAATAATAAAAATAATAAGTACATTTAACTTATCTTTAAACACCACATATAAACGCTCCATATTATATTATTACAGTGATTATAATCGCGCTTACTTTGTTCAACTAAATTTAATTCACTTCACACCTTTCTAACATCTTTACAGAGTGCGTACTTTACTTCAGTAAAACATCCCCATAATTCAAGGTTTGTAATGTAAGATTTTTACAATTAAATATAGCATTTAAAATTGAATTATGTTGATGGAAAAGTACTTAAAATATACTGTCCGAGTGGCTAATACTGTCGATGGCCCTGCATTGACAGATGGCCTCTGTGTGTGTGTGTGTGTGTGCGGGCACGTGTGTGAGAGAAAGGACTGAATGATACAGACAGATAATGGAACCATTAATTCTGCAGAGCGAGGAGTGCCAGCTGGGTGCAGCTGCGATGTACAGGCTGGCACACAGAGGGCGACGGATAGAGGGAGGGAGAGAAAGTGATGAGGTGGTAAAAGAGGGGAAGAAGAGGATGAAACAGGGAGTGAAACAGCGAAATTAATGAAACAATGAGACAGAGAGAAAAGGAGATGGAGAGGGATGAGGGGTGAATGAGAGTGAGAGAAGAAGAGAGAAAGTGTGATTTTTAGAGAAAAGAAAAATGTGAAGAAAGAGAAAAGAGAGATGATGAAGGAGAGATGAAGGATGCTAAGTGGAGGTGTCGCTTTTCCACTGAGACCCTAATGTTTCTTATGTTAGAAAAAATCAGCCTTGCCTGGATCCATCTAGGATTATACCAGCAAAGTATTCCTTATATGAATAAAATAATTAAAAAAACCCATTATAGTCAATGAATATATATTTTAGTTTTTGTTGCCTTTATTGCCCCAATAAATAAAAAGTTGAAAACAAATGGATTCCTTGTGTATGACAGCATATTTACAGCCTCTGAAAATTTGATTTTTTTAATGTCTCGGAAACATTATTATTATTTGCGCATTATGAAGAGTTTAACACCCCAAAACTCAGCTTATCAAGGTGAACATTCCCACACACACCCTCTCACATTTTGGTTAAAATATTGCTCAATCCTCATTGGTGCATGGAAGCATGTTACATTACCTAACTGAGCACTGCGCACTTCAAACCTGGGAGAAAAGCAAGGACAAAAACACAAATACAGACTGTTTTAACTGTTGCTTTCATTTACAGCCCTATTGCTCATTGCACAAAAATAATTAGGCAAATAGGTTTTAAGGACCTTTAAATGGTAGAAGACAGGATATCGTTTCAAGCACTAAGACAATATTACATAGATAATATCCAGGATTAAATGTGTACTATTCAGGAGCTTCCTAAAAAATGATGTATAGACCCATGCAAAAATAATTCCTCTTATTCATCACTGCAAGTGTGTGGTGGTCTTATTTATCTGCTGAGACCCTGTCCTCTGCCTGTATTTTCTCATGTTCATCTGTTTGTCCCATTTTAGTGGATATTTAGTGCGATATCTCAAGGAAGCATAGAGGGAATTTCGTCATATTTGGCAGAAACGTCCACTTGCACTCAAGGAAGAACTGATTAGATGTTGGTGGTCAAAGGTCAAATATCAGGGCCACTGTGAACTCACGAAACATGTTTTTGGTCATTACGCAAGAATACGTACACTAATTATGACAAAGTGTTGCACAAATGTCTTATAGGATATAAGAATAAAGTGATGACATTTTATATCCAAAAGGTCAGAGGTCATCTTCATTGTGATATTATAATGTTCTGCCAAAACACTTTTCTGGCTGTCACTAAATGTCATAACTCAGAAAAAGATGGGGAGACATTTGGTCAGATACTGAATTGGTGACGCGAATATTAGGTGTCCACTGTGACACTGTGCTGATTGTATAGATCTTCTGTACTTCTTGTGGAAGGATGTGTTTGTTGCATCTGTGTTTTAGAAGTTTTAGCTTCTTTGCAGCAACATTTATGTTGGAGGAATTGTCTACTGTCACTGCTACATATGAGTTTGGACAGACATGGATGCAACTTGACTGGTTAACTGAATCATAAAAGAACACTGTGGTAATACTGGTTGTCTTGACAATTAGACTTTTGGTCCAAATGCATATTTTGTTGAGTAATGGGACACTGGAATAATGGAATGGCACTTGAAAATTGTGCATTGTTGAAAAAATGCAAGTGAAACGCCAAGAGGACAAAGCTGGAGTCGGCTTTCACTTTCGTCGGCAATACTTTTTTGGAGCCTCGTAATACAGAGCACAAACCAACCTTAAGTGCAGAAAAAACCACGATAGTTTCCAGATTGGTCAGGGGTCAGTGACCATCTCATTCATTAAAATGACATGTCAGGATCTCCATAAAAACACTTTAAATGGTCGTTTGCAGGCCCTCAATAAGTCACAAGATATCTTTACTCAAATTACTTGAGTGTATTAAGGTTTTAAAATCCCCAGCATGGCCTGCGGATAAATAGAGTATAGTATAAATTGATTCATCAGTCACTGCGTAAATGGTTTTAAACTAAAATAATAGCAGAAGTGATAAAAGGCCTTGTATATAATTTGAGATGCTTGGTAGATGCAAAGTTAAGGAAATTACTTCAGGTCAATTACAGTAACTTCAAGATATACGGTGTGTTCTGGTAACCACTAGATGATTTCTTCGCCACAGTGAAGGGGGAAGGGCAAATATAATGGCTGGAAGAGACAGGCACTCTGCCAGGGAGACAGGAAGACAGAGAGAGAGTGCAGAAAGACATGAAATGCCACTGTGTCAGGATACAGCCTTCAGTGTGAGTGTTTGTGTATGAAAGAAACGCATCCATCCTGAGCAGTCAGCAAATTTTGAGCCAAGAGAGGAAGACAAGAGTATGAACAGCGTTAATACACCGTGACAATAGCAGTCTTTGTGGAAACGGCATATGCAGCCATGTGTGTATGTCATTGACATGGATGCATGTGTGTGTTAGACAGAGGCAGTATTTATTCCAGGCTTCCAGGCCCAACCCTTGAGACAGTAGCACTTCTCTGGATATTTAAAGAGCCAATCCATTATTGAACAGCTTGCTGTGGCTCTATGGCTGCCTGTCTGTCGGGTTGAGTGTTTCTGTGCAACACTTCATATCTATATTCCCTTTGATTTGTCAATCAGAAAAAATGGCACAAAATATGCCTAGACTTGATTGCAAAACTAAGGAACTAAACTTATATTAGTGCTTCGTAACCTGAATCATATGAATAAAAATGTGTTGACTGAAGTCAGTCATCATTGTACAATTATGTTAGCATGAAGACATGACTCACATAAGATTTAAAGGTCCCCTAATTTTTAAAAGATATATTTCCATGTATTTTGTAGTATAAAGCAGGTGTAAGTCCTATATAAATATTGTGAAAATATCAAAATCCTCAGTCCACAGAGAAGTGCACACAGTAGGTATTGAGAAACTGTGGCATTAACCAAGCCATCAGGATATCCGTGAAGTTGTGATGTCACAAATCAGATTGTTTAAACTCAAAACATAGACATTCTAAATGGGTCGCTGTTGGATTATTGCTGCGTTTAAATAGGGTTGTGTTTATCGTGATCACGAAAAGAGTCCATTTGAACTCCCTCTTATGGGATATTTACGACCTTGTAAGTGGAAAGTTTGTTGAAGCTCCGAGTTTACGAGTTGTGACGTGTTTCCTTACATTCTCAGAAGTAGCCAGGGCAGGGACTCAAATTTGTCGCCAAACTGTAAGGTAATATATCATAATTTCAGTTGTATAGAGACACTGACACTATACATTTGTATTACCTGCATTATGTGACTCGCTCAATAGCTTGCTAAATTTTTAGCTTTGGCGGCCTCTAGACACTGACAGGTTGCCACAAGTAGTGTTACTTCTCATGACTTAACCATTTGTAACTATGAGCTCACAAGTTCTCCTCAAACGCAGCATATTTTACAGTGTATGTAAATGACATCAGCTGACAGGAAGTAAACAGGGACCCCAACTGTTACCTAGCAATGCAACCTCAGTGAAACAGTCCATAAAGGCACTACAGTGCCTTTACAGTCATTCTGCTGGCTTCAGTGATTAAGCAGAGATGTCGCGAGTGCAGATGTTGAGGACTCGGAAACACTGACCTATCAGAGTAGATTGTTTTTTTGTTGTTGCTTTTTTCTGTAGGGGTCTTAAAGAGAAAGGCGCCAAAATTGAGCATTTCAGAGGGTGAATACAGGTATATTCAGGCAGTAATAACAAATAATGTATTTTTCAACATTTAAGCATACAAACATGTTTCAGTAGAAATCCCCAAAAAGTATGAACCTAAATATGAGCATATGGGCACCTTAAATGTGTACTAAAGCAGAAGTACAACAAAAAGGAGCAGAAAAAAATCTATCATAAAGGGTACCAGTGCTATATGGAGGGTTCTGTGATAATATGAGGCATATACAGTAGGCATTGTTTATTTCTGTCTGTTCACCCCCACCTGCCATTGCGCTCCATTCACACACTCACTAACTGTTTTGACTGACGGCGCAAAATATGATACTCACAAAGAGATGCAGACAGTAGAGGAGGAGATGGGAGGGAGAAGGAGTAGAGTGGGCAACCTGAGAGGAGTGGTGGGGTTAGAGTGGAGACAGAGAGGGGGACAGAGAAGGACATATAGGGCAACAGGAAACAGCACAGGACACTACAAGGAAAGAGAAATGGACACAGAGAATGACTGTGAGAGGTGAGGCTGGCTACTCACTGTAATAGAGAAAATTTGCCAAATAATTGCCTGAAAGAACATTGGTTTAAAAAAAAGTTAAGATATCAAAAGCAGACATCAAAAACCCCACGCAGAGAATTTGTTTTACAAATAGCCTTGTCCGTCTAAAAGGCAGCAAAGATACAGATTTTTGCGACACATGCAGCATATATTTAATAAATCTCTCTCCTTCTTCTGTTTTCTCTATGTCTTATTAGTTGAACATCCTGGTGGATACAGGGAGCAGTAACTTTGCTGTCGGGGCAGCTGCTCATCCTTTCCTTCGCAGATACTACCATCGCTCACTGTGAGTACAGACATGCTGCATCTGCTTATGACAAAAGGTGCCATGCTAAAGCTTTTTTTTACGTTATTCTGAGACATCGTAGTGGCAAATCATATTCTATAGTCTATAGCTTGTTAAGCCATATGTAGTGTCAGACTGTTTTAAATTATGTGGCACTGTTTTTACACAAAAATGGTTGTACTGTAGTAATGATGTCATTCTTTTCCACACATTCATTTATTTCTGGCGCCCTGCCACGATTAAAATATATGCCACCACAAAAATATTTTTTTATGTTTTGAAGCTGGACTGTTCATTAGGAACGCTAATGAAATATATATACAGTTTGGTTATGTATAGAGCCAAACTTTTTAGAGCACAGAGTGTACTCTGGATGCAGATGGAGCAACAAAATGTCAGGCGCGGTGAAAGTGAAACTTATTCGCGCATACTGCTGGGTCCAAAAAAAGCACTGAACAGAGCAGTAGATCAGTTATTCACTCCGCAAGTCACAAACTGCTAATGAGGAAAAAACAGCTCATGAAAAGCTCTGCCTGTGCTGTGTTCAAAGACCCGAAATAACCTCAGAATTAAGAGAGGGGACACAGAATAATACAAAGGGACTCACATGCATTTGAAAGAAAAAGAAAAAACGCTGAAAGTTATAATAGTAATAATTTGTTTTTCCAACCCCTCTTCTTTATTTTTCTCCCACTGTGTTCTTTTACCATACATTCAAACACAGCTCCAGCTCGTACCGTGACCAGGGTAGGAGTGTGTATGTTCCGTACACACAGGGTCGCTGGGAGGGCGAGCTGGGCACTGATCTGGTCTCTGTCCCTCATGGCCCCAACGCCACGCTGCGTGCCAATATAGCTGCAATTACCCAGTCAGATCGCTTCTTCATCAATGGATCTAACTGGGAGGGGATCCTGGGACTGGCCTATGCCGATATAGCCCGGGTAAGAGCGGCGTATCACTTGGTCCCTCGAAATCTGAAAAGAAATGTCCTAATAAGTGACTTATTTCAGTGCCAAAAATCAGTGCTCTTTTTTGTTGTAGTTTCATTTATAAACTGATGGGTATATTTTTACATTGCATCTTGCCTACTGTTCTACTGAGGGCCTAAAAGTAGAAAAAGTGGATTTGTCGATTTTTTTCCCCTACTTTTTATGTAGCAAAAACATATTAACCAAAGTATCAATCATAGCAGAGTAAAATGTGCCTTAATATATGTGCGAAAATACTACACTTTTTATTTCTAAGGTGGTGTAAGGTAGTGATCAAAATGATGACATTGGATATGGTATATAGTTTTTTTATAATTCAGTTTGAACCTTAAGCAGGAGGATGTTGCAAGAAAAGTATTTTAGTTTTGAATATTTAACGAAAACCTTTTTTAAAAAATAATTATTGCATAAATTGTAATAGCAGGGTACTACTGTATTCATGTCTGGAAAACGTAATAATAGATACATTCACTTGGACAGAAAGATGGCAGGATGAAACCTGATTTGCCAAAAGGTACGATAATAGATCATTAGGTTTGTTTAATCTTTTGCTGGAAGCTAAATACAGCACCATTAAGAGGTACAGTTATCCTTTGTATTTCTCTCTCCAGCCTGACGAGACACTGGAGCCTTTCTTTGACTCTCTGGTTCGCCAGACTCCTGTCCCCAACCTCTTCTCTCTCCAACTGTGTGGAGCTGGATTCACCCAAAACTACTCCCTGGGCAGTGCTA
Source organism: Plectropomus leopardus (assembly GCF_008729295.1). Classification (NCBI taxonomy): domain Eukaryota; kingdom Metazoa; phylum Chordata; class Actinopteri; order Perciformes; family Serranidae; genus Plectropomus; species Plectropomus leopardus. The sequence continues at coordinate 6,606,329 of NC_056467.1, read as the reverse complement.
CTGTTGGCGGCAGCATGGTGAGACACACACACACACACACACACACTCACATAAAAACAATGTAATATCATATTTGGAGCCGGTGTTGGATTGTTTTTAAAAGGCTATGGCTGCCGCAAAGGGATTATGTTTTCGGGTTATTTGTACATCGCAAACATTATAGCTCAATAATGCTGTGAAGGAATTTCTTCTAATTTGGCACAAACGTCCAGTTGGACTTAAGAATGTGGTTACTATTTGGTGGTCAAAGGTCACTGTGACCTCAAGAAACATGTTTTTGGCCACATCTCAAGAGTTCATGCACTATTTATATGACAAAATTTCACACAAACGTTTAAACTGATGACATTTAATATGTAAAATGTCAAAGGTCAACTTTACTGTGACATAATAATGTTCTGCAAAAAACACTTTTACTGCCACTACTCAATGTCATATCTCAGAAACATATTTTTTTATACTGAATAATACTAGTCTTATGTGTACTCCTTGAAACTTTGCTGACTGTATATATCTTCTGTGCTGCTGGGGGAAGATGTATGAAGCATCCATATTTTCACAGAAATGGATATAAACTCTTAATGAAACTTGACGTGCACAGAGGCATGCGACTGTGAGGGGGTAATTTTAGTTTTCTTCATGGTCTTAGATCATCGGAGGAGTGGATCCATCACTTTACGTGGGAGAGCTTTGGTACACTCCCATCCGCAGGGAGTGGTACTATGAGGTCATTATCGTACGTATTGAGGTGAACGGACAGGACCTCAATATGGACTGTAAAGAGGTAAGATGTGACATATGGAGGGCTGCAAAAACCAAAGGAAGCATTATTTAATGGTCAGTAACTGAGTCACTTGAGCTGAATAAGAGATTTGTAATTGGTAACTGTTTCTCTGCCTTTTACAGTACAACTATGATAAGAGCATTGTGGACAGCGGCACCACCAACCTTCGACTGCCTAGAAAAGTCTTCCAGGCTGCAGTAAAAGCTATTGAAGCAGCCTCTTCGGTCAGTTCTTACCATGCGATAGATACTCTTTTATCCTTGTCATAATCTCTCATTTTCTTCATCTTTTGCTTTCACTCAGCCATTACTTATAACATAATGTTTTTAAAGATCTAAAAACATAACCTTTGGAATCCTTGATTATATTCAGTCGAAGCAACTCATGCACACACACACACACACACACACACACACACACACACACACACAGACACACCTATTGGATATGCTTTAGTCTGAATGAATGTCCTCCTGACCCTGTTTTTCAGACAGAGCAGTTTCCCTCTGGGTTCTGGTTGGGAGAACAGCTGGTATGTTGGCAGGCTGGCACTACACCCTGGCACATCTTTCCAGTCATCTCTCTCTACCTGATGAGTGAAAACCACAACCAGTCCTTCAGAATCTCCATCCTGCCGCAGGTAATTCACAGTGTCTCACTGCACTTGGAAGTGGTTGCATAAAGCAGGAGTTCACTCATGCTTTCAGGTCACGGATGGACTTTGTGAAAACATTTGTACTCACATTAAATTATTAAAGAGTGCTTGCATAAAAAAAATAAATAATCCAAAGGAGTGTAATTTGGTTAACAATGGAAAAGAAGTGCATTTGAAATTCAGTTATTGAACAACCAGGCTTCAATCAGCCTATTAAACCTTAAATTCAAAGTTAGCAGAAGAAAAATCTGCTAACTTTATGTTGATGCCATCAAACAACTTAGATGGACTGATGAAGGACCAAGTTGGGAGTTGCTCTACTCTTAGTCAGCTCAGTGCATAGATTTATAATTATACCAAGACACAGGATGCCAAGATGGCGTCTGTGTATTTCACTGGAGTTGAGAAAAAAAAAGTTTAAGCTACCAAATTTACTTACGTGGTATGTAGAACGTACTGAATATGCAGCAAAGTGTTTTTTCTGCTGGCCCTGTGCAAGAGCTCCAGCTTGGCTCATAGACTTAACATTATAATAAGTAATAGATTTTTAATCTATTACTATCTATTTTTTAAAGAACAAATATAAAACTTCCATAGTCATAATAGAAAGAGTCATATTTGACCTTGTTTGCAGTTTGAGGTGCCCTGCCCATCTCACCATAGCGCTTGCCTACAGGGAACCACAGGTAATTTTTAATTTTTTTTTCTTGCTGCAATACCACGAGTGTCCACTGTGGAAAATTAGCTGCAAGGCTAAGCAGTTATTTCTGGGGCCTGGTTCAGTGTCTGTCTGCTAATACAGCAGCACATTGGTCACAGACCTGTTAAAACAGTCCTAACAAACTAACAAACACAACAGCACCAAAATGGCTTGACTTTTTGGTTACGCTTCTCAACCATCACATAATGTTAGCTGTTTGATGCTAACAGTTATCCGTGTTTGTGGATGTTGGCCGACTGTTCGCGGTGCATAACTCACACTCCTGCAGCAGAGAGAGACAGAGAGTAGTTTTCACATTTGGGAGGTTGGTGAGCGATTACTTTGTTGTTTGTTTGTTGTTGTTAGTTGAATATAAAGTGACTTCCAAATCGAGTACTTAAGTACTCATGCCCATCCCTAGAACATATGATATCTCCAAAGCGTAAAATTATTTTCAGATATTCAGCAGCAGCTTTTTTTACTTTACCCTCTTGGAGGGAAAATTAAATCTCATTTTTTGTCCAGTGCTAAAAAATGCATGGTATCTTGTTTAAATGATGGTAAGCATCAGGAGTTTGACTTACTCTCTCAGCTTATAAGAAGTTTTCATATTTACTGAAAATTGAAGTTATTTGTCATTACTATGAATCATGTACATCCTTCTTTCACTGAGTGCCTGTAATTCTAAATACATGCAGTTTTCATTACCCTCTGCACTCTTTCAGGAAGTCTGGTCACAGGTACTTTATCTTTCAACTATATACTCTTTTATGTAGTTTCAGTAGATGAAAGCCTGGCGAGGTACCATGAGGGGAAAACATAATGACCACATTTCAAAGAGAATTACTTTGGACATATTTTCTAAAGCTTTTCATAAATCTCTGAAAAAGTCATTAAATGGGTTTTTATTCAAAGCCACTCAAAAAGACCTTGATGGTAGTGGAGTGAATAAGATTTGAAACTGAGATTTAAAAAGTGAGGTTCACCACTGTAAATCTGTGCGAGGCCTGTGACCTTGTTGCTGAATGAAACGCTTAAAAAAAGTTTTTACCTTCTTTGCTTTATGTTGTAACTTGTATAACTGGTTCAACAGCAAATTATCGTGTATAAAATGTACAGTGACCTGAATATATACATGGAAACTTGAGGTCAAATATACTAATGTACTAATGAAAAAGAAGATGATACTGTGATCAGAGTTTGAGAGTTTAAGGATTTTTTGTTTAAAGGAACACATATCATGAACAAAAGAAAATTGACTCTGAATCCAAAATTTGGTTCGGGAATGTGTCAGAGATATGAACTGAGGAGGGCATTTTACAGGCCGAAGATATCAGCGCTCTCTGGTGGACGAACTGTGTAGTGACACCACTTTCTTTTTTCAAACATCTTTGACATCCATCTTGTTACTTACCACCCAATATTAAATATATGCTGATAAAATGTAATAAAATAGGGCTGGACTGAATAGTTCGAAGCTTCATTCATAATATTTATTCCTGTTCAGCTTTTATTTTTTTGCATTTGTGTCCTATTACGAACCACTGTGTGTTGACCTTCTGGTGTAAATCCTTGTTCTCTCTGTACTGTGGATGATGAGAAATGGGAACTCCCATTACATTACTCATTCTGTTTACAGAGAGTATTTTTGCGCAATTTCAGATAGAACGGCAACACTAATATTATTAGTGTTATACTATTTGTAGAATTATATTCCACTGGTGGCTTTATCAGATTATGTACGACTGGTGTGATCCAAATATTACCAATAAATCCAGATTTTTATAAAGCCCAAAAGTTAAAACTGATAAAATAAAAAGAGTGAATCCAAACATTTAATTGCAACGAAATAATCAGAGTCAATAAATATTTGTTAGTGTTTAGAAAATAACTTTTTCACTGCTGTCGAAATACTGTTTGCTCTCCCGCTTGCCGCTCACAAACACATTTATTCATTAAAGAAAGTCTATTAACAGGTCTGCTGAGTAGGATTTGGGGGCATTGAGCGATGAGGTTGCAGATTGCAAGCAACTGAAGCTTCTTCTGTGTGCGAAGAGTGTGAGACAGAGGTGTCCAAATGTTTTTGAATGGGGGACAGTCTTTTTTCATATCGTATGGGTTATTAAAAAAATCACATACCAATGCGACACAGCAACAGTTTCATCTTTCTGTGAAAAAGTATTCAACTTTCCACCACTCTCGAAAGCAGCAGCCCTCGCTGTTATCACTGAGTGTTTATGTAAACACATAACTTCTGCCTGCGTAGCTCTTACTTGGTGCATGTCAACAAACTGCATGATAGTACAGCCATTGTGAGGTGGCCAGGTGAACATTGTGAAATTGTGTTGTGTATTCATAAGTTATACATGTTTAACTATATTGTATGCCTTTTTTACCTTAACGTTTGTCATAATCGTACTTACTGTTTCTTCATATTGTCTTTTTTGATTATTATTTTAGGATGCCTCTTAACATCAGGCAAGGCACTACCACAGAAAAAAAGCTCCGTAGCTAGCTAACTATTTACATTTGTTTAAATGTAGATTAAGGGGCCCTTTTTAAAATAAATTACAAATTACAAACATAAAAAATGCAAGTGAACTTGCTTATTTAACCAGCGTGGTGGGCCGCATATGGTATATTTTGAAAGATAAACTTCGAGCTGTTGAAATGGATTGGCGGGCCACAATTGTTCCTCGGCCCAGACTTTGAACCTGCCTGTTTCATGTATGATTGTCACTCAATGATTTTTCTTTTGATTTTTGTTTATGCAGCAATATCTGCGGCCAGTAGAGGACGTGGCTTCTGCCCAAGAGGACTGCTACAAGTTTGCTGTGTCCCAGTCCAGCACTGGTACTGTGATGGGAGCTGTCATCATGGAAGGTTTCTACGTGGTCTTTGACCGGGAAAAGAAACGCATCGGCTTTGCTGTTAGCACCTGCCATGGTGAGGGGGAGAGGGGAGGGGAAGAGGGAGGAGGAGTGAGGTTTTTAAGGTTTTTTTAATGTAAGCTGGAAAAGAGGACAAGAGATACGGATGTTCATAGACAGAGGTATCTGGATAGAGGAACTATTCAAAGGAATAAAATATGAGAAAGATTCACCTCAAGCATTTCTCACCAAAGAGCTTATTTCCGTAACATACTATCTGTTGTCATTATCTTTGTGACTCTCAAATGTCTACAATCCTGTTCTTCCATTTGCAGTGCACGATGAGTTTCGCACAGCCTCTGTGGAAGGCCCGTTCCACGGCGTCGACCTTGAGGACTGCGGCTACAACATCCCGCAGACCGATGAGTCCACCCTCATGACCATAGCCTACATCATGGCGGGAATCTGCGCGCTCTTTATGTTGCCGCTGTGTCTCATGGTGTGCCAGTGGCGTTTCGCCCGCTGCCTCCACCCACACGGCGACTTTGCTGACGACATATCACTCCTTAAGTGAACGGGGAGAAGAAAGGGACAAAAAGGAGTTGTAGAGATCTGCACTTGAGACAACAGGAGAGGGATGGAGTGTGCTTTAAGGGATTATTAAAAATGTTGGTGCTGTTGAAGGAGAGCTCTGAACAGGCTTTTCAGGAATATATTTAAAGTACAGAAAATGCCAACGTGAGCAGAGCATTTGAGGATAACTAGAGCCATTACTAACCTGAAGGACAAACGAGAAAGTCGGTGTCACTGGCGTCGACTTTGCCTGTTTAAGCCACCTATGCAGATCAGCATGACAAGAGGAACAGATGTGGGAAACATGCAAAAAGGAAATATAGTTATAAATAGTGTAAAAATAGACCACAGAGGTGGATTGGATTTGGAATTTTTGAAGATTTGTCTCTTTAACATTACAGAGCTCCACACAGTCGCTTGGGGGGAATTTTAAAAAGATAAATTTAAAACACGATGGCTAAATAAAAAGACTCAAAAACTGAATACAAGATGTGAATCCATCATGTACTGAGACATGGTTTGCTATGAAGAGCGTGTGTTACGTGTGTTTATAGATCTATAGTCTGTGGCTTCTGAGTGAATGAAACAAGGTCGGTATGTGTGCACAGATGTACTGTAAGTGGAGATTATACAGAGCAATTTAATGGTAACAAAGATGATACACTACTGAGTATGAATAGCATCTATGAAATTACACTATTTTGCAAATGCCAGCAAAGAATTCTGCAACGCAAATTAAGTAAGCATAAAGAGGTTCATTTGATGAAATATCAGATTGTAACAGCATTTATTGCATAAAATCAGTTTCGCTTGGTGTGAGACTGACTACTCAACACAGTCAATATCAGATGTCACTTTCTCTTCCTATATTGAGCTTAAATGTATCTATTGTAAATAAACTTTGTGCTTTCCAGATCTATTTGTGCAGACACACAGAATACACATTGCTTATCCACTGCTGCACCATCTGATAATTTGCACATGTAAAAAAAACAAACAAAAAAACACATTACATGTTAACAAACCAAGACTTAATAGGGCTTCTTTCACAGACACAGGGACAGTCTAACTCACCGCATCTTTCAATGGGGACCATACAGTATATGCTTGGACAAAGAAACCAGCCCAAAGTATGTTATACACTAAAGAACACTATGTATATGTCTACAAGGGACAGTTTGTATCGTCTCTCAGCAAGCTGTATATAGATAAACTCAGAACTGTATATTTATCTGTCAGGCGCTGGCAGCACTGTGGATTCAATAAAGTACTTATTGTAACTGTAAGATGTGCAGTGATTTTTATTTCTTCACACAAACCATTAACTGTAAGTAATAACTAATAGATTGACATCCAACATACACTGAATAAAATTTTGAATGCAGCACTTTTGTTTTTGCCCCTTTTTTTCACAGAAAAAAACAAGAACTGAGTCTTTTTCATACACTCAATAGATGTGTTTCACTCAGATTTTTAGTCATAAATTTGTTAAAATTTGGTTCGTGAGCACTTCTCATCCTCCTGACAGATGAGGCATATCAAGATGTTGAGCAAACAGCATCATTACTAAACAGGTGTGTCTTGGGATGGTCACAATGAAAGGCCACTTAAAAATGTGCAGTTTGATCATGTGACAAAATGCCACAGATGTTCCAAGTTTTCAGGGTGCGTGTCATTAGCATGCTGAGCTAAACTTTAACTTAATTTCACTACCTCAAGACATCTACAGTGTTGATTCCCTGAATTTGGCAGTACATCCACTCGGCCTCACAACTGCTAAAAGTCGGTTATGATTGCGAGCTGTTGTCAGGTCAGGATCCTGGTGAGGATAACGACCATGCAGAAAAGCTTCACCAAGATGGATTCTTATGGTTTGTGCAGAAATACTTAAGTTGTGAAAACCAATTGTTGCACAATTTAAGCTGTTTAGGCAGCTGGTCTCAGATGATCTGGCAGGTGAATCAACAAATTCACAGAAACAACACTGGAGATGGCCTATGTTATTGAAGGCGCACCCGGGCAATAATGCTGTTTAATCAGCATTTTGATATGCCACACCTGTGAGGTGAACGGATTAACCTGGAAAATGTAGAAGTGCTTACTACTGCGTACATAATTTAGGATATGCAAATATGTAGTCTAAATATCAAAGACAGAAAACTCCATGACAAAAAGACCCTCAGTTTAATTCTTTGTGAAGTTTTGGCCTATTTTTAAAATTCAGTTCATGTTATTTCCCTGGTCTTAAACGGTCAAAAATATATTAATAACCAGGAACAACCCTCTCCTAGATCCAAAATCAAAGTGCCAAAACTTTCATTTGTGATGTTCACAAGTACAATGCTTGGACCTGCTCAGATGAAAATGAGAGGTAAAAGATGTTGTGGGGAATGTTTTGTGTGCGGGTACAATTTATGTTTCATAACTGGGAACGCAACAACAGAATAAAGCTCATTTTGGGTACAAAAAATAAAATACGCTTGGGTGCGGTGCTTGTATTCTCCCTGTGGCTCTGGACCAATCAGGTGGCACGCACGACGTTTACGCATCAACAGGATGACGTAGGACGTTGAGGTTGTGAGTTGTGTGTTACGGAAATGAGATGACCAGCTTACTAATGATACACGTAAATTTCATAAGGAACAGACGAAAAACACGGTTAGTGGAAAGGTAAGCTATATCTTATGGTATATTCGCACTAACTTACCATAGTTAATGATTCGAACTGTTTTATTCCACCCAAAAACAACGATATATTAGTAGTTAGCGTAAGGAAACTAGCTAACTTACTATGACAACAATGCTCCGGATGAAACTCGAGTCCCACTCCAAGTTGTTCTGACTATATTGTGTTTTTTGCTTATTTAGTTTTTATATGTGTTCATGTACTTTGTCATAAATGTAACCTTAGAGTGTCAGAGTTGCAGTCAGTTAAAGGACTAGCTTCAGGTAGCTGCTCAACGAGCTAACTGAGCTGCTGGCTAAAAACTAAAGAATCAGCAAAATTGCGAGCTAGCTTAGCCAGGGAGCTAACAGGGTTGACTATAGCAAAGCGAAAGCAAATTAAGGCAGTTTCGACACATGTTACTTAAAAGGACGCCGAATTTAACTAGCTGAATGTCTTTAAAATCCGAACCACTGTCATCGACGGTAACGTCAACCATAGTGTCAGGGGGGTCTGTTGATAACACATGCAACGTTAACTATATGTGACATGGACCTATATGTGATAAACAGATAGGTGTTTAGCTGGACAGCTGGCAAGTGTTTTGCTCCAGAGGAGGTGGATAAGGTTGGGGTTTGAGTATGATATGTTTGGTGGTTTTTATAATCAATTCACAATGTTCAGGGTTGAAAGAAACCCAAAACTTTCAAGACATTATTTGGGTGGGCCGATGTTGGTTTTTTTTTTCAGGGCCGATATTGATTGTTAGTAGTTAATGGGAGTGCTAATTGATATTTGTAACTGATATGCATTTACATGACAAAATATTTGTCAATACTTAGAATTTAGAGCTGAACAAACTCCAGCACAAAACTTAGTTTAAATGCCTCTAGTCAAAACTGAAAAGTTCACCATCATATACAGTTCCAAGCATTTAAAAAAAATATAAAGTCAAATGAAATTTTTAATACACTTTGAATAAATTAAAATAGCTGCCTGAGGTTTTGCGACATAAAAGTTCCTCCCATGCTGACCGTTTCTTTGCACTTTTTAATTAATTAATTTGATCTGCAATCTTTAAAGTAAAATGTTGATTCAGATAACCTGCAGAATGCCAAATATTGACCCCAATTATCAGCCAGGCTGATAATCTGTTGACCCCTGTACAGTGCCATTGTTTTTTTGGCTGGTGGGTAAAATAAGTCTAGCAGCCACTTGCATATTTTACCAGCATTTGGCTGATGCTCATTTGCAGACCTGAAAATGTTACTGGGAAAAATGAAATGATTCCTTCTAGATTCATCTCTTATAGGCTTTTAATCAGAGCTGACTGAGGGTGTGGCAGTGGTGACTTCAACCAGGTGGCTCAATTGTAATCCTCTTATTTTATCCTTTTTATTTAGTGTATGCAGAGCATTAGAGTCACATCCATGTTATTATATACAGATCTGAATTTGGGGTGATAATATGTAACTGAAAGCGTATTTAAAATTACCAGCAAAGCAGGTAAATGCCTTGGGGCGTCAGGCTCACATGGTACATATTCCAAAAACTAGGTGTGTTCAGTTTCAATGCCCCCACTAATCGAGAGAAAGAAAACCTGGGGCCGGGTAGTGTTTCACAAGAGGTGTACCGGTTGTTGTCTGAGTTTCTGCACAAGTAATTCATTTTCCATGTATAATTTGTCATGTGCAGTTGGGAGTGACCGAGTTCATACTCCACCCTAACAGGTTAATCCAGCTACGCTTTAAGTTCCACATAGGCTTTCATTAGCTGCTCTGCTAATGTAGCTGTAGTAAACTTCATGTACATGCATGCATTCTCTATCTTTTCATATCAACCAAAGGCTATGCTAGTAAATTAGTAGTAAATTAACTACACATACAATACAGTCTGATTGATTTATTTTTCGAATTAAATGCCAAACTGTTGCTTTTAGCTGGCTTTGATACTTCTAATGACATCTAATTAACTTCTAAGGAGTTTTACTTTTATCTGCAAGCTATATTGGGTGCACAGAGGTGCACAGGTGTATTCACTCTAAAACTGTCATGTTTTTTCAGTTTAGAGCAAAAATGTCCATTTATTCTGTCTTGTTCCGTTATTTAATCTGGTGCTTATAGTTCTCAAATTCATCTCCCATGTTGTGTTTAGTTTAAGACCTTGACGATTCATGTGGGCCATGTGGTTGCTGAGATATTCTCTATATTTAAATAGAGACAATTCTTCAGCAGAGACCTGAAAAGACAAAGAGACATTTTCATGTTTCATTCAAACTCAGAGGCATTTGCCTATGATCTGTTACTTAATTTTCCAGCCTGACATTGTTAATAGAATAGTATTGTTCTGTAAAAGCCTCCCCACAGTAGTCCACGCAGAAACACTGATGTAACCACAGAGTGCTAATCAAATGTGCTGCGGTCACGGCTCTCTGAACTGGCGTCCAGTTAGTGCGATGCTGTGAATTTAATAAGTAGCCTCTGAATGCAGCACACAGACGATGAGCAACCAGCCACACATTCTCTTTGTCCTCACAACTAACAGGTCCTCCTTTTCTCCCCGTCCGTCTTTGTCTCATGTATCCAGGTTGCTGTACAGATGAAGAGAGTTTGCCTGGTCGACCCTGTGTGTCACCTTTCGTTGCCATGGCAATGCCCTATTTTCCTACATTCCTGCTCCTTCTTTTTCTGACCTCCTTCGCTCTTTTGCTTGTGACCCTCCTGCCCGCCGTTGCCCCATTGATTCCCTTTTCCTCCTCTCCTCCCTCACCTTGGCCGTCACTCTCATGCGGCCTAGGTCAGTCCTGGGCCGTCCGGCTCCACTCTGGCCCTCATCATGACGAAGAGTATGGTGAACAAAGCTCTGAGCACCTGGATGTGATAGCCAACAGGGTACAGTACTTCTTGACTGCTTTTAGCTTGCCCATATTAATCTTTATATAAAATGTCACTGAATTTTCTAAAGGCTCAGGGACTCATTTCTCTGTTCTGACATTTTTGAAATAAAACAAAATTCAGGTTTATTTTTACCAGTATGCTCCTGTCCTTTAGCTTTTTTATTTTTTTTAAATTGAATTTACTGTATGTTTAAGTTTTGTGCTTCATGTTTTATGTTTCCCATTTATATGCTGTTTTCTGCAACAACCTCAATCCTTCACAGGAAACAGGAGTTTTATCTAATCTGTTTTAAAGTTGCCTAAATCAGGGAAAAAAAAACAAGAGTTGGCCACTTTTAGAAGTATTGTCCCAGTTAAATTTGTGCTCATCATCAGTATTCTCTCATCCCAGGTAGCAGAGCAGGCTGGGTTGAAGAACCAGGGCCAGATCGGACAGCTAGAAGGCCACTACTTGCTGTGTTCTGAAAAACCTGGATCTGCGGCTGGTATTTGGAGCAAGAGCATCCGGCCTGGGGACGTCCTGGCAGCCCACCCTCATGTCCTGTGGTACTCCCAGGACAGAGTGCTGAGCCGCTCTAAAAGATCGATGGCCTTCAATGATCCCAACTACCCTAAGCAATGGCACCTGGTGAGAGGCCAGACGGAGTAGATTTTCGATCTTTTCCTCATTTCTCCTCCTATTTCTCCCCCTCAACTCTCTTGCATTTTCATTCACTGATTCAGACCCTGTTGTAACACCTCAATCAGAATGTAAAGCACTAGGCTGTATGTGCAAGGGTGGTTTGTCTAGTTGCACCTGCTTTTTTAATTTCTATACACACAGCATCCTGTATGCATTAAGGGCTGGGTCAGGTATGGTGATAAATCATTTTCTTTTCAGCAGGTCACCTAACTCCTCTTGTACCCATTAATCTGTTGTTTTAAATACACAGCCAACCATTTTCCCCCACACATAATGTTGTACAGTGTTACTCAAGTGAATTATAAGCCTGCACTTAATTAGATATGATTACATTTACATGTGAGACTAATGCAGCTGCTGCCAAAACTGTGCTTGTGTAACTGAAAGAAATGATTCATTGCCCCATAATAAATCTGTAATAAGATCCTAATTAAATTACATGATTAGAATCGGTGGTCACATTTTCTTCATGCAATAGTTCACTACAAATAAAGGGAGAATTATAGAGAATAATATTGGTTAGTTTTGCTGGTTTAGCAAAGGCATGAGTGTGGTTGTTTTCTAGCAGCCTGGATCTGGTTGTGCATGATTTTTAGGGTTAGGGTCAGTTTTAAAGAGGCTGTAGCTTATGGTGCATGAGCAAAGTTAACTTGAATAACTATTAACAACCATGTAAACATCTTAAAAACAAGATATTAAAATGATGCAGGTTAGGCTTAAGTGGTAGAGAAATAAAACTATGTACGTAAGACAACCAGGTGCATTTCAAGGTGATAAAATTTTCCATGAGGCTGCTATGGTGTCTTTACAGCACCACAAAAGTAGAGGCAGGAGAAGTACACCGCTGCACTTTTAGACACACTCACTTCAGCTTTCTTTCACAGTGTGATTTTGTTTTGCTTCCTTGACTTGCATTTTAAATCCTGTACTTATTTTCCTTTTCCCTTTTACTCCATCCTCTCCTTACTCTTCTTGTTCTTGCAGCACAATTCTCGCAGTAAGGGTATGGACATCAACGTAACAGGAGTGTGGGAGCGCAACATCACTGGTCAGGGGGTCACAGTGGTGGTGGTAGATGACGGGGTGGAGCACACCCACAAGGACATCCAGCCCAACTATGTGAGTCAGAATTAACTTTTTCATTCTACGATCAACTGATTGTAAATTTTCCATGTTACCAAAAGAAATACTTCCCAATCCCAATTTACCATTTGTATAACAGATACTCACCCTGTGTTACATTGAATTTGTGAAGAAAACTCTTCTCAGCTGCATCCAGGGTGAACAAAAAATCCTAAAATGTAGAGAATTCTTGATGAATTGGTGTAAAAACTGGACCCAGTTTAACAACAGCAAATCTGTATCAAAATATCTATTTAAAAACTCGTGCAGTATAATCGAAGTCTCTTTTAACCAGTCGTATGCTCACTACTTGCTAAACAGACAGCCCTTTATGAGAGGACTGAAAGTGAAACTTATCTTTGCTTTCATCACAGCCAAATCACAAGGGCAAAAAACATTTTACGATTTTTACTCGCTTTACACGAGAGCTGCTGGTCTATCACTGCCTCGATCAGAAGTTTGTTTACTGAACTGTGCATCTTTGGGAAGTCCAAAATAATCCTTTAAAACACCAAAGTCACACAATAACACAAGCCAATTAACTGATAGCGGTGGCAGTAGCCCAGCAGCTCCCGTGTTCAGCGAGATAAAATTACAGTTTATGTTAGTGCAGTCTGTGCTGTTCAGTTCCTTGTTAGAAAGGATACGACTGGATAAATCAGACAGGGATGATACTGCATGATTTGTTTACAGGTTTCTCAATGGATGTTTTGATATAGTTTTGCTGTTGTTATATGTGGCTGCCTAGAACATTAATTCATCAAGCATTTTCTCCACTTCTGAAGGCGTGTGAGAAAAACAACTTCAACAAAACACAGGATGAGTAAGGATGAAGTATTTACTTATGAACACTATGTCCTGCTGTCATGTGTCCTGCTGTCATATTTAGATAACGCATTTGGATGTTTCCCAGCAAGTCTGTGCTCACCATTGTTGCATATCTGATAGTCAAGGTGAAGTACCTCCAGTGCATGCCTTTACATAAAGGAGAGCTTTGCACTGAAGACATGTCACTCACAGCAAAGGCTGTGTTTGACACTGTATAAACAGTTTATGACAGCAACAACCAAGAAGAACTTGGTGAGAGCAATAAAGTTTTCAGCACTGAAACTAATCCTATTCAAGGTATGAGCACAGTGAAGATGTTTCTCATAGCAAAAGCAGTTTTTCCTCATTCTGTTTCTATTGCATTTGGTCTTAATAAAATCAAAACATTACCTATAGTGTACATTTATTTTCCAACAATATTTTTTTTAACCCTCTCAGAGTCCAGAAGGTAGTTACGACCTGAACTCCAATGACCCTGACCCCATGCCTCACCCAGACGTCCACAGCGACAACCACCACGGGACACGATGTGCTGGAGAGATCGCAGCTGTTCCCAACAACAGCTTCTGTGCGGTGGGTGTGGCCTACGGCAGCAAGGTGGCAGGTGCGGACAATTTGGAGTTTTAAACTGGGATGTCCCAGTGTGAAGAACCACTGAGACTGTTGGTAAATGTGTGTAAGGTGTGTGTAGTGAAGCATCTGTGGCTTATTGTTTACTGTGCAGGCATCAGAGTCCTGGACGGCCCACTGACAGACAGCCTGGAGGCCATAGCCTTCAACAAGCACTACCAGGTCAATGACATCTACAGCTGCAGGTAACAAACACGTCTCTTTGTTGGCTTTTTTAAACACATTATCATGGACTGATGTCTGCATGTGTCTCCTTTTCCCACAAACCATTTACAATCTTTGTTTACTTTTTTGCAATTTGTTGTCTGTATTTGCTGTGTGATTTATGTAACATATCGAGGTGTACTCGTACAGTTTTGCTTGGATTCTGATTGAGTCTGATTGAGAGTCTTGTCTCCTCTAGTTGGGGTCCAGATGATGACGGACACACTGTGGATGGACCCCACCCCCTGGGAAAGGTGAGAGAAAGACAGTTTGTTTGGAGCAGTCGTTTTTAACCATCAGGGGGCAGTACACTGCAACAGATCAGTTACAGAGGTGAAGCATGTAGAGAAACAGCGTACAAAAAGTGGAATCTTCCCTCTGGTTTTTCACAGTAAGGTTTGTTTTTCCTCCACAGGCGGCGCTTCAGCACGGAGTGATCGCAGGCAGACAAGGATTTGGCAGCATCTTTGTGGTTGCCAGCGGGAACGGAGGTCAGTATGATGACAACTGCAACTACGACGGCTATGCCAACTCCATCTACACCATCACAATCGGTAAGACACGGGCTCTCAGGCCGGGGAGTGTTCACTTGTGTTTCAGGTGTGAACACATTTTTATTGAGCTATAAATAATCATAATGCGTGTGTGTGTCTGTTGTAGGAGCGGTTGATGAGAAAGGAAGGATGCCCTTCTACGCTGAAGAGTGCGCATCAATGCTGGCTGTCACTTTCAGCAGTGGGGGGAGCAAGCTGAGGAGCATTGTAGGTCTTACCAGAGCACTTACACACACACACACGAAAAGCACAAAGGATGACTTGCAATTACTAGCTATTCTAAGGTGAAAAAAGACTTCAGTAGATGATGTTGTTAATTTAAATATTCTTAAATTGGTCCAGTCTTTGTCTTTACTTTAGAATATGTACAAAAGGGACACGCTTCACATTTTAAGGACAGACAATATAATTGCTGAACTCGAGGTTTCGCTGAATTGGACAGAAGCCAGTGGCTTCTGAAATGTTTAAAAGCTTGTGAAAGAGCAGCTCAACATCAGGAGGAGCAGAGACTATTTTCATCTGAAACAATGACGAAGGATGACAGGAGTAAGGGCCCATACTGACCTCTATTTGCCATTGTTTGCGAGCATCACCATGGCAACACAGTTTGGTCTCGGGATGTCATCGCCTGGGGGAGAAGAGCTTGGCCAGGACTGACTGTTTCTGGAAAAGGCTCATCCACCACTGACCACAGTATAGTCACAGGCCAAATGCTTACCACACACTGCCTATTAGTGTAATATTCTGAGGGAGGCATTTAGAGTCGACCATGAGCAGCTGCCCTAACAGATGCATTTCATCACAGTGTTCTGTAAAGCATGGAAAAGTCACATAATGAGAATTTCCATGATCGGTTATTGGAAAATCAGCTGATGGTAGCTTGTGCATCTTATTTTTCAAATGTTCCTGTCAAAGTTGTTCACTGATTGAGTGACGTTATGCTAGTGATTGATTTGTCAGCAATTTTTCTTTCTTTTTTTTTTTTTTGCTTCCATGCAGGCAACAGACATGGCTGGAGGCAATATGTTTTTTGAGTTGGCCATTCATTCATTCCATTCTCATGGAATCATCATCTCATCAAAGTATCTCAAGAATGCCTTGAGGGAATTTCTTTAAATTGACTAGATTTTGGTGGTCGAAGGTTAAGTTTAATATGACCTTACTTTCGTCTTATTCTAGTGGAACCGATATCTCTCAAACACCTTAAGGGAATTTCTTCAAATTTGGCACAAGTGTTTACTTTGACTGAAGAATGAACATATTTGAATTTGGTGGTCACAGGTCAAAAGTTAAAGTGACCTTGGGGCACCTGGTGGCTTAGTTGGTAGAGCAGGCACCCCATGCACGGAGGTTGTATCCTCACCGCAGCAGCTGCTGGTTTGAGTCCAGCCTCGGCCCTTTTGCTGCATGTCATCCCCTCTCTCTCTCCCTCTTTCACGGTACTTCTGTCCTATCAAATAAAGGCAATAAAAGCCCCAAAAAAATCTTTAAAAAAAGAAAAAAGGCAAAGTGACCTAAAGAAATATGTTTTTGGCTATAACGCAAGCATCCGTCTAATCTAAGATCAAGTGATGACAATTTATGTTCAAAAGGTCAAAGGTCAACTTCACTGTGACATCAATATGTCCTGCAAAAACACTTTTCTGGCCATTACTCAAAGTCATAACTCAGGAACAGAAAGGGAGACGTTTTCGTTTTGCTTCAAACTGTCCTGATTGTGTAGACCTTCTGTGCTCTCGGGGGTAAGATGTGTGTGAAGCATCCATGTTTTCACAGACTTGGATGTAAACTGTTAGTGCCCCTTGACTGGTGCGCCAGGGCATTCAACTAAAGGCGGTAATTCTAGTTGATTATGTAAGCCCTAATGATGCGTGTGCACTCTCACCACATAGACAGCTGCACTGGACAAACATGCACCATCCTACATAGTAGCTGGAAACCTTCCACGTGGCTTGAACAGCTGTTGGAAAGTGCCCACATGTTCGCATGTATGCTGGGGAATTCCTCAGGCCTCATCGCTGTGGTCCATCTTTCAGACAGGATGTCACTGATGTGTTTATCAGCGGGTGGCGTACATAGAAGACATTTAAGACATGTTTGCGCTAGTGTGCCTTGTAATGGGCAGATATGTACCTGACAAACCTTTGGTTCTATTTTGCTCTTAAAGTTAATCTTCTCTATAAATCCCTCAACTCCTACCTCTGTTTTGGTCAGCCACTATCTGTTAGGGTTTTAAAATCCTTTACATTTCCATTCTCTGTGTATATACATTTTACAGTGCTTCATTTCAACGTGTACACTGTGTTCTTTTTCTCCTCACATCCTCTCATCTCTTTAAAAGCTGGACCTCCCCAGGGCTTTAAATCCCTGTCATACAGCCCTCATTTATTCCATTAACTGTACACAAACAGTGCTGCACTCTGTCCTCCTGCAGTAAATATGTCATTTGTCAGGGTGGCTCTGGCGCCTGATGAAGTGTTCTTCTCTTGTTGTTAGTTTAGACGGAAAGACCTTAATGCTCAAGGGTAGTTTGTGTTGGATAAATCCTGTGATCGCTCCGTATTCACTCATCTGTTAATGTATACTTGCATATGTGAGTACCAGAGCTTTTACCACCCTGGCACTGTTTGTACTGTGCACAAATCTCCATGGTTGTATCTTCACTCATCCATCTGTAACCGCAGGTGACGTCAGACTGGTCCATGCAAGAGGGCACCGGGTGTACAGAGGGCCACACTGGCACCTCTGCTGCAGCCCCACTGGCTGCAGGAATGGTGGCCCTCATGCTGCAGGTCCGTCCCTGTCTCAGCTGGAGGGATGTCCAGCACATCATCACCTTTACTGCCACCAAGGTAGGCCTGCTGAAATGTTTTTCACATTTTTTTTAACAGTGTTGTAGGAAAATACTGTTAAAGGTTCACAATGGAGCAGGTTCATCTTTCCCAGCAAATTGCACTGTGTTTGTCCTTGAGGTCTAACAGCCCTGTTAAAAAGCATATTTTACCTTGTAAAATATTTTCAAAGAAAATTTTTTTCAACATTTTCAATACTTTAAACCCTGCATTGTTTACATTCACGCCTTGTAAGAGTTATGCATCATTGCCACCAACTGTCGATCAGCAGAATAGCACAGAAACTTGCAGCAGGACTGTTTATTACTTCACATGAATGCACGCATATCTCATATCTTCAAACTGGGAAAGACTTTGCACCGTTACAGCACTTGTGGTCATAAACTCGACAGGGTACCTCCAATCTGGCATGAATTTAAAAATCTTTATTGTGGGTATACAGTTTATAGAGAGAAGCAGTAAATCCACACAGTAATTATTATTTTTTATCAGTTGATGAGGCAGTACATTTATTGACTGTTTCAGCTCTACTAATACGGCAGCTGTGACTCAGGATGTAGAACACGTTGTCCACTACTCATCCCTCGAATTGCTCCCTATTGCTATGCGTCTGTGAACATTTAAGCTGAGTACCATGTGGCACCTTGTACGGTAGCCTCAGCCAACAGTGTGTGAATGTGTAGTGCAAAAGCACTTTGAGAAGTCGGAAGATTAGAAAGGCGCAATACAAGTGTATATATATCATCAGTGTGTAACCATGGTGTGTTATTGTTCTATATCATCCTGTTCTTCATTTGTACCTTTTCTACGCAGAAGTAATAGATACAAGTAGTAGGTGATACAATGACAACAAACTAGACTGAGAAATACATTAACATACAGTAATTGTGTCAGGTGACAGCCAGCATTGAGCTCAGATAATTTGGACCAAAATCTAATCAAACTGTAAAGTTAGGCAGAGTTAATCGATTATAAATCCAAATCATGTTAGCGCATTGCCTATTTCTTGTCTAAAATCTTTTCAGAAACATGTTTTAGCTTACTGTTAAACTGTAATTCTGGATAATTTATTACCAGCCAGCTGCCATTGTGTAAAAACGGACAAGATCACTTTACATCACCCACCAGTGGAGGCGTTCTTTGGTCTGGCATTGAGCAGTTTATTCTGATAGTTTTAGGTTTTCTACCTCTTGAACAAAAGTTAGTGCCACAGTCTTTGTTTCTGTTTTCTCTGATCATGTAGCACCAAGTTCAAAAGTATTTGCATCTCCCTGCTGCATAGATGGCCCAGTTTTATGTGAGGACTGTTTATATCAGTGAAATACTAAAAGACTTTAAAAGATAGCTGACTTGACTCTGTCCAAAAAAATGTGCCTACCAGCACCTCTAAAGCTCACTAATATTGACAATACTATATGTCTCATAGCTATATTGCTGTATGAAAATGAAAAAAGTACCTCTGCCTGTGTTTGCTTATCTCATTGTTTGTTCTTATAGTGCGACAACAGTGCAGACTGGAGGGTGAATGGAGCTGGTTTCCACCACAGCCACCAGCACGGCTTTGGTGTGCTCAATGCATGGAGACTCGTCAATGCCGCGAAGGTACATGCATACATGCAACGGAGAAGAACTGCAAACACTAGCTATTTTCATTGTACTTTTTAATTCTTTTTCTTTTTTTATTCTTTTAGTCAAGTAAATTAAAAATATGATTTTATAATTCCCACCACAAGGTGACCCTGGACACCTAATTTCTATCTCCTCTCTTTCTCAGGTATGGGAGTCAGTGCCGTTTCTCGTGTCCTATCAGAGCTCAGTAATAAAAGAGGAAGTGTCCATCGCAGCTTATCCCAACGAGCTTATCCGCACCTGGCAAGGTAACTCTTGTCTGCTCCTCTTTCACTCTCTCAGCTCTGTATTGGACAGCTGCTTGTTGAGTTTATACACTGTACTATGTAGCTGACTCCCTCCCTCCCTCCCTGCCTGCTCCTCAGTCAGTCTGCCTCTCCATATTAGGTAATGTTCTCTTGTTTGTGAGTTCCTGCGTCCACATTGAAATACTGAGTGAGATTTTTCCAGATTGGCTCAATTTCCTTATTTTTTCTCCAGTCTGTCTGTGCATTTTACAACTCCTCTCAGTAGATTTGGTTTCTTTTCACTGTGTGTATGTGCAATCAGGCTCTTTCTCCCACACACACACTTTTTCACACATGCTCCCGGAGACCTCATTCTGGCACAAAATTTTCCTTCTCCTTCGTCTCTTTTTCTCTCCTCACTCGATCTTTACCTTCCCTCTTTTATGGCCTCGTTGTGGTTAGGAGCACAGCTAGAGACAAGCGTGTGTGTGTGTGTGTGTGTGTGTGTGTGTGTGTGTGTGTGTGTGTGTAGTCTCATGTAGCAGAAGTTGCTGACAGTTATAGAGCAGACTTATAAAGTGTGTCTGTGCTTAATTTCAAAAAGAAATGTTATCAAATCAAACTTCAAAAATGCACATTTGGCCATTTAAACCTCAAACCATCATTCTTGGTCGAATCCCTGACAGGCTTTTTGTCCCTGACAGAGTTCATATCTGCCTGTTGCGCCACTCAACATTGTTTGTTGTTGCAGTTTCTATGTGTTTTGGCTGCCTTATCGGCTAATGTATTCCCATGTGAACACAGTTGCTACGTAAGTGTGTTTGTGTGTTTATGTACATTAATGCAGTGACTGGCTTTGTCCTATAATAAAAGCAGTCACGTCCCCATGGTGCTGTCAGTCCACCTCACCTGGGAGTGGGTTCAGTTGTTTTATGAAAATATGCAGCAGTTGCACTATTTATTTATTCGTTTGTGTGTGTGTGTGTGTGTGTGTGTGTGTGTGTGTGTGTGTGTGCTTTAAGTGAAGGAAAGAGAAAAATTGTGACTAAAAAGAAAGGTTGGTGACATGTTTAGCACTCAGCTGGAATTTGTCCTGATAAAGTGAAAATACACAAGAGAGGACAAAATGTACAGCTGCACCAAGCACTTAACCTCTCCATTTACTGAATCAAAGCATGCTCGTAGTTTATGATCACATTTAGAATTTATTGGACTAACCCAAACTTGGAAATTTGCCCCCACCCTGGAAAGAAATAGTTGGATAGATAGATAGATAGACAGACAGACAGACAGACAGACAGTTTCCCTTTGTATAATTTAGTGTCCCCTCTCTAAATTCAGAGTCTTTTCTAAAGTTCCTCTGCTCCATTTGTGCCCAGAATACACTCTGCACTCCAAAAGTGTGGTGCATGAAAAACCGAATGGTATATATATTTCAACAGCGTTCCTAATGAACTGTCCAGCTCCAAAAAATGTAACATTTATTACTGGCAGCCGATCATGGTGGCTGCCCTCAAATAAATGAATGTGTGGAAAAAAATGCACTAAACATTATATACCCGTCCCCTGGCCACAATAAATTGAGAAAGATATAATGCGCAGTGCTCCTTTGTTCATGGGATTATTTATTTCTTATGTAGTGGAGGATTTTGCTCATTAATTTGAGCAGTGGAGAGCTTAAGTAAAACAATGTCATGAAAATTTGTTGAGCATTTTCTGCCAAAAAAGTTCACAAGGCTGCAGTGATATTTACAAAGTATTTACTTTAAAAAGTGTTTTGGTGGCTGTGAGACCTCCAGACACAGACCGTCTTTGGATTTTATTTAATTCAAACGGACTAACAGTAGTAAAGTCTGTTGGTGTAGTATGCTCTAGCCGGTCAACTCTGACAAAACTTTGAATACTCTGTCCCAGAAGGACACTACCATATGTGTTTATTGCTTTTGGCACGTGTTACAATTTGGACTGTATACGTGTCTCATACAGATCTCATGCAGGGTTTAGAAAACTTTGTGACAGATCTTAAAATGGAGAACCTGGTCGTTTGGGCTCTTAGTGAAGCAGACAGTACTTTCATCTCTGCCCAGAAAACAGTTTGGACTTTATTACTGATAGAAAACCTCTAGAGGGGAAAGTTAATCCAGTGGTTATTGTCTTTCTTTGAAAACTCTTGATAAAAGTGCAGCTGAAAATGCAAGACTGTGCCACAATTTATGTCAAATCCATTTAAGGGTTTTTTTATGAATCACTGTTAGAAATGCATCTCCCCATGTTTTTCTTTTTACTTTTCTACCTCTATTTCTGTCCTTTATTTCCTTTTTCCCTGCAATTATATTTTTTCAGTCCCTGCCCTTTTTTAAATTTCTTCTGCCTCTCCACGCTCAGCATCCACATTCCCGCTGTGCTCGCCGTCTCAGTGCCTCTCCTCCACTTGACCGTCTTACCCCCTCCCTATTTCACCACATGTGTCCCCAGGCTCTCTGTCTTTCCTTCCACACCTCTGTTTACACTTCTCGCTCCCTCGTCCCTTTGCGTCCCTCCCTGCCCCGAGGATGTGTGCTGCCCTACATGGTCAGAGAGCACCACGGCTCATTAGTAGTCAGAGCCCAGGAAATACCAGGAAATTACCACACACTTGTAGTGGGGGGGCGGGTGGTGGTCAGAGGGTCTAACTGATATTTCAGGGAGAGAAAGAAACTTCCAGAATATGATGGAAGACCAAATTTATAGAGATTTTTTTTATTACAATTTTTCCCAGCGTTCAACTCTCAGGCTCGCCCTAATGTATTTCTCAGCTTGTTTTCTCTCCATCAAATTATGTGCAGAAAAGCCAAATATCATAATCATTTCGAATGTAAACTGCATTTAACCCTTTGAAACCATCACTGACATCAGTTTTCTTGTGCTGAATTCAGACGCCTTTCACAAGCATTTAAACCTCTGAGAGGTGAGCAAATTGGTTTGATTTCTTAAAAAAAAATTTTTGGGGAAAAGGCATCAGTATTTAAGCACGAAATGTTCAACAAAATGCAAGAAATTTGTAAAAGGTGAAAAATGAGGGAGAGAAAATTATTTGAATGGTTTAACTAGGGAAAATATAAATTTACAGTTATTGTTATTATACATTCAAAATTATTTTACAGAAAAAAATACAAAAAAACCCATTATTTTCATAATTGTTTGTTTCTTTATTTTTCTTTTATTTTACTTTACCTTTTCCAAGGTCATTTTTTTTATTTCTGCAACTGTTTAGGTAATTTCTTTGTAACCTTTTTACTAATTTCTTGCTCTTTTTTTCTTTTTTTGTGTTATTTTTGCTCATTGCCAATTTTCTCAGGTCTCAAAGGGTTTAACGGTATCCTGCAGGTCTTGAAAAGTGTCTAAAAGCATTTGCAAGCACTGTTACTGCTGCTCAGGCTGTGACGGTTTGGATTTTATTTTTACGGTGGTAAAAAAAGCAGCACGTTACCACTGTTTGGCTGTTAACTGGCTAAGCCCCCTCCCGTCACAGCCTCCAAAACATCATGGTGTTCATTAAGTGTTTTATTGAACTTTACAGTACCCCCGTCAGCACTTGGGGCCTCAAACACAGAGCATTATGCTTGTGAACGTCATGAGTGTGTATGAGAGTATATAATTATCTGGTTTATTAGTTAAGTGTAACTTCAGTGCAGACTTGATTCTCTGCTCGCACTGATGAATATAGTGACTGGGCAGCTGACTTATTGGAACATCCAAACGTGGGTTCGCGTTGTTATTTCACTTTAAGAAATTGTGATGCTAATTAAAACTTAAGTAATATCTGCTGTCTTACACACAGCTCTCACAGTTAATTCCCAAGGCTATTACAAATGCAGTTTTCAGGGAACTTATGCTGCTATATTTCAGTAATAGCAAAAATGTAATGAATTTAACTTAACTAATCACCTTTTTCTTGGTTAATCCATCCAGACATCTTGTTTTATTCTTTCAGGTAGTGAAATAAAAGTCATGTAATTCAAGGCCACATTGTCCCATCACATTCTGTGTGCTTTTGAAAAACTTTAACGTCTTAACTGTAATTCTGCAGAAACCCTGTTACATAATTCAGAGTAGTTGCATATCAAGCTTTCACGTATGATTGATCGTGTACATTTTCAGTTGGCATAATGAAGAGTTTTCATGCACACTGTCAAAAACTTGTGGACAGGTGTACAGGAGGACATTGTCCATAGATTAAGAAAAAAGAGAATTCCCGCACACTGTGCTAATACTTGCAATAAACTTTATCAAAAACTTAACCTTTATTATTTATGCATTAATGAAGGATCTTTTTTTCACATAGGGGCACATAACTGAGCTTATCAATGCAAAAAGTGGTCAAAGACACACTCACACACTAAGCTGCTCCATCCTTTCCCTCAGTTTCTGCTGCGGACCTGAAACAGTCTGGGATGGAGACACTGGAGCATGTGGCTGTTACCGTGACAATAACTCATCCATGCCGTGGCAACCTGGAGGTTATGTTGGTGTGCCCCAGTGGAATGACATCAGTTATCGGGGCACGCCGCGCCATTGACAGGTACAAACCCAGCACTGCTTTCTTTTTGAGACTTGTATGAAATGTGTTCAAGAGCAAAGTGAAATCAGTGTCTTCATTTAATGAGAAGAGGAGAATTAGGTTATTATAGATACAAATAAGCAATAATCACATATATGAGCACCTCAGATGAGATCTGGTCATATGAAAATAATATTTCAGACTGCAGCCTAATAAAGCAGTCTCTTTGTGTTTTACGCACAGAGACCCTGCAGGCTACCAGGACTGGACTTTCTCCACTGTGCGCTGCTGGGGGGAAAGAGCTGAGGGCCAGTACACCCTCAAGATATCAGACCACAGTAAGACTCAGTCACACACTGACACAAAGGACAGATATTGTGAAGTGTTGTTTCAGGAGTGGGAAACACGAGCACCGGTCTGTTGTATGGTAGCAGTGAACCTCATGTACAGTATCTCACCTGCCCTTCTCTCTGCCCCTGTAGAGGAGTCGTCACTTGAGCAGTGTGCCGCTGTGGGAGTGCTGAAGCAGTGGCAGTTGACCCTGTATGGATCCTCTATGACCTTCAGCGAGGTCAAGGACAGACAGAGGTAAGACCTTGCAGACCTTTCATGCAGCCCTCTGGATAGCACTAAAATCATCCCCAATATTGAATGCTTGGTGTCTTTCTTGGTATTAACTTATCGCTAAGCCCCACCATCGAATGCTCCAAGCCAATCACATTTCATGCAGGTACACAATGCACTTGGACATCCCTCTTGTAGACCTCCATAAAACACCATCAGAAATTTAGATTTTTCTGCAGTTTTATTTAAATATATGCAGTTACAACTTCAAAAATGCTCAAACAATGTGCATGGGGTAAATGCAACGCTGATACGAGATATACTGAGAATAGAGTGTGTTTTATAACGTTCCTTAAACCTCACATAAACAGAGAAAAGTGTCTCCTCTTGAATTAAGCTGTGCGGCAGACCACACAGTCAGCTCAGCGTAAAGAAGATAAACAAGGATGTCTACATTTGTTCTAAGGTGAGGCAACATAGTGTCGAAGTGACAAGTATATATGACCTCACACATTACGTCAGCAACATCTTGTATAACGTCACCTTGCAGCAGACTTTGCCAGGTAACATCAGTTTAAGTTAGTTAATAGCTCTTAATATTATTTCAAATTTGAGCTTTGTAATAATAGCTCATCATGTCATCTGTTCAACAGTCAGACATCAGAGTTAACTGTAGCAAAAGGTTGTAGTTAAAGCCCACCTGACTGAAAACCATTAACGTCATCTTGGCTGTTGGCTAACACCAGCACCATGGCTGAGTGAGGACTCTTTTGATGGCTTCTGTGTGAAATAAGGAGCTTCTGTCCCTGTTCTGTTCTGTGTAGCATCTTTGGCGATGTCTTTGACACTGACAGCCGCCAATTTAGGCAGTGCGCCGATTGTTTGTCTGAGTGAGCTAAGGGGGCGGGGTTTTGTTATACGTCAATTGTGTTGTTTTTAATCCCATTTCATTTATTAGTTACAACTATTTAGTCATGTGACAGCCCCTCTGCTGTTTGCTGTTTCCAGAGCCGGGTCAGTGACAAATGATAGGATCTCGGACGAGACCCGTTTGTCACAGCCCGGCTCTCAGACTGTCAAAAGCTGCCCGGATCTCTCAGACTGGGTAAAGAGACGGGAGACTCACAGGTATACTTACGTTTAAAGCAATTTATTTGTCACAAAAAATAACTGAATAAATACAAGTAAATAATGTAGATGGTAGATGGTGTAGGGAGTGGATGAGAGATTATCAAGTTTTGTCGAGTATTTGAGATGATCAAATACTTTGTCACCGACTGGCTCAGAGTTTTGACCGACATGAAAGCTATTGAAATTTTCTTCTCGTGCATCAACAGGCTGGTGGAGGAGGCCATGAGCGGGAAGTATCTGGACAGCAGCTTCTCTCTGCCCTGCCCCCCAGGCCTGGACATTCCTCCAGAGATCATCAGCCCCTTCACTTCCAACAACCTCAAGGTAAACTGTGAAGGACCCAAAATCAACATCCCACCATTTCTGTCTGTGTCTCTATTACCTTTCTGTCATGTTACATATTGCATATTCCAAACAGCACTGCTCACCCCTATAGGAAGGCAGCATTAAAGGAATAAATCTATTTCTTGGCAATTCAGTAATTTTCCTAAACAGGCCGAAGAAGGATTTGTTTAATGTTGCTATATGCAGTATTGAGTTATGTTAAACGGAGCTCTTAGCCTGTTTAAGCTCAATTTCAGGATACTTTTGACTTGTTTGCCTACCACTATTACTTAATTTAAATAATGTTTTTACAAGAGCAGAAACATTCCTGACCAAATTTGAAACAGCTGTTTCTGAAATATAAATGATCTTTATATATTTTACTTTTTATCTGTTAAAGGCACATACCCGTTCTGACTTAGTTTAGCTCTTCAGGCAACACTTCAACTGAGGCTGCATTTAATCTATGCCTGTTTCACGAGGACTGGCAGTTCTAAAGCACATATATTTATGTGTATCCATATAACCAAAACCTCTTATTTGAGCCTTTCAATTAAGTGCTATTATTGGATGTGTGCAAAAGCAGGAGGGACATCAGCAAACAGGTATCTCTGACTGTCTGTTACTATTTGTGGTGAAACATTTTCCCATTTATTTAAGAAATGGGTCTTTAGAGTTGACATTGGTTCTTCTAATGAAATTGCTCTTTTAATTGTAAAGTGTACTGAATTAATAAAAATGCTGATTTAACTTATATCATTTTTTTCCAACAAAGTAGGCCCATCATATATGCAGGCTTTTTAAAATGTGTATATATATATATATATATATATATATATATATATATATATTATATATATATATATACACCAGCAGAGCTAATGTCATGCTTCTGAATGCATGCAGGGTCAGAAAGTATTTGTTTAAGTCTAGTTATAGAGGAAAATCCCCAAAATTATTTCCTCAGCTAAACCAGGAGTACTAACACTTAAGTTCTACATGCTTCAACTTGGTCATGAGAGTTACTTTCACCTCCTCTGGTTTTTCCCACTTTGTAGCCATTCTTGATTTTTGTCCTTCACCTCCTCCACACATGCATCCATCTGTGATTTTTGGAGCCCATTGGCCCTGCTGTTGTGATTCACCTCCTCTGTCTCTCTCCTTTGTCCTTGCCTCCAGTTCCTGCTGTTGCTGGGCTGCTTTGCTCTTTTCTGGTCCCTCTACTTCACACTGGAGGTCACTCTGGCCCACCTGGACTTCAGGGGCTTTCTCTGCCTGCGCAGAAGACGTGGAGGTCACCGGGCCAGGAAAGGGCACCGAGGGAGGGGAGTGGAGGAGGCAGAGGAGGAAGAGGAGCAGGATTCAGGGGTGGAGTTGCATGCAGTGTTGGACTCCGAGGCCAAAGCGCCGCTTTTAGATGGAGAGCAGCTGACAACATAGCACTGAGCCAGGTGATGGGTCAAAACCTTTTCACTCTCTGCTCATGAGACATCTCAGGCTTTCCTCCTCAATCTCCAGTCAACCTGAAGCCAAGTTCACACTACACAGCTTTCATTAGTCAGATCACTGTACTGTTCACACTACACAGCTGCTGTCTTGTAATCGGGAGTCTTGAAGTTGTGGTCTTTCACCAGGGACGAATACCCGATGAGTGTGTGTGATGCGCAGCCAGACCTACAACCTCGCGTCTTTGAACAGCTCGCACAGAGCACCAATGTGTGAGCACAGAGCCGACGCAGATTTGCTCCTGATCTGGGGCTTTTGTCTGTCAAGGACTGGAAAACCAGGGTTGAAGTCGTGTGGTATGATCTAGGCGTTATCTTTGGTGGTGGGGGTCACAGTGTAGTCTGCAGATGGACTTGACTGAAGAGTGGATTTTTTTGTCAATGTCTGCATTCCCCGAACATGTGGCCTTTCTAAATCTATGTTTGTGCCGTGACAGTACATGTGGAAAATGTGGATGTGTGTGCGTGTGTTCTTGTACACCTGTCCTTCTCTCAAATCCTCCTCCTCGTAAGGAAAGACAAAATGAGAAACATCCTTTAAAGTGAGGGAATTTTGTCAGTCCGGGGGTTGCGTTTCCCATCAGTATTAGGTTTGGGTAAGAGTCAGGGTGAGCCGTGAACAGGAGAGGGACCTAATATGGTTTAATGTCACAGTATAACTGCATGTTTGCATGCACGAAAGTGTGTAAACAGGCTTGTCTGTGTGTAAATGTGAAAGAAGTACTGAGCTTACAGATTGATGCGATCGGTTCATGGGCACCTGCGGGGTCATTAAACCAAGGTAACGATAAAAATGTGATGTGCACTACTGGATGGTAGGAATCTACTGCGTGTGAGAGTGTGTGTGTGATCTTCTGCTCCCCTGAGTGTGTGTGTGTGTGTGTGTGTGTGTGTGTGTGTGTGTGTGTGTGTGTGTGTGTGTGTGTGTGTGTGTTGTGACATGAGCGGGTGTGTAATATGCAAGGTCTTCCATGAAAATGTATCCTCGATTGTGAGGTTCCAAGAGAATACTGATGTATTTTTCAAAATAAGATTTATTTTCTGAGGTGATGTATTTGATTTTTAAGTCATTATCTGCGGGCTATCAACCAACTACTGATAAAAACTTGAAGTGGGATTTTCAAGCGTGGGATTTGTATATGTATTTTTTTACTGAAGTGTAATATATACACAATGTGTGCCTGCTGTACAGATATATACCGACCGTGTTAAATGATTTATACAAAGTGTTTTTAAGAATGTATTAAAGAATTTTTTTAATGGAAAGGAGTGTTTGGAGTGAAGTCGGAAACTGTGTTTTGCTGTGCAAGCCACAGGTGATCAGAATGATATTAAAAGATTGTTGATGGAAAATCCTGTAGATTATTTTCTTTACGTTTTTTAGCACACTTTGAGAACCTAAGATAGTCTATATCATTACTATGACACGATCATGGTTTTATGTGGTTCTAGAGAAATCCACTGGTGGGAAAAATGGCAAAATAATTTTTCTCCGGAGGAAGATTCTACAGCTTCGCTAGTAGTGCTATGAGGCCATACTGAAAGGATACTGTAGGTTAACATTTTGTCAAGTCTGTGTTACAGGCATTGTAACATGCCTATGATTTCGATTGAGTTATTAGTCGCTGCAGTTATTTCTGTCCGTTTCAATTTTGCACAAAGGTCTGCGGATCATGTCCATTTTCAATATGATCATGTGAGTATTGTTCCTAAGGGAATACCTCACCCCCCAAATGACCATTTGTTTGTTAATTACTCACTATGTGTCACCTCAAATTCCTAAAGAAAATATCTTTTATGGCATGTGTGAATGAAGGATCCAAAAACTGAGGAATGTCCTAATTATTTGATGTCAAAGTGAGCCTTGTATAACCAGCAAAACTAAAATGTGCATTCCATTCAAATCCTGAGTTGAAAAACTGAGTTAATACGCATGCCTTAGCTCACCACTACTCTGTGCATGCAGCTATTTATTATGCTGAATAATTTCAAATAATAAGATTTTTAGCAAAAATGCATTTATTTGGTAAGTACTTAGTATACAACTGGATTCATTAAACTTGGGCTATACTGCATGAGTTTTGTGAGTTTTTAATTAGATGGTTTGATATAGTTTTGCTGTTTACTGAAGAATTTCCTCAGTTTTTGGATTTTTCGTACAGGCCTCGTGAGGCATGCAAGAAAAACTGTTTTCTTCACTACTTCAGTGCAACACCTGGTGAATAATTGTTACCCAAATCATAATTTCAAGGGTGAAGTATTCCTTGAAGACATACTATCCTTTTAAATATTGGTTACATGATTGGTGATACTTTTTTCAGTCTTCTCTTTGAATGGTCAAACTGAAACACCCAAAATCAGAATCACATCTCAGAAATGTATTTCAAAGTCATTATTTAATAAGACAATGTACAAAAATATTGGTGCTGATACAGCAGGCGTAGCATTGTGGGAAGTGGTAGGTAAGAACAATCAACAAGGAACAATATTGGAAATTATACGAAGCACAGGTGCGCCATGGATTATATCACAATTTGGAAAAAAATATCCTTTCTGTAATTAATGTAAACACAGACTGATATTTGTGTTGGAACTAGAACAAATGTTTCGAAAATCTAGGAGATAAAATGCCATAATTCAGACATTGCAAGCCATTAGAGATGAGACGGTGGTCAGTTATCTGTAATATCATTGCTGTTTCATATTGGAACAGCTCAACTTTTTGCACATTGTCATCTTGTTTTTACCTCCAAGGCAATGCATTGGTCTTTCTTATTGTAACTGTTTTGGTTTAAGACTACATTCAGTTGTACTTGTCCTAACTGCAGTGGGAAGGACTAAGCATGGTGAGCTCAGCGATGATCACCAGTGCAAGCATATACATAAGGGGGGCTCGGGGCAAGTGTCAAAACCAGGAAGGAGGGGGTACTTTTTAGGAACTAATTTCTAAAGCAGAAAATGTTCTATGATGAAAGGGGAGTCATAGTGGACCGGTTAGATGTTTACAGGCTCTAAGAAGGTGTAAGGGGCTGAAGAAGTTTTGGGTAGATTTTAAAGGATCTGTCGGGGTCTTCCATAGCTCATGCCCTCCTGACTGGCTCCCTTATTGGACCCCATCTGTAGGCCAATCACGTTTTTGCCCGCCTTCATCTGGTCATCACTGAACTCCCTCTTGTTCTCCTGGGCTTTCCTGCAACACATCATTGAAAATGTCATTAATACCACAGTGTTCTCGACTTACTCTAATTGGAGTCGGTTGATAATGCAGTTGACAATTCACGTATTGGACATACTTGAAGAACCAGTTAGGGTCTCCATTGTATGTGCCTTCATCCTTAGTGATGGCCAAGCTTCCCAGAGCCGACAGGGTCCTCTGCACTGCTGCCAGGTCCTTACCTGTCCCCACACACAAATAAAGCTAGGATTATTAACTCTACGCATCAAATTATGATGTTTCTGAATGCATATTGAATATTCAAGCATCTTTTCCACTACCACATAACCAAAGAGCTTCAAGCCAAGCCAGGTCTTGTCTTCTTGCATTAAATGTTATTAGTAATAATTGTATGTAAGTCTACAAAACCCTTCTCACCTTCCCAAAGGTCCACAGTCTGGAACATGTCAGTCTTGGTGACGCCGTACTTTTCAGAAGCATTTAGGAACTGGGAAATCTGCTCCATCTGTTTAAAGGCCATGGGTGAGCTCTGGATCTTCTTCACAGGTTTCTCTCCAGGAAACAGACTGTTTATCAGTTCGCTTAGAACCTGGGGAGGACAGATTTATTGGCAGAAAGTAGAGGAAGGGGTGGAAAAGAAAGAGAGGCATAAAAAAAAGATGATTAACATTTAAGATTTCAGAAACAGGTAATCAAACACGCAAGTTGCACTCACACATCCGTCTTTCAGCCAGGCCTGGAAGCCCATTTTGCCTGCCTCTGGCTTTCCCACACCAGAGCCACACTGACGGCTGATCCACTCCACCAGGATCAGCTCCAGCTCCGGGTCGTACTTGCTGTCGATCTTATCCTGAACCTGCCGGCTCAAGCCGAAGGATGGACCTTTGTTAGCCATGCCGACTCCCTGAGAGGTAGGCGTGAAACGGAGGAAGGAGGGAAAGATTGAGGAGGAGAGGACAGTGAGATGAAGTAACAGAGAGAGTTGAAGAAAAAGTAAATGGAAAATTGTCTCTGGAGACAGTATATATTCCAACAAAATGTGACTATCAGTAGTTTTTAATTTCCATTGTTATCATCCATATTTCCCATTCTGTCAATTAACAGCAAGGCATATATTCAGCACAGCATACACATTTTATAAGCGTACAGTTTTCTTATGCGTCAACATCCCCATATTGCTGCCTTCAAGTCCAAAATGTTTGTAATTGGGCGATACAAACAACAGCTAACATTCACATTGCAGTAAAATTTGGATGTAGCCTGTATGCACAAACATGCAATGGTGTGCAAATAATTACTTACCAACCCACACAAACAGATACCCCTCCGCAATATACACCAATACAAACATTGAGGACATGCAGATCAAAAGCGTGTATTTTTAGCATCAATGCTCAGCACTTGATTTGGACACTTTTTCCAGAACAGTGGCATTAACAGCATTGTCTCCTAATACACACCATTTATGCCTATCAGGACCTGTGTCCCAGGCAAAGTGGTGTGCATTGGGAGCTCTATTTCAGCCAGCTTAGTTTTTTTGTTGCATTTTTTGCTCCTTCAACACACACACACACACACACACACGCACACACAGACACACACACACACACACACACTTCCCCTTCTGGTCTCTGTCAACACATATATCATTGCCAGACTTTTTTTGTCTTATGCTTCTTTATTGCCTTTGGGCCAACAGCCAAGTGCAAAACCCATATCAAAGTGCTGTCTGCACCATCCAACCTTTGTTGCCATCTTGATGTCAGGTCACTTCAACTTCTAGTCCCTGGGGAGGTTCAAAGTTCAAATGTTAAAGATTAAAACCCAGTGGCTGACTGCCTCATCTCTGTCTTGGCATGTGGAATCTGTCTATGAACAATATGCAACCCTTGAGTGTATTGCTGGAGTCTGTTTCCATTGGTCACAGGATTTTTCCAATGGTCTGTAGTAATTATCATTTTAGTACTCGAGATTGGTCTTGCTCTTGAGACCACTTTTAGAGGAACTCAGTCTCATTTCGGAGTTGAATGTATTTTGACTCGGTCATGTCTCGTTATTGGACATAGTGGACTCCGGATTTCTAATCAAGACTGGTCCAAACCACAAAGGATTTATTTGTTAACACAATTACTGTGATTGAATGTAAAACTTCCTTCTTCAAATTCAGCCAATCACATAAGTCATTTGTAGTTTGCTTTTTTTTGTTGTCACGATAACAGCAGCCACCATTCGCTCACTTGGGAGCAGATCCATGCAGACGACATGAAGAGACGCAGTGTGGTTGTTTGGGAGCAGAGATGCCAATTCGTCTGTAATCAAGTTTGGCTACCTCAACCGAAGATAATTCGTATGCAAAACAACAAACAAAAAAAACCACTGGGCTGAGTGCAAGTTATGCAAGGCAGTGCTTACTGAGACGGCTGGGACAACGTCAAACTTCTATCGGCTAAATACATTTCAAGACTTTTCATGTGTCAGGTAAGTCTGTCTCATCATATTGCAAATATGCACACTACTATGAAGAGAATATAAAGGTAGAGATCGAAAGAACAGTAACTAGGCCTGGCTCTCTTTCTTCCCTTTGTTACACCCCTCCCACTGTCTTGGAGGCTGACATGGCCAGCTTCATCAGGCAGCTGGGAGGGTCGTTAGCTTGATTAGGCCCACCTGGGCCTTCTCAGGCTATAAAAGCTGACCTGAGTTCACTAGCTTTGTCCCTTCTTCCAGCAGACATCCACCCCTGCATTGTTGGTTTTGGATGGTTTGATCATTTTTGCATGTTTTATCTGAATACATTATAAATGTCTTTAGTAAATCTCTTGTGAAGGCCTCCCTCTTTATCACATACATTGAGCCATTTTGTGACACCTTCACCTAATTTGTTTTTACCTTTTTCTGAAATTATTTTCCTCCATTGCTCCCCTACATCCTTTCCTGACTTTCTTAAACTGATATGAGGGCATGAAAATCCTAAAAACTGTAAATACAAAAGTTTCCTCAGACCTGCAACATCTGAAACAGGGGTGAATACTCAGCTGGCATTTTCTCATCTTTTAAACTGTGCATTGTCACACATCCAACAGACAGGGAGCAATCATACTGTGTTTAAAGATGGAACACATGAAGACACCTCAAAAGTGAAGCCAGAACATCTTGGCCGCCCCCTGGTGGCTAGCTGCATTATAGCTCTTAAACCCTGCCTCCTCCATGTTAGTGAATGGGACAAACTGAAAACTAAAAGTATATGCCAAATAATTTCTTCCCAAAGATGCTTTGTCATTTTAGGTAGTTTCTATCACACTAACATTTTTTAAGTGTTTCGTTTTAATTAGTTATTTGATAAAAAAGGGGGATTAAGGTCATGATTGACAGCTGTGTCTGCAAGTCAGTGTGCTTGCAATCAATGGCACCACTCGTGATTACTCTGTTTGGGCAGAAACTCCATGAAGCTCGCTAATAGAAATACTCGATGCTGCACAGACTCCAAATGACATTACTGGGATACATGTGCTTCCTTTTTGCACAGTGTTGAGACGTGTCATTCATATTCATATACAGTCGATGGGAGCATCATTATCAGTGATTTTGGAGTTAGTTGTGTTAGTGCTCATGTAAATATACACATATAGATGTACTCTCAGAGATTACTTATCTTTGGATACCTAAGTACACCTTATTTCCTTACTGTCAGTCTTTACTTTTACTTACAGTAAATGAAGTCAAATTTTAGGTGCAGGACTCAGTAAGAGTAGAGGTTTTTTTTCCTTGTGGTAATGCTAAAAAAAGCTTTTGCACTCCTGCTCCACCCGGCAAATAGATTTACTGCATGTCTGCATATTACAGTCTGCATGCCAACGGCATTAATGGATTCATGCCCAGAGTGTCCTCAGAGTGTTACCACCAACCCTGTTTAATATTCTTTGCGTTCCCTGTTGTGCTTTTCCAGGCCGCGAGAAACTAAACACACATGCTGGGCAACACGCTCACTTACATACAACCACAAGTCCAGATACTATATTTAATTTTTTTCATCTGTCTGTCTCGCTCTTACTGGTACACACACATACTGACATGCATCATGATATAATTATTATTACAGAGTAATATTTGTCTGATGCGGTGTTAACTAGCATTTTTTTTCTCAAGTGGCCTGTGGCTCTTATCCTCATAAACTCTCTGGACCACAATTGCAAATCATACACAATACACTATTCGTAGGGAAGACATAGAAGTTACATTCACCAAATTGTGCACTCAATGCCCTCTTGTGTCTTGGGAAGACAAGGGAAGCACTATTTGTCCCATAACTCCTGTATCAGTCTGTATGTGTGCTGCATGACAACCATACAAACATCACGTATTATTTCAAGAGGTCAGACAAGTCCGTTAGGGTCTGGTCTCTATTTCTGGAATTTATGTGTATCTAGGGATCTGTTGTTATCCTTGGGACCCGGCCCAGGTCCAGTTTATGGGCAAAACAAGCTGCTGTCTGGCTGCTTCTCTTTAGTATTTAAGGCAGTGTTCACTTGATATATAATATAAAGCAGTGAAGCTAAAACTCCCTTTTCAGCAAACATAACCTACAGCATGAGTCACTCACTATAGTATCTAGCAAGGGATGCTACATTAAATTCTACAAGTTATTACTAGAAGTGCGCCTACAATTGCTCCTGCTATAAGTGCTAAAACTATAACTGCTGCAGCTTATTTCTACTGGTATTAATACAAAAGCTACCTGTGTAACTGTTACTGCCAGGGCACCGAGAAGCCTGGAATGATAAGTTTGGTTTTGTCTACATTTTTTTTATGTAATTAGTGTCATTACCAAATTTAAATTGGCTGAATAAATCAGTTGAATGACTGAAAAAAAAGCTCCCCAAGGGCCCTCTCATCCTGTAAAGGCACAAAACTGATTTAGTCCGCCTCTGCACTAGGATTTGTCTCTAAGCTAAATGAGTGACTGCCTATGCTGGTTCCCCAAAAATAAAAGAAAGAAAGTGAACAGACTTTGTATAAAAAAAAGAAAAGAAAGAAATATCAAAAGATGCATGAATATCATTGGGTCTAAAGAGGGAAAGCTGGCCCCCGCAGAAACTGCTTATGCATGTAGGGTCCAGAATTTGGTGCTACGCCCCTGGTTACTGCTGCTGCTGCTGCAACTTTTGCTGCTGCATCAACAACAGTATTAAAATTATACTTTAATAGAATCAAGCTGTCCATGCATTAAATCTGTCTCTGAAACCATAAAATGATTAGCCTACTACAACTGCCACGAAGAGTGCTGCTGTACTGGTACTGTTTGTAGTTTACTCAGTCAGTGCCAGACCTAGCGCATTCAGTGCCCCATTTGTATTTACAGAGAAAAAGAACAAGAACTGATGAGAAATGAGCAAAAGTAAAACAACCTTACAAGCAAACAGTAATAAGATAACACAGTATAAGCAAATTAACGAATTTTGTATTTGCACTGCTGCCTGAATGGCTTTTCTATTTTCTATGTTTTCTTACTATAATTTTCTTCACATTCTCTCTGCTATTTCCCCTTTATGTTTGAGTGGTTGAATGTCAGAAAATTGATAGTTTTTTTTTTTTGGAGTGGGTTCACAATTTTAAGGCACTGCCCTCTGGGTGGCGGCCTATATCACCTATAGGAAGACTAATGATGGTTATGATAACACATTAAAGGAGAGAAAAAGTATTACTATGTAAGTCATCCAGTGTGTCCAGTGAATGTTTCTAAGATTAAAAAAACTGTGAAAGAGCAAATCAATTTAAGAAATGACCTTGAACATGATTATAAACTATGAAACAAATGGGAAACTATGGAAATAAAGTAAAAAACTCAAGTGTCCTTTCAGAGGCGCTGTATCCCACAAACATGACATCATCACCTCCGTCTCTCCATCCATCTCTAACAGATGTGTTTTTCCTGCTCTGTTTCTCTGTTACCATGGTAAATCCGCCTAATGCCAGAACAGGAAACCAGTGTGAGGGGCTGTGGCAACTGTGGCAGCCTGAGAGGACATGGCGTCATGCGGCCTTGCCTCTATAGTTAACTAGCTAACCTTCATATAATTTAGTATATATAAACTGTCAGGGATTCATTCAGATCAGTTACCATCTTAGAGGTCAGGGTTACTCATGAACCGGCGAAATCTTGGCTTGATAAGAGTTCAGCAGTGTTGATGTCATCAAAGTCCTCTGCTAGCTGATGTATAGTACTGTACATCCTTAATATATGGATGGCTCTGTTTTATGCCAGCAGCGCAGCAATCTACTGCTTTGCTCAGACGTGCCAGACGTTTATGAGCACTGAAATCATTTTCTCAAACTGCTGCCAAGACCCTTCATTGTTGTGATTATTCTGACAAATTTTTATATCTGCTGCGTGTCTGAGCCGATGTATTTCTACTGACTCTGGAGTAGAGGTGGTGCTGTCAGATTCAGTCCCTCTGTGCTCTGCTTTGTTTATGTGCTGCCACAGGATTGGCAGAGGAGATAGTGTTATCTGCTCCTTTTGCTACTGCTCAGTAGCCGAGCTGCCTACTGGTACTTCCCTTCTGGCCTGGTTTTACTGGAATCACTGGATGTGCTGCCATCTTTAAAGGTCTTCAGTCCAGACATCACAGCAAGCTTTTAGATGTGGCAGAAGTTTTTTTTTGTTTGTTTGTTTCGTTATCATAGAACACACATTTTCATAAATAGCAGGGGTAGGCGTCACCAGAGGCCTCACTATGATCATGATACAATATTATTGCAATTTTTAACAACTGCAGTATGCTGAGTATTGCGGTGGAATATATTGCGGTTTATTACTATTTTTATTTGCAAATTACATCCCCAAAGGAAAACTTTGTCAACATTTGTTTTATGTAATGAGACAAAGTTTTCAGTCTGTTCATCTCACTTCATTCATTATTATTGCAGCAAAATCTACCTAGTAGACTAAAGAGCAATTGATTATATTAATTATATATTCCCTTTCCTAGGAAACACTTCAGGGCATATCCCTCTTTTTACATTACTCACATCCATGAGCTGTATTGCAGTATTTATTACATCTGAACTATTTATCACATTTACACAAAAAATAATTCACTGCATAATCGCCTATGTTGAAGTTGCTGCTCTATACTTGAAGTTGGTGCTTGTATGTTTTATTTGTGCCTTCCTTTAACTGTAATTGTATTACTTTTATTTAGCACTTACATACCTTACTTAGCACTTTTTATACTTTTTCTATTCTTTTGTTTGTACTTGTATGTTTGGAAGAAACAGCATTATAATCCCATCTATGTCTTGCTCATATGGCAGAACTGTCAACAAACTTGAATTTGACTGATTCTTGTGGGCTATAAAGTTAAATTTGTATTTTTTGATATCATTAATTGATATAATAATAAAAATTAAAAACAACAACACTTGGGGTTCGGGTAACGATACAGTATTGCCACATAAAAAACACTGCAATACTATGCTATATTGATTTTTTTTACCCCCAACCCTAGTGAATAGAGAGTGGAGATCTGTTTCTGCATGTCTGTGTTAATGTATCTGTCTTTCTAAAATATGCCACTCTGTCTACATGCATCCCTGTGCTCGTCACGAAGTCTGATTACTTTTAATGCTATGGAAATTCACAGACTTTCAAAGCCCCATGTATGGCAGTGGGTCATTTCCTTACACAAATAAAAGTATGCACACTGATCGAGATATGGCAGCATTGAGCTCTCATCTCACCTAACATGGAAACTACAGTATATTAACCATCTGAACTATATTATAGGATTAACACTACAATGACACAATCCTCTGTAACAATTAAGTTAATCAAAAAATATCAAAATCCAAATATCAATTTGTATTTTTTTAATGATTATTATAAAACGGAAAACATATGATCAATCATTAAAACTAAGAGTATTCCAACAGGTATAAACAAACAAGATTGAAAGCAACAGTCACTAAATCAGATATGATTATTATTATAATATACGATACTCATATAATCTACAGAAACAACTTCTTAAAACTCAAAGAACCTTAATTATTCTCAACTACTTTACTGGTTTGACCTCTCCTTGGACTTTTTGATGATTATATTGCTCTTATTTTGAAATGATTACAACGTCTACTTTTATTACATTATATTCAAACACAAAAGATGAAGAACTCCTATTTTATAGTGAGGAGTGAGGAAAACTTCAGAACTGACTGGTCCATAAAGCAATGCCTCTTGACAAGCCATCAACCACTTTTTCCTACTAACAGTCCCAAATCCAGTTCAGCTGGAGCTTTATCCAGTCTGGAATAATAAAAAGTAAATAGAAAGCACATGAAAAGTATACTCACTGTGTGAAGGAATAGGTCAGTTCTCTGCGGGCTACTAGTGCAGTGTGTGGGGCTGAGAGTGGAGGCTTGACTGAGTGTTTGTATATGCTTCGCAGGGACCTCCCTCTCAAAAATGCTGGCTTAAAAGGAGCAGATGAGGAAAGATGACTTCACTAGTCTACCAAGAGATACAGGGAAAGGTAGGGAGGGAGGGCGGAGGGAGGGAGCTGTGAGGGAGAAATCAGGAAGGAGAGAGGGGAAGGAAAAGAAAAGGAAACTTCATCCTTAAAAGGGCATGGCCTTTCAGCAGCTCCGCTCTGGCTGTCCGTGCGTCTCTTCCCCTCACGTCGAGTTAAAAAGCCCGGCCTTATTTGGGTAGAGCTGCTCCATGTAGAGTGCAGTCTGCAGCCAGGCAGCGGTGGTTTGGTCAGCAGGAATTCTCCAAATACTTTCACCACATCCCT
Organism: Plectropomus leopardus; assembly: GCF_008729295.1. Lineage (NCBI taxonomy): Eukaryota > Metazoa > Chordata > Actinopteri > Perciformes > Serranidae > Plectropomus > Plectropomus leopardus. Next base: position 6,566,424 of record NC_056467.1, on the reverse strand, counting down.
CCTCGTTCAAAGAAGTGGCAGCAAGATGTTGAGGGAGAGGATGGGGGCTGATGGGAAGGGGGAGAAGGAAGAGTAGAGATGGAGAGAGAGGAGAAGGAACGACAAGGAAAATTAAAAAAAAAAATGGCTGTGGATGTGGAAAAGAGAATTACTGAGAGGTGTCGGTCCTAACTTGTTGTAGGGAATGAGCTATGTGAAAAATTAGGAGGATAAGGGGAGATGATGAAGGAGGAGAGGACAGGAGAGGAGAGGAGAAAACAGGATAGTACGAAAGAAAAAGGGAAGAAAGTGTAAAATTTTATTGTTTTGGATTGTTTTTTTAAACACAAAACAAACATTAACTACTTTTGTATAGTAGATGTAACATACACACACACACACACACACACACAACAAACAAAAAAGCCCCAAACAAACATGTTTAATGTACATTTTTCAGGACATTTTTTAATCCTATGTATTTATATAACCATCTCTGTTCATGCTTTGGCAATATTGTTCAAACAGCACTGAAATTTGAAAGAGAAAACAATGAAAATGAAATGCTAAAGAAGGAGAGGAAAAGATGATGAGATGGAAGGAGGAGAGGAGAGAGGAGACACTGAAGGGAGGGAAGATAGGAGGATGGGGAGAGGAAAAAAGTAGAGAAAAGGGGAGATATAATGATGAATAAGGGGAGAGAAGGATAGAGCAGATGAATAGAGAAAGGAGAGATGAAGATGGAGAGGAAATGATGAAGGAATAGAGGAGAGGAAGAGAGAGATGAGAGGAAAACTGGGAGATAAGAATGAGAAGACAGAAAGAACAATGACATGAGAGGATGGAGGAGAGGAGGTCACAGAAAAGGAGAGGAAAGGATGAAGGAGGAGAGAGAAGTGGAGAAAGGGGATGAGAGGATAAATAAGGGGAAGTGAGGAGAGGAGAGAAAGAAGGAGGAGAGGGGAGAAAATTGAGGATGAAGCAGGAGAGGAAGGGAGAGGATGAAGAAGAGAACAGGATAGGGTAAAGGAGGAGAGGAGAGGAATTGAGAGGAGAGGAGAGGAAGAATGATGAAAGAAAAGAAAGATGGAGCAAAGGAGAAATAAGAGGAAAGGAGGAAGAAGGAGGAGAAGAGAAGAAAAGGGAGAAGAGAAGATGATGGAGGAGAGAGAAATAGCAGCAAGGAGGAGTAACAGAGTCATCATCATTCAGACAGAGAACTCCATGTAAGTCCTGGGTCCTCTTCAGAAGCTGCACCCAGTGTGTGTGTGTGTGTGTGTGTGTGTGTGTGTGTGTGTGTGTGTGTGACATTTCCATCACTTCCATTACAGTCACTATTTGGCAAAGCTCTCCTGTTCGAATTTAAGAGGTGTTGATCGTACGCTCATAACAGCAGTTGGCTTCAGCGCCTCAGTGGAAAGTTAGAAGTGAGACAGATCACAGTCAGGACGAGACGCTCATATGTAACCGCTCTTACCTAAACACTAATGTAGCATGTAAACTTCATACATACAGAACTGCAACAAATCAGATCGCAATCTTGAGAACAATTTTCATTGACGGGTTGGAACATTTTGTTTCATCTCGACACAAAAACTAAACTGAACAGGTCTGTGTCATGGACCTTTTGCTTTGTGTACAAAACTGTGTTTACATGCAATAAGTACAGAACTAGACTTCAATTGACTTTATTGTCATTCAAGCTACACAAAACAGCGTACGTTAGAACGTAATGACGTCACTATTGGCTCAGAAATCGTTGTAAAAAAAGAAACACTGTATATAAAAACAGAATGATATATAAATAGATTAAAAAATGCACATATGCATTAATATATCGCACAGTTTTGGTAAATTATGAACATTTGCCTCAAAATGTCAGTATGGATAAAATATATATTTTGTCTCGTGGTTCTTTATGTTGACCCACAAGCTTCCTGCTGCCTCAGAAACTTTCTACTGGAATGACTGGTATGTCTAAACTCACATCGTGTGTGTTTGTGAAAGTGTGTGCAGCATGTGTGTAAGCCGCTCTTACGTCATGAAGGAATTTACTTCGCCTGGCTGGTTTACATCATTTGTAATAAGCGTCCATGAAAGGCAGTTGTTTACAGTGTTATACAATACTGTCATAGGGCAGCGGCAGCGTTATGACCTGCTGTTGTCATTCCCAAATCATATCAAAGCCTCTGATTGCTACCTATTTCCATTCATGGTCTATTTGTATGACTTTGTGTGTGTGTGTGTGTGTGTGGGGGCGCGGGTGGGGGGGGGGGGGGTATGACTTGAGTAATACACAGGCAAATAGTGGTTTATACATATAGTTTATGTATATGTGGCAAGGTAACACAGAATGTCAAATTTGAAAGTAAAGGTACATCACTTGTCAAAACAATGTCACACTTCATCTGTACACATTGTTATTGTAGTCATGGTATTTTATTCAAATGTGCATTTTAGCAATGCTGCAATTATATCCAAAAATGCTACTTTCTGTTTTTCATGCTTTTCAAAAAATAAACGGCTCTTTGTTTTTTGTTTTTTATTACAAAAGCCTGCATTCACATGTCTGCATGTGCACAACTTAACCTTGTTTTTTTGTACTGCAGGGTTTAAACTATGGGTTTGTCATGAGATCGGTCACAATTCTACTTCTGGTGGGTAAACATGCGACAAAAAATGATAGTTTTGTTTTCATGAATCAGGATTTCAGATGAGTGAATGGTCCTGAAAGATTAATACTCAGACTCGTAATCATAGTCATACTCATAATCATGACCATACCCATAAGGGTAGGAGTAGGGGTACAGTATGTGACCAGTAAAGATATTGTAATTCAGGTGTTTACAGAGCTTCCTCCCAGACATCAGCTCGGCGTAGACCTGATCACCTTGCTGCAGCTCCATTACTGCCTCCTGAAAGTGTGCACAGTAAACAGTGTCATGTTTCACATAGCTAGTACAAAATCACAAGGGTTTTTTACCCCATAATTTAAAATTTGATTTGAATTTATGAAATTATATCACTGTTTGTACAGTTATATTACTTTGCTCTTGTTATGCAATATTTTTTTTGTACGTCTTACCTGAACGGCGTTGTCTTCATGATCTTCTCGATTGTTCTCCCACACGCTGACCATCACTTTCCCATTTTTCATCAGCTGCACCTACAGTTGCAACAAAACACAAAATTGAGTTATAAATTAATTTGCTGCAGCTGTTTACTGTTTTTACTGTTTTGTTTTGTGGTTTACTTTGTGGTAGAGGCGCTCATTCTCCGTCACATATGAGTAGACTGTGATGGAAAAGACATAAACGCCGGCACAAGGGGCAGTAAAGACACCTGCAGAGAGAGGTGAAGTCTAACATGAGACTTTAATCTTAACTTTTTACAAGTCAAGTTCTTATGTGTGTGTGTGTGTGTGTGTGTTTCTTACCCATTGAAGGGTTATATCCAGAGTAATGGTTTAGACTGACAGTATGGTAGGGGATCGGCACATTAGTATTGAAAGGACCAAAACAAGCTTCGTTAGTTCCAGGAATTACAACGGCAATACTCTGGTCCATGGTGGCTTTGAAGGCAATCTGGACGCCATCTGAGTATCAGAAAAGGATTTCAGTACTTCGAACATACTTTCTGTGCGTGTATTGTCAGATGTGTTGGTCTAAAATCTACCATCTGCCATGGTATATATATTCACCTGTGAACTCATGTACTTTGTATTTCAGTGTGCTGATACCGTGCCACAAAGTTTTAATTTTTCTGAAAATATCGTCCTCTAATTCAAACAAATCGTTGGCTGCACAGCAGCAGCTGCGCTGTTTAGTGTAGACACATTCGCAGTCCCACTTCCCGCAGGGCAGAGGTCCCTCAAATTGGGCTGGAATAAGATGGAGCAATGGCGAGAGAGGAAAAGGAGAAGAGGATATGTAAGAGAGACGTTTAACATGAAGGCCAGAGGTGTCAGTTTGAAGCATGATATTGCTTTTAATCAGCATGTTTGCTCTGTTGACTTTATCCCAGTATATGAAAGGTAACCCTTGAGAATCTCTTAAAATATGGGAAGATGGCATTGAGCAACAAAAGAAGACATTACCCCAAAATTAGCAAGAAATTAGTGAAAAGAAAAAAGTTACCTGAAAATAACAACACAGAAATCCTTCCAAATTATTACATTTTTGTGTTATAATTTTAAATATGTAATACTAATCATTTTAAATATAGTTTTTCCCTGGCCTTTTTCTTTTTTTTTTTTTAGATATTTTCCCCTTGCTTTTTAAAAATCATTTTCTAAATCTATGCATTTCTGGCAATTTGTGAAACAGTTATTACCAAGTTGCTCATTGCATTTTTTTTTATATTTTAAAAGAAACTACAGTGATTTGCTCAAGGTTCAAAGCTTAACATACTTGGAAAGACATCTGAAAGCAGCACATATGATGTTGCTCCAGGTTTCAAAGGATTAAAGAAATTAAATCAAATACAATAATATTTTTTTCAAAAAAGCGTTCACAAGAGACGTACAGCAGGATGATATGAAGTGTGAATATAACATGTTTATTCTGTGTGGATGAGTGCTGGATGACATGAATAAAATGTGTCAATTTGTTTGGCCTACCTGAAGCATTTTTAAGTTGGTCAGCAACGGTTTCTGTGTGCCTCGCATGACCACAGTGAAACAGCGACCCCAACAGGAACAAAACTGGCAATGCAACCATCTTAAAAAAATGCATTCAGTATTGGATCAGTCATGGACCAGACCAGAGAGGCTGTGTCACAAGGCAATCTACATGTAATACAATTACATTTGACTGAAATAACAAAATCATAGTGTTTGTTCATATCTGATATCACTGGTCAGCGTCACATTTAACGGAGATTCTGTCACAGAGTTATTAAGTATTTTTTATGCTGCCTGTTCAAATATATATTGACTCAAGTGAATGTTGCATGGTTTTATGATGTTTCTATCAATATCTGTCCTTTATGCAGAAAACTGAGTGCAGCCGCTTCCATTAAACAACACCATAGACATTGGTTTGATAATCTGCAGGCCACAATGTCATAATGTCCCCTGGTTTAACCAAATTTAATTGCTTTCAGTGTGTCACCAGTGAGAACCTTCTTCACACTGAAATTATGTCATATTCAATAAGTGCTGATGGATCTATCATTAGTGATGGGGAGTAACTAGTTACACGTGATTAAATGACAAAAGAGATATAATTGTAATAAGTTACAGTTGTGAAGAAAAAGTCATTCAACAGGAATGAATATGTTGGTGATTACAAAGAGGCTACATATGAATACATTAAAAAGAAATATGCACAATATTATCATTTATAATATTTAATATATATTATATTATAATTTATTATTATATATTATAATATTATATCATCAACTTAATTGCCCAATTTAAAACATTTATTTCAAAAGAATTCACATGTAGTAACTTACATTACCTTGATTAAGTAATCAAATAGCTACATTACTTATTACCTTAATGTCTACAAAACATTCACTTTTCAATCATTGTCTCAACAACATTGGACTTAAAAACCACCAAATCAAAGCTTATTAAGAAGCTGAAACAAATCTGCTTTGAATTAGTTGATGAGAACTGTCAGACCGGAGTTAGCACATGTTAGCCATAAGTCCATCTTTAAGTAAACTAGCACCTAAAGAGCTCTGGTCTGGGCCCCCCCAAAAAATAGTGGATACTGGACTTACAATTGTCAAGAGGTTTATCAGAAATTTGTTAATGACAGTTTATATCATCACACAAAATTATATAGTAATCAATATAAATGTAAAATAATCCCAAACTGACAGGAAATATAGACAACACAACTGACTTCAACTAATCCAGGTGCTTAATCCATTAATTGTTATTTGAGATATTTAATCAAACAAAAACTCGCTATAATTCATTAATGACCACCAGATGTATTACAATACCTGTCCAAACCTTTTTTTGTGTTTCACAAAACTCCATCACTCAATCATTATAAACCCAAAATAAGCACAAAAAATACTTATATGGAATGGTAATTGGTGGTTGAAAAGCCAGAGAGACAAATTTTGTATGTATATATATATATATATATATACATATTTTTATTGTATGATGAAACTGGTGAGTGCTATGAAAGGATAGATCGATAACTTAAAACTTACTGTTTTTTTGTTCCTCCTTCTCCTTGATCTGACAGACTGTGAGTTTGTCAAACTGAGACTGAGAGTTTTAACAGAGGGTGGTTTTAGCTTCTTGTTGAAGCACTCCAGGTGATCCTCCCTGTGAGGAGGTGAATGACAGAAGCTCCGCCTCCTCACATGTAGGCACGCACACACACGCACACACACACACACGTAAACATAAATGTTTTACAGCCAAACACCAACACGCCAATGGCCTCCACAACCACGGCCACGCACGTCCTTGGTAATAAAACAAGAATTGATCTTGTTGCAACTTTCTGGAGCATATTATTTGGACCACAATACCCCTTATTGGGACAGCAGTGTCTGATTGCCACCCACCCAAAGGACAGCACCAGCTCAGAAATGCTGATATGGAGAACATTGTTGTCAGGTCTCGGGGGATATAATGGCCTACAGGCAAGAGGACAAAAGCAGCTGATAGGAGGTGTTATCGGCCCATCGATAAAGGCCTAAATCTGAGAACACTATACGGTGTCGCCTGGTTCTCAAGCTGGGACACAAGGAGGAGAGTAGTGATACTGTGTGTTCCCATAATGACTTTCCCTCCAGACACTGAAGGAAACCCAGATTTATTGATTGTGGTTTGAGTGTGTTGAGATATATGATAGTAACTTGGCTAAAGTGGACTCCGTATTCATGTGAGCGAAATTATGTTGCAGGCCAATATTTGTTCAATAACGACTCACAAAGCTGTTAACAGGAAGGGACAGGTGTCGCTGTTGTTGTTCTTTTATCAAAGGCAGATTCAAAGGAAACAAAGAAGCTGGGAGCCACCACATTACATATCACCATCAGCAGATAGAGTTTAAAACTGTAGATGCTCAAATTTCGCTTTTCACTCTACATTTAAAGGACTTTTCACCCATGTTGGTTTAATGGTTGAAGTCAATATTCATACACAGAACATATCTTTTTTTGAGAACCTCAAAATGTGGGGATCAGTATGAAAATGGCTGGAAATGTTGGTGGTATTTATGAAAAAGAACTACAGAAATATTACTAAATTTACTAATATTGTACATGTTCAGGTGAATATTAAAAAAAATCTTATCAAAAAAGAGCTTGTAGACCTAATGTTACATGATAGGACTAGACAAGCATTTGCTTCCCCCTACTCTTTTTTGGACATGAAATGTAAAATGTAATTGTCTTTATTATTATTGTTGTTGTTGTTGTTGTTGTTGTTGTTATTATTATTAATTGTTTGTATTCTGAAGTTGCACAGGCATTTGTTTCTATCCTTGTTCTTCCAGTCCTATTATATGACAGGGTGTTTCCTGTGTTGACAACTAACTTTAAAGTTGTCCTGGCTCCAGGGACAGTGCATTGTCTGTGTTTTTATGATAGCCACCTGTGTGTGTGGAGTCCCAAGTCAACTGACCTGGTTCCTCTTATGGTCTTATCTGCTAAATGGAGGCCAGGGTGTATCGGGTGTTTAGTGTCTTCTTTGCGCACATCTCTTCGAAAACAGATTCCGAGATGATTCACATAACAGCATGGGATAGAGGTGAGGTGCGCCGTGCCCTGACCTCAGATGTGATTTCGACCCGAGCTTTGAATTACTGCATAATGGTGAAAATAAAAGAATGGCCATCTTTTAGAGATTGTGTGATACGGAGGTGACAACGTGGCAGAGTTAGTTTTCCTGTGATGAAGCAAGTAAGCCGCAATGACTTGCTAAGGAGATGGGGAATTTAAAATTTTTTCTATCAGCTATTGGCTTCTATCAACAATAGCTTTCTCACAAGACTGGACTTACACATTTAACCCTTTATAATCTGGGCATACCTGCTTCTTTCAAATACATGGCCATGAGCAACTTAAGAAGAAATTACCCAGAATTTAACGAGAAAATTACTGGAAAAATAGCAAAAAACAAACAAACACACATACACACAAAACAAAAACAAAAAACCCAAACTAGGAAAGATAAAAATAAATAAATAAACAAATGAATAAATAAATAAAGGAAATAACCTAAAAAAATGCTAAGAAATACTACTATTTTTGTCATTTGTAGGAAACTTAATGTTTAGTTTCCCATTGGCTTTCCCCATGTTTCTTTAAAAAAGTGCACCAATTTGTTTAGTGGTCAAATGTTTCAAAATCTGTGAAAGGCGTCTCAACGCAGCACAATAAAAGTGATGATGATTAAGGTTTCAACGGGCTAATGAGGCTTACTCATTAAAGCATTGTGGTTGTACCAAATAAGAAAAAAGGTCCTATATGTCACATGAGCTAAAAAAAAAATTAAAGCCTACAATACTTGTCTCCCACAACCTCCCCAAATCTGAACTGTCATATCCTCTGCATTTGGTTTCTGGTCTTTGTTTTTGTGTTTGTTCTTCAGTTTCAGTTTTCACAGTATTTTGTAGTCTTTATCTTGTGTTTGTTTTCTTTTTGCACTTTATGTAAAGCATCAATGAGTACTTAGGAAATTGCTATCATTGATCATTATAAATACAAACAAGTGTGAGCGAGGGGATGAAGTGCAGGTGGAGAAAAAGGGTGGAGGAGCTCAGATGAGGAGGATAAGGTGATGCAGCAGAAGAACAGGCTGATTGGCTGGGAAGAGCTGAGGAGCAGGAAGGACTAACGAGGCTGATGCAGGTCAGGTGTGCAGATGGGTTAAAGAGGGAAAGGCAGCACAGGAACACAGGAGGGGAGAAACACAGTAACCAAAAGCCAAAATCCAAGAAAGCACAACCTAACAGAGACAGACTAACTAATGAAGGCAACACAAATGAGTCTTCAGACACTTAGTCCAGTTTTCCCAAAACTCAGAAAGAACCGGGACACTTTCTTCCAGTTAAGCTGTTTGATCGCCATATCCTTATAGAACAATTCATATGATATCCTATGAAAATGCATACACAACACTCAAATGAATTAGTGCCCTACAAATGACATTATGTCCTTCATGCAAAGTCACGTTATTAATGTAAAGTTACAGCGTTTAGGTGCTGTCCTGCGGGAAAAATACATCGAAAAACTCAGGGGCGCTTTTATTTTTTAGCCAGCAAAGCACAATATAAAACATATTATAGCTTCAAAATTGTGTTGTATTTGGTGACAAAAGTTCTATACTCTCAAAGCCAAGACTTTGTTTCTTTAAAATCATGTAAATATTGGCATGAATAAACAAATTGCCATTATTGTCATCACTACAGCCTCTAGTATTAAAGTGTGCTGCTGTTCTGCAGTTGGCTTGTACAAGTGGTGTTACCATTCCCCAGCAGAAGCCGTACTTTCAAATTTATCAGGCTAAAAAGTGGATTACTTCATGCAATGTGGGTATTACATAGGCTCACGGTTGATTTTGCTAAACTTGTCATAAAAATAAGATTATTTTATGTTACATTACATGCAAAAAATGCTGAATTGTGCTAAACTCAACCCTGGATCAGAGGTAAAAACTGTGAATCTGTAGCTTATATTTGGGTCTGCACGTGTGTCTTGGAAGTTCTCTTATGTTGTCAACAGTAGTAAACATGTTGCATAAAAAGCCTTAAAGTCCAACTAAATGTGAACGGAGTATATAAATGTGAATAAAGTCCTTTATGTTATTTATACATGTGTCACTCACACAAAAACAAAACAAAAAAAAACCAAAACAAATATGGGTCAGTTTCATCCAAAATAGCAAAGCTACATTAAGAACAGACAGCAAAGAGTAATATTTCAATACACTGACATTTTATTCAAATTAAACATACATGAATTGAGTTGAAACAAAATCAATTACAATGCCAACTACTTTTTAAATCCAGATTTATTTTACAGGTGCCTGGGTGTGTATAAAATCCTCCAAAATGTTACAAGATGACACAACAAAGATATGTGCTTTTAGGTTTGTAAGCTTTATAAATTGTATAGGCTGAATTCAGATTTAAAAACTGTCTTCCTTCAATAAAGTCAGATTAAAATGAGAAGCTGTGAGGCATCACAGAAAGATTTCCTTTAGCAAACTAACTTTGTCAAAAGGATAAAAAAAACAACCCAAAAAACAAAATTGTGCACTATGCCTCTGTATCCTGCTCAGTAAGGTAAAGCAGAAAGGCACTGAAAGTGTTATAGTGGCTGCCGTCATCGCAGAGGAAACATCCAGCGGGAAGGTTGACAGTCACCTCATCCCCAGCATTTAGAAGGAGGGCCACAGCAGAAGTGCAACTGTCCTCTTGGTCGAGACGATTTGAATCATCAAAGCCGACTACCAACTGGCCGTTGACCATCAGACTGGCGCAGGCGGCCAAGCTCTGACCCTGTGAACCAGCGTCACTGTAGACGGTGAGCGCGAGGCTGTAGACACCAGACCATGGAACAGTAAAGAAACCAGTGGTTGTGTTGTAGCAATCACCCATGTTGATGTAAGCATGTTCATAGTGGATGATCCTGTCTTCATCAAAGGGGCCCACACACTGAAAGTTAGCATCGCTGTACAGAGTGACAGACATGGCAACACGTTTTTCTGGAAATGCAAAAGGGAGAAAAAATGGCTGGAAGTTAAAAAAACAAAACAGAAAGCAGATCATTGTGGCCTCATCAACAATAAGAGTGTTAATTGTAATGCTTTTATAATCTGCACTCTTTCCAGCTTTGTTTAACTTGTGTTTAACTCACCTAATATATTGTTGAGTCTCCTCTCTGTTTCTAAGCATTCCCTTTCCAACTCACTGTGTTGTGAGTACATGCGGGTCCTTAGCCTTTCCAACTTTTGCAGCATCAAACAGCAGCTGCAGGTGCCATCTTTATTGTCACACTCTAAACACAGACACACATGAATACACTTGCAGAAAAATATATGCAGACACATGAATTATGTAGCCACAATTCCTTACCATTCATCGAGACTTGATCATATAGTCCTTCACTATCCCAAGGAAATGAGGCTGGGACAAAAGCAAAAGCTGCATGCAACAGACACAGAAGTGCAATAGCTGGAGGGGAAGAGCAAAGGCATGTAAATGCAAAATACTATACTGTGTTTTTTTTTCTGTTTATCTGAACTAATACCTTTATAAATGTATCAAGTCTCACCTCTCATGTTGAAGCTAAAGGGCGACGGCTTCAGTAGGATGGAAGGTGTGATAGACCGATCAGTCGAGGAAGTGTTGTGGATATATATTTTTTCTCAGAGCTCCTCCCTTGCTAACTTCAAGTTTTATCTCATCGCTCCTCCTTGTTTTTTTTTTTAATTGTCTGCAGTATTTTCCTGTATAACTGGGGAACTTTATCATCATCATCATCATCATCATCATCATCATCATCATCATCATCATGAGGTGATCAGGTGCTCTCACTTTCTAAAAATCTCAAACAAGCGAACACACCCCGTCCACTTCTTTGTGTGCTTGGTTATAGGCCAGGTATCACCTGTCATCAGGAAAGACGTGACCGGGCAGTCTCATCAGCCGATGAGCAAGGAGACTGAAGAACTGCATGATTTAAATCAGTGTTGCAGTCGAGTCCACCTAAACTGAGACTAAGACTGAACCAGTGCAAGTGAACAATCTGAAAACTCCACATTCTCATAAAACACCCACAAAAACACAAACACTGATTCCTTTTCATTAACCTCTTTATTGTTGTACTGTATATATGTGTGTATTTATAAGTGCACCATGAAAAATGCTTTGATAAAATACTCAAAATGCATTGCACAGATGAATTTTATGTGGGAGAATTTTCCACTAAGGAGCTGAAATCAACATTCAAAATTATCAGTTTGCAAAGTGCATTTAGTGATTATCCCTGCAGCAGTGGTCTTGAAATAAAAATCCTCATTGTCTGAGACTGAGACAAGTAAAAGTAGAAATGCAGCCAAGTCCAAGACGAGACATTCAGAAAGTGGTTTTGAGACCGGTCTGGAGACCAAGGCCGTTCTTGAGTACTTTAACACTGGTTTCAATTATTTTTATGTATTGTGCTGATATCTTTTGTATCTAATGTGATATACGGCTCGAAGAAAAAGAATTGCTTTATTAAGTAATAAGTACACTGATCTGCTCACGATCTGCTTTTCATCCTGAGTCTTCTTCACTGCTTTTATGATCTCAGTATGTGTGTTCAGAATAAAATACAGAATAAGAGCTTGCATTTGATCAATGTGAATGATATGGCTAAAAAGATTACAGGAAGATTACCTGAAAATAAGCACAGATAATACAAAAAGAAAGAAAAAAAGAAACAGAACAGAACAGAACAGAACAGTGAAAGACAACCAAGAAAATGACCCAAAAAGTGCTGAAAAAAATATAAATATATATGAATACATTTATATATATTAGGACATTTTTCCCTATTTTTTACACCCCAACTCCACTCTTTTTGTGTCTACACTTTTTTGTTGGTCTAGTAATTTTGTGGTCATTTTCTTTTCACCTTTTACCCATTTCATGAAATTTGTGTAACATTTCTTGCCAAGTTGTCAATTCCCTCTTTCCCTGTGTTTTTTTTTTAAGAAATCAAACCAATTTGCTCAGGTTTCAAAGGATTAAATATCTTGTGAAAGGGGTCTGAACACAGCACAAGAAAACTGATGTCGATCCAGATTTCAAATGGTAAGGGGTTCGATTAAACATTCATAATGCGATCGAGAATTCCATCCATTCCAAAAAAAAGTCTAAAATGTCATAGTTATATTGACAAGTATTTAGCTTCATTGTATTGTCAGTTTTTGTAGTGGACATTCAAACAAAGTGACTCAGAATGGAAGCGGTTTGTTTAAAAGTCTGGTTTATTTCACTGATTTCAGATACACAGATACACTATATATATATATATATATATATATATATATATATAATATATAGCCAACGTTACATCATTTTAGTTTACAGATCAACAGTTGTTGCAGTGAAAAGACATCAAAGGTTGATTAAAAACCTTGCTCCCCTCAAAGATAATTTACTAATTCATGGGGGGTAATATTGACCATGATTAAATGAAACAAGCAAAATATGGATGACATTATTGGGGATGGGTGATGGAACAAAAGATGAGATAGATATTAGGGCTACAAGTCAGATTTCATCTAACAGACCCAAAAAACTGTCAATACGGGCAATAGTTGGTACAAAGCCCAGAGCAGCTACATAGTGATGTGCTATTTTGTAGCATACAGCAGGAAGCCGGTAAAAGTGTTAAAGTGGCGGTAGTGATCACAGATAACACATCCTGTGGGCAAGATGACCACCACCTGATCCCCAGCCATCAGCTCCACAACCACAACAATGGTGGCACTGTCTTCAAAGTCACGCAGTACTTGTTCGAAGAGTATTGCCACCGCCTGGCCGTTAACCTGCAGACTGGCGCAGGCAGAACTTTTGACAGTAGATGAATCTGGGGAGTAGACGGTGACGGCAAAGCTGTAGACGCCTGAGCAGGGAGCGATGAAGGTACCGTTGTCCTGGTAGCCATCACCCATATTAAGAAAGACATGTTTGTAGATGATGGGCTGGTCGTCGCTGAAGGGGCCGAAGCACCTCATATTCGTGTAATTGTTTAGAGCGACAGAGAAGGCGCTGCGGCTGGCTGTAAATACAGAGAAATAGAAACAATGAGGCTATAGGGCTAAAATGTTGATCAATTTTGTTGTTTGAAATATTTTGACGATGTCTTGCGTGGTCTGTCACTCTGATTTGTGCGACTTGCGGATGTATCGCTCACCATTCATATTGTCGAGGACCTTCTTTGAATGCGTCAGCAACTTGTGCATTACTTTGTAGGTTACGTTGAAGAACTCTTCCATCCTATACATCTGCTTCTCCATCAGACAGCAGCCACACGATGTCTGCTTCAAAAGACACTCTGCACTCACACACACAGGCACATACAAAATTTCATTAGTTGGAGGATGACGTACATATATACACACTGACTATTCAATGGCAGAGGGGATAGACTTATATCCTAAACATTCTCGCACCATTGTTATCTGAAGTCTCATATGATGGTGTTATGACGTTCCAGGTAAAATCAGATCCGCCCAAGGCTGTATGAAGCAGACACAGCCATACAAAAGCTGTAGGGAAAAGAGCAAAGGCACTAAAACAAATAAACCCAGAGATAACTTTGCATTAGTTACCATTGCCTTCCATAGACAATGAGCTGACTCTTTTTCTTTTCTATTTTTTTCTTTTTTTGAGGTGCAGAAGAGTAAGTTTTAATGATCGACCATCAACTTCACTTTTACTTTATGTCACACATTGTTTTTCTTTTTAACATACATGTTTAAACCATTACATTCTACAATGTTATGAAAGATTTGATACAAATCCCTAATAAGCCATCTTCAGGCAGGATATTTCTAGTCTGCACTACTTGCATATCTGACCAGTTTAGTCTCACCTCTCATGCTGATGCTGGTAAAAGATGATGGCGTCAGAGGGACAGAAGGCGTGCAGAATGATTGTGAGACAAAAGTTGTGGATATATATTTTTCGGAGAGCTCCTCCCTTCTTACCGAACATTTTTATTCCTCCTCTTTTGGCATCACTCCTTGCAGTTTTTTTTTTTTATTGTCCGCCCCATTAGCCTTTATAATTTTATAAGCGGAGGTGTATTTCTTCATCATAAGGAGATCTCATTTTCCAAAATCACACACAAGCAGGCACACACCCACCAGGGGCTTTGTTGTTGATGCCACCCAGGTATCACCTATCGCTTGGGATGAAGTGTTCTGTATAGGTTCAGTTTTCTCATTAGCTGCCAAGCATTGCGCTTAATGGAGCTGCATAGCTAAAATGATCTTATAGTGTTCTCCAACTGTCTGGTCCATCCACAAAAATGCTGCTTTTATGCTCTTTAGCTACTGCTGAGGTCATCATAATGTCCTGACAGCTGATGGTTCCACATTGAGTCTCACCCAAAGAGGAGGAAATCTGTGGTCACTGCTGTCTGATGGGAAAATAAGGTAGAAGGTAGATTTATTAGTAATTGTTTAAACAAATTTTAAAAAAACAAAATGTATTTGTCCTTGATCCTACTACATCTTTGGAGCTGATGATGAGCTGATTAAATCAACTTCCATGAAAATTCCATCCGGTTGTTTCAGCATGTTGCTGCTGGTGGCATCATTCAGTTCCTGCAGTGCTTTTTTTGAATTTGCATCAGACTCTTGTGCCCTTATGGCTCCCAACACTGAATAGTCTATCCAGTGCAACAGCTTGATCCGGGATGTTAGGGGTTAACCATGTCTCTGTGAAGATGTGCGCAGAGCAATCTCTGATTTCCTGTCGCTGAGTGAGTCTTAATCACAACTCATCCGCTTTATTCTCCTGCGACTGTGCATCAGCCAGAAGAGGGCTAGGTAGAGGAACAGCCCTCCGTCGGGTCAGGCTTACCCTGATGCTGGCTCTCCTTCCTCTCTTCGTCCGGCACTTTCAGTTTTGTTTCTCCCCTCTGGTCTGACTGGCCGCTCTGCATATGCCATTGGTGGGGATCCTCTTGTGGTCTGCTGCATTCAGTCCAAACTCTATACATCTTTTCTCAACATCGACGAGTGCCTCTCTATCATAGAAAAGTCGTGCTTCAGCCATACAGCGTGTGTTCTTGCTGTAGATATAGGAGAAACTGACTTAAATTACCATTCTGTTTGGATGCCATTTTAGATTAAAGCTGTTCAGCCAGATCTGTATGGGACACAAGCCTAAAGTAATGAGTTAACCAACTGTACTTATTTAAGCACTTATTTATGTGCACAAATTATGAAAAAAAAGATTAAGTCTTGTTCAGACTGACAGCTGAAATCGATGCAAATGCAAACTGATAATTTTAAGATGCATCTCATTTTGGATTGAGGTGTATTATGCTCTGTTTATATGGTTCTTATCTTGAGATCAAAGGTTAAGGGATGGTTAGGCCTTGGGGTCTGATGGCTGGAGTATGGACACCCGGCTTAAATTACATGGAATGTGTCCCCTTGGGGTGTTTGTGAGTGAACACAATGGGTGAAGGAATGTTTACTGATAGATCTGTAGATGCTTGTACCTATATAAGACACATGCATGAGCTGTAAGAGAGAGAGATTCACATTGGTCCCGAATCCTCTCCCAGGCAGACCATGGTGCCTGGTGGATGCTGAACTTTGTTGTAATAAATTGATTCTTATGCAACCAAGTCGGTGTCAGCGGAGGTTTCTTCATCGTCTACACATCATTGCTACTTAAGAAACAACGACAGGATGCTCAAATCAGGGTGTCTTTAGGGGCGTTTCTGGAGGAAATCTGATTGGCCATCCCACATGTCTTCTTCCCAGTTGAAATGTTTAAAGAGTACCTGGATTTTTTATAGGTGCAATTCAGTCTTCATCCTGAGAGGCACTAATGTGTCAGAATAGAGTTTAGCCTGCCAAAAAGCCACAGAAAAGAGAGAGGAGCCACCACTGACTTTAATAATACCATTTGTGTGGTGTCACTCTGTTGTGTTGTGATTAGTAGGTCTATTTATCTTTTAAATTAATTAATTAATTAATTCATTCATTCATTGTTCGGCATGTTGGTGCCGTGCTTAGCACTGTTGCCTCACAGCAAGAGGGTTCGGTCCGCGGGCGGGGGCCCTTCTGTGCGGAGTTTGCGTGTTCTCCCCGTGTCTGCGTGGATTCTCTCCAGGGTCTCCGGCTTCCTCCCACAGTCCAAAGACATGCAGCTCAGGTTGATTGACTCTAAATTGCCCGTAGGTGTGACTGTGAATGTGTACAGTTGTCTGTCTGTATGTGTCGGCCCTGCGAAAGTCTGGCGACCTGTCCAGGGTGTACCCCACCTTCCGCCCGATGACAGCTGGGATTAGCTCCAGCCCCTGCAACCCTTACGAGGACAAGCGGTTACAGAAAATGACTGACTGACTGAATTCATTCATTCATTCACTGACTCATTTTCCATGAGGACAAGTGGTTAAGGAGTGTAGTTATCTTTTAAACTAAACTATGAATAGGAATGTAAGGTACTGCAATATTAATAATTAAAATAGGTAGTAAGACAAAAACGGTAAATTAAAGCTATGCTGACACGTGTGCCTGCAGCAGCGCTTCATGCCACTGGGTGTCTGTTGTGTCACTTGCAATTCAACAATATCAAATCTGGAGTGCTGAAGCTATGCTACAAAAGAGTGCAATTGTGTGATAGCGATGTTATAAGATCCTCAGACTTGTGACATTAATCAGTTCATTAATCAAAACATGGACAATGGCGACATGGATATACAACATTT
Source organism: Plectropomus leopardus (assembly GCF_008729295.1). Taxonomy (NCBI): domain Eukaryota; kingdom Metazoa; phylum Chordata; class Actinopteri; order Perciformes; family Serranidae; genus Plectropomus; species Plectropomus leopardus. Next base: position 6,549,012 of record NC_056467.1, on the reverse strand, counting down.
TGATATTTTATTTCCAATATGTGAGAGGGGTTCCAATATAACAAATAAACCTTGCTTGTGTTAAGGCATACAGTGACATTTGATTAGATAAAACCAGTAAGGTGAGAGCAATGTGTTGGGCTGAGAGTTCAGAAGAGCAGATTGATGAAAGTTTACAAAGCAACTGACACCATAGAAAGATTTCATGAATCGGATTCGAACCACGTCAGTTGGGCAAGAATTGGAATAAATCTCAGAGCAGCTACATTTCTCTAAGTTAGTCAGTAGCATACAGCAGGAAACCTGTGAAAGTGTTATAGTGGCTGCTGTCATCACACAGGAAACATCCAATGGGCAGGTTGACGGCCACCAGGTCCCCAGCGTTCAGGTGGAGGGCCACAACAATAGTAGCACTGTCCTCTTGGTCTTGCATATTTTTTTCTCTGGGTCCTGCCACCAACTGGCCGTTAACCAGCAGACCAGCGCAGGCGGCCAAGGTGTTACCAGGAGAACCAGCATCACTGTAGACAGTGAGAGCGAGGCTGTAGACACCAGAGCGTGGAACAGTGAAGACACCAGTCTCTGTATTGAAGCCATCGCCCAGGTTGATGAAGACATGTTTGTAGATGATGAGCTTGTCGTCACGGAAGGGGCCATAGCATTTTAATTTGTCCTCAGTGGTAAGAGCGACAGAGAAGGCACTGCGGCTGGCTGAAGATGCAGAGGGAAAGAGAAACAAAAAAGAGGTTACAGTGGGAAGAAGCCTTGACTGGGTGACAATATAGAATATGTGTGTTTTGTTTTTTACCATATTGTAAACAGTATATGTGTGTAGGCATGCGCAGAAAGAATTAATAACACCAGACCAGACTCATAATGCAAACTCTTACATGAAATGTAACTAATCCCAAGAAATTGTCTTTTGTTTGTTTTCCCTCTTGTTTTTGTTTTTCTTTTTTTTTTAAATTAATTTTTCAAGTACATTTATGTTCATCATTGTTGCTTTTTTTGCTTTTATCCAATATTCACTTTGTATTTGGTTATATGTAGGCCTATGCACTAAAGGGTGAATAAAGGACTAATAAAGGAACATTGTAAAAAGCCATAAACAAGCAAGTGTAGGTGTTATATAAATAGTATGAGAGGATCTATACTACAGCTGTCAAACAGTTTTTTTTTCAACTGTGACTAATTGCAATATTCCAATAGTTTTTGATGGCATGTTTTCAATTAAACTAATTTACATTGCAAAACAGTTATGAAGTCCATAATGACAAGGTAAAGCAATTCTCACCAGACTGTCTTGATAAGGAATCAAATGACAGCAAAGAACTGCATGGGACTAGCAGTAAGTGGACATTCCCCAGCTGTTATGATGGTGCAGAGACCCTTGAAACACTAACTAATCAGATCAGCAGGGGCTTTTTAAGTAGGGGTGTTTGCTAAGACAGGTGCTAAAATGGAGCATTTCAGATGAAGGCTGAATACAGGTGTATTCAGAAAGACAGTCGGAAAATTAAATGTGTTTTGAACATTGAAAACAAAATACAAATCTGAAAATGTGTATCATATAGGACCTTTAAGGTGTTCCAGAGACTTCCTCATGGTTTGTGTATTTCATGCATTTGTCTCACCTCTGACATTGTTGAGGACGTTCTTTGTCTTTGTCAGCTCCTTCTCCAGCTCATTGAGGCTCATGTTGAAGAACATCTTCATCCTCTGTATCTGCTGCTGCATCAGACAGCAGCTACATGACGCCTGGTCCGCAAGACATGCTGAACACACAGAAATACAATAAGATGAGAATATGTGCAGACACCTTGACTATGATCCATTTCTTGATTTATTAAAAAAAACTCACCATTTTCTGAGTTGGGATTGACACCTACATTTCCAGTATTTGTGCCAGGTCCTGGCCAGGCAAAATCAAAAGCCTGGACAAAGGCTGCTTCCAACAGACACAGCAATACAATAGCTGGGGGAAGAAGAGCAAAAGACATATATCACGCAAGCCAAAAAAGAATCCTAAAAACTAATGTTTTTTTCCAATTATGTCTCACCTCGCATGGTGATGCTGGCAACGGATGATGGCTTCAGGGACAGAAGGTGTGATAGACTGATGTGGGTACAAGCATCACACCTATATATATACTATAAGATTCCCTTCAGTTTGATACTATAGCTCCTCCCTGTTCCCCCTATAGTCCACCCTTTTTGCCTCTATACCTGTATACGTATACACCTGTATACCTTGACTCATTTCTGTTTGAGTGGGGGCTTCACAGACACTAATACACAAACATGCACACACACCCTCCAGGTCTTTGTGTTGTAGATGTGGGTCAGGTATCATCTGTCCTCTGAGGCAAAGTGTCCACACAGATCAATGTTCCCATCGGCACATTAAGATAATGTCTTTTCCTCTGTGTGTTTGTGACGCTATTTGGATATTGCAAATCAAAAATAGAGCGACATGTTGGTTTGCAGCACCGAAAACCATGGCCGGATTATTAAAATATAGACCCCTGGGCACAGACATGCAAAAGGCCCCCATACCTCTCCTACACAAGAGGTGGTTTGCATTTTTTGTGCCTTTCTTTAGTCATAATGCGGCTTTTTGTGTCAGATTATTTTGTGTCTTTCTTTAGTCATCATACACCTTTTGTGGCAGTTTATTTTGTGTCTTTTTTGTGTGTCTATTTGTGCTTGTTTTTTTGTCATTTTTGTACTTATTTTGTGAATCTTTGCAGTATTTTGTCTCTTTTCTTTCCCTCTCTCTAAGGTCTTTTTATATCTCTAATTTTGAGTCACTTCCCAATTGGTAATTTGAATTACATTTTGCATGTCCAAGGAGGCCCCTGACACACAATCAGCAATCCAGTAATGCTGAAAATACTGTTGATTTTTGTTCACATAAACCTGTTAAAAAGAGGCAGAACAGGAGAGGTCATTGATATAAAAAGATTTTTATTTGTGTCCATCACATCAATCATGTTAAACATGAACATGTTAAACTGCTGTTAGGTCATTGTTTACTTAGCTAGACAGTTATTTAATTCAAGACTTTGCGGTATACATTTTTATCTTCAAAACTCGTCCAACTTCTTCAATCAGGGCAGGACACAACAAGCTGTTGCCACCACATGTAAAATGAGAGTTTGATTGTCTTCTTGTGAATAGTGTTGAATTACTTGAGTGTACGAGCACAAAGAGAGGCTATGCTTATGAGTGTTTGGATAAAGAGAGAAAAGACAAAAATGAAAGAGAGCAACAAGTGTGGAAGCTCTGTTTGAGTCAAAATAAATCTCTGACACAAATCGGGACATTTCAGGTTAATTTGTAACAGTTGTAGCTGTGTCAAATGAAAGAAATGGATGGACAAAAGACTACTGAAAGTTCAAGCATTTTTTTTTTTTTGCAAATTCATGTGGGAATACTAGAGATAATACAGATAACCTAAGAATAGAGAGGGAGGTTAAAAGCATCCGGGACACCTTAGTGTGGGGATGAAAAATACATCAGCCATGTGTTTATTGCCTCAGCCACATTAGAGGGTAGAAGTAAGTACCCAAACTATCAATGCTTTAAATGACTTTAATCTCCAAAAAAGAGATGTATATATGAAATGTTTCTTGCTGTGCTTTTATTCACTCATGAAGACATTTTTAGAAGATGTACAGAACACCAAAAAAAGGCTGGTGAAAGAAACAAACATGAAAACCGAACATTCCTGAACATCTTTGTTTCCTCTCTATCACACTTACTTCCTTTTTAAATATTTCAAAGTGTCACATGTTTTCAACCAGACTAGCAGGTTTGTATCAAAAAACAATAGCTCATCATTCATTTACAGCTTAATCCAATTGGCAAATGGTCACTGCAGACCCCACTCCTGCCCAGAACCTGAACCCTGGGTACAGCGGGCCGGTGAACTGGGTCCGGTGCCGATGGATGAGATCAGCCTGGTTGTGCGTGATGCGGTAAAAAGCCAGAATCCCTGCATGCTGATCCAGATAGACGCCAATCCGTCGGGCCTTAGGGGAGCCCAGCAGTTTTTCCTGGCCATTGTGCCAGAAGGAAAAGCCGGTCCCGGACCAGTACAGGCTCCAGGATAGAGCATTGTGGCCCAAACGGCTGTTGTCATCAGAACCCTTTCGTTCCATCTCCTTGTAGGCCACGCCGATGGTGATCTGCATGGTGGGACAGGTAAAACTTAATTAGAAGAGAAAGCTGGCATCAAAGGGTAACTGTAAAATGTCATCAGCAATACCTTAAAATAACTTGTAAAGGGATGTCAGTGACACCTCAGGGTGTTGCTTTGCACATCATCTTTACTAGCATACTATCATTTCTCCATTGATTCACCTTCGTTCCGGTCCACTCCACCTCCCAGTAGTAAGGGCTCCCTCCTAAGGGCTCACTGCAGAGAACCTGTCTCCAGAAGTGGAAGCGTTCAGGATTTTCTGGCAGGTTCAGGTTTTCAGTCCGCATCGTGGCTTTACGACCTCTATCTGACAGCTGCACGTGGCGATACACCGTGCTGGCATCCATGGTGGGTTCAAAGCGAACTGAAAGAAGAGGATGCATTTTAGTGAAGACTCTGGACTCCCCAGGGTTTCACCTGTGTTCTTTACTTTGTTTCATATCTGAAATATGATGGACTCACATTTCAGCAATTCTTCTCTTGTCTTTGGTTCTGGATTAACAAGTCCCACTGTTGTTGCAGGAGGTGCTAAGTGGAGAAAACAAAATAAATATAGGAAGTCAAGGATCAAAAGTCATCTACAGCAATGTCTACCACCACTAGGAAAAGCAATTGATTGATTTGTACGATTCTTCTGTATTTACCTCCAGGTTGAGGAGGAGGGAAGGGTGGAGGCGGAGCTGAAGCTTCATGTCCAGAGAGATGGAAAGAGAAAAAATTAACTCAGTGACATCTAACATCTCTGAAACATTTTTCATGTACTATAGCAAGCCTTTTCAATTTTTACCTTCACATGCAGGATGTTTGGGTAAATCCCCATGCCCTGGGGGGAAAAAGAAAGAAATGGATGAAGCAAGATATTTACTGTGGGACAGCCACATTTATTATTTTTTAGGTCCAAGAGCATTTGTCTTATAAGCCATGGCACAGACATACAGTATATGAAGTTTCTGAAGTAATGTACCTTTAGGTCTTGGAGGCGGCAAAGGTGGAGGGTCTGTCATCATCTCATACACTACAGGACAGAGCAGAGGAGCTGTGAGAAACACATCTGAAGGCGTCTTTTTCAAAACAGTCTTGTTGTCAGCTTCAGCATATTCTGTGCTTGTGTTCCAGTGGGTAATTTAAAGATACTGTACCTGTGTTTTGTGCGGTGGCCTGACCACTGTTACCAGCTGCTGTAGTGCTTGAAGCTGCTTCTGATGCACCATTAGGCATTGAAGCCACAGCATCAGGATTCACTACAAAGTAAAGGAAATTTGGCTGTCAGAAGACAAGAACAGATGTAAGGAGGAAGGAAGAGAAGAAAGGAAGAACACTGACCTATTGTGACGATCTTGGTCAGGCTGGCTTTGCAGACGTCTTGTACTGATTCTTGTAGTTCTTTCAAGACTGAGCGCACAGAGGCTACCACCGCTTCCTCCTGACTAAATATTGACTCCTCTGTTGTACCCATCTCTACCAGTGGATCCATGGTGAGAAAATTCTGTTAAAATAACCAACACAAAGTATTACAAAAAAAGGACTTTCCCTGTTATCAGTGTTGAACCTCTTCCAGCAATGGTTATACCTTCAAGAAGTGGATGTGGTCCTGCGTATCAGCCAGCCTGCTCAGCTCCTCACTCTTCCAGCGCAGTGATGCTACCTTCTGCTCCAGTTTTTGAATCTGCCCCTCAACCTGGCAGCCTAAGGAGGTCTCATGGGTGCTGAGGACCTCACCAACCTGGATGCCTGTTTGATTCACGTTTTTGATTAGCTCAGAGAATAAATCTGTGCTCTCTTGTTGTAGAGCCTGCACCAAGGCCTGGAAGTGCACAGCGAGGAAGAGAAGAGGATAAAAACAGTATTAGTGTGTGATAAACAAGCAAGACATCAGAAATGATGACATAGTACAAAGATTTCTACACTGGAGTCACAACTGTTACTTACCTTGTGTTGGCGAGCCCCATGTGGGAGCTCCTTAAGCTTCTTTTCAGTCTCTTGGATTCTCTTCTGTACATCTACCTGCATCTGATTGAGCTCTTTCTAGAAAAACATACAATCAACCATGGATTAATGCAGAAAGGGCCACACACAAGGGGGTAGAAATGGACCAAGGCTGTACTTTGTGATGAGTCACTGGTAATATTACATACTATTTTGGCCTTAAAGTCCAGGTGATTGATTGATTCACCTGGACCTCATGTCATACATCAAGACATGAGATAAAAACATAAAAATACTGATAATATTTCTCCATATGTGCTTTGTCCATTACATACCTGTCTCTCCTTTCTCTCCTCCTGTGGTTTAAGCACACGATGCCCCTTGTGTCCATGCTGGCAACAAACCTCACACACACACTCTTTGTCTTCATGGCAAAACAGGTCCAGGGGTTGGTTGTGTTGACGGCAGGGCCTGGGCTCCACTGCTGGAAGCTGAGGGTACATGCTGCCCTGTCGCGGCCCTATATTATCCGGTAGGACCTCCAGGTAGATAGGCATGGATGGCGGGGCAGAGGAGATGGCTGTGGAGGGGCTTTGCTTGAGGCTGTTGGTTCTTAGTTTCTCCATAGCCTCCACTAGCAGAGTGCTCCTGGCCAGAGAGGGTCGAGGGTTGAAGACCTGCCGACACTGGGGGCAGCTGTACTCACCCTTGCTGTTTTTCTTATCCCAGTGGCTCTGGATACAAGCCAAACAGTACGAATGTCCACAAGGTAGAGTGGCAGGGTCTTTCAGGGTGTCCAGGCATATTGAGCAGACAAAGGTCTCCTCTTCAGACCAGGCTGAGGCCATGTGTTGCTGTGTGGAGCAGAGGAGGATGAGCTTGATTTTTGGAAGTTAGATGTAGAGACAACCACAAGGTTGAACACAGAACTTGAAACAATTGCAAGGGTTAAGTTGAAGCGAAAACACCCACAGACAAGGCTGAAATGCCAGTTTCCATGAAACTCATGCTGCTTAAAAACTGAGGTAGCCTGGGCTCCGGGTGGGGCTGGTTAAACAGGTGGAGTGAGAAGTTTCCCTGGCTTATGTCATCGGTGCTTCCCAGTTTGCAAAATAATAAATGGTAGGTCTCATGAACAACTATGGCAACTTTAGAATAGAAGAGGATATTTTTAACCAGACAGTGATGTTTGGGCTCTATATGATCATTCCACAATCAATCATAAACATATACTGTACTTTGGTCCGGGCCTGTTTAATATGGGAAGGGTTTTTCACCTCTCTTACTTTATAGCAATGAAGATGTAAATTTGCAAAATTGGGAGGTGTCCTCAGTTATTTTAGTCAGCAGACAATATACATTTTATGGCTCACCTTCAGCTTCTATTTACCAGTAAACCCAACAACCTGAGGATTTGCTGTAAGAGTTGTTTAAAATCACTTTTGCGTCACTGGAGTGCAGTGAGGGCAACGCTGACGCGCATGAAGCTGCTCTCCGCCACATTAACTAGGGGCAGCCGGCTAGCAGGGCGAGAGGCCAGCTGCTGTTGATTCAACTTTCAAGGTGAGTGTTTTCCTCTTTCAAATCGCATATTAATTTTGAAAAGTGGTTATCTGACACGTTTTCTAACTTCGTGAAGGGCATGGCAGAGCTGTCCCATTGACCAGGTTTAAAGTTTAGCGTCGGGGTACATCAGCCGTGCTAACTGTTCTTGCCAGTTTTATGCTAATGTGTTAGCAAGCTAGTTATCCTTGTTCACTTCTTCAGCTGGTTTTAGAGCCAAAGATGATCTTGATGAATACTGAATCAGCTTTCGGTAGTTTAAGTCGGTAATGGAAAAGCCAACAAACCTGGTGTATTAACGGAATGTGTTTAAAAAATAGTAATTGGTAACGTAGCAAACAAATCTCAGCTAAGCTAGCAAACTAGTGTTAGCTAGTGTGCCAAAGTTTGACAGCAGCTGAGCTGAGAGGAAAAACTGACGGGACAAAAACAGCTTAACTTTGTCGGTTTGGAGAATAGAAGCTCAGATGAAGTACGTCTTTGAACCGATGGTAATGTGATAATAGTGACTGATAAATTTGGGTAACGTTGAACTTTGTTTTGACCTCATCAGCTCATGCTAACATTTTCATTCAGACCTAATCTCGCCTACTTGTAGGTGAATAACAAGTGGTATTTATGATTCACCTGAGCTGTAAAACAGCTGAAACTAACATGCAAACAGATGATGGAGTTGGCTGATGAGCAAAAAATTTAAGCCGCATTGAAGACTTTTTGTGTGTTTGCAGGATGTTAAGGGCCCCTCAGGTCCTGATTTGGTCTTGTCCCTTAAGGCCATTGCTGCTATTGAGAGAATCCCACCTCTCTGCCTCCTCTAAACACACTGCTGCTGGATGGCAAGGTGCAGGAGATGGGAAGGAAAGAAGAGGATCAACATTGTCCATAGAGACTGCATCTTGTTCAACAGAGCTGTCTTCTTTTCAATCTGATGACAATAATGAGAAGCTGAGAGATGCTTCATTTCAAAACCTCCCATCCCGAGCTATTTTATGCAACCATCATCACCCGCCTCAGGTTTCTGCCTCTGCAAAAGCCAAACCAGATTCTGACTTTTGGAAATGCACTGTAGTAGAAGATTTAGGTCAATGCCTCAAAGCTGTGAGTACTTACCAGGACTGTTTATTCAACAAAACTTGCCTTCAACCCTGGAGAAGGCCTTGGGACATTTGCCAACCTTCACTCAGTTTCACCAATAAGACTCTACAAAGCCACTTATATTACAGACAGCACTTTGTTAGACCTTTCAGCTCATTGAGATATATGTCATGGATTTTGAACCACTTTCACAGTAAACAACAACCCTCCAGCCTCCCTTATTACAAAACTAGAGCAGTTCATCAGGCTGCCCCCCATGTGGCAGATGCCTGGAGAGACTGTCTGTCCCTGGAGAATGAAATACGATGTCGACAGAGCCTGGGGCCAAACTTAAAGCTGTACGAGTTTGATAAAGAGAAAAAGGGGTCAAGTCAGAGCCAGGGAAAGAACCAGGGCAGGTGGGCATCAGTCCTGGTCTCACTGTGCTCTGTTGAGGGGGAGCCGGCGTTCCTCTTCACTCTGCGCTCCAGCACACTGAAGGGCACTCACAAGGGAGATGTCAGGTAAGAGGCAGACTAGAAACTACATTGTTTTAAACAAATGTTAAATATAGTTCTGAGTCCGTTCTCATTTCCAATCAATTGTAGCTTTGCAGGAGGGAAGAGTGATCCATCAGATCGAGATGATGTGGTGGCCACAGCGTTGAGAGAAGCCAGGGAGGAGCTGGGTGTTTCTGTGGCAGCAGAGAAGGTCTGGGGCATCTTGAAGCCTCTCAGGGACAGGGTGAGTTCAAATCTATAATTTCTATAAGAGTAAAATAATGGCACATGGTGTATGAACTGATTTATAATGTCATGGTGGAGTTATTATGGTTTGTAATAGTATAGCGAGCACTGTAAAACTGTGGTTGTGTGCCATTAATTGCTCTGTGACTGATTAACAGCTTATTTTATTTAAATCAGTTTTCTTATGATGGCATTTTTTCCCCTTCATTTCATTTTTATTAGCTTTAAAAAGAGGTGACAAAGTCTTAAATAGAGCTGCAATTAATGACTAATTTAATTAGACATACATCTGTCAAGTTTTTCTCATCATGCACTCAGACAATGCTTTTTCACAGTTAGTCCATCTTGATAATAAAGAAAAAACAACAGATTATGGTTTGTCTCACTTACACAGCCACTAATCATTATTTCAAAACGTAATAATTTTTACGTTTTTTTATTCATGTTGTATTCATCTTGTTCTGCCATAGATGACCACAGTGGAATTAAGCCCTTTTTTGTGTATCTAAATCCTTGACTTAGATTATAAATATCTTGCACGGAGTCTGTCGTTATGATCAGCCTGTCGTGTTCGTTTTAAATCTTGTCAAATAAATGCATCCGCCTTGAACCCGTGTCTGATTCTGGTTTTGTTTGTGTTTTTCATCTCTCACCAGTCGGGGATGATGGTAGCTCCTGTGCTGGCTAACCTCGGCCCCCTGGAGGAGTTGTCCTTCAAACCAAACCCTGGAGAGGTACAGCCGTCCTCTTTTCAGCACTTCCTATAATTTATATCTTAATGAGGGGGGCAGGATTTCACATGCGTAAAGGACTTGAAGTTTTGTTCTTGAACATCTGGAGATGGTGGTTAGTTTTTATTAAGTCATTAAGCAGTTAATGACAGAGAATTTTTCTTTAATAGATGCTAGAAGAAGGCAGATTTTATAAAATGCCTATTTTTTTGGTGCGTGATATCACACCATGCCATATCCAATCCTGCAAAACATTAGAGGTATATTGTGGTCAGTTTACTTACAGCAGTTCACTTTCCTCAGATTAACTCTGGGGGAGACTTGCACCCTATGTAGAGTTTGCATCAACGTGTGTCTTGGTGTGATATGATCACAACTGGATAGCGCCAAATACAGGTGTAAACAGCTACCAAGACGCATTTCTGATATTATCAGTCAAACAACTTGCCAAGGTGGTTTTGGAAACATTTGACCACGTATGGTTTGTAGTATAAATACCAAAATACTTGTGTAGGGATGGGAATGGAAATCTGGTTTCATCTTGAGTTGAGTTATGTCATTTAAATCCAAATACTGGTCTGCATATCTTGACTGTACATCAAATTAAACCTAAATGTAGAATCTTTGTCTGTCTGCACTCCATCAGCGGCTGCGGCACAGCTGGCAAAGTCTTCATCACCATCCACTCAAAGCAGCAGAATAAGCACCCCCGAACTTTGTAGTAAATCCCGTCAGTTAAAAATCGTAATCCAGAGTTGAAATCTGACATGAAATCAGTGGGATAACAGCTAATTAGCTAAATAAACGAGCTTCCAAAAGGTTTTATCGTAATGTGTTCATGGTCGGCTCTGTAAAATGACTATTAGGCAAAGGTAAATAAAACGTCATCATGGTGTGTTCAAACGCTTACGTGTGAAAATGAAAACCGAATAATAGAAGAGCAGCGATAGTGGTATTGATAAAGACTGGTCGTTTAGGAGTCTTGATAATGGCATCAATAAAAAATTAACGAACCCCATCCCTAATACTGTCTTGATGCTTATGAAGGACCATGTTATCAGTGCAGGACGTAGTGGTTTTTTTGGTGACAGTGCGCGAATGCTTTTTAACTTTTCCATTTTATGTCAAGTTGGACAAGTGTTAAGTGACCATCTGTTGTTTCGCCCTGTGGATGGGGGTGTGTTGAATTCTGCTGACAGTGGTATTTCCAGCTGTACTGAAACACATGCATACCTGAGAAGCGAGCACGCTACAAAGCAGCTTGCAAAAACGCGGACATGATAACTGTTGTTCAGGCAGAAACTACATCTCAACACAAGTGCTCAGCTGGAGATGCATGATAGACGCAGGTGTGAACGGCGATGTGTCTCCTTGCATGTACTTGCGTTTGGATTACCAAAACAAATGCCAATAGCAGATCTAAACAGGCTCTGTGTTTCATGTCATCCACTCATCCTACAGGTTTTCTCATCTGTCCATTTCTTCACAGCAGTCTTTAATGTCATTTAAAATCCTCAAAAAAAAAAAAAAATTTAACACAAACAGCTTCTGTTTAGATCCAGTTGTAAACCATGCTTCCTCTGCCTGCCTTTGTTTCTGTTCCAGGTTGAGGAGATTTTCACCCTGTCTTTGTCCCACCTGTGCAACCCTCAGAACCGCGGCTACACACACTTCCGCATTGGCGACAAGTACGGATACACCCTCCCAGTGTTTCGTAACGGGAAGCATCGAGTGTGGGGCCTGACAGCCGTCGCCCTAGATCATACCCTGAAACTCATTGTCCCCTCTTAGCATCTCAGTCACAGTTTTCTTTACAGTTCACCTGCAGGACTGCAGCCCAGCTGTCATGTGACAAGCGTGTGAAACAAGCTTTGTGTAGCAAAATCTTGTCAGGACAAAATAATTTCATTTACCCACTCTTCATTTTTGAAGACAAAATTCTCCTGCGGTCAGGGGAGGGATTTCTCCATGTGCACTGTCTGAGCCTCGGGTTTATAAGAATCTCTGCTGAATGGATCGTGTGTATAAAGATGGTGGCCAGCTGTGAAGATGCCTCTGAGAAAGAGCATGTGGCGGCAGTCTTTGCCGGTAATGCGTAAAACAGCTATGAATTAAAGACATCAAAAGCAGCGCCAAAACACTTTATATCCCTGATTGATTCTTACCTGAACACTATCAGTATATAATTTATAAATACATATTATGATGTGCTTTAATTTTTTTCAGATGCTTAAAAAACAACTTTTTTAAATTCAACTTGAAATCTTCTGTTACCAATTAAATTAATTTAACAAATTGAAGCAATAAGCCACTGATTTACCTTTTGCAATGTGAGCTTTATGTGAGTGTTAGGTTTGTCATGTGGCCTCAGTGAGACACATCTTTAACAGATCATCAAATCTACAGTGTTATAAACACCAAAATAATATAAGCACATCGACAAAGCAATAAAGGTTGTTTTATTCTTTTTATATTCCGTCTTTGTAGGTGAGATCAGTTATTACAGGACAGACGTCAAAGCAATAAATAGTGCAAAAAGACAATTTATAACCATCTCTACTGGAGGGGGAATCTGTGCAATGTTTTTGGAAAAGTAGACTATGGCAGCGAGCACTCCATGGGGTCCTGTGAGTCAGGCAGGAGGTGGCAGTTGAAGGGCCAGCTGAAGGAGAAGAGATCCAGGGCTTGGCTGCATTGCTTCTCAGCGGAGGCGCAGACTGAGCGGCACGGCTGGAGGACGCCACCCTGCGGGCTGCACTGGGGAAGGAACATCCCGCACACCAGCCTCTGCAAGGGCTCAAAGCACGCCAGCTCCATCAGCACCTGGATGAAAAAATGGAGAAAAGAGGAGTGTGTGAGTCTTAAAGTCTGTGCTGTTCCGCTGTTTAAAAAAAAAAGCCATAGCTGTCATTTCATGCATTGTTGGTGTTTGCGCTGCCAAGAGGCTCATTTAAAAAATATATATAATACAGTTCCAACAAGAAAATCCAGCTAATTGGATATTTTTTTAAAGGGGACCATAATCCATTTGCTAAATTCATACATGGCCTTTCTATAGTTCAAAAGTTGAAAAAAAATAGCAAATATAAACAATTATCCCAAATTCAAAAACTAGAATGCTTAAACTCAAACTTGTGATGTCAAAGAATATTAAATTAAAAAAAAATCTCATTTGAGATAAAAAAAAAAAAAATCATTGAATGTATTGAAATGCTTTATTTAGGTAGTTGTTCCCCTTTAAGATAGTTGTTACCCGGTACTGTCGCAGGAGTGTAGCAGCTTCTCTCTGATCAGCAATCGACAGCCAGATGTTTGGGAATGAGGTGAGGTTGTAGCTGAGACCTTGACACATCTCTACCTCTATGAGCTCACACGATGAAGCTGAGGGCATGAGTAAAGACATGCTGTTGTTAGTTTTTAATATTTTATATGCAAAATAACATTTGTGTTTATAGTTTGCTAATGACAAATCATCTTTGCTCTTTTATTCTGATAGAAAAAGGATGACAGAGAGACAAAACTGTGCCTGCGACTGTGATCGGGGTCAGAGATAACAGGGACTCACTGAAAGGAGGGTAGGTGGAGTTGCCACAGCCCTCCTCGTCTGCTCCGTCAGGGCAGTCGTTCCATCCGTCACACAGCCACTGCCGCTGAAGACACTCGCCTGTACTGCACGCAAACTGGCTGGGACCGCATGTCCCTTTGAATCAACACAGAAACACACAGGAGAGGGTTTCAGAGAGCAAAATAGCAAAAAAGTGAAGAGAAAAGAAGAAAGTATGGAGGGAGGAGGAAATACTGTAATAAGAGAGAATCTGGGCTTTTAAAAGAGTCGGGTAAAGAGTAAATGTAGAAAAGGAGGAAGCAAGGAGAATAAAAGGAAATTTGGTCAAGTGCTAAGATTTGATATATGGAGGAAAGAAGACAAAAGAAGTAGGAAGAGGAACAAAGGAAGGGAGGGGGAAATATAAAAAGAAAGATGCATTGAGAGTTATGAAAAAATAATTAAGGTTGGTTAAATATAAATTTACATTATAAAAGCAAGAACTCACTGCCAAGTACAGACACAGCCTGGTATGTTGCATTGAAGCCGCTGTCGGCCACGCCCTCATCAGCCACAAACACCACAGTCATGTGGGGGCCGGAGGAGGTCAGGTCTGGAGGGAAAGTGGTTCCACAAAACCTGAGACAAAGGCAGAGGAGACAAAAGATGCTTCCGAATACCGGTAATACAAGCAGGACACAATTTTACCCTCCACACACAGGGGGTAAACAACAAAGACATGATAACTGGAGTCTCAGTTGCCGTCCAGGTGGCTGTGGTGCGTCTCACCTTCCCAACACTCTTCCAGCTCCAGTGGTGACGCTGTCGTGCACTTCCACGTAGTCAAACTCACACACGTCCTGAGTTTCCAGGCTGAAGTTCCTGAAGCTCAGTGTGATGACGTGACCTTCCTCAACAGATATGTACCATATGCACAGCTGATGGGAAACAGAAGAATGCCAGATTGTTGAAAAATACGTAAACACAGTCCTCACACAGCCGGTTTGGAGTGTGTTTGACGGTCTAATGTGGTTAAAATTGTACCTGCTGGTGCGGATAAGGTCTGGGGTGGTTTGGACTTGCCAGATAACCATAGGACCCAGTCTTCTGCCCACCACATTCTGTGAGAAAAAACAGAGTGGAAACAATGTCCATGACTTCACGCTTGTTGTCTTTAAAATGTGCATAACTTCTGTTTTTGGTGGTTTTGCATCTCTTATGCATCTTTTTGTGGTTTTGTGTTTTGTGTGTCTTTTTGAGTCAATTTAGCATCTTTTTGTGTTGTTGTGTGTCTCTTTAAGGTCATTTTGTGTCTGTTTGTGGTTGTCTCACAGTTTTGTTGCTAAATTTATGTCGCTTTCTGGTCAGAACGTGTTTATTTGCACGATGAAGGCCAGCTGGGCCCCTGATCCTTTTGGCCCCAGGGCCTGTGCCCTGTAGGCCGGTCCAGTCATCTGTCCATGCTCTCACCTTTATGTTTATGGCTGCAGTTTGCCTCATCAGTTTGGTCGTGACAGTTCGGATGACCGTCACACACGGACACAGGCAGCAGGCAGCGATCACTGTCACACATGAATTCCTCTCTGGAGCAACTCTCTGGGAAAACACACAGCAGATACAAGCACATCAAGGCAATTGGTACGAGTGAAAGAGTCCATGTTTTTGTAGACGCACACACACACACACACACACACTACTGACTGTGTCCAGGCTGTATGGCCCTGTACTGTGCAGTGAAGCCGCTGGCTGCGATGCTGCCATCAGAGCGGAAGGTGACCCACACTGTGCTGCTGTTTGTGTTGACTGTCGGCGGTGCCACATTACCACAGAACCTGCAGGAGAGAAGGATAGACCTTTTAATATTCCTAAACTCTCATTTGAATAATCTCAGTTTTTCTTCATATTGCAGCTTTTGAGTTGCCACTAGAGTCTCAACTTTGTACTGTATGTTCCTAAAAGGATTTGTGAGCCAATTATGTAACATTTTCAGAATTTCGTGAATCATGTTACGACACTTACCAAGAATGCAAGTCAGCAAAAATGTTAAACTATTCTCATGACATTTTTCCGAAAAACCTTTAGCATCAAGAGACACTCTTCTATTATGCACAAATCTTTAGTGCCACTTACAGACAGTTCAAGGTAACAGTATGAACCCAATAATGTTCCCTCAGGGGGAACGTGTATAGAAATGCTCAATTGAAATTTAGTTTTGCATAGATGAGATGAGCACATATCGAGTTATGAGTTTCAGGCTGTTTTTATGCAAATGTGTATTTGCCAGAACACATTCACAATGTGACAGTGAATGCAACAGAAACATCTACGCACAACCAAAAAATGTGGAGCCCAGAGTTCAAGGTCTTTTTTACAAAAGAAGCTTTTGAAAGAGAGCACTTTACTCCAAAACCAACATCTTATGAGAAACCACAGAGTCTGGAGAATAAAACTGACGAAGGCCCGAAAAGTGTTCACATAGATATCTGAGGTCACACCAACCTGGTGACCACAGAGCTCTGCTCTATCTGCTCCTGCACCTCCAGCCAGTCAAACAGACAAGGAGACGGCCCCTCTACAGACAGAGAGGAAACATGGATCTGAACGAGGGAGGGGGGTGGCACTCGGATCACCCACACACACAGTAAGTTGGGGGGGTAGGATCCAGGGTGGTTTGGAGAACTGAAACTGCCTTCTGAGTCAGACAAGACTCCTCCACAACCTGAGAGGGAGAAAGAAATACCTTGTTCAGGTGCACAAAAAAGCCTCCAGATAAAGAAAAAGGAACATTTTCAACAGGTGAGTTTTGTATATGAAATGTGCATTCTGCTTCAGTCTCTTACGTATTTCAGATGGTTGGATTATAGCCGGCTGCGGTGCGGCTGTACTTTCATGTTGACCTCTGTTGGCAGAGATTGTGGGTGAAGTCTGGGACACTCCATGTCCTGCATTCAGCCGGTCTGGAGGGCTGGTGGACAACAACTGGTCCTCCACGGCCTGGCCCTTTATCTCTAAATCAGTGACAGAAAACACCCAGCATGGAAAGATGACAGTAAGAATAAACAGAGAAGAGGCTCAGATAAAAAGATAGAGGAAAAAAGGTAATCTGGTCTGCCATGACCCCGTGTCCTCATATGAGGACATCATATTTTGGGTTTGCTGTAGTTTATACTTGATGCTTCTTGACTTAGACCTGTTGTCCTCATTCAGTGACACTTTCTGCCATCCAGTGGTAGCAAAAGTACAATACACTGATCCATGTAAAAACAATATGTCACTAAAGTGGACACGTTACAGAATCTGATCAAATTTAGTGGTTGAAACTTATTTCTTTATGCTTAATGTTTGTAGTTTGATATGCTATACAGATTCGACCAATTTTAGCAATATTAACAAACTCAGACAATATAAGTACTCTTCTGAGGACACTGGTTTCAGTGTGTGTACTGATTTCTTCAGACATGTCATGCTTAATAGTATGAATATGCATGGGTAGATTTGGTTAGTGTATGTATATGTGTATGCCTATGGATATGTGTGTATATGTTTGTATCTGTCTGTGTATATGTAAGTGTATGTTTATATGTTAGATATAAGTTCACAAATTAATTAATAAGCTGAGAAGGTGTAGGAAATAATAAGTTTATACTTGCAAAATCCTGTTGCTTATTTGGGTCTATTTATTGAGTATAGGTTATCTTCCATTTTTGTTATTGTCATTTTGCTTTATTTTTATCTTTTCCACCAAGAAAACTTTTTTTTATTAAGTCTGTCTTTGTTGTCACTTAGAGTATTGTTGAGATGATTGTGTTTTCTTGGTTTTTGAGGTTTCAGTTTACTGTTTTTCCTCTCCTGTGTGACTGTGCTGCCTCTCCCTCGTTTATCATATACACACCTGCCCTTCATCAGCCTCGTTAGTCCTTCTCTGCTTCTCAGTTTGTCTCAGCTCCCTGCCTGTTCTTCTGCCTCATCACCTTATTCCCCTCACCTGAGCTCTCTGCTCTTTTTCTCCACCTGCCCTTCGTCACCTCATCAGTGTACTCTGTATTTCAGTCCTGGTTTTCAGGTCAGTCTTTGTTGAATCCTTGTTTTTGGTTGTGTTATGTTCAGTTGCTGTTACTTTGGGTTAATGATTGATCTTTTTGGGCTGCTGTCTTTTGGGTCCACCTGCTCCATGTTGCATAACAATTGGGACTTCATTATTTTATCACCGCAGTATTTCACACAGGGCAATGAGGTGTGATAGACTGTTCCTAAATATAAAAATGACAACCCCAGCTTGGAATAATGATGGAAGGAAATGTATACAGTTACAAAATGACAAATCACAAGGCTTTTAGATAAATTTGTGTTGCAATTTTGCTTTTACACAGCCATATTCAGACATTGAAATGAACCATTTAAGACTTCAGCAGTGACACACCAATGCACAGCAATGTTCGGGCATAGAAGAAATCAGTTTTACACCGTATTACACACAAAACTAAACCTATTGTCCCCATATAACTTTTTTACTGATCAAAGACAGTGCTTAGATTTTATACTTATCAAGTCCTTCTCACCAGGTCTGCACTACACATCTGAGATTTTAATCTATTTAGCCCAAATATTAAGAAGAAATAGTGCAACAAAAGTGAAGTTCTGTAATAAATATCGGGATGATAGAAGATACAGTTTGCATGAAAAAACAAATATGCAATCTAAATATAATCATTTGATCTGTAATACCCTCAGTCAGTTTTAGGTGTTTTTCTTTTCATTTGGGCGAGTGATCTGATGTGCAGCAGTGACTCACGTGTAAGAATGAGGGCCAGTGCCAGTCCGATGGCTGCTAATAGGAGCAGGGCAGCAGCAGAGACAACCACCACCCCCCAGCCACAACCCGGGGCCCTCAGACGCATCACACACACACCAAACAGACCCCAGCCTAGACCTGAATACCAGAGCACAGATACATATTAACATGAGGGTTTATGAGAGGACAGACGGGGTCTTAATTGTTACCAAAAAGTAAACATTTTCATGATTGTTTCCACCTTATTCTCCTTTTGCCCTTTCGAGTAACACCTAATTAAGATTAAAATGTCATCGTATTTAGTGTTTAGTTCTTTAAGAAGTCTTCTTTAATAAATTCTCTACAGCTCAGAGTTTAGTTGTCAACAAGTTAAAAATATACTTGCAACCAGACAAAATACTGTGGCCTCTGGGTATTTTAATTTGACTGTGTTTTCATTTTAGTTTACTTCGCCTAAATATTTAATGTCATACATATAGACTACTGTTTTGATTTTTTAAATTGCCCTTTCAAAAAGCTATTGGACTTTTAAGTGAAAGACTGAAAAGAAGATCAAAATCCAAACAGCAGTAGTTCAGATGTTTTTTTCCTTTCTTTCAAAGGTTCTCCCTGCAGGCTAAAAAACAAAAAACTGTCTTTCAAACTCTGCACTCCATTTTTCAGTGCAGGCTTTATTCAATAAATTTGGTTTCTGCACATAAGCTGATATAACACTGATGATATCCCTATGACATCATCAGAGTTATTTTTTTCTTTTTAAGAAAGCTCCTCTAGAGCCTACAAAGGCCATAAAAAGTCCCAGAAGTGGAACTAACCATGATCCGATCAGTTGACATGTAAAACTGGTGGAATGCCCCTTTAATCCTCAGTTACAGTGAACCATAACAGTCATGTTTTACACACACTATTTTACTATTCCTGAGGAAAATTAGATTTAAGGCTTTTAGGTGATGCAATTATTTCACAAATTCACACATATATGGTTCAAGTTTAGTCACAGAAAGCTGCAAGCTGATTGGCTGACTCACTAGCTGCCGGTGGTTTGATTGGTTCAGGGGTGGATGAGGATGTCCTGAATCCCTCCACCCTCTCCTGCTCCCCCTCCAGCTCGAAGGCAGGGTTACAGAACACATTCTGTGGAAAGCAGGACAGAAAGAAACGAAACCATCAATTAAGAAAAAAAATACAAGTGTTCATTTCAAAGCAAGTGTTTGTAAGTTTTGAAAGAATATATTTATATATATGTTTTTTTAATAAAAACTTGAATTCATAACATGCTTACTTGAACACACTTAAGGGATATCAGCAGCGTAAGGTTGCTGCTGTTGGCTAAGGTTAGCAAACTTTTGATAGACATTGCTGTGGGCCTGTAACAGAGATTTCCAGTCAGTTTATTTATTTTGTGGTTATGGTCCAATTCCACTCGCTTTCAGTTAGGTCACTTATGAATAATATATAGTGGCAGAAAAAAGTTGCCAACACAACAATGATGCAGCTGCTGAAAAAACACTATGATACTCCTGGTAATACTGGGTAATGGCTTCCATTCAGTTTTGCACATGTAATTTTGAACCATTTGGAAAATTTCAACCAAATATAAATTGATTTTGCTGGCAAAAATGTGGTTCCCAGCTGAAAACAAATGATAGAAAGCTTTCCCTGACCTGACAACGCTTGTGACAACATCAGTGGTTGTGAGGAGGTGGAAAGAGAGGATTTTACCGCGTAATGCTCTTAAACGTCTTCTTATCATTGATAGTTGGTCCACAGAACAGAACAAAAAGCTTTAAATGCATACAGTACCGATAAGTCATAGTGCATTTAACAAGAATCAAGTGTAGATTTTCAGCCAAAAAAACAACACCTGGTCCAACTCACACAGGTAAAATGCAGGATTGTACAATGACAGACAACCGTACACTGAAGTGCCATAACAGAGTTCCAGGTCCACAAAGCTTTAAATTAAGGAATTACAAATTTAATAGAAGAAATGAGACATTGCCCAGTCAATATAAAGCCAGCTGTTTGGAATAAGAAAAAGTCAATTTCTTTCACAATGGATTATAAATAGGATCTAGTGTAAAATGCTGCAAGTGTCGAATGTCCCACTGTGACCTTTCCCTTTACACATCGCTCTCATCAACCACCATCATCGTTCTCACTCACCTTATAAATATCTGAGGAGTCTGAGTACACTGCGACCTGGCTGAGGTCAGACATCTTTAGCCCGCTGTCACTCTCTCAGTGCTCCTCTTCTTAAAGAGCCTGATGTTGTGATAAATACATCAGCGGCGACATCGTGAGAAGAGACGTTTCTACATGAGAGAATGTTAAAGATATTTTCCAGAGTTTTCTCAACATTGTTCGCTCTTTGCTCCGACAGTGAACTTCCACTGAGGTGTAGTGAGCTTACGGCCTTCAGTCCTCCAGCACAGTAGAATCCTTTGTTGGACATCCATCAACGTAATCCAGACAAAAATGTAAAAAAGAAAAAAAAAGACCTCAAAAGACCTCACACTATAATTCACATCAAAGAATTTTCAGTCTCCAGTTCTGAAAATATCCATATTTGCTGCTATTCTTTAGCTTTTTGTCTGTTTTTGAAGTATCGTCCTGTATTTCTCCTGCTTTTTGGTGGTGTGTTAGTGGTTATAAAAGCAATTTGGAAACTCCTTCACAATGCTGAGCAAAGCCGAGTCAGGTGAGACGACTGAGCTCCTCGGAGGAGGAGGGAGGACGGGGTAGGGGAGAAGGTTTTGAGAGTGGAGGTGGGGGTCCCTGTTAAACCTCTATAATCCCCATAATGATCTTTTAAGCCCCTAAAATGTTTCATTCACATGCACGCTTGCATGCCCAAACCTGAGTGAGCAGTTGCACCTTCACACAAACACACATGTGCACTACACACTCTTTTAAACCCCAAAACATTGGCACAGAGACAGTTTGAGTCATTGGGGAATAATTCTGTGTAATTAGGCATCAAAACAATGAAAGTGTTGGGGTGAAATTCAGTTTGGGGAATGGTGAATAATAGCAAAAAGTGCTAAAGAGATTGTGAGATTTGAAATTGCATTATTTGCCCAAAGCTGGCTCTTGGCGGTGCAGTTGAGTGTCCTAATAGATTTTAATTTATAAGCTTTGCAGCAGCTTTTATGATGCCAATGAAAAAGTAATGTAAAAATGTCACTATAATAGACTTCACAAGAGAAACGGATGAAATCAATGCAAACAAAAATGAAAGTAAGAGCTCAAATTTCTGTTCTGCCCCAAATTACTCAATCACATCTTTCCTGTTTGGTGCTGCTGTGTTAATGGGTAATCAGTCTACAAATAAAGTAGCTGAGTGCAGGTCGATTCGGACACTCTCACTGTGGTTTCTGTCACTTAAAGACACAAATGCCACTGATACCGTGTCCTGTCATGTATGTCAGGCCCATACTATGGATCTTTCTCTTCACCTCTGCCTGGGAGGGTGAGCATTTTAATTTTTGTGTTGCAGTTATTGTACATTTGGGTATCATGATGTCAAATTTGTATAGATCCAAATCACGGCAGTTTTTCCTTCTACCTTTTACATGTTTATGACCAACACTTTTACTGTTTGTGCTCCAGTGTCCCTGCAGGAGTATGAATATTACGATGAGACATATGAGGATCCGCAGCCTCTGAACTGCTCGACCACAGAGAGCATTAAAGGTGGACATGTCACCTACTCACAGGTAAAAATAATACATTGAATAATACAATCGATTTGGCAAACAGTAGAAAATGTAATCAAAGACCGTTTGATAATCAATGTTTTTTAAACAAAACAAAACAAACAAACATTCAAACAAAAACACACCGGACATTCTCTGGTTTCAGCTTTTCCAAAAAAAGGATTTGCTTTGCTACTATTTTTTATTTTTTAAATTGAATATCTTTTTGGCTTTTGGGTCAATTGTCAAATGTATTTGAAAATGTCATTTTTTAATTTTGCAATGGATGTTTTTCTTTTTTTCCCCTGATGTTTAAAAAAATACATGAATGATAATCAGTGGACGTAATTGTTGGTTGCAGCCGTACTGCACATCTTCATACATCTTATCTCACTCAGAGTGATGTGTTACAGAAAAGACTAAAAAAATCACATTTTACACCAAAGTGAACAATTTCTCCTTTAAGAGTGTTTATGTGCACTTGTCAGCTTTGCTGCCCTGATGTAGTTATTTCTTTGTTATAAAGACATATTTATAATAGTTCAATTTCAGTTAAAAGGCTAATGAAATATATGTTAAACACATTTCTATATATGTGAGTTATTTTTATGATTTATATATGCCATAATGTGCTGATTATAGCATAATACAAATAAATTTACATTTCTAAACACTTTGCATACCAGTTCTATACATTGTGGTATAGTGTTTCACCATATACATACTAGTGTAAAACACTGTAGCATAATGTACATAGGTTTTAGATTCTTATTTTTGTTCTTCTTATTTCTGCTTTCTTATTATTCTCTATGCTGTATATCAGAGCAACTGGCACAAGTTATATTTTTCTGATTTTAATTCTGAATCTAACCCAGGAGGGTCACTTTCAAATCATGATTAAAAAGGAACTAGAAGGTTAGAAAGTGAAACAAATCAAGCCTCTCTTTACTGTTACTTATTTTAGCCCCGAAAGTGACCATGTGTTTCCTGTGCAGGGAGGGCTGGAGGGCAGTGTGCTGACCTATCACTGTGGCTCGGGCCAATATCCTTACCCAGTCAGCTACAGGCTCTGCGACGCTGATGGGGAGTGGTCGCCTATGAGATTGACCAATGGCAGACTGGTATCACGGGCCACATGCAAAGGTAATAGTTTGGATGAAAATGCTTTCCATCTCACATGTACTGCAAAATACATATTAGTTCATAATCTTGTTGTCTCCTCTGCACCCTCTTCTCCTCATCCTCCATGCTTTTTTTTGTTTGTCCTCTCTCCTTCACCCAGACGTGCTGTGTCCGGCTCAGCTCCAGCTGGATCATGGTGACTTCTGGCCCAGGGACCAGTGGTCCCGTGTTGGGGAGATGCAGAGCTTCTCCTGCCAGGAAGGGTTCACCCTGTACGGGTCAGCCCAGAGGAACTGCACCGACTCTGGGGAGTGGACAGGAACCACTCCAGTCTGTGACAACCATGGTGAGGATGGATAACATTACAAACTATGCTTATGGTGTATAAATTATGTATTCGATTAAATAATGAGCAATGCATGTGTATATTTGTTCTTAAATCAGTCAAAAGACAATAACTGCAAAAGGATTTAAAGCCTAGTTCATTAGGTGTATTAGAGCCTATGGTACAGTGAGCATGTACTGAATAAGCTCAAACTTACCGAGATTTACGCATAGTGTAAAGAAGCTTATGATGAATACATATGAATAATCCCTGTAAAGAGATTTTATACATTAGTTTACCATGGTTACTGGGACACAAAGCAGGTCACATTTACTTTTAACTTTAGAATTCAGTGTTTCAAAGGCATAATGGATTTTTGATGTCTAAAAGGGACATTTTACCCTAAAATACATATTTTTCTTCCCACCTGTAGTGCTACTTATTTACATTCTTTACCTTGTCTGCTGTTGCTCTGCAGCTGATGACTGCAGTGACCCAGGGACCCCACCAGGGGCCCAGCGGTCAGCAGGCCGGTTTCACACAGGGGAAAAGGTGATCTACTTGTGTCAGGCAGGTCTGAATCTGCTGGGGTCGGCTGAACGGGTTTGCCTGGAGAGCAGGGAGTGGAGTGGTTCAACACCACGGTGCCAAGGTGCAGAGTGACGGTTTTTATACATACAAAGAGTGAACAGTTGTAATTCTGATATAAACTACAAATCGCTGATTTAGCTGTGCTGATATAGTTATCAAATGTGCACCTACAGTAATCGGGTCTCAAAACAGTACACAGTGACCTATTATGATGATGAAACATCCATATCTTCTGCTTTACTGCAGGCCCCAATACTTTTGACTCCCCCAGTGTTGTGGCAGCAGCCATGGCGGGATCACTTGCAGGAGTCATGGATGTTTTCTCACCAGACTCCAAAAGAAAAGGTGGGCATAACCTGTCTTCAGCATACTGACATTTTATCAGTGTTGCAGCACAAACATCAAGAAGTCTTCCATGCATGTGCATAAAGAGCAAATAGCTGAATTCAACTGCAAATTTTTTGTGCGTGAAAGGTGCAAGGGCGTCCTTTGGCCGAACCATCCGTGTGTCTGAAGGCAGTCGCATGAATGTCTACATTTTACTGGACACATCAGGAAGCATCAGAAAACAGGACTTTGAGTTATCCAGGAGTGCTACCATCGCTCTTATCAAAAAGGTCTGTGCCAAATGATGTCACCTAGTTCGATAGGAGATATGGGTGAAAGACAGTCCCCAGAAACAATAATCTTTGGGTGTGGGAAACCTATACGTATTCTTCATTTTCTTTCTAGTTAGACAGCTACGAGGTACAGCTGAAGTTCCACGTGTTGTCATTTGCCAGCACGGTTATTGACATTGTGGACATTAGAGATGCAGATATAAGTGGAAGCATCGATGACGTTTTATGGAATCTGGAGCAGTTCGACTACCATAGTAAGGCTGAACTTATCTCTTTTTATCTCCTACAGTGTGATATCCTCAGCTAACCCTGGATCATTTTATCAGTAATTAGCTAAATGTCTAATCTTTTACATCTATTCATCTGCAGGCCATGGAAGTAAGACAGGCACCAACCTCCACGCTGCCCTACACCGTGTCAATGAGATGATCAGCTTCCTTAAGCAAAACAGTGCCAAAAACCATTTTAATGAAACTCAGAACATCATTGTCATAGAAACAGATGGTAAAGACGTGACAGGGGAATGTCTCGCAAACTCACACTGAAAAAAACATTTATTGAGCATCTCCAGCTGATTTAAATCTTTTTCATCCCATCAGAGCTCTTTCACTGTTGAAAAGGGGAACATTACCTTGTACATCTTTCTGTTTTTCTGCCTGCAGGTTACTCTAACACAGGCAAGAAGCCTAAGGTTGCCCTCGCCCACATCCGAAATATGCTGGGATACCAAGCCACATCCCTTGATCACACAGATGAAACAATGCTGGGTATCAAAATAAAAAATAAATTAAAAGATCTTATTAAACATTCCAATACACCATAGGCAGTATATATAGTTCAGAAGTGCCATCCTAAATCATGACTGCAGACAAAGTTTGTTTTGGTGCATTTTATGTGTGTTACAATAGCTACCCGTTGTATGTATACAGTGTAAGTAATTTTGTATGTGATTTCAGATGTCTATGCATTTGGTGTTGGAGACCAAGTGAACAAAGACGAGCTGAACTCCTTAGCCTCAAAAAAACGTGATGAGCAGCATGTCTTCTTTTTGAAAGATTATGAAACACTGGGAGTGGTGTTTAACAGCATCATTAGTAAGTGATTGCTCTCAGCTCTAAAGTACAAAACCATGTGTTTCTTCTGATTTCAGCTGTCAAACTGGGCTGTATTAACCTATTTAAATTGGGGTGTGAGAGGTATACATGTTCTTTGACCCAATCCTCAAAGTTTTTTAGAAAATGAATAGCTAAACTGACCATTTTCGAGCATTTTGAATGGGGAAGAAATAGGGAAGATTACCAGTTGCCACTGGGAGAAACAAAAGTGATATCTTTTTTCCTGTTTTGGCAGTGCAGTGGCTGATGCACTTCCCTTCTGCTGTAAATAGAGCCTTTATTTCCCTTGAAGATCATACTAGGTGGCAGACAGAAGCGAGGCTTATAGGGAACTAATCTACATGCTGATGTTGTCATTATTCTATTTCCATTATAATGCTATAACAGTTTACTTCACAATTATGACTTAAAGCAAAAAACTTGAAGAATGCAATGTGCATGCATATTTAAAGTTCATACTGCCATTTTGGTAACTAAAGTATATGCATTAAATGTTTCATGATGCAGGTGACAAGAGTGTGACAATGTGTGGGATAGCTCAAGAAAAGGCTGGGGAGGAGACAGCCTACATCAAACCCTGGCACGTCACTCTGGACACTCAAAGCTCAAAGGTCAGTTTACTATAATCATAATGGCGTTTTTTTGTTTGTTTGTTTTTTTATCTTCATTGACAACCGTTTGATATTTTAAAGTGGAATGTCACATATTTACATTTACAGAAGGTGCCATGTGTTGGATCCATTGTGAGCCAGAACTGGGTGCTGACAGCTGCTCACTGCTTTGCCAGAGCGAGCACAGAAGTCCCTCGGCAGGTGCACATACGTCATGGTCAGTACAGGGAAATGATGTGGAAACGGAGATCATGCCACAGTAAAATACCATTAACCGTCTTGTTGACCTTACTGCCTTTTATGTTGAAATTACAAGCAGCTTCTTTGGTCCTCAGGGGAGGGCATGGTGGTTTCCAAGAAGGTGATCATGCACCCGAAGTACAACACCAGGGCACTCAAACACAGAAATGTATCGGAGTTCTACGACTACGATGTAGCTCTGGTTCAGGTGAACCAGAGTATCCCGCTCTCCTGGAAAGCAAGGTAAAACAGCCTAAAAATAAGATACTTAACTGTTTGACACAACGGTTACATCTAATAACCAAAGAGCTAAACTCAAGAGGCTGTCATGACCCTCCAAAAAGACCACATCAGTTGTATGTATTCAGCAGCTCATTGTTACCCATATTTATGTTTATTGTTTCTCTGTTATTGTTTGCCAATTCTAGCGGCTGAAGTTCTGATTAGTCGGCATAGAAAAGAGGTCAGGATGGACTCAAGATTAAAATTACACAAAAGTTTTCGACTTAGAGCTCGACATTTCAATCTTAATCTTAACATTTGGACTTTAAGCTTGACATTTCGACTTAAATCTCAACATTTAGACTTTTATCTCAACAACTGGACTTTGATCTTGAAATTTTGACTTAACTCTTGACATTTTGACATTAATCTTGACATCTTGACTTCAATCTCAACTTTTGGACTTTGATCTTGACATTTGAACTTTGATCTCAACATGTACATCACTTGCCTCACACAGGTGATGTGGCTACATCACATAAACTACAAAAATACTTATTTTAGCCCAAATCTCAATCTTTTTCCGATCTAACCTAATTTTGTTGCTATGTTGCTCTCCTGCCAAAGGTAGGGGCGGTAATTTAGGGAACATTCCTGTGGTTCATGTGAGGGTTGGAACAAACAAACCATGTTATTAGGTTGGAGGACTTCATGAAAAAAAAATTTGTTGTACAACAGACCTATTTGCTTGCCATGTACCGTACCAGCCAGCCGAGCTATGAAGAAAATCAACTCCACCTGTCTGCAGCACAGTATGTTATCTTTTGTCCATTACATATGCAAAGATTATTTCCAATATTATGCCAGAGACACTAAAAAAATCATTAATAAATTCTCATATATTTTCAATAAAAATAATTTGTGTAAACAGGGAAGGAACTACTACCACACAAGGAGACTTCTGCCTTTTTCATCCATAAGAACTCAGATCGCAAAGAAACACATATTCACACAGACAGTCAGGTGAGAGGGCTGCTTTCACGCTGACACACAACAACGTTAACAAAAAAGGTTTTCAGTATGAAAATGTGGCACTGTAACTAATTTGCTGTCTGCAGCGGCCTAGCTGTGTGGAGAAGGCGAGACAAACGCTCAAAGAGCCAACCAATGTGACTCTGGATGAGTTAGTGCCTGAAAGATTGCTCTGTTCTGGGGGATCCTCAGGATATCAGGATGCCATCACCTGTCCGGGTTGGTTATCTGCATTTACTGTATCATGGACACAGTTTGACGAACATGGGATTCACAGGAGTTACATGTTGTCTTTTTTTCTGGTATAGGGGACTCTGGTGGATCCCTTTTTCTGGAAAAACGGAAGCGCTATTTTCAGGTCAGCAGGTTTCTTACCTAAAAAAAGGCCTCATTACACGAAGTGCCATAAGCATCATGCGGACATCTCTCCTGCTTTTTTCTCCAGGTGGGAGTTGTGAGCTGGGGCACAACAATCGTGTGTAACTCACCCGACCCAGCTCTGAAAGGCTTCAGCAGTGACAGGCCGCCTCCTGATGCTCGAGACTTTCATATCGACCTGTTCAAGATAATGCCGTGGCTGAAGCAGCATCTGGGCGAGGAGATCCAGTTCCTGCCTGAAGTCAACTGAAAACATCCCAAATCAGTAAGCTGAGAACTGCTTAGATTGAATGGAAATGTCTGTATTTTCACATCACTGTGTCTAAGTGACTAATTGGAACCAAATTTTTGAAACTGGTCAAGTAATGAGCAATAGTGCTGCAGCCAGCTAACAAGAAACTTTCTAAAATATAACCATCGCCTCGAATAGAGCCATTGAATAGCACCCTGGATGAAAAATGCCTAATTTCCCTTTAAACCACAATAACAATGGAGAATTCGATAGCGCTCATGCGAGAATAACGAGGAATAATTATAGCTGATCAGAAAAAATGGACAATAATGTCAAGTGTTTTCCAGAGTTTTATTGTCAGATTGAATATCATAGATATTGCAGTAAACTTACTTGTCAATGTGTGTAGCATAAAAAAGATTGTTCTTGTTTTAATACTGTATTCTTTCAAACTCAACATGTATAATTACTTCCTGAGACACACATATATTGGAAATCTAGCTGTGCATTCATGTGGAAATGTTGAGTTGCTTAATAAAACACTGTTTAAATGTGAGTCTAGTTAAGATTAACAGTCTCACTTTGTAGTTCAGATCATTAGCCATACAGTCTGCATTAAAGCTGCGATGTGCAAGCACTGTGCAGATGTCAACTCTGTGTGTGTTGCCATAACTGTTGGGTTGGATCTCGCACCTCAGCCGCTTCACTGGCTGTAATCTATATTTCTTCTCTATCGGTATAAATGTGAAAAAGGTGTTGAAAAGTCCACTGTCTAATCAGCCCTCAGAAAACTGACGGAAGAGGGTTTCTGATTGGCTGTCTTTGAAGTCCGGCACAAAGTGGATTTGGAGGATCTCGGAGAATCCCTCAGAAAGAGCCGGAGCCACAAAATGTTTCCTGTCCAGACAGAGAAAGCCAGATTACAGAGCTTTTACTGTCAGGAATTCAAAACTCAATGTGTAAGACATTTATTTATTGTAGTGACAAAAAAATAATACAACAGCAGTTTCTACATGTATTTAGTTTATGTTTCTTGGCACAAGAAAAGAATATGTATTATAACTGTAGTGGAAGTGGAAAGGCCAGTGTCACTCACTTGTAGCTGTGGAAAACCATGTCATTGACCTTGGCATGTTTGCGGTCTGATGGAGCCATCTCACGGAACTGGAAAGTACAATAACACATTAAAAAAACAAAAACACTTGTCATCACCAGCTGGGACAAAACAAACCAAAGAGTGACTGTGCGGATAAAAGAGAGTCGTACTCTGTTGTTGTGTTTGGCTTGCTCCAGGGAGGCCGAGAAGAGGAAACAGCGACTCGGCACTCCTGCTGCCTTAGCCACATCCACATATCTGAAAAGTACAAAAACATTTGGTTACACAAACGGAGAGAAATGATTGTGCATAAAATCAGCAGGCAGAAACATATTCAGCCCACAGAGTATATTAACAGCAACATACAGTCAGTACCCTCATTACTGAATGCACCCATTCAGTAGTATTCCTTTTGAAAAAAGGCTAAAACTGTGGAAAGTAACACAGTCACCTGATACACTGCTGTGTTGGGATAAGGTTTTAAGGTACATAGGGCTTAACATGTACTCAAAATACTTCTAAAATAATTACATGGTGGCGACCATCTAGTGTGGCCAGGATCATGACATACAATAATAATACACACCATGAATGTGATTAAATCATTAAATAATTATGATCATGCTCGTTTGGTTGGAAGAAAAATGCATTTTGGCTTTTCACAGAAAAATGGAAACACCAGCTGTATATTGTAATTATTACATTTGTAAAGTTGAGTGTGTATGCTTTAGTGGCATGTAGTGGTAGGCATGCAGTTGCAACACACTGAAACTTCTCCCATGTGCCACGCGTGTAGGAAACTACAGTGTGTGATGCAAAAGTGCAAACGGCCCTATCTAGAGCCAGTGTTTGCCTGTCTTGTATCAGTCTTCCCATGTTAAGAGTTTTCCCTGCACAGCTGTTCTGTTTTTAGTCTCATTTGATCCACCCTCACACCTTTGTTTGTTAGTAAATCCCTGTTTCCCTCCTGTTCACTGTGTCCACCGGCCTCAGCTGTGTGTCGTTGTCTTGATTAGTGCCCTCTGTGTATATATACCTGCAGGTTCTGCTTTGTTCATTTCATTTTGTCTGTAACTCTTGCTGTGATGTTACTCTGCTGTTATCCTCCTGCTGATCCTTCGTGCTGTTTTGCTCCTGTTTTCACCAGCGTTCTTCCCCGTGCTTCTGGTTTCTTTAAGTTTAGTTTTTTTTCTTTTGTGCTTCATGTGTACTTTGCGTTCTTGATTCCTGCTTGTTTGTTCAGCATTAAAGCTTGCGTTTCGTTTGCACGCTTGGCTGCTTCTTTGGTTCTGCATTTGGGTCCTCATCCAGCCTCACCCATGACATGTATAACATCCCTTATTTATCTATGACTCTGTCTATTGATGCTTTCTGAAACCTTTTTGCAAAAAGGTGTACCCCAGTGAAGTGGATCCTGAGTATGCATGAACTGAAACTGTCAAGGACACACACATACACACACACACACAGAAATGCATGTAGATGTTGTAACAGTTTACCGTTTGCGAGACTCTGGGTCTGGGTTGGTGTTGTCCACGGCAACGCTGCGGCCCTCTTTTAGGGCGCGCTCACACGCCGACACACAGTTCTGCCATGAACCGAGTGTGTCCTGACACAAACATGAAAGTCAGAGAAGGGACCAATAAATGGGATATAAAAATAATAATGATTATCTATGAACGTGTTGGTGGTCACCAGCACTAAGATACGATCTTTCAAAGACGTACAACTTCTGTATCAATATAAAGCAGGTTAGCAAACATCACGGTAAACCAAAATCTCAACTGTTGAGACAAAATGTATGAAACAAAATGTTCTGGGTGCATTTAAAAGTGGAGCCGGAGTGCTGTTCATTTAAGTCCACTCACCCTGTTGACGTACACGTAGCCTTTTGGAATAACGTGGGAGTGGAAGAAGGTAGATTTACCAGCTGTGCAGAAAGGAAGGAGGGAACAAGATCAGACTGGTGTTTATGGGAGGGGAACCCCAAAAAAGTGTTATATTATCCTCTGTCTCTTACATGCAGGAAAACCCACGGCAACAATGACTTCTGTCTTGCTGGAGGTGAGAGAGGCAGACGGCGGGTCGTACAGCTTCGCAGTGGAGTCAATCTTCCTCTAGAAGTTCAGATAAAAATAGAAACATTAACACAGACACAGACCACAATTTGTTCTTAGACAATATAGAAAAAAAAATATGTTCATTGTACTTACAGGGTCAAAATTAGGCAGGCTGTAGGGGGCGCTCTTCCAGCCCAGGAAGAACTCCTCTGGGGTGTGGAACTGTAACCCAATATTCAGAGCAAACTACAAAAACAAGAACAAAGACAGGACAAAATTCTCATATTTGAACCATTTATGTGCACATTTCCCAAAAAAGAAATATTTCACCCACAAAATAATAAAGCCAAATCAAATCATTTGGATATCAATTTCTGTACACGCCTTATGAAGAAAACTTTGCTTCTCTTGCATGTCCCCATGGTGAAACGAGGGATCTAAAATTTTAGAAAATTCTTGATGAACTGAAGTCAAGTCATATTTAAAATACTTCCACACAAACAGAGATGGTGCACTAGCTGTTTGTTTATGAGACTCTTGATATGAAAGTGTTTAAATATTACAGTTTTAGCGAAAATGTATGATTGGCAGGTACTGAGTGTACCACTTTTAGATGAAAATGCAGGAAATGTGCAAGAGTTTGTAAACAAAATCTGAAAATCTAGCTGTTTTGATATGCTGTTGTTAAAAACACACCACTTTTATTCCAAATAACTTAGATTTTTCTTTGTTTTTGATTAATCATTCACTGTGGAGGCATGGGGGGATTTTATTTTGATTTTTTTTTAACAAATTCAACATAACACAGGGTAAGTGTTTGATATATTAATGAGCATGTGGGGAGGGTGTTCTTTTAAGCTTTTAATAAAAACTAACGAGTCCTTATTTGCATGACCTTTTTAATGACATAAAGTGTGGCACAAATAACATATCGAGGCAGGATGAGGAGGAGGAATCACACAAACCTGTTCAATCTAATTAAATGTTAGGTCTTACCAGTCTATCACTGCAGGAGAAATCCTTCTTTTTCCTCCCTGGAGCCCAGTTCTCTGGCCTCCCTGCAGCATCTGTGCACACAGGTAAAGACAGGAGCTGTGGGTGCGTGTTTGTGTGCATGTGTGCGCAATATTAAGATTTGCAGATTTTCCAAAGCTGGTTATTTTTGTTGCATTTCTGCACTTTGAAGAGGTTAAAGCAGGTTAATTTCTCTTTGTAGTTAGGTTTCATCCTCAGCTTCCTGTTGACTTCATAGTTCTATGGGTCTCGCATTAAGCATTAGGATTTCAAGTAATTGGATGAAAATGTTTATGTGTCCTTCTCTGTGACACCGTTTGATAACTGAGAACACACTGCCACCCACAGGATCTTTTATCACTATGGCAACAGCACTTCACACTCAACCTCACTCACCTCCGACATAAAAAGTCTGTGTTTTGTCAATAGTCACGCCATCATTTGCCTGAGTGAGAGAGACACACGCACAAACACTCACAGTTAAAACTGGATTGTTTATTGTCAAACATGCAAAGACACTGATGCTGTGAGGAGAGACAAAAGGGCGGCTGCTATGACTCAGCCAAATTAGCGTGCAGTAATTTATACTTTGAACTGTCCGTCCATGTGCAAATACTGTGTATCAGGTGTGGTTCTTAAATAACATGGGTGTGTGTTCATGTGACTACTGACATTTACCTTTTCACTCAAGTAATTCCACATTCCCACCACTGGTTTCCTATAGAGCCCAGGACCAGTCGCCACAAACACCTGAGACGCAGACATGAATGGGTTACAATCAGTTTTTCTGCAATAATTAGTTGAAAGATGAGCATTAACACCAAAAATGACCAACCTGCACAGGTAGCTTCAGGGTGGCGAGGATGTCTTCCACTTTAGACTTAAAGACTTCCGGTCTCAGTTTGCCTTTAGCGATCCCCATCTGGTTGGTGAAGAACACCACCTGCAGGAAAGAGAGCCAGGAAGGACTCAGAAATACAGTTCCAATATTTGCTTTCATCAGGCTTTCATCTTCCAAAAATTCACTGAACATCAACAATACTCCTCCTCACCTTGTATCCTTTCTTGAGCAAGCTGGCCAGTTTGGGCTGAATCTCAGGATACAGAATCCTGTCGATTGAAGACACAAACAGATAAATAAAAATGCGAATAACGATGTTTTGAGATAAACAGAGTAAAAGGTAATGTATAATAGTGCTGACATACTTCCAGTCATCTGGCGCTGTGGGAAAGACTTTGCCAGACTTGGTGGTGATGATGCAACCGTCTATGTCAAACCCAGCAATCTGGAGAACAATAACGAATCGAAATGTTGAGACATTAAAACATTTGCTGCATGGTCTCACCAAGAAATCATGTAAGGTGACAGAAGTAAACCCTGATACAGCACTTCTGTGTTTATATAAAAAACTACTGTTTCTCACTGCCATTTAGCAGACAGGTGGTTCTGTGATGTCACTTCCCCTTACCCAAACTCAATAACAGATATAAAAGCTGCAATCACTAGGTTAGACTGATCATTCGTTTTATTATTATTATTATTATTATTATTATAAGCGTAAACTTCCGGGTCACCACAGAAGTGCCAAACTCAGTGCAGTTCCTCAAATGACCACACAAATTGGGGCTTTTAAACGGCAGTGGGGACGTCACGATACCTGCATTCGTTATTTTATACAGTCAAAAATACAGAAAGAAAAAAAAGCAACATGAGAAAAAATGCCCAAGAATATTGAAATTTGATGACTTTTTTACATAAAAAAAACACAACTGTAGCTTTAAATATTTATGCAATTCAACATATTTTATTGTGAGGCGTAAACGGGAATTGAAACAAATGACTTGATTACCAGGATGCTGTGTAATGACCCGGGACACAGAGGAAATAATGAACGAGTAAACAGCCGTTGTATTGAAACAGTTCCCACCTTGTCACTCCCTTTGACACCAGCGGCTGTGTAAAGCATCAGGTTGCTGATCTGCTGCCAGTTGCTCTTTAGGCAGCCCTTTGAAGAGGATGAGGATGATGAAGGCTGAGCGCTGTTACTCCTCTCTGTCACAGACTTCTCTGCAAACTCCTGCAGCTGCCTCAGCTTTTCCTCTGCCAGTCTCTCCTCCTCATCATCCTCCTCTTCTTTCATCCGTCTGTCCGAGGCCCCCTGGTTTTTTCTCCTGCGCTTCACCTCAGGGCTTCCGCTCTCTGGGCTCAGCTGTCTTTTAGATGACTTAACAGAAAAAAACAAATTATTATTTAATTTTTCAGTTGTTTGACTTTGTTGACACGTTACAGGAATAAGATACATGAAATAAAGCACTGAAATGGTTTTAAAACAATGGTTAAACAAATATAGTACCTTCATGGGAGAAGCAGAAAAGAAATCCTTTATACTGCGCTTGGGATTCGGACTCGACTGCGCCTCTTTCTCTTTCCCGTTTCTTCCTCCTTTCGTCTTATCTGTGGCTTTCAGTCCTGTCTGCGCAGCGCTGGAGGCCGTCCCGTTTGAGCTCAGGGAGTAGTGTAATTTAAAAGGGTGGTTCTGGTTAACCAAGAAGAGGGTGCCTCCGTGGGTGAGTTTGCCAGACTGGTTGCGGCCCAGCTTCTCACCATCCAGGAAACTGGGATTGGGACCCAACTGTGCAAGAAAAGATGATATGAGTGAACATTGGACTGCAGCCTTTATACAGATACAGTGAGTTTATAGGATGTTAGGTAAGCAGGGCAGTAAAGAGAGAGGTGTGCTGATACTGTGATCGTGCTGTGCCAAATATAAACTCTGCCTGGTGTTTGTCGGGTGTGTCTTGTGTATTTTTCTAGTTTCACAGGGAGATTAAACGGCTTAAGTGTGTGTTTTCATACCTGAGTAACAACCACATCCTGGTCTGCAAAGCAAGCCACCACCTTCACTGAAAGAAACACAGGGATTATTACCATGATATGTACTCACACACGCATTTTTATTATCTTTTAGAGCTGAAATTATTGGTCAACTAATCAATACTTTTAATAATAATTCAATAGTTTAAGTCACTTTTTCAAATTTGGTGCAGCATGCATAAATGGATTATTTTATTTTAGTGTCATGCCACCTAGTGGCCCATCCCCTTTAGGATTATATGACACGTCTACAACACAGAAAACAATAGTCCACAGTACACATTCTATTACATGAAAATAGCATCTGGTAGTGCTGGCCAAAAATCATTATTGATGCTAAACAACACATTCAAATATATATAAAAAACAAATATATAAGTAAATAAATAAATAAGTAAATGCATAAAAAAATTAAATTAAATGAACAAATAATTAAATAAATAAAATAAATAACTAAATACATAATCAACATAAAAAATGAATATTTTTTTATAATAATAATAAATAGGCAAATAAAAACACCTAAATACACCTACTGGAACAATGCTTCCTTCCTCATGTCCCAAGCTTTCTCTAAATAAGATGCTGGATTAAATGTTTAAACAGCCAGATCAGTCACTGTGAGTCTTTGTATTAATAAACCTCGCGAATCTTCCAATAAAAAGGACAATAAGGAACAAATTGATACATACTTTCTTTAAGGTCACAGCGACAAAATTAACGACTGAAATATGATCTTAAATCGCTGCTAAAACAGCTGCATAACGTCATGTGCTGCAAACTACAGGGGTCTCGCGGTCATTTTGTAAATAAATA
Source organism: Plectropomus leopardus (assembly GCF_008729295.1). NCBI lineage: Eukaryota > Metazoa > Chordata > Actinopteri > Perciformes > Serranidae > Plectropomus > Plectropomus leopardus. Next base: position 6,512,406 of record NC_056467.1, on the reverse strand, counting down.
GCCCACGTGTGCAGGATTTAGGGAACTCACTGGTGCATTTTTGAGTAACTGTTCCCTTACCCTGGTGTCTGGAGCATTTCTTGTCTGTGACCCCGGTGTCCGGACCCCGGCCCAGAATCACAGCCCGTCCGTCCTGCAGAGGGACCCGAGCTCCGGAGGGGCTCACGAGCGTGCACGACATCTAAGCGGGCGACCACCAGCGCGAGACCTTTTCACTTTTTTAGTGTTTTTAAACGTCTCGCTGCATAAAACGATTAATCGACGCTCAAAAAGAAAACAGCTATCATAAAAAATGGCTGCGTGTATTCTGAAAATGTAACGTTTCTGTTTCTGACTCAACTTTGAGTCTGAGTTTGTTGTTGTGATGCAGGAACAACAAACCGGAGGGGACCTGTTTCTCAGTGTACCCACGGTCCATCACAAAAATACCCTCGTATGGAAACGTGATCCCCTTGAAGGTTCCGCTCATGACACTTTTCCGGGATTTTACACCATGTAGCACAATCTGATTATTCTTGATTGTTTACCCTCGAAAGGCCACCGTCCGCCTGGTAAAGTCATTTCTTTTAGTTATTTTTGCTTTCGTTTTCCGTTTTTTAATGTTGGGATAAGATAAGATAGGTTAAGATAAGATAAGATAAGATAAGATAAGAACTTTATTTATTCTTTGGGAAAAGGCTGAATGTTGCGCAGGACAGTACCTGAGTTACTCACCTGTTTCATTTCCACCCAGTTTAAGTCGATATGTGTTGCACATTTCGATACAACACCAGTTTGAACTAAATGTTTCTCTAATTAGGAACAAATACTACTTTGTTGTATCTCTGTGTTATTATTACAGAGGAGGGATGAAAAAACAGCCAGAAACCAGCTTATTCTGGTAGCTTGTTTTATTTGGTTTTAGCTGGTGAAAGATGGTTTCAGATGGTCCTGACCCAGTTCTTGCTGGTCTTTGATGGTTTAGCTGGGTGGACCACCAGCCGGGCATGCAGGTGTGACCAGCCTGCCAAGCTGGTCATGCGAAAGGCGTCTTTGATGATTATTAGATAGTTTTCATCATATTAAAATAATGACAGTAGATGTGAAACCAGTTTGAAGTATATTTTTGCATAATTTCTGATGGTTTGGCTGGTCACACCAGCTTAAGATGGTCAGTCTTGCTGGTTTAAATTGCTGTGAGTTGAAGATAAATGTTCTGGAGTATGAAGAAACAGTGTCATAAGGGGGAAGTATGAAAAGCAAGGTGCATAAATCAGTTAAAGAAGCCTATCTGATGTTTTATGTATTTACAGTGCACACATTTTACAATAAGAAAATGCACTGAAGTATGTAAAGTAAACGTAAATGCAGTCAGAACTTTATTTGCTCCTTTCATACCCCGCCTTCAAAATGGAGCCTATTTTACACTTGCACACAAAATTTGTTGTTGTTGTTGTTATTTGTTTGTTTTTTTTACAATTTAAAGGATTTAAAGGACAAAAATCAATCCCCTCCTCCCTCCCCACGTCCCTCCCATTGTTCCCATTTATACAGTAAGTAACTATAAAGCTTTGGAGAAATGTAGTGAAGTAAAAGTTAAAGTTGAAATAAAAAAACTTAACTGAATTACAGATACTTTCAAAAAATACCTTTAGTACTGTAGCGAAGTATTATCACTTTGTTACATTACACCACTGATGTTTTGTAACTCATGTAGACTGGTTTTTCTTCTTCTTCGTTCTTTTAGAGGCATCTTAGAGGATGCATAAGCTGCATGTTACAGTCACTTTGTTTTAAAACTTTTACAATATGTCTAATTATCTACTTTGGTATTTGAATAAAGGCTGGCAGAGTTTACAATAAACAAAATGTGATACTTGAACTATCATTTATTTACTTGAGTAATCTTTTTAATAGTCCTAAGTTTTTTTAAGAAACAATAACACAGATGGGTCATTGCTTTATTTTACAGCCGCAGTGTTTTGTTTTGCCCTTGACATCCACAAACATTGACTAACCCCAACAGGATAAACAGGTTTCGGATGCAGTTTAATTCAGGGTGTATCTCCGTACAAAACCACACGTGTACGCAGTGAAATATTCACACAATGAGAATGTTGACAGACAGGCGTTGTTCATCAATGTTCGATCTTGGCCTCCATTAATAGCCCGCCACTGGGCTGTGCTCACTGAAGTCCCTCCTTCTATTGATGTTTCCTGTGAAATACACGATCCTGTTCTCACCTTCATTTATATTCCTGCGTCTCTCACGTCAGAAAGAGTCCTCAGTGGATTGGCTGTCTGGAAACCTGTTGTCTAATAATACAAGCAGAAGGACAACTTGTCTTTCAGGTAAAAAAAAAATAAAAATCACTTTGTGCTTTTCGGTAGTTTGGATATAATGAAAAAACTGCAAACAACTTGAGTGGCAGATTATGGAGTGACATTTGTTGTTGTCATTTGACTGGTATAAAAGTTTTTGTTTTAATCTATGTCAGCTCTTTCTTTTCCCCACAGGACAACAAACGGACACAGAATCTAGATCTAATCCTTGAAAAAAAAGGCAAATGGGAAGAAGGCAATGAGCAATGAAGAAAGAAATAACCTGAAAATAAGCTATAAGTACAATAGAATTATCACAAAATGTGTAGTTAAATAAATGAATGGATATATATAATTAATAAATGCAAAAAGATAACTAAACAAACAAGAGAAAAGGCCTGGGAAAAATTGTAATTATTTGCTTATTTGCTTATTTTTCTTTTTTCCCTATGCATTTTCCCTGGCTTTTTAAAAAATAATTTGCTGAATCAAATAATTTGGGGTATATTTCTTACCAAGTTACTTATTGCCTTTTCCCCGTGTTTTTCAAAAAAATCTCACCGGTTTGCTCAGGGTTCAAGTTTTAAATACTCGTGAAAGGCATCTGAAAGTAGCTAAATAAAAGTGTTGGCACTTCAGGTTTCGAAGGGTTAACTGCATTCACTAACTCAACTTACATCATCATTAACCCATCGTTTACTCTTCATCCAACCTTCAGAGCATCAATCCTTCTCGCCATGTCCAACCAGCCTGTCCAAAACCCCCATGAAGAGGCATACGGGTCCCTGATGAGAGGTTTGAAGGAGCTGGACCTCCGTGGCCCCAGTGTTCCCAGTGACCTGGTGCTAACTGGAGACCATGCCTTTCCATTGGTAATGAACAGTAAAGGCCAGGCCCAGATGGCGGCCTCCCTGTATGGCAGTGGGAGGATTGTGGTCCTGGGTCATGAGGGCTACCTGACCGCCTTTCCTGCTCTGGTAGAGAACGCTCTGATCTGGCTGAGAGGAGATGGATCTGAAAACCTGTCTGTGGGGGTCCAACTAAACAGCAAGGCAGTTGCTGATAACCTCAGCAAATCCAGCTTCCAAGCCAAAGTTGTGGGGGCCTTCAGTGACAAACTGGGGGTTGGTGTGTATGTGACGGACGCCTACAGTGTGGGTGCAGACGTGAAGGAGCTGGTGGCGTTTCTGAAAGCTGGAGGAGGAGTGCTGATAGCGGGACAGGCCTGGAGCTGGGCTGCAGATCACCCTAAAGAGAATGTTCTGCTTCAGTTTGGAGGGAATAAGGTTTCTGGTGTTGCAGGGATCTACTTTTCGGAGCATCGGGGTGAGGTAGAGTGCCTGCCTGTCTACCCTCAGATCCCATCTTCCTGGATGGCTGTAGTGTGAGTTTATACTGGACTTCTCTTTTATTGCACATTTAGAGAGGTTCCACTTCCCCAACTAACAACCTTTAATAATGCTATGATAAACTTTAATAAATTAACATTTGATGAATCATATTTCACAATACATTATGTTATAATTTGTATGGATGTGTTATAATATCAGCACGGCATCGATGTTGGTAGATATTGGCTTTAAAATGAAATATCTGTCAACATGCTGATTTCTGTCGATAAAAAAAACAATATTTTTTTACTTTTACTTACATTTACAAAACATCAAGTATTTTCCATTATTCACAATGAACATTACTGAAAAGCATGGTATTGTATGTCTGCTGTTGGGCCATCATAATAAGAGTATACATAATATGATGTTAATTTCACTACAGAAGAGATGTGATGATCACTAGAATAAGGTGGGATACTTTTCTCTCTCTTTCCCCTTTCAAATACAGACTCGGTAAGGATTTTGAGGATGACTTGGAGTTCTTACTCCAGGGCATTTCAGAGTTTGACATCCAGGGTAAAGGGATTGCCTCTGAGGTCCTGGTCCACGGCTCGTTAGCCTTTCCTATTGGTACAACCGAGGATGGACGGGTGTTCCTGGCAGGAGCATATTATGGGCAGGGACGGGTCATTGTGACCACACATGAAGGATATATGGGACGAGAGGTAACCTTTACATTAAACTCACTCACTCAATGTATGCTTTTACAAGTCAAATTAAGCACATAATACTATTTTGAATACATTCAAAATATATGATTACTTTGCATTTTATTTTGTTATATATTAAATTCTTGTCACCAGAAGTTGGATGTCTACAATGTGCTAAATTATTAAATGTGCTGATCTGCCAAATCTTTTCACGTGATTTACAAATGGCTGCTTTTCATTGTCACAGTCACTGGCTTCATTTTGGAAAAATGCCGTTCACTGGCTGGATGAGGGACGGCAGGGGGTCGTCGGTACATCAGCGAAAAATGCCCACAAAATTCTCAGCCAGTCAGAGTTAAAGTGTGAGATGACAAACTTCAGGAAAGACCTGAGTGTATTTGTGTGCACAGCGTACAGCAATGAACATGCAGAGGAAATCCAAAACTTTGTGGCAGAGGGAGGAGGCCTGCTGATCGGTGGACATGCCTGGTACTGGGCGCAGAGACACCGCGGGCAAAACGAAATAACAGAATTCCCAGGTATGATAATGCACTACCACAGTTTTATTATGTATCCTTCAGCTCATCCCACAATGGACATATTATATTTCACTGACAATGAAAGACACCAGACAGTAGAACAGAGAGTTAAAACGTTCTCCACAAAGAGCAATAGAAGAGGACCAGTATATGTCCACTCTGGACTGCCTCAGTTTACCCATGAAATATAGACCCCTCTTATCAATGTTTGTATCATCTGTGTTCAAATTCCATGTCAGTATGGCATCTATTACTGTACCTAAATAGCTGTAGTCGTCCACCACTTCCCCTAAAGTTTTTTTTGTGAGAATTCCTTATGGCCTGTGAGGGTCCAGGGACAGAGGGATGTTGTATGCTGTGAAGGCATTTGAGGTAAATTGTGATTTGCGATAATGGGTTTTAAATACAATTGGCAGTACTTAATCTAGCAATAGTCATTTGTTGGTGGGTTTTGTTAGTCAAATATGATTTCTTTTGTTTTCTTGGTGTTCAAATGAAGTAAAAAAAAGACCTAAACCAACAAACAATCAGATCTACCCACCTACTGGAGCTGGTTTCATCATCATCTTAAGTTAAACCCCCTATTGCTGTGTCATCAGCAGATTTAACAGCAACATGATTAGATGTGTTGCTTCTACATGTGTTTGTATAGATAGTAAATAAAACTGGAGAAATAGTGCTCCCTTGTGGAGCTTCAGTATTATGACCACTGGAGTTGGTAGTTCAGTGGCTGCAGATGAAGGTGCCAATACAAGACAGCAGAGAAGCTTCTGGCTGGTTGTTTTATTGGAGTTGGAATACATTTGCAGAGAAGCCAAAGTGCTGAGTAGCAGGAAGGCTGAAGCACAGGCTTATCATAGAGAAACCGGAGTGTGCTGCTTGGGGAACTGTGCAGTCCTGAATCAGATGATTTGATTTACCTGGGTCCATTGGCTTGAAGATGCCAAGCGTAAAGCCCATAGCAGGAGAACAATCACAGGAAACCAGTGCAAATTGCTGCTTAGAATGGCCGCAGGACTTTGCTGGGATGGACTAACTGGTATCATAAAGAACACACCAACACCAACACAGCTTCTAGCAGTGTCTCCGAATAGGCTTTTTTGGGTCTGCATCCCATCCAAATACTAGCATGTAGGAAGATATGAGCATTTGACAACTGCAAAGAGTTAAGAGAGTGGTCTGTAAATGGCTTTAAGGCAACAGTGGGAGGTAGCAAGTCAATGGCTCACGCATAACATCTAGAGATAGAGTAGACTAGACGTTTGGGTAAAGAGAAATGCAAAGAGGGCGAGCACACAAGGAAGCTGCAAGACTTCCAAATAACCAAAAGAAAATATCCAGAGGCAGACAAGTTCTTCTAGTGTCACCAAAGCGCATAAACATATTTGTCATAAATAGACTACTGCTTTATACATCTTACAGACCTGCATGAACATAAATCTTATAATACAAAAAATGCTGAATTGTCTTTCAGGAAACAAGATCCTGAACACAATGGGCTTGAGCATTTTGAGGACAACGATCAAAGGAGGCAGCTACAAGGCCCCTGATCCCCGCCAGGCTGTCAAAGACACCTACCACTTCCGCCACCTTCTCCACCGTTTTGCCAGTCACGTGACGCAGGGGGAGAAACTCAGCAAGCATGAGGAGAGTCACCTTAAAAAGCTGGGCTTCGACTGCGCCACTTACTTGAACATGAAAGCTTATGACTGCTCCTCATACACACAAGTCCTGTCCACCCTCACTGACATGGTGAAGAAGTCAGGCATGCCTCAGGTGAGTAGACAAAATGCCATCAAAGCTTTATAAAACACTCCAGCAGAAGAGCTCAAAGATATGTTGCAGCAACATAACATTCAGTCAATCCATTTTCTTTCAAGGTGTGTGATAAATGTCCTGTGAGATGTCCCAAAGACCACCTGCTCCTCACTTTGGGGCCACAGATTTATAAGGTTTGCAAAGATCCTGATGCCCTCCTGCCCCACCTCATCAAGAATAACCCCTTGATGCCAGTTGTCTACAACCATGTCATCAAGATTAATGCAAACACTGCAGGTGAGACCTCGCTGTTGTGGACATATCTGTAAATTGTTTAATATATAAGCTATATAGTATGTGCATTCTTGTGATAGTATTTTTTTGACAAAATTTGCATACAAAAATGAGTTCAGTCTGTTGCAGTTAATGTATTACACTGCACTTATCAACATAACTAATTGGCTATGTTTGCATGTACACTAATATTCCACTAATATACTGAGTATGACAATGTTCTGAATTTAGCGTTGGTCATTTAAACAGCATATTTCATATGATATTCCAAAATAGTCTTTTTTTCCAATTTAGACATATGGATTATGCTAGTATTATTCGGGTGACAGAGAAAGGTGAAATGTGTCTGGAAAAAAATTGCAGTGTGTGTGTGTGTGTGTGTGTGTGTGTGTGTGTGTGTGTGTGTGTGTGTGTGTGTGTGTGTGTGTGTGTCAGGACGAGATGAGTGGTTCAGTACAGGTTTGTACCTGTCCCCTGGGATGAAGACCTACATTTCACTGCCAGTGGAGATTGTCAACAAGGGCTGGAAGGTGCTGTACATAAAACTGTGTTCATTGTGTTGCTGTTAATATTTGGCCTTGTGGAGGTCCAGCTCACCTCGTGCATGCCCCTGTCCCCTGTGCAAAGATGCAAATCTTAGGATAGCAAAGGACTGACCCACCCTCCTCTCCCTATGAGTGTGTAAGGGTTATTTGGATTAGTTAGGTTTAGGCAAGAGAAGTGGTTTCGGTTAGGGTCAGAATTTTACGGTAAGCCAAGATGAGGCAGAGTAAGGCGGTCCATTCCTTCCCCATTTTAGGATCTGCAAATTTCTGTCCTCAGCAGCAAGTGACTAGTCCAGCTCATCCCTGCAGAGGCAGCAGTCCCCACCCCAGCACCTAACCTAACCTTGACCCGTGGCTGCAGCAAAATTCAGAGGAGTAAACTACAATTTTAGTGTCTGATCTTTTCGGTGTGAGGAAAAGTGTTTTCATTTCTTTCTGGATTCAATTTGTTTCATCACTAGACTCTGTTTTAAAAGTAATAACAGAACATTTTAGGCAACCCTAAAGTATTGCCTTGCTGTAATATTCACTTCATTAGGTTTGACCTAAATTAAGATTACCTCACATCATCATCATCATCATCATCATCATCATCATCATCACTGATCTTGCTATGGTCACTGTCACGTTATTAATTATTTTGTCTTTGGCATTATCCTAATTTTCCTTGTCACCATTCACTTTATTATGCTTACTGCAATTTTCCTTGGCCTGCAAGAATCCAAAATCTCTGGGAACCCAAGTCAGAGTGCAGTAACTACTTACTGCAGTTTGCTGTGGGTTTTGGTTGAATTTTGTAGTTACGGTGATTGTAGAGCCCATTTTCTCTAAAAGAGAACAAGACTGAAGCAAGAAATGTTTTCAGAAGAGAGAACAGATATCCAAAAAGTCAACATCAGCCATAACTTAGTTTTGACAAAAAGTTGCACTTACTTTAGTTGTCTTTGTGGTGCAGTAAAGAACAAACTATGTTTATATTTATTAACACATGTTCCATGTCTTCCTCAGATCCAGATAGGCTGTCAAACAGACTATCTCAAATCTGCAGTGTTGAAGAGAGCAGCGTACGTCATTGAGCATTTTCCTGTAACCTCGGAGATGATGCAGGTGTGGAACCTGTGGGGGGGACTCATCTACCTGGTGGCTCCACCCAAAACACAACAGGAAGGGGTAGAGGTCACAGTGCAGATAGCTGTACCTGCGCCGTATTATAAATCAGGTGAGTCCGTTGTGTGTGCCTCCTGATGTGTGTACCCAAGTGGGAGTGAATGGCAGGCTTGTAGGAATAAATATGGTTTTTATGTAAATCGGAGCAGTCTATGGGAGAATATCTTGTTCAGTATCTTATTAAATCTTGTTACTTCTTTTCAAGAATCTCAGTTTTTTTGTTCCGCAGGTGTGTAACTGTGTTTAAAAAAGAAAGGAGTCAAAAATAATCAGTGTGACATCATAGTACGTCTTAGGTCATGTCACGTGGTAATTTTGGTAGTAGGGATAATGTGTCTAGTGCAAAAATAGTAAATTAATCGAAAAAAAAAAACATGCAATGGGAAAAAACAAGTTTATAAAAGGGGTTTAAAATCGATTTCTTCATCCAGTCCAGGGAAAGTCATGGCATTGAGTTTGAAAATCCAGTATGTTTCTCGTTGGATACGTTTTTTGACATGGTCACCCCGTCTCATAGCCGATTTAAATGGTTCTGTTCCCTCTTCTTTTATGAGAGTTTATGTTTCTTTATGTTTGCTGATGTGATTCTTTAGTCTGCGTTTGGTATGTCCCAATAGAAACATCCGCAGGGGCAAGTGAGGCGATTAACTACATGGGTAGCATTACACTTAATGAAATCCTTATGTTGGTAAGTGTAGTCCGTTCTTAGATCTGTAAATGTCTGGGTACATAAAATAATTGTATTCTTGTTCTTTTCAGGAGTGACCACACCAGCTGAGTGGTCCTTGCTGCGCACCGCTCCTTCGCCCTGGGCGGAGTTGGAGTTTGAAAACATCATCCTCACTGTACCATCAGACGTTGTTCGTAACCTGGAGCGCCCTGATGAAGTGGCAGCACTTTGGGATGAGATCATGAGGGGCATGGCTGACCTGGCCGTCGTTCCACACAAATTTCCTCGCAAAGAACGTTTTGTCGCAGATGTGCAGATTTCCCATGGTAAGTGCATTTGGCTTTGATATTGGATATGCATGTTTCTCAGTTCAACTTTACAACTTCAGGCCATTTAGAGTTTACAGTTCACCCAAACTGCATGTCTGTGTTAACTGCTTGTAAAAAGGCTCAGTACTAAGAGTTGTATTTAGAAAATATTGAGGTAGGTATCATGAAAATAAAATAGCAAATTAAAAAACAGGACTCTCAAGCGCATGAGATGGCATTAGGGGCTTATTAAATCATGCAAATGTATTCAGTACACATCTTATCTACTTACCATTCCTGTAATATTAGCATAAAAACCTATCCAAGGCATACCCAAAGTATGCAACAGCAGTCTGTCAATTTTGAAATTGTTTGTTGGTGTTTTAACAGAGGATTGTACCCGCTGTTGCAATTGTATCTTGCAGCTACTTAACGTAAAGGGGCTTTGTGTGAAATTCAGAGCATAAGAATTATCAGCCACCATAACACTCTTTGCAAAGGATACTAAAACGCATTAACACGCAAATGTTGGTGGACTAGCTTACCTAAACAAACTACATGGAAGCTTGGATTACAATGCACTAATGGGTAGCGTAACTTCATTCTCTGCTCACGATGCCGTAACTCTGCCATACCTTTTCATAGCAAATAAAGGTTTGCTGTTATATTAATGCTGTTAATGTCACATACAGAACCTTTGAAGGGCAGACCATTGGACTTGTAACAGCTGGAAATTACTGATTGACTGAGGAGCTTTGTAACGGCACATGCTACTATGAGGCCTGCATTTCATGCTTTGCCCTGAAAGCACTTGCACGAAATTATAGGCTCCGTTACAGTGCTCGACTGTAAATGTGAAACCCTGAAGGTCCACTGCTATAACACTGTTTGTTTTTCTCATTTGTCCATCCAGGATTCATGCATGCAGGTTATCCCATTATGGCACACAAAGGCACAGCAACTGTGCTGGTCAACCCTGAGTATATTAAGAGTAAAGGCATGTGGGGGCCGATCCATGAACTGGGACACAACCAACAGAGAGCCTGCTGGGAGTTCCGGCCGCACACCACTGAGTGCACGTGCAACCTGTGGTCTGTGTATGTGCATGAGGAGGTGCTGGGAATCAACAGGACAAAGGTGGAGTAAATTATTTATTACCAATGACTAGAAAAGACTGATCTCAAGATCTACCTTGGCATGTTTTCATACTAATCGATGTCACAAAAGACAACTGGGATTACGTTTTTAGCAAACTTATCATTTCATCTTGTTCAATGCAGGCTCATGGAGCTATGACTGTAGCAAATCGAAGCAATCGAGCAGAGCAGTATGCTAAGGGGGGCAGGAACCTCAGCACCTGGAGCATGTGGGTGGCCCTGGAGACATACATGCAGGTGAGGGAAATATTGTATATTACACCATCTAGAGAAACTTTCTCACAGTTTATTCAAAATACAATATCACTTATCTGTGTGGTGCTTTTTTATTTTAACAAACAAAGCTCTGTACAGTTGGTCTCATTCATCCATTCACACACAGAGTCACACACAGATGATGACAGAGTGGCCAATGCGAGGAGCTGCTTTGTCTTTCCCAAGGACATTTAGAGATTTGTACACCAATCAACAACCTCCTATATGCTAGATTTAATACCAAAGTCTGTCTGAAGAAAAGTCAATGGCTTGACCTAGATTTTTGAAGGACAACTTGAGCCAATGTGTGATAGATCCTCAAATGCACCAATTAATTTCAAACATTACATTTTGGTTAATACTTGCCCCCAAAGCAGGTGTACCAAAATTAGTGAAATTCTCTCCACATGGTTTAGGGATGAGTTTTTTGCCAGCTATCTGTCAGGTTCAAAATGCTTTGCAGGCCTATTCCCCAATAATGAATAAAGATATCTAGCAAGGTATATCTATTGGACAAATCGACAATGAGTTTGAACCCTTTTTATGCTCAGCCTAAAATTTGCCAAATTATAGGCTATATACCACATTTAGTGCTGATTCAACTGAGATCCAAAAAGTAGGTATAATATTGTTATTTTTTAGATTAGATAAGCAAAACATCCATCATGGAAAACTTTAATTAAAACATTATTTCACTTTCTGCTGTTAGGCACCACAATCGGGCCAATTTGGATTATCTTTATTTAAAATATTTGCACATAATTTTCAGTTATGCAGCAAAGTTTCATGTCATTATCCAGGAGCAACCTCTGGAGCTCAAAAATGCAGCTAACACAGAAGTGCCAATAAGTGCAGTTCCTCTAATGGCCACTTGAGGGTGGCTCCAAAATGTAGTAAATCCCTTTAGTCCCTTCATGTTAAAATGCCCAACTTTACAGCAGAAGTGAACATTTTTACAGTCTGGTACAAAAAACAGGATGAATTTGTATATATATGTCTGTTAATTATGCAGTCTATAGTCTCTAGCTTGTTCCAGCTCTCAGCAAATTAGGAGCTGGCATAAGATAGTGTCAGTGAACCAGCACAAGTTCAATAGGTTTCTTCCCTTTTTGGGCCTGAACCCTAATAAGACTGAAAGTCCCAAACCTCAATCCATCCCCTTGAAGTGTAAATGTTCATTGCATATTTCTCACATTTCCTTGTACCTCTATCTCCTTCCTTGTAGCTCCAGGACAAGTTTGGCTGGGATGCCTTTAAAAAGGTGTTTGCTGCCTACCACAAGATGACCAAATTTCCTGGTGACAACAAAGGAAAGATGAACCTGTATGCTGAGACTTTCTCCCAGGCTGTGGAGATGAACCTGTGTGGATTCTTTAAGTCCTGGGGCTGGCCCATTGAAACAGCCACTGAGGAGAAACTCTCTAACCTGCCTCCCTGGACAGACCACCCCATGGTCCAGTATGACTGAACTTCTGGTGATTCAAAGTGCAGAGCAATGGCCTAAATGAGTACCAAATCCTTGACATTGAGTATTTAGTGGGTGTATCAATTAACTGACTTTTTTACTGTGTTGTTGTATTTTTACTATATGTATTTCTATATGTAAAAAAGAAACAGGAGTTACACATTTGAGCAGATATATACAGCTTGAAAATGCTCTAGCTCCATAGAAAAAGTTGTATTTGTTAAATGCTGTAAAACCAAAATACCAAAAACCAGTAGGTCATTAAATCAACACAGTTGCTACTAAGTGGAATATACTTTTATGTATTTTATAGATGACTTAGAAAAACGGTGAAGCATCAATACATTTGCTGCAGTCAAATCTCACATGCGTCCACTTCATATCTACTTCATTCCTCCCGTCTAACTCCTAAGTATTGCACTGTAAGCACTGTAACCTGTAATGTCGACATTAGTTATTTAATTTCACAATACCAGTTAAAGTCATTTATAGACAAAAAATAATTCTGTTTCATGAACATGATGACACTAATTCTGTCGATGCATTAATAAGTAAGCTGTATCCTTCCCTGTTACATCATTTGCTCTGATACTGCCTTATAATATTATATAATAAGTCAGTCAAGCTATAAGATAAACACATTATTTCACTACAATAATATCTGCCTTTACTGTCACTGGAAAAGACACTAATAAACAAATACTGTGACCTCTGTGCTACTTTTTTTTTCATCCATTTGTCCGTGAAAGAGAAGCAGTTCAGTATATTAAATGTAGTAAGGGATGCATAAATGCAGTCTGTCATGATCCTATAGGTTTTGTATTCTATCATCGTCTTTGTTTTGGGGTTTTCTTTTATGTTTTCTTGTTACTCATGTTCTGTTTCCTGTTATATTTTGTAGTATCACTCCTCCTGTCTTTGTGTGTTTCCCTGATTAGTTTCGCCTGTCCCTCGCTATACAGTTCTTACCTGTTCTCACTATCCTTTGTGTTTTTTTTGGTTCTTTCTGGCTTTGTCTTTTTCCTCTTTTGTTTTCTGTCACACTTGTCTTTTATCAGTCTCGATTGTCTTTCCTTGTTAGTCTTCCCTGCTCACCTGTTCTGTTTTAGCCTTGTTTGCTCCACCCTTGTGTTCCCTGCCACACCTTCAATATTCAGCCAACCCTTGTGTTTCCCTCCTTTCCCCGTGTTCACCTACCTCAGCTGTGTGTCGTTGTCCTGATTGGCTCCCTGTGTATATATACCTGTGTGTCTCACTTTGTTCCTGGACAGTTTGTGTGTTATCCTCCCTGCTGTCTCCACTGTGTTTGTGGCTGTCTTCACCCCTGAATTCTTCCTTGGGATCTTGCTTGGTTTCAGTTTAGTTTTTCATTTGTATCTTATATTTGATTACCAGCTTGTGTTTCTGGACATTTTCATAAACCTTAAAACTCTCTCTTCATGTGTGCACCCTTTTTTGTTCTGCATTTGGGTGCTCATCCGAACTCAAACGTCACAGTAAAAGCAGACATGACAGACGAGGAGTGATACTACAAAGTAAAATAAGAAACAGAACATGAGAAACAAGAAAACAAATCAGAAAACCCATAAACAAAGCACACAATATAACACAAAACACAGGATCATGACACAGTCAAATACATCATATTCACTTACGGAGCTAAACATGTAAATAGTATAACATCAAAGTAATATGAATAATAGTTTTTTGAGGTCATACAACATTTGATGTAAAAATTTACACTTAAACAATTCCTCTTATCTTTTCTCTGCTGAAGCTACTAGTTTTTCTTGCAATATTAAAATATATTACCTTTAGAAGTTGGACTTTGCTCCACCCACAGTCATATCTGCCTTGATGCCAGTGCAGCAACTGTAATGCCAATTGTTTGAGGATTCTTTTGTGGCAATAACTTATTAGAAATTTAACGATGTTAACTTTGTAATAGAGTATAAACCAACCGCAGAGTGGTTGGTTGTAATTGGCTAAATTTGGGTAAATGGCTCCTTCACTGGTTGAGAGGAGAACTGCTGGGGGAATTCTTCCAGTTTGTCCAGAGGGAGATTTTCCACCCAGACAGCGAGACACACAGAGAGGAAGCTTGTCTAGTGGAGGTTCTCTGACCTTTATAGTTTAATAGATTTACCAAATTGTATCTCTGCAGTTTGACTGTTAACTGGAGGCAGATTGGACTACAATACTGAATTTGCTGCCGGACTGAAGTATGAGAAGACATTCGCATTCCCTGCTCACATAAAAGTGCTTATCCTTGACCAGGTATCTGCATATTCTTATTAACATTTGCAAACATGATCTAGTCTTATAATAACAACCTTGTTGTCCTGACATCACAAAATTATTTTTTAGTGATCACAAGATTTTTTTGTGTGCTGTTGACATGATGAAAAAATATTTACTGAAATATTTCCTCTAATCACATTGTTATTTTTGTTAACTTGGAATAATATGAATAATCCAAATAAACTGAAATCTTTGTGATCAAATGCTACTAATTGTGTTGCCCTTAACCTACTTTATAATTTTATTTTAATATATTGTATCACTTAATTATATTTCTAATCAGACTTGTTAAATTTGTGATTGTACAGCAATGCAGTGGTTGGAGTTATACATTGGTAGCAACAGTGTGGAGACTGCTTGTCCAGCTATACATTAAAGTTAACCTAATAGTCCATATTTTAAGACCTGTGTTCAGCAGACCACATATTCTGCTCCAAAACAGGAAGAGCAGGTTTTTCAATGGATTTTTTCTGTGTGCAAGTTGCTCCTCTTGTTTTGTAAGTTTTCACTGTTGACATTTCAGATTTATAATTTCCCCAAAAAATGCAGACCACAAAATAAGCAGATGAACGTGCACAACACAGGCATGTGCACATGAAGAAAACATTTTGGCAGTGGGAACAAAAGTGAAGTATTGGAGA
The DNA here is from genome assembly GCF_008729295.1 of Plectropomus leopardus. NCBI lineage: Eukaryota > Metazoa > Chordata > Actinopteri > Perciformes > Serranidae > Plectropomus > Plectropomus leopardus. The sequence goes on along the minus strand of NC_056467.1, from coordinate 6,496,961 downwards.
AGTTGTTTAATGAACAGACTGAGAAAAAAAATGTTCCCTTGTAAGAAAATGTTGGCCTGCAACCATCCTAACAATGGAGCTTCATTGCCACTGTACAAAGAGCCCTCTAACACCTGCTAACATTTGGCCTTTTAATGCAATGAGAGTGCCTCTGATAGGCATTTACACCCAGGTCAAATTACTCTGCAGTAAACACAGGTTTTTATCACCTCTGGCTCTGATCGGTACTGATGGGAATACAGCTGTGTGAATGCAGTAATTAAAGCTCCTTAACTGGCAAGACGCAATGGCGCTCCACCACTAATTACCCTCCCGCTCCTCCTAGGCTGCACTAAAACATTTTTCCAAGTCAGTCTGCACTGAGTTTGACAGAGATACTTAATAAGTAAGAGATATATAAAGAGGAGTGACTACTGTAAAGTTTTCACAGATCTGTTTCTGCTGTCTACTGTTTACCTGTTCTCCTCCTCTTATACTCTGTTTAATTTGGCACAGGTTAGCCATATACAGTAGTCTAGGTCCTGTTCTCACTGGAACCAGGTATGTGCATTGTGATAATCAGGGAAGTGGATCAGGCCAACACCAGCCTGAAAGTGTTCCAACAAAGCAAGCAAATATCTGCAGTATTTTATCTATGGCTGAATTAAAGCCATTAGTTTTGTTTGGTAATTGATAAGTGACCTTTATAAGTTGAACTTTGCGTCATCCACTAAGTCATGGGGTTCCTTAAAGCTTTAAGTACTATTTTTTTTTTTTTTACAAATATTGACTTTTACTGACTGGATGAACAGGTTTCTTTTACAGCCACAGCCAGGATGCATCTCTTTCTTCATGTCTAAGCTTTGAGCCGTTAAAACAAACACAGAAACAAAAAAAATGTTGTTGTTCAGTGACATGGAGCTTTCCTTTCCTTTAATGCTACCTTTGGGTTGTTCACAACTAAGTCCCTCCTACTAAAGACCTCTTAAATTCACCCCTCTTTGCTGTCAGCCAGTTTTCTTGAAGAACTGGCTGTTTTGGAAGCTGTTGTGCCACACTGTAATAATACCAGCACAAAGACAACTAAATTTTCAGGTAAAAATGTAACTTTCTGCTTTATGTTGATTTTGTTGGTGATGAAACGAAGTAGACTTTTGGTAATCTATACTTTATATATAATTTACTTCTTGTCTTGTAAGCTGAAGATTGATATTTTGTTGTTCTAACTGTATTTTTACATGATGCGGAAACAGTAAGCTATCCATACTACTTTATTTTTGGGTTTTAATCTCTTTCAGCTCTCTTTCCTTCCCACTGGACAACCTGACTGACACAACTAACATCCATCTATGAGTTGAACTTTAGGCGTGAACACAATTAACATCTGACTCACCACAGCACTCTTTGCCATCCACCCTCCTCTTCATTTGATCTTCAGAACCTCAATCCGCCTCACCATGTCCAACCAGCCCATCCAAAACCATCATGAAGGGGCCTACATGTCCCTGATAAAAGGTTTAAGAGAGTTGGACCTCTGTGGCCCCTGTGTTCCCAGTAACCTGGTGCTAACTGGAGACCATGCTTTTCCATTAGCAATGAACAGTAAAGGCCAGGCCCCGATGGCGGCCTCCCTGTATGGCAGTGGAAGGATTGTGGTCCTGGGTCATGAGGGCTACCTGACCGCCTTTCCTGCTCTGGTAGAGAACGCTCTGATCTGGCTGAGAGGAGATGGATCTGAAAACCTGTCTGTGGGGGTCCAACTAAACAGCAAGGCAGTTGCTGATAACTTGAGCAAATCCAGCTTTGATTTCAAAGTTGTGGCGGCCTTCAGTGACAAACTGGGGGTTGGTGTGTATGTGACGGACGCCTACAGTGTGGGTGCAGACATGAATGAGGTGGTGGCATTTCTGAAAAGTGGAGGAGGAGTGCTGATAGCGGGACAGGCCTGGAGCTGGGCTGCAGATCACCCTAAAGAGAATGTTTTTCTTCAGTTTGAAGGAAATAAGGTTTCTGGTGTGGCAGGGATCTACTTTTCTGAGCATCACGGTGAGGTAGAGTGCCTGCCTGTCCACCCTCAGATCCCATCTTCCTGGATGGCTGTAGTGTGAGTGTAAACTTCTTTTTCTTTTCATATCTTACAGTTTTCAAGTTATAGAATGACAGCTCTTTGGCAAATCGTAAAACTTCTCCACACATTTGGTTCAAAATATATCGTAGCCAGAGTTACCAAAGTTGTTCAAATTCATCCTGAGGGGTACATGAATGTTCATACCAAATGAAGTATCAATCCATCCATTAGTTGTTGATATATTTCCCTCAAAACCTCAACCTCATGGTGGAACTATAGAGGTGTGAGGAAGTCAGGGGATCAATGATTTCAAAAAACTTCATATTTTGGGTAGCACTAACGTTAATCTATCAGGCGGACACAGAGATATCTTATTGGATAAGTAAAAACTAGCACTTGCCACTGGTAGATCAAAAGTTAGCTCTACTGTTAAGATATTAGACTTTAACTTTTGGGCACCAGGGATATGTATGCCAAAGGTCATACCAATCCATCCAATAGTTAACACATGTCATTAAAAGACAAAGATTTCAGCTTCTTGGTTGCATTACAGCTTACATTGCAAAACAGGTGAGCAGGTGGGAGGGGAAGGTCCTACAGCACAGAAGGGACTGGCTGGATATTAGAGTCAGCTCATTTTTGGAGATGGAAAAGTCAGAATGCATCTGGTGTACAAGTAGAGAATAGCAATGAAGATTCTTGGGGAAGTATAAATGTGTATGTAAATGTCTTCTTTTCCCTTTTGTTGCCCCTTTTTAAATACAAAATTAGAATAATTCTCTAATACACACTAATACTTGGCATCTCTCTTTCTCTCTCCTCTTCCCCCTTTCAAATTTAGTATCGGCAAGGATTTTGATGATGACCTGGAGCTCTTGCTCCATGGGGTGTCAGAGTTTGACCTCCAAGATGCGATATGCTCTGACATTCTAGTCCATGGTCCGCTAGCCTTCCCTATTGGTACCACTGAGGACGGACGAGCGTTTTTGGCAGGAGCCTACTATGGACAGGGACGAGTCATTGTGATATCACATGAAGGACTTCTGAAACGAGAGGTGGGGTCTGAATAAATAAATGGTGTTTTATTATATCTACATATAAATAGAAATACTGGGGTCACCGTATGGTTGGATGAAGATAAAAATGATCTAAATCACATGACAAGACATTTGAAGACAATAGATCTCACTCAAAATACTAAACGAGGGATTGTTTATCTCTTCAGTAGAGTTCAAGAGACTATTTGTATTGTGCTAAAAAATGAAACCCTAATCTGTCAATATTTTTTCTGTGATTAACAGACAACTGTATTTTTTTGATGAACCTTTATCGCAGACACTGGCTCCATTTTGGAACAATGCCATTCACTGGTTGGACAAAGGCCGGAAGGGGGAAGTTGGTATACTTCCAGATCTTGGTCAAGTGTTCAACCTTTACAGCAAGTTAGAGTTTAACTGTAAGAGAACACACTTCAGGAAAGACCTGAGTGTATTTGTGTGTACAGCATACAATGATCATCATGCAGAGGAAATCCAAGACTTTGTGGCAGAGGGAGGTGGCCTCCTGATTGGTGGACATGCCTGGTACTGGGCGCAGACACACCAGGGACAAAACCCAATGACAGACTTCCCAGGTATGATAGCATGTCACAAGATTTTAAATGTATATTGACAATTCAATCCATATTATAACATGTGTTTATGAATTCACTTAATTTATGAGGGACCATGTACAATATTTAAAGCCACTGCTGGTAACTTAAATAAAAATAATAACTTTGTTTTTCATCTTTGCTGAAACATCTACATAGTAGTACTTGAATGTTCTTGATAATCTGAAGAAAAAAAGTTTATCTGCCTGCTCCTAGTGCTCCTAATGGCAAGAGTCAACCAAATATAAGTCAAGATTCTGTTACTGTATTGCCTTTTTCTTGCTTTAAATGTTTTCAGAAAAATAATTTATTGTACTCTTTAGCTGTAAAATTAGAAAGATGGTAGGGTCAGTGGGCAGTGCTTGGTACTTTGATTTACTGTAACCAACATAGCAGCCAGGTTTACAAATTTGTTATTTTACAGCTAAGCAATACACCAAAATAAGTCTTTGGGAAAACTTGAGGTGACAAATAAGCAATACAGTAAAGGAATTTTGATTCATATTTTATCAGCTCTGCCTTGTTTGACAGTTTGACCGCAGTTCATGAGCAGTGATTAAAATAATAGACAGCTACTGGGAAACTCCTCAGCTAGAATTGGTTGTCTTTGTTTATGCACAGTGGATTCCTACAAATGCCATTAGGAGCACTGGGAGCAAGCGGAGAAGCAAAATTAATCATCTTGTGTGCTACTATATAATGACAGATTCATCAGATATTACAAAACCATATTTACAGAAGCTACCAACTACAACTTTAACATAAATGTTAACATTTTATGTATTGTGCCAGAATTATCTTATATCACATTTTCACCTGCAAAATTAATACATGGAGGTATAATTGAGAATACAATTAAGCAAATGGAAGTCAGGTACAACGACATATTCAAGGCCTCAGTAAACATCAAATAAAGTTTTTGTCAGATTATGTGCAACATCTGAAACCCCAAGAGAAAGTGAGCCACGGAAATGGCATACTGTCACCTCCTTCTATTTCAGGTTGGATGATATTTGTGGGCTTTATCCTGGACTACTAGGATCAGAGCATACTGTAAGATGGTGGCACGCCAAAAACAAACACATAGAGACAAAGGCAGAAATGATCTTACCCATATGATCATATGCATACAAACTATGCAAGCAGAGCAGCCAGGATTAGTTAAACACACAGCTAAACTGAATAAACAACACTAAAACAAAGACCAAATGAAAGAGACCAGATAATCAAGGTGATCTGAAAAAGAAGAATGAGCTCTATTGTTCAATGATGTAAGAGACCTTCACAAGCATGACAGTTAAACATTGTTCATAATGTGCCATTTATGCAAGTTCCTTGTCTTTCAGGAAACAAGATCCTGAACAAAATGGGCCTGAGCCTGCATGAGAAGATACTTGATGAAGGTTCCTACAAGGCCCCAATGCCCAGCCAAGTCGTCAAAGACAGCTACCATTTCCGCAATTTTCTCCACCGCTTTGCTGGTCATGTGACCCAGGGGTACGAACTAACAGAGCATGAGGAAAAATGCTTTAAAAGATTTAGTGGGGACTGTACCAGATACTTGCATATGAAGGCGCATGACTGCTCCTCCTATGCGCAGGTCCTGTCCACCCTCACTGACATTTTGAAGTTGGGCATGCCACAGGTGGGTACCAGATGACTATAGTCAGTGATTGTTATTGGTTCTGAGTAAGAAACAGCCTTTTTCTGCATTTTCTGTTGGATTTCAGGCTTTCTCCACCTTGAAAAGTGAATATTCCATTGAACATAGAGTCACTTACTTGCACATACAAGCTGAATGAGCCATTACCACCTTCTCTTGTACACCCAACTTTACCAGGAATAAAACTACCAATAGGACTATAATTTATCTGTTTACGGTCTGATGTTGTTTTCGTACCTGCAGATACCTCTTTTATAACATTCATCATTCATTTTCAAGGTGTGTGACAGCTGCCCAGTGAAGAGTCCCAAAGACCACCTGCTTCTTCGTGTAGGGGTAGAGGTATACAAGGTATGCCCTGATCCTGATGCCCTCATGCCCTACCTCATCAAGCACAATCCTTTGATGCCAGTTGTCTACAACCACAGAGTCAAGATTGATGTTCGCACAGCAGGTCAGACTTCAGTCTTAAGGGGAAATGCATGGCAGTATTATCATATCCTGTATTTGCAGAACTGTGATCCTCATTGGCCTGATGATATAATTTGTGTGCACAACTGAATACATATTGCAGTAAACTTTCTACTTCTGCACTGATGTTATTCTTATCTCGTCTGTATCTGTGTATTTATGTCAGGAGGGGAGGAGTGGATTAGTACAGGTCTCTATCTCTCTCCTGGTATGAAGACCTACATGGCCATGCCAAAAGAGATCGTCAAACAAGGATGGAAGGTGCAGTTCACAAAATAAAAAAAAACATCAAATTTCACAAGGTCAAATGAGATAATGAGAAGTTACAAGCTGAAATGGGTTAAGATTTTTCATTCTTTTTGCTAGCCTTACATCATTTGACTCATACATGCAAAAATATACACTGTACTTTTCATACAGGTTTTTAAAACAGTAACACATAAACTGTGTCTTCTTCAGATCCAGATAGGCTGTCACACTGACTACCTGAATGCTGGAGAGTTGAAGAGAGCACCGTGTGTTCACGAGCAATTTCCTGTAACCTCAGAGATGATGCAGGTGTGGAACCTGTGGGGGGGACTCATCTACCTGGTAGCTCCACCCAAAACACAAGTGGACGGGGTAGAGGTCATAGTACAGATGGCTGTACCTGCGCCTTACTATAAATCTGGTGAGTCTGTGGTGGGCAACACTGCTATGGATGCACTGGTCTTCAGCAACTGTTTAAGGTTCTCTGTCTGGCAGTTGGACAGGGGATGAAAATTTCTATTTATCTATTTTTGTTTGCTCCAGCACCTAGTTTTTATCACTTTGGATGTGCGTGCTGCTTGAACTTTTCTCAACAAGTTAATAGATGCCTGAATGAGCTGAAAAAGGTGGCATTGTACAGCAGTTTAAAAGCAGAGGAGATGAGTGTGAGTGTGTATCTGGTTTTGATGGTTATGGCATTGAACCCATGGAAAAATGACGCAGGAGAGACTTCTTGCTGAAGAGGAGGCCTGTGTTAGCTGGAAAGAAGGAGGGATGAATAATGCCAGCAGCTTTTACTGTGGAGCAGACAGAGAATACATATGGTTAGGTCCTGAGCAGCAGGTCCATTAAACAGTCATAGGAGCGATGAGAGGGCAACAAGGTGGCCGACAAGGGATGAGTGAAGTTTTAGTACCATGGTGAGGACTCAAAAGTAGGGCGCAGAGGTGAGGCAGGCAAGGGGGGAGGGTCAAGGTCAAGGTCACTGTTGGTCAGGTGAGGAGTGGCAGCATCTTGATTGAGAGGAGAGGTAGTGTGTGAAATTATGCCCAATGGGATGAAAAATAACATATTATTGAAACTCATTTTTGAATATGCATATATTACTGTCTTCTCTATAGGTGTGACAACACCAGCTGACTGGTCGTTGCTGCGCACTGCTCCTTCACCTTGGGCAGAGTTGGAGTTTGAAAACATCATCCTCACTGTACCATCAGATGCTGTTCGGAGCTTAGATCGTCCTGATGAGTTGGCGACATTCTGGGATGAGATCATGAGAGGCATCGCTGACCTGGCTGTCAAACCACACAAATTTCCTCGCAAAGAACGTTTTGTAACTGATGTTCAGATTTCCTATGGTAAGTTTTCTTAGCTATGGTATGTGAATGTTTGCTCAACATACATTCTTGAAATAAAAAAATAGGCAGTGGCTCAACTTTTAAAATTGCAGAAAATTACAGGAAAATTTACTGATGAGAACTTTTGCAACAACATAGTGTAAGAAGTGAGAAGTGATTTTTACTTTGTGCTCTTTGGATGCAATGATCCAACACACACATCACCATAGTCTTATGTTTCTTCCATGCAGGTTGGATGCATGCAGGCTATCCTATCATGGCACACAAAGGCACAGCAGTTGAACTGGTCAACAAGGACCATGCTAGAAAAAGTGGTCTGTGGGGACCCATCCATGAACTGGGACACAACCAACAGAGAGACTGCTGGGAATTCCCATCACATACCACTGAGTGTACCTGCAACCTGTGGTCTGTGTATGTGCATGAGGAGGTGCTGGGAATCAACAGGGCAAAGGTGGAGTGCATCATTCTTTTCATTTTTCATTCAAAGTTTGGTCTTAAGATGTACAAACTGTTGCAGGAGAGTCCTGTTTGGTACTTCCCATCAGACAGGAAATACACTTAGTCCATTTAGATTGATGATACTGTCAAGCTTAAAATGGTCTATTACATCTTTGCATATGTGGCTGTCCAGATGGAGAGTAGACAACTGAAAGCAACCAATGCTGCACAAACGACATTGATTTGCGCTGTTAATTTGCACTGGCTGTTCCAAACATGAAAGTAGGGAAGAGGGAAATAAAAGAAGTCACTGAGAAATTCTGACAAATTCTCTTTTTTATTAACAAACCAAATTTCAACAATTTTTCACCACGTCTGATGACAGTTGACCCATGTTACCTGATAAAATTAGCCTGAGAGCTGTGCATCCATGTAAAGTTAAGATCTAAAAGACAATAAAATGTATGCTCATTTACTTACTCTGGCTGAAGACGTTTGAGTCGAGACACTGTGCAACATAAGTAATATTAGGAGGTCTTGAGGATGAGATCATTTTAAATGACAATCATGTCAACATCTGGAAAATCAGTCAAGTTATGGGAAAAATCCCTTTTTCTTTACTTGCATGAATCACATCCAACATGAATTTTGAATTTCTGATGATACCTACTACGTGCAGTTTTTTTCCTTATGCAGTCACTTTTATAGTTTTTCCAATTTTTCACTTTTTGCCCATTATCAAAGTTAACCTTTGAGCTTTTGGTCCAGTGTTGATGAAAGTATTTGGATTTTCTCTTGTTTAACAGTCATATAATTGTATCCTTTTCAATTCAGGCTCATGAAGCTATGACTGTAGCAAATCGAAATCAACGAGCAGACAAGTATGCAAAAGAGGGCAAGAAACTCAGCAACTGGCAAGTGTGGGTGGCCCTTGAGACATACATGCAGGTAAGAGAGAATAACTGTATGTCACAACATGTAGATTAACGTTCCATTGAAAAAACTTTACCCCTTTAAAGGCCACTGAACTCTTTACTTTCAGTTTGAATCCCCATTTAGATGCTAATATTCCTATTCATGTTTTCCTTTACCCCTGTTTCCTTTCATGTAGCTCCAGGAAAAGTTTGGCTGGGATGCCTTTAAAAAGGTGTTTGCCGCCTACCACAAGATGAGCAGCTTCCCTAGTAAAAACAAAGAAAAAATGAACCTGTATGCTGAGACTTTCTCCCAGGCTGTGGAGATGAACCTGTGTGGATTCTTTAAGTCCTGGGGCTGGCCCATTGAAAGAGCCACTCAGGAGAAACTCTCCAAACTGCCTCCCTGGAGCGACCACCCCATGGTCCAGTATGACTGAGCTACTTCAGACTGCGCTAAATGAAAGCGTAGAGAGATGGGTTCAATTACATGTAGCCCTGAAAGTCAAATATAACCTTGCAGGACTTTAGAGCACCAGAATATTCACATTAAGTATTTAGTGGGTTATTGATTCAACTGGCTTTGTTTTCTTTTGCTGTTCTTGTTTTAAAAAGCATGAGTTACATGTGTGTCGGATTTAGGGGATACATTAGTGCATATGGAATATGATATTCATAGCTATTAGTGTATAATCATCTGGATCTAATAGACTAAACTAAACATCTGCTCTGTGCAGAGGATGAAGACCAAGCTAACACAGATTAGCAAGCAACGTGCAGGAAAATGTTTATACGTTGCTAGGCAACAGCTGTCATGCCCAGCGGTTGTGGAAATATTTGTGTAAAAAAAATAAAATAAACAAACAAATCATAATCTGTTATCGCTTGTCATTGTTAACAAGTAAAAGATGCTTGTAGAACTGTTGTATAAAAGCAATATCACACTCGAGGTCATGTGCTGTGCTATATAGCATCATGGCTGTGATTCAGTTGTAGAAGATCACACAGATAATAATGTCAAAGATAATCACAGCCGTGATGATATACGAGCACATCACTCCTTCTCATGTGATATTGCTAAATTAACCTTCATCCTGTTAGCACAGGTGGAGCCCTCTGTGGACTGTATTAGTAACATCAAACATGAGCAGGCATTCACACACTGAAATCTGAATAAAAGTAGCCGGCCATTCAGGACATGCCTACCTGAATACGCGCAGAACCCACAGCTTATAAGAGGTGTCTCTCTCATGTCAAAACCTCTTCAGTGTGCAACAAAGGAGCAACAGGGCCTCTACGTAGAGGTTTCCACCTGTGCTTCACAGAACGAAGGTTACAATTCTACAATTCTTCAATTTAATCTAGCAGACGCTTTTATCCAAAGCAACGTACAACACAAGCAAGAATTTATACTTAAGGAAAAAACCCTTAGTAAGTGCAAAAAGTGCTTCAGGTGTGATTGGTCACAGGTATTGCCGTCTAGTGCCGTCTTTTTTTTTTTTTGGAAACCACCAAAGTAATAACCAGTAGCAATCTCAGCATCTGAGATTCAACAATCTCAGTATCACTACTTACGATGACAATCAACATACAACATCACACAACTTTGTCAGTGCTAGATAATCATCAGGTGCTGGGTTTTGGACCATCTGACTTAATCTACTCCAAAGGGCAAAGAGGAGAAGAGTCAGGTTAAGTGCCTCGGTGTTCTCGGAACAATTGAGTTTTCAATTGTCTCTTAAAAGTAGAAAGAGACTCAGCAGAACGCACAGAGTTTGGAAGTTTGTTCCACCATTTGGGAACAACAGAAGAGAAGAGTCTGGTTAGAGATTTAGAGCCGTGCTGGGCTGGAAGCACCAGGCGTCTTTCGCATGCAGAGCGTAGTGGGCGAGAAGGAGAGTAGACCTGCATCAGGGATTCCAGGTAGGCTGGAGCAGTTCTTGTGATTGTTTTGTAAGCCAAGAGAAGTGCTTTGAATTTGATTCTGGCTGCCACTGGAAGCCAGTGAAGAGAAATTAGCAGCGGGGTGACATGTGCTCCTTTGGGCTGGTTGAAGACCAGACGTGCTGCTGCATTCTGGATCATCTGAAGAGGTTTGAATGAGCATGCAGGGAGGCTGCCAGAAGAGAGTTGCAGTAGTCAATGCATGAGATCACAAGAGCCTGAACCAGAAGCTGTGTGGCCTGTTGGGTCAGGAAGGGTCTGATCTTCCTGATGTTGTAGAGGGCATAACAACAAGACCGAGAAACTGAGGCCACATGAACCTTAAAGGTCAGCTGGTCATCAAGCATGACACCCAGGTTTCTGGCTGAGTTTGTGGGCACAAGTAGGCTCGAGTCAAGTTGGACAATGACCTGAGGCTGAACAGATGGACAAGCTGGAAAGACCATGAGTTCGGTCTTAGACAGATTTAGCTGAAGGTGGCACTCCTTCATTCATGTGGAGATATCAGCCAGACACGCTGATATCCGAGCTGAGACCGTTCTGTCATCAGGTGGAAAGGAGAGGAAGAGCTGAGTGTCATCAGCATAGCAGTGGTAGGAGAAACCATGGGAGCGGATCACTGCAGTGAGGTGGTGTACAGAGAGAAGAGTAGGGGACCAAGCACCGACCCCTGAGGAACCCCTGTTGATAGGCCATGTGACCTAGACACCTCTCCTCGCCATGACACTCTGAAGGATCTGCCTGTGAGGTAGGACTTGAACCACCATAGGACAGAACCTGAGATGCCGAGCTCAGAGAGTGTGGAGAGGAGGATTTGATGGTTCACCGTGTCGAAGGCAGCAGACAGGTCCAGCAGCAGTAGGACAGAGGATTGACCAGCAGCTCAAGCCAGTCTCAGTGACTCAGTGACTGACAGGAGTGCAGTCTCAGTGGAATGGTCACACCTGAAGCCAGACTGAAAGGAGTCGAGTAGGTTGTTGTTCCGCAAGTGTTCAGAGACCTGGTTAAATACTGCGTGCTCCAGTATTTTCGACAGAAATGGTAGAAGTGAGACTGGCCTGTAGTTTTCAAACCTGGGCGGGGTTGAGATTAGGCTTTTTGAGCAGTGGGGTGACATGGGCTTGCTTAAAAGTAGCAGGAAAAGTGCCAGTTTTTAGGGAGGAATTGACAATGTGTGTGACTGCAGGTTTGATGGTGGGCAGGATGGTCTGCAGGATGCGGGTGGGTATTGGATCGAGAGGACATGTTGTAGGTTTTGAGCTCAGAAGAAGTCTGGAGACCTCATCCTCGGTCAGAGGAGCGAAAGAGCAGAGTGAAGCGGCAGTAGTGGGTTTGAGCTGACTGGGCCGGTCAGGCTCAGAGAACTGGTTGCTGATTGCAGCCACCTTTTCAGTGAAAAAGGAGGCAAACATGTCTGGAGTCAGTGTAGTGGAAGGTTGAGCAGCTGGAGGAGAAAGCAAGGAGTTAAACACCATAAACAGTTTTCTGGAATCAGTAGCAGCACAGATCTTGTTCTGATAGAAGGCTTTCTTAGCAGACTGCAAGGAAGAGGTAAAGGAAGCAAGTTTCTGTTTGTATGAGGACAAATCAGTGGGTTCTTGGGATTTACGCCACTTTCTTTCTGCTGCCCTGAGTCCAGTTCTCAGAACTTCAGAGAGCCATGGACTTGGTTGTTTTTTCTTGGCTGGTTTGGACACCAGGGGGCAGAGTTTGTCCAGAGAGGATGCCAGAGAGGAACAGAGTGTTTCTGTAGCCTCATTAACAGAAAGTGAGGAGAAGTGTGAGTGGTCAGGCATGGCAGAGCTCACCTCATCAGACAGCTGTGCTGCTGTGAGGGACTTATGGTTTCTGCGGAGGGAAATTGTCTGAGTGGGTGTCTGCAATTGCGGAAAGGTAGCTGCAAATTTTACCAAGAATACAATATCATAACCTCTGTTCTATCTCACAAAGGCTCCACCTGCTACTGGACTCTACAGATACAGTGGGTGAACCCCAATGAATGAACACCCTGTTGTGACCTAACATCGACCTAGCCACACTGATCCTGGCTGGCCTCAGTTATAAAGCTTCTTAACAACCTAGACCGCTGCAATGGAGAAGTACGAGGCCCCAAACAACCCAGAAGAGTGGGTGGAGCTTTGCCTAATTTAGGGCTTGTTGTGGCAGAAATTCAGAGACTGGGTGTAATTAACCGATAAATTATGGTTTTACAAGGTATTTGGAAAAAGACATTTGCCTTGGCCTATCCAGCATGGAGTTTCTTAAAAGGAAAGATTAGAATAAAACACGAGAGTAGAATAATATTTTAAAAAGTTTAAGAGGACATCTTCATCATGATTTAACAGCGTTGTTGGACTGTGCCCCTTCAAATCTCAGAACAGGATGTGATTGCACAATAAACTCTTTCCCACGGGTTTGTCCTTGTACAATAATTACATGTGAGGAGTCATATTCCAAAGAATCATTCCTTTTTCACATACCTTGCCAAATCACATTTATGTCTTGTTGACCTCATTTTATCATGCTCAGACTGAAATTCTGCCACAACAAGACCGAAGCTGTTTTGGCCCTCTGCCTGTAATGCTTCAATCTCACTTGTTTACTCTCTCTTATCTGTGCTAAGTGAATGAATAATTGAATATTAAGGCTCTGTATAACTTTATTCTGCACATAACCCGCTTTTCAATGAAAAAATAAACTTTGCATTTAAAAGTGTTTGCTTCAGACTCTAAACAACAGAAACTTCTCTTTGAGTATTTTCACTTTTACTGCTCGCAAACTGAGGTTTAGCTTTAAATCAAAGTAACCCTAGCATTAAAATGTGACCACTGGACAGACTATCATTGGTCACAAAGATTATTTATTTATTTTTTATTGTTTTAATAAGGTCACTTATGTTTATGTTAAATACCAGAGTGAAATGTTTTGTATTGTTTTGTTTGTTTTAGAGAAAGCTATTTTTATGTTCAAATACATACTTCAATGTGAGCATTCAATAGTAGTACTTTGAAATCAATAATATGATGCATTGGAAGCCAGTGCAAGTCTCTATGACTTAGATGATATGTTTTCCTTTCTTAGTTTTAGTGAGGTCTCGGGCAGCAGCGTTCTGAATAACCTGCAGTTGTGTAGAAAAACACTGTTGCAAGGATCAAGAGTTCAAAGACAAATGTATGAACAAGTCTCTGTAAGTCTTGTTGAGATATGAATCTTGCTATATTTTTAAGGTGGTAGTAGCCTAGGGTGATTTTGTAATTTGGTGATGTGGGTTTTTTAAGTTCTAAGATCTAAATCCAGAACTGCACAAACATTTTAACACAGTTTTAATTCTTAGGGCACAATCACACATGCGGGAAATTAACATTGGTGAATATTTGGCTCCAGTCCGCTATTATTCAGTGTGAGTGAAAGCCCAAATGAATGATTTCATGTACAGTGGCAAAGCTAATTTGCATTGTTCATCATGTGGAGTTCAACTTTGGTGAACTTTGACCAGCAAAGTTGCAGCCTCAAATAAAAGCAAAGAAGTATCAAATGATGATTTTGCTTTTCTGTAACTGGCTGTAGTTTTCTGAATGAGTCAAGATGGAGAAGACATTGATTGTTGTGATGTTTAGCCAGTATTATGATATTGGCCATGATAAATACAGATTTCCTCACACAGAAGATGCCGCCTAGCTGGTCAGTCAGGAGCGTAGATGAAATAAAATAATGGAAGTAGCCTAGACTGAATCACCCATTGGTTTGTGGACTCCCATTTTGCCATGAGTGTTCATACTGGATAAGCCGGTTGAACTGTGCATGAGCGAGGGGCTGATCTGACTCAACCATCTTTTGGGGGGTCTGTGGGGACTGACTTGGCTGAGAGACAGGAATGGAATGTAAGAACAGGAAAATGTACCAATAACATCATATTTTAAAGTATTTATTTATAAACAAGATTTAATTCATTAATTACCTAGCAAGCTAGCTTTCTGTGTGCATTACCTCTGGCGCTGCCCAAATCAGCACAAACATCATTTGTGACCATGCCCTTAAACATGAGGGCTTCAAGATGGGCAAATTTGATTATTCCTTTTTGGAAGCAGAGAAAATGGTTTTATCCTTATTTAATTTGACAAAATGCTTACAACAATAATAGACATGTAAGAAAAACAAAACAGAGGCTGAGGCACAATGTTCATTATGTTTATATGACTGTTTGTCTTGACCATTCATCCAAAACTGTGCATTAGTTTTATTTGTTAATACAGAATTGCTCACTGTGCTGCTGATGACAATTCATGCAATTACACAAACTGATTGCACGCAGAAACATGTCAGCCTCAAGCAACAGAAAATTATCGCCCCATAACATTTTATTTTCATTCCATTTCAATGTGTTCTGGCATCAGGGTGGGATGTTTCTTTAAGGTAGACAAGTGAGGTATCTGAGTGGAAAGTATGATGCCTTTCACTCTTTTGCACATTGGTTGTATATCTTCGTATACATTCTATGATGTTTACATGGAAATAACTAGACAATGAAAATATGTAGCCTACATACTGTATGTATAAACTTCTAAAATAACATTTTCAACAGGGCAACATTTTGCTTAGTTAGTTTATTTTTAGTATTGTGCTCACAGACTCAGCAAGGAATTGTAATGTGATGTAAAATGAGGGTCTTGATTAATGTTAACATATCACAGGAAATGGGCACAGGGAAATTCTGAGGGTGAAGAAACTGCTGATATGAAGGAATTGAGTCTGAGAGAAGTGATATCAAGTCAATTTCTCCTCAGAATCAGGTTTGAGAAGCAGAAAGTACTACTTTTCATCCGGTTTATGACTTGGAACAATCAACTAGAATCTATAGTAAAATCTAAATCATGCAGGAAAAAATACATTTGAAACAGCATATTGCAACCACGTGTATGATTGAACTAATGACTAAAATGTACTAAAATGTGTTTACTGCACAAATATCAATACAAATATAAAAGCAGATGAAAAAGATGTTTATTTTTATAATGTATTTCATTTACTAAAGAAAAGTTCTGATACTATCAGATTGTAACTGCAACATGCTGAAATACATCAAATTCACAACTTTTTAAAAAATGTTCTCAGTACAGTTCTCCTTTTGTGGGTTACCCTGAGAAGTGGTCTGTGTCTGTGTATGTGTCTGATCTTGTCCAACCTCTTGTCAAATCCTTTTCACTATAAGGGCTTTACCCGAGTCACTCCTCTTTTTCTCTTTTAATTTTCCTTTAAATAGTTCTCCACATCCTGCTCTATCTCAGTCTCTTTCTTTTATCCTCTCCGACAGGTATCTCTCTGGAAAACTGCTGTGCCTCGATCAAATTATTTGAGCAGATTAACTTTCAGGTAAAGTCTATTTTTTGCTTTACTTTAGTGGATGAAATTTAATCTATGAACTCTTCAACTTTCATGAATCAAGAATATTTTTATGAACCAACTGTATATTGACATGTTAATGTTGTAACTTTATTGTTGTAAGTGTGTGAAAAAAATGAGCTCTGCCAAGACTCTTTTTTTTTTTTTTCCAAAGGACAGCGTGATTTATCCAACCTTGAGAGCATCAATCTCTCTCATCATGTCCACTAAACCCATCCAGTCCTACCATGAAGGGGCCTACAAGTCCCTCATGAAAGGTTTGAAAGAGCTGGACTTCCGGAGCTCCAGTGTTCCCTGTGACCTGGTGCTAACTGGAGACCAAGCCTTTCCATTAGCAGTAAACAGCGAAGGCCAGGTCCTGGTGGCAGCCTCCCAGTACGGCCATGGGAGGATTGTGGTCCTGGCTCATGAGACCTACCTGACCACCTTTCCTGCTCTGGTAGAGAATGCTCTGACCTGGCTGAGAGGAGATGGATCTGACAACCTGTCTGTGGGGGTCCAAGAATACGTCAAGGCAGTCGCTGATAACCTCAGCAAATCCAGCTTCCAAGCCAAAGTTGTGGGGGCCTTCAGTGACAAACTGGGGGTTGGTGTGTATGTGACGGACGCCTACAGCGCGGGTGCAAACATGAAGGAGCTGGTGGCGTTTCTGAAAGCTGGAGGAGGGGTGCTGATAGGGGGGCAGGCATGGCACTGGGCTACACAAAACCCTAAAGCAAATGCATTTCTGCAATTTCCAGGGAACAAAGTGTCTGGAGTTGCAGGAATCTACTTTTCTACAGCTTATGGGGGGAAAGAGGTCCTGCCTGTCCAGCCTCAGATCCCATCCTCACTGAAGACTTTACGGTGAGTGTATACGCTTTAATTTTTGTCACTGTATCTGAATAGCTTGACTTTTCTTTTACTCATCTCTCTCTGTGTCTCTTAATCCCTCCCTCTGTTTTCCTCTAATACAGTGCAGGTAAAGATTTCAAGGATGACCTGAAGGTCTTACACCAGGGGATTTCGGAGTTTGACTTTGGGGGTGATATAAGTATGTGTGAGGCCCTGGTCCACGGTCCACTGGCCTTCCCCATTGGTACCACTGAAGATGGACGGGCGTTCCTGGCAGGAAGCTACTATGGGAAGGGAAGAGTTGTTGTGATCGCACATGAGTATCTTCTGAAAGTAGAGGTGCAGTCTGCATGAAGGTTTTTGAATGTTGTTAAAGTGAATAATAATAATAATAATAATTCTCTCTAATATAAAAGTCTGTCTTGAGTTAAATTGAGAAATGACGACGATATGTATTTTGTATTAGGTTTGAAAGCAGTATGTCATCTCTTTTGTAAGATTTTTACTTCAGGGCACTTGTACTTGGTTATCTTAAGTTTTCTAAATAATGTTATATATTGTTCTGCCAAGTCATTCTCTATGATTAACTATTGTCTCTTTCTAAATAATGTCTTTTATTACAGACACTGGCGTCCCTTTGGACCAATGCCATTGATTGGTTGGACCAAGGCCGGAACGGAGTTGTTGGTGTTGCGCCAGATGTCAAACTTGCCAACAAGTCAGGGTTAAAGTTTGAGAAGACAAAGCTGAAGAAAGACCTGAGTGTATTCGTTTGTAATATCTGGAGCGATGATCATGCAGAAATCCAAGACTTTGTGGCAGAGGGAGGAGGCCTCCTGATTGGTGGACAACTGTGGTACTGGGCATCGACACACTGGGGAAACCCAATGACAGAACACTCAGGTATGATGATGCAGCTCGAGTTTATAAAATAAGATGATGTATGCTTCATTTGACACTTTTTAAACACAAGCATGCAAATATAGCCACACATAAAGACTTACACTGAGCTAAAAGGGATATACATTTGCACTGTTAACACACAAAACAGTAAAAGAAGGACACAGGTGGGGTTTTAAATACAGACAAATGGACACAAAAAGATGAAAGCTCCAGTAAAAATGACTATAATGTGGGAAAGTTTGAGTATAAATTTAAGCTGGTGAATCTGCTGCATCCACAAAAAGTGTCACACACTCAGTATCCACCTAGTTCAGGAGTCGGCAACCTTTACTATCAAAAGAGCCATTTTTGGCCAAAACATAATAATCTGTCTGGAGCCGCGAAACATATTTGAAATTTAAAATGAAGGTAACACAACACATTTAGTCAATATTAGCAAATCAGTATTATTAATCGGTCAATATGAGTATTCATTAATATGTTTTACAACAACTGTCTATTATCAAACTATTGCCCAGATGGCTACATAATATAATATATTTATGTGGTTTTCCAGTAAATGAAGTTAGACGTGTTGAACTGTGTTTAAGGGAACAAAATCCTGAAAAAAATGGGCCTGGGCCTGATGCCACCAAAAATTTATGGAGGAGGTTCCAACAAGCCCCTTGTACCTAACCAGGCCGTGAAGAACGCCAACCACTTCCGCCACCGTCTTCAGCGTTTTGCTGGCAGTGTTACACAGGGTGACAAACTTACCAAGGATGAGGAAGAAAACCTTAAACAACTGGGCATAGAGTGTGCCTACTTCTTGAAGATGGAGGCTCATGAGAGCTACCAGTACACACACGTGCTGTCCGTCCTCACTGACATAATGAAGATATCTGGCATGCCACAGGTGAGCAGTGAATTAATTCATGGTATGACTGTTATTAGCGTGTGTATAAAGAGGGCTCCTCTTTAAGTCACTTGTATGGTGTATCTGCTCAGTCAAACAGGTAATAATAATTACTGTACTGTGTAATACAAATAACTACAAAACCAATAGCATAGCACCATAATGTTATCATATTTGACTGTTCGCATACATTGGATTTTCTCATGTATCAATGATCCAGAAATAAGTTTCTCTTCTACTGAGAGATCTGGTTGTGTTACAGCAATCTGTTATATAATCATTCATATTGAATTTGTTTCAAGGTGAGTGAGAAGAACCCTGTGAAAACCCCCAAAGACCACCTGCTCCTCAGTGTGGGGCCAGAGGCGTATAAAGTGTCCCCAGATCGTGATGCTCTCCTGCCGTACCTCATCAAGGATCTCCCCTCGTTGCCTTTGGTCAATAACCAAAGAATCAGGGTTACTGTTAACACTGCAGGTCAGTTGTATGAAATGATTTTGACATAAATATGCAGACCTGCAATTTGTCTCTGTACAATTTAATTTCTTGCAGTAGTGTGTGTGGTTTTAAACAGCATTCCTGTTAGGAAGGTAAAACCTCTCTTGTGGTTTTGTGTAATGTAAAAGGAGGGGAGGAGTGGATCAGTACAGGTCTGTACCTCTCCCCTGGGATGAAGACTCAAATAACCATTCCAGCAATGATTGTCAACAAGAGCTGGGAGGTACAGTATACAAAATCAAATAATTACTGAGTTCATTGTGTTTGTCATTGTTTGGCTGATTCAGACAAGTCAGGTCCTGTCTGGTATATACATTGTGATCAACGTTTTTACATTGTGCAGCCATTTTATGAATTGTTTATGATTTACAAGATCTTTTGCAGTAGTGTAATAAGGAAAGCTGCTGACGTACTTTGTTGGAAATAAAAGGTTTTAGGAGTGGATCAGTACAGGTCTGTACCTCTCCCCTGGGATGAAGACTCAAATAACCATTCCAGCAATGATTGTCAACAAGAGCTGGGAGGTACAGTATACAAAATCAAATAATTACTGAGTTCATTGTGTTTGTCATTGTTTGGCTGATTCAGACAAGTCAGGTCCTGTCTGGTATATACATTGTGATCAACGTTTTTACATTGTGCAGCCATTTTATGAATTGTTTATGATTTACAAGATCTTTTGCAGTAGCGTAATAAGGAAAACTGCTGACGTACTTTGTTGGAAATAAAAGTTTTTAATGTTTGCAAGATATCAAAAACGCATTTACATTTTATAGGGACAACGTGTAAAATGAGGAGAGGTATTCCTCTTACATCACCTCAGAAACCTCACTTCTCTCTCTGTTCTTATCTCACATATTGTCTTTTTCGTGTCTCCATCTATTTATGCTGTTATGTCCCATTTTGTTTCCACTGACTTTACATACATCTACAGAAAAATCAAGTTGACTTTGCACACAGTTTTTTTAAGCAGTTAAAAATATTCAATTTCTTCCACAGATCCAGATCAGTTGTCAGTCAGACACACTGAATCATGATGAGTTGAAGAGAGCACCACGAGTTGTTGAGCGATTTCCTGTTACCAGGGAGAGGATGCAGCTGCAGAACATGTGGGGAGGACTCATCTACCTGGTGGCTCCACCCAACACAAAGGTGGAGGGGGCAGAGGTCATAGTGCAACAAGCGATATCTGCTCCTTATTACAAGTCTGGTGAGTGTGTCTCTGTCCAGAGATGACTGTGACTGAGGTTTGACTCAGATGACTAAGAGGACAACTATATTTTTGAATTGTCTTTCATCATTTTAAATTGTAAAAAGTCCTTTTCACAGATACATGTTATTTAGTTTGAAGAGCTTAGAAAACATTTAGTGCTGCAGTGGTGTTTATTGCTTTCGTTGAAGCAGTTTTTGGCACAAGGACTTCATGCTGTACCCGCACTCCATCTACAGTGGGACTATGATGAATATTTACAATACCTCAAGCCTCTGTTTTGATTTCACCCCAAAATCAACTCTGTTTATTTCAGGTGTGACAACAACAGCTGAGTGGTCATCACTGCGCAAAGCTCCTGCACCCTGGGCAGAGATGGAGTTTGACAACATCATCCTCACTGCACCATCAGATAGTGTTCGAGACCTGGAGCGACCTGAAGAGGTGGAGAGGCTTTGGAATGAGATCATGAAGGGTGTCGCTGACCTGGCTGCCATACCACAGAAACTTCCCCGAAAAGAGCGTATTGTTGCAGATGTGCAGATTTCCTATGGTAAGTGTGATTTACTGTCACATTTTCACATATTCAATCAAATGATTTCTCAGCTACACTTGCTGTAAAAGAGGGGTGGTGTGTCCATAATTTTTTTATTTTGAAATGACTATTATTGAAATAATTAATTGCAATTTTAAATAAATTAGATTTAAAGAAAAAAGGGTTTGATAGATTTTCAGTCTTGCCACAGATTCCATGCTTGCTGTGTAATTCTTAGATCTGCAATGGTTGAAAACGTTTCTAGCTTCAGGCTCATGATTTACAATTGGCATACAAGCATCAGTAGGCATGGTACATTTATAGTCAGGATTAATAATGCAAATATTGTATATTGTCAGATATTTTAGAAGCATTGATAGTATACTGTAGTTATACCACTGTATTATAGTTCAGAATACTGAAAGTAAATTGCGAGAACTTCCAGAAACAGAAGCCATAAGATATTTAACTTTTTTTGCGGCTCAAAAGTTTTAAAGTGCCAACTTTTTATTTAAAAATCATAACTGAAGACAGGTTTTCTTCAAAAAGGCGAATGTATGGTGTGCTCAGCTCATGAATGGCATCTCCTCTTTAAAATGTTGTGTACCACTCCAGATAGCAGTGATATTGATCTAATGTGTATTGTCAGTTTTTTGGGAACTGTAAAAATTAGGGCTGTCAGCATTAACACGTTAATCGCAATGCGATTAAGGTCCATAAATAGCGTGTTAACTTTTTTTTAAGACTATAATACTGTTACACTTCTTTTATTACTAAATTCTCTCTTTTCAGGTTTGCTGCATGCAGGATATCCTATTATGATGTACTCAAAATATGCAAGTGAGCTGTTCAGTGTGAAAGATGCCAAAACTGTGGGCATTTGGGGACAACTTCATGAACTGGGACACAACCAACAGAGACCCGCCTGGGAGTTCGGAGGCCACACCGGTGAGGCCACATGCAACCTGTGGTCTGTGTATTTGAGTGAAGAGGTGCTGGGAGTCGACAGAGCAAAGGTGGAGTGAATTAGTTTTATTTTTTGGAAAAATGACTAAGGCCCAGAAAAGCCAGGCCTATGAGTGTAATTATGCATTGTGAAAAAAGTTCATATAAATAGATAGCATTGTATTTATCTTTTTACTGTGATCTCATGTTCCTCAGTCTTGTTATCCCCCCTTGGTTAACACTGTAAAATGATAAGTGCTATATCTTCAATGCAGGCACATTCAACTGTGGCTCCAGCTGCTCGGAAGAATACTATAGACAAGTATGTTAAAGAGGGCAGGCAACTCAGCAAATGGGAAGTCTGGACAGCCCTGGAGACATACCTGCAGGTAAAAAAGAAATACAGTAGGATATTTTACATCCTGTAGGTGCTTCAGTCTCAGTGGAGTCACCATTTATCCAGATTTGGATCCCTAAACAGACAGAAAATGCAAGTAAGGCTGTGAGTCTATAACCCTGCTTCTGCCCCAACAAGGCTGAAGATGGAATAGAAAATAAAATGTTTGGTGACAATTTTGATATTTTAGGCTTAGAATAGAATAGAATATCTTAATTGTCATTGTACATGTACAATGAAATTGGATGCAATCCTATCAAGTGCAAAACAATAAAGTGCAAATGCATCAGTAAATATAAATAGATAAATAAAATAAAAATGTTTCTAAAACTAACTATAAAAACATATTTTAAAAACTTAGGGAAATATTCTATAAAAAGGAAAAACACATGCTTGCTGAGGAGATGTAGGGGCTAAATAGCTTTGAAGGACTTTCTTGGTTTGTTGTTGATTAAAGTTGTCTTCCTCTGTGTAGCTCCAGGAAAAGTTTGGCTGGGATGCCTTTAAGAAGGTGTTTGGTGTCTACCACAACATAACCAGGTACCCAAGTGACAATGAGGGAAAGATGAACCTGTTTAATGAAACCTTCTCCAAGGCTGTCGGCATGAACCTGTCTGGGTTCTTCAAATCCTGGGGCTGGCCCATCATACGAGATACCGAGGAGAAACTCTCAAACCTGCCTCCCTGGAATGACCATCCCATGCTCAAATATGAGTAAATTTCATCTTGTAGCTGATTAAAGAAAGATGGGTGTTAGTTTATAACTGGGGTGTAATCTTAATACATTTTTTAGGACACAAGTAACCCCCAATATACAGAAAATTCTCCCTCTTTGACCATTTTTGTGCTCATATAATGTGCATACATTTTGGCACCAATCAATGTTACTTTCAAGCACAATGGTGAACCTTGAGCCCACATAATGCATTGACACTGGTGCAGGTTGTGGCTGGACTGGATACTAGTTCTGCATAGACGCTTAGGCAATACATAATCCAAGACTTTATTTCCGTAACATTTAACAGGAAAGTGATGCTGAAATGAGTGGGGTCTGCTCTCTATGATGAAACTTAACAACAGGTGTGTCATGGTTTGGGTGTTATGTGTTGGTTTTTTGTTATAGTTCTTGTTTTATTTTGTAGTTTTTATCCTCATGTGTCATGTCTGCCTCTCCACTTCCTCCCCATTGTGTGTTTCCCCTCCTTTTTTTGATGATTTAGTTTCACCTGTGCCTGATTGGCCTCTTGTGTTTTTGTTATGGTGCCTTCCTCCTCTCTTTGTCTATTTTCCCGCTCTTTTTGCTCCTCACCTGTGCTCTATTAGTTGATCATACTCTGTGTATATAAGTTTCTGTCTTCCCCTCACTCTTTGGTTTGTCTTTAGTGTTCCCTGGTCCTGTGTTTGCTCGGTGTTTTGTGCCTTGTTTTTTACCTTTGTGCTTTTCTCTGATCTTTGCCTTGTTTTTGGTTAATTCTTAACCATTAACCATCTTGTCACCTGCTGTTTGTTGGGTTTATTTGGATTTTGCATTCTGGACTTTATCAGTTATTATAGAAACATGCTTTTTGTTTAAATAATGTAAAAAATAATGTAATAATGGTAATAATTTAATAATGGTTGCTTCTGTGCCTGCATTTGGTTCCACACCTTTCAGCGGTCTGCTAAACTCTTTCCAGTCTACGCATGACATAGTATGTCAAAAAAAAGTTAAAGTATAGTTTGTCATGAAAATCACATTTTTTTTCTGTATAGTATGTCATACAGTGATATAGAAAGGTGAATATGTGTTTTTTTAATCCAGCAGAAATTTCTATGTATAATTAAAAAAGTAATGTCAACGTAAAAGAATAACAATACTCTTTCTATGTATATATATAAAAAGACAATTTCCATAAAAGTAAATTTGCAGCCGGAAGCAGCACTGCTGGTCAGGGTGTAAAGGGCTGTAAATTCAAAACTATGAGCTGACACAAACAATCTGTAGAGCTGAGAGGAAACTGTGGGGTCAGTGATTGATCTCTTTTTGTGTCAGCATCACTATGAACAACTTACACATAGCCAATCAATCCATTGTCAATATAACAGTTTTGTTAAAAACACATTTAAACCTTTTTTAGCAACCATAAAAATATAAAGCAATTCATAACTACAAAGAATATTTCAATTAAAGAGTTAATCTTGGGTCTTTTTTAAGGGTCATATTAACTCTTATACTTTTACAGATATTTAGGTGTTTCCTTTTTGGTCTTTGATTGATCATTTGCTCTAAAGCTGTTGAAAATTTTCCTATAGACTTGTGCATTAAGCTTTTGGTTGGTTATTTGGGGTGTTTGATACTGTAACCCCAAGGGAGTGGTTCAGTTATATCATATGTATTGATTGATTCATTTATTCACATATACAATAAATGACTGCACATGATGGTTGATGCAGGCTGTGTTTGTAAAACATACACTTTTTGTGTTTTTTAGTTGTGTCTGTTGCCATTTGACTTTACTGTCAATGAAAGAGACAAGTATACAGTCACAGTATCCCTCTGTCATTTATTTTCATTCCTGTATTTGTGGTTGAATGAGAAGAATAAGAATATTACTCTCAAAGCTCCTGAATGGTAACATGCACCATGTTGACAACAGCATAAAACACAATTTGTTGTTACTGTATCACCACGCTTAAAAAAAAATATATACCTTTTTTACAAATGTCTTATAACATTAAAGGTCAATGGCTCCTTGTTGTCATCCATTTATATTTTACGCCCTGCAGTTGTTGTAAAACAGCTCCCCTACTGGCTGATTGGAGAACTGCTGGAGGAATTCTCCCAGTTCATCCAGTGAAAGCTTCTCCACCCAGTTGACCTCTGTGTCCCTCGCTATGGCAGCACCACTGTGGATGGTTCTGCCATTGTTGTCCACACAGCAGTAGGCGTTCCACAGATAGTCTGGGATGTTGACACGCTTCACATGTTTTTTTAACAATCCACTTGACTGCAGAGGGAACAGCTAACTAATGAACAGCTCAACAGCTCAACTAATGAAAAAAGGAAACACTTGTGAAAATTAATAAGCTTTGAAAAGTGATCAGTCCACTGATAAAGTATCCCATAGAACAGGCTGTACTCATTCACAGTTTGTACTTATACCAAGCCCCCAGGAACAGCACCGGTTTTTTAATTGGCATGTGGCAAATATGGAATTACAATTTCTGGCTCCATCACAGGATGCCAAAAGGCACAAAAAAACCTCTAGTTTACATTGTGAGAGACATGTTTGTCAGTCAGATTGAGGATAGTGCTCTGAACTATCCATTCAAGGACATTTGCCTTTCTATGCTTATACTACTGCATTGTTTTTGTAACAGTGTGTTTAGGGTTGACATCATGCTGAAAGTTTAGCCATATTCACATCCTCAGCTGTCTAGCACTGGTTCGCAGGGTTTTTGCAAAGATTCTGTTTGCACTTGACAGCATCCATTCTTTGTTTAAGTCCCCACCTAAGAGCTGCTGAGGCCAGTTGCCAGAAGGCAGTTTAACACCTGTATCATCTTCTGCAGGACAAATAAACATTGGAAAAGAGAGTCCATGACTCGCCTCCATCCATGCCCCATTCACACCCGTTACATCTCTCCCACATCAAAACAGTATACAGCCTCTTTAGCAAGGAACAACATAGAGGTTTCCACCTGTGCGTCACAGTACGAGGGTTACAATATCATAACCTCTGTTCTATCTCACAAAGGCTCCACCTGCTACTGGACTCTACAGATACAGGAGGTGAACCCCAATGAATGAACACCCTGTTGTGACCTAACATCGACCCAGCCACACTGATCCTGGCTGGCCTCAGTTATAAAGCTTCTTAACAACCTAGACCGCTGCAATGGAGAAGTACGAGGCCCCAAACAACCCAGAAGAGTGGGTGGAGCTTTGGCCTAACCTTGCAGGGATCAAAAGACAAGCAATAGACAACCTGCATATCATCTTTCTGATCATCTTTCTGGGTCTTCAAGGAGCACAGAAACGTGTTGGTATCAAGCCCACAGGCTCAGTGTGCAATCTCTGCGCTGAAGAGGAAACAATGTTTTGACGGCATTGAGCCACCTCATGCTGTGTGTTGTGTACATATTCAGGTAGGTGCATCCTGATTGTCCACCTACATTCATTCAGATTTCCCTGTGTGAAAGCGCACGTTATTGAAGTATTAGTAGTATTAAGTAGTATTAATTGTGGGAGATAAAACGGACCAATATAGGAAAATTACAGTATGGGCAATCAGGGTGACATCACAGATATATGACATATGTCAAGCACCCTCCAGGTGTGTCCAAGCAGGCCTGAACCACATGTCCTCTTCTCCGCTATGGAGACCTTAAAGAGAGCGGACTATAAAAAACACACAAGAGGCAAAACTGAAGCATACCACTCACACAGATAGGAGAGAAAAAAAACACCTGAGTGTGAGATCCAAACATTTAGATTATAGGCCAAGATAACGTCAGGGCTTGTTGCGGCAGAAATTCACAGAGGTAATATGGTTTGACAAGGTATTTGGAAAAAGAATGATTCAGTGTCTCCTCACAGGTGGTTATTGCACAATGAGCATCTTATCAGAAAGACAGTGACAGCATGTACAAAGAACGATTGTTTGGAATATAGTTCCTCTTAATTTGGGATTTAGGTTTTCCCACAAGTACCAGCTATCAGCTGGAAAGCCGGACAGTCAAACATTTCTATCCGAATACTTTCTTACAGTTGCAAGTAAATTCTCTGTCCCTTTGTAGATCTTGGTTGTTTTTAAAATATATATTTTAATAAGATCTGGGGTTTTAGTCATCAGATATCTGGATGTTAAATTATTGGAGAAGCAAACTGAGTTAATGTAAGTGGCAGTTTGGCTTGCAGTCCTCCCCTCCCCACAATAAACTGTTTCCCGTCATTCTACAATAATTACATGTGAGGAGTCATATTCTAAAGAATCATTCATTCTCTTTCGCTTACCGTCAAATCAGTTGACGCTGTTTTGGCCCTCTGCCTGCAATGCTTCAGTCTCTCTTGTTTACTCTCCTTCTCCCTCCCTCCTGTGTTAAGTGAATGAAAAACTGAATTTTAAGGCACCTTAACACTTTATTCTGCACATTATCTGCTTTTCAATGAATAAAACAAACTTTGCATTTAAAAGTGTTTTCTTCAAACCCTACACAACAAAAACTTCTCTGTAATTATTTTCACCTGCACTACTCGTAAACTGAAGATTAACTTTAAACTAACTCAAGTGTGAAAATGCTTTTTAAGAAATCTGGAGTCTCAAGAGCAGACACTAGGCTGAGACATGTTTGGAAGTCACTAGACAATATAATTATGTAGCCTACAAATGTATAAACCACTAAGATAACATATTTGCCCTCGGGGCAACGTTGCACACTTTTCAGTATTGTGTTTAAGAATCAGCACAGGATTGTAATGTGATTTAAAATGCAGGTCTGGGGGAATGTTTTTTTTCTGAACATATGAAATGGGCACAGAGAAATTATATGGGTGAAAGAAACTGATACAAGAGCACTGAGAAGCGACAACAAGACAAGGCAACAAGACAACAGAAAGGAGAGATCATTATCTATGAATTGAATGTCTGGCTCAGTTGTATTGTAATGTTTTTTTTTGTATTCTCATCCTGGAACTCTGTGACCCTAGCTTGCATGGGGCCTGCCTTGATCCCCTTTGGTACCGGCCTCTTTGGATGTTTTCTGACTCCAAATTTTATGAATTGTTGCTCTGGGGGACTGCGTCAACAATTTGACATGTGTACTGTACATGTTCATTTTATTTTCTTCTGTGTCTCTGAGGGCTGGCATTATGGCTATTTTTTGTTTGTTTGTGTGTTTGCTGCTCTTTTTGGCGTTCTCTCTGTTTTATTTACTTGTTGTAAGTTTGTTTTATTGAAAATTGTATAAATAAAATTTATTGAAAAAAAATTCCCTCGATGTTGTCGGAGTGTTCCAAAAATAGGATAAAATATTTTAAAAAGTGCTTTTCTGCAAAGTTATTTTTATTTCTGCTTAAAAGCATCTGGATTATAACTCCAGTTTGAACAACCTGGAATCCAAAACCATCTGCCCTCTATGTGCATAAGCCAGATAAATTACAATTGACTTTGACCAACAACACAACATTTTTATAACAAATACAAAACACACAAAACCTGCTGTCTCAGCAGACGTTGAGTAAGTTCTTTCTTACTAAACCAATTACGCAGAATCATAGATGCAATATTTGTAACTGTAATTTTCAGGAATATGTCATACTTAAAACATTGTGGTTTATTGACCTCAGTACAGTTCCCCTTTCTCAGTTATCTGTGTATTACTCCAAGAAATAGCCTACATGTCTGATCTTGTCCAAACCTCTAGTCCAATGTTTTTTACTGTCAGTGGCTTACCCAGGTCCCTCCTCTTCTCTTTAAATTTTCCTATAAATAGTCCTCTACATCCTGCCACCTCACTCTCTTCCTTTCATCCTACCAGACAGGTATCTGGAAAACAGCTGCACCTCGATCTAATTATTTGAGAAGATTAACTTTCAAGTAAAAGCTAGTTTTTGATTTTCTGTAGTTTTTAAATACATTTTAACCTACAAACTCTTGAATTTCGATGAATCGGGAACTGCTGATTTTTTTTCTCAAACAATTATAGATTGACACATTAATGTTATGACAGTATTGTTGTAGATGTGTGAAGAATATATATTTGTTTTTATTTATATTTTATATATTATTATTTATATTATATATCTTTGTCAATGCTCTTTTTTTCTCCACAGGACAGCCTAACTGACACAACACATCTCAACTCGTGGTACAACTGCTTACCCTCACGCATTAAAGCTACTAACATCTTTTCCACCTTCTCCATCCAATCGATCCTTCTCATCATGTCCACTAAACCCATCCAGTCCTATCATGAAGGGGCCTACAAGTCCCTCATGAAAGGTTTGAAAGAGCTGGACTTCCGGAGCTCCAGTGTTCCCTGTGACCTGGTGCTAACTGGAGACCAAGCCTTTCCATTAGCAATAAATAGCGAAGGCCAGGTCCTGGTGGCAGCCTCCCAGTACGGCCATGGGAGGATTGTGGTCCTGGCTCATGAGACCTACCTGACCACCTTTCCTGCTCTGGTAGAGAACGCTCTGATCTGGCTGAGAGGAGATGGATCTGACAACCTGTCTGTGGGGGTCCAAGAATACGTCAAGGCAGTCGCTGATAACCTCAGCAAATCCAGCTTCCAAGCCAAAGTTGTGGGGGCCTTCAGTGACAAACTGGGGGTTGGTGTGTATGTGACGGACGCCTACAGCGCGGGTGCAAAGATGAAGGAGCTGGTGGCGTTTCTGAAAGCTGGAGGAGGAGTGCTGATAGGGGGGCAGGCATGGCACTGGGCTACACAAAACCCTAAAGCAAATGCATTTCTGCAATTTCCAGGGAACAAAGTGTCTGGAGTTGCAGGAATTTACTTTTCTACAGCTTATGGGGGGAAAGAGGTCCTGCCTGTCCAGCCTCAGATCCCATCCTCACTGAAGACTTTACGGTGAGTTTATACTCTTTTTTTGTGACTGTAGTATCTGAATAGTTTGTCATTTCTCTCTTGTTTTACTCATCTCCCTCTGTGTCTCTCTATCCCTCTGTTTTCATCTAATATAGTGCTGGTAAAGATTTCGAGGATGACCTGAAGGTCTTACACCAGGGGATTTCAGAGTTTGACCTTGGGGGTGATATGGCTTTGTCGAAGGCTCTGGTCCATGGTCCACTGGCCTTCCCCATTGGTACCACTAAGGATGGACAGACGTTCCTAGCAGGAAGCTACTATGGAAAGGGACGAGTCATTGTGATCACACATGAAAAACTTCTGACAGTCAAGGTGGAGTCTGAATGAATGGTCTCTGAATGTTGTTAAAGTGAATATAAAAGTCTGTCTTGAGTTAAATTTTGAACATAATGAAGATTCATTCACCCATCTGTTTTGTGTATTAGGTTTGTAAACATTATTACGGAAGCCCTAAGCGGACATGTTTTTTTTTTTTTTTTTTTTACAAGCCGTTTTCTCGATATAACGATATTATCTCGTTATAACAAGATATTATCTCGTTATCTCGAGAAAACGAACTTTGTTTTCCCGAGATATTAAGTCGTTATCTTTGTTTTTAACTTTGTTTTTTGGTTTGTTTTTTTAAACTTTATTGAATGAACGTCAGAAGAAGAAGTGGCGGGTGGATGATGTGACAGCAGGTGCCGTGCCAGCGCGGACAAATGCGTGCAGGTTCTCGCCCTGCACGTACCAAAAAGCACCGGAGCAACAGTATAATAATCTAGTTATGATTACTGATGAATTTGGGTGATGTGTTCCTGTAATAATCATCTTACCTTGCGCATTTGTCCGCGCTGAACACCGCACGGCACCTGCTGTCACATCATCCACCCGCCACTTCTTCTTCTGACGTTCATTCAATAAAGTTAAAAAAAAACAAAAAAAAAAACAAAGTTCGTTTTCTCGAGATAACGACTTAATATCTTGGGAAAACAAAGTTCGTTTTCTCGAGATAACAAGATAATATCTCAGGAAAACAAACTCTGTTTTCTCGAGATAACGAGATAATATCTTGTTATAACAAGATAATATCTCGTTATCTCGAGAAAACGGCTTGTAAAAAAAAAAAAAAAAACACGTCCGCTTAGGGCTTCCGTACTTCCGTACATTATGGCACCTTTTTTTATTTTTACTTCAGGCACCTCTTACTTGGTTATATATATACTTGGTTAAAGTTTTCTAAATAATATTAGATATTGTTTAGCCAAATCACTCTCTATGAGTAACTGCTTTCTCTTCTGAAATGATTCATTTTAATACAGACGCTGACTTCCTTTTGGACCAATGCCATTGATTGGTTGGACCAAGGCCGGAAGGGAGTTGTTGGTGTTGTGCCAGGCCTCAAACTTGCCAACAAGTCAGGGTTAAAGTTTGAGGAGACGAAGCTGAAGAAAGACCTGAGTGTATTTGTTTGTACAGCATGGAGCGATGATCATGCAGAGGAAATCCAAGACTTTGTAGCAGAGGGAGGAGGCCTTCTCATTGGTGGGCATGTGTGGTACTGGGCATTGACACATTTTGGGGGAAACCCAATGACAGAAACCACAGGTATGACCATGCAGCACAAGTGTTTTATTCTATGCCTCCCTTTTTAACCCACTGGCAAGTGAACTGGCATGATAAAATAAGATGATGTATGTTTCCTTTGACACTTACCAAGCATGAGCCTGCAAACTCAGTCACACAAAATTACTTCAACTGTGGTTAGTGAAAAATACGTACATATTGTCAAAGTACAAGAAGAAGGACAGAGGTGGGGTATAACATACAGACAATTTACAGATTTAATTGTCACAACAAC
The DNA here is from genome assembly GCF_008729295.1 of Plectropomus leopardus. Lineage (NCBI taxonomy): Eukaryota > Metazoa > Chordata > Actinopteri > Perciformes > Serranidae > Plectropomus > Plectropomus leopardus. Next base: position 6,465,176 of record NC_056467.1, on the reverse strand, counting down.
TGCAGCCAGTGAGAAAGTCAATCAGGAGAGCAGGTTTGCAATGACAGCTTTAACAAGGAAGCACACAAATCAGGCTGATATGGGGCCTAATTCTACAAGTCAAATATCATATCAAGTTTAATGACATAATATGGATCTGATCACACTCAGCATCCACCGTGATCCACTGCTAATTCATATTCACTGTAAGAGAAAATATTTATAAAAAAATATTTTGTTTAAATAGTTAAATATAGACACAACTTAGGCTTTTTAAGTTGGTCCCTGAGTCCATTTAACCCAGACCATCAAACCTTAACCATAAAAAATGGATTATACAACTCAGTTGACAAAATCTTGAACTGTGTTTCAGGGAACAAGATCCTTAACAGAATGGGCTTGAGCCTGTCACCAGAAATAATTGGAGAAGGGTCCTACAAGACTCCAGTGCCTAGCCAGGCCATGAAGGACACAATCCACTTCCGCCACCTTCTGCGGCGTTTTGCTGGTCATGTTATCAAGGGGGACAAACTCACCGAGCATGAGGAGAAAAACCTTAAACAACTGGGCATGGAGTGTACATACTTTTTGAAGATGGAGGCTCTTGACAGCTACTCCTACATATATGTGCTGTCCGTCCTCACTGACATATTGAAGTTTGGCATGCCACAGGTGAGCAGTGAATCACTTTACAGTGTGATTGTAATTGGTATGTGTATAAAGAGGCCTTTACAAAAACTCATTTGTATGGTGCATTTGCTTTGTCTAACAGGTGTACTGTATAATACAAATAATTGCAAAAATAATAACATAGTATCATAATGTCATTATATTTGAAGATTTACAGACATTGAATTGTCTTATTTACCAATGAGTCAGAAATTTGTTTCTCTGTGATTGAGAGACCTGGTTGTGTTACAGCAATCTGTTTAATAATCATTCATATTCAATTTATTTCAAGGTGAGTGAGAAGAACCCTGTGAAAACTCCCAAAGACCACCTGCTCCTCAGAGCGGGACCAGAGGTGTATAAAGTGTCCCCAGATCGTGACGCTCTCCTGCCGTACCTCATCAAGGATCTCCCTTCATTGCCTTTGATCAATAATCAAAGGATCAGGATCAATGTCAACACAGCAGGTCAGATGTTGTGAACAACTTTGTAAAATGATTATGAGACGCACATACTTGTGATTTGTCTCTGTACAATGTAATTTCTTGCAGTAGTGCGTGTGGTATTACACTGCATTAACACTAGGAAGGTAAAATTTCTCTTGTACCTTGTATGTCTCTACACGCCATGAAGTGTAATGTCTGCTGCTCTGTCTATATGTCACAAGGGGAGGAGTGGATCAGTACAGGTCTGTACCTCTCTCCTGGTATGAAGACCGAGATCATCATCCCAGCAGAGATCGTCAACAAGGATTGGAAGGTACAAAACATAAAATAAAATAACTACTGAGGTCATTGTGCATTTTCAGAGTTTTGCTAAGTCAGACCAAGTCTTAGCAGTCTGTCAAATAAATCACCATTTTGTCTCAAAGGGCTTTATAATCTGAACAGTAGCACCTGCTATTTATTGTGCAAACGTTCATCAGTTGTATTCATATCTATATCAGACATATCATTAAAATCTCTATATTATAATCATCCTGTTGTTGGGAAGTATTAAATTGACTTTCCTAAATAATCAATAATTATTTCACATAATTATTACATATAATGCTGCCTTAATAAGGAGAGTTGCTGTGGTATTTGTTTGAAAATAAATGTTTAAAATGTAGATATGAAGATATTAAGGATTTATGCGTATTTTTGGGGGACAGCTTTATTGTGAAAGGTATTTCCTTTAGGTCGCTTCTGAAACTCCTTTTCTCTCTCTGTTCTTATCTCACATATTGTCCTTTCAGGCCTCCATTTATTAATGCTATTCCATCCTGTTTTGTGTCCATTGATTTTATATGCCTTTACAGAGGACTTTTTATACATTTCTTCTTTTTCTTCCATTTCTTCCACAGATCCAGATCGGTTGTCAGTCAGACACACTGAATCATGACGAGCTGAAGAGAGCACCACATGTTGTTGAGCGATTTCCGGTTACCATGAAGAAGATGCAGGTGTGGAACATGTGGGGAGGACTCATCTACCTGGTGGCTCCACCCAACACAAAGGTGGAGGGGGCAGAGGTCATAGTGCAACAAGCGATATCTGCTCCTTATTACAAGTCTGGTGAGTGTGTGTTACTGTCTGGTCATGCTCAACAGATGACTGTGTTAATGTACATGATATAAACCCATTTTGTGCCTGGAAACCAAGTTTTTAGTCTAGTTTTTGTAAAAAAAAAAAATTTTTAATAGATCAACAGCCAATTTCTAAATTAATTTGTTGGGTCCCTTTTGACCCAATTCAATTAGACCTTGACAGTTTTCATCATTTTAAGTTGTCAAAGGGCTTTTTTTCATGTTATTTGTTTGAGGAGTTTGCAAAAAAAAGTATATTTTTAACATGGAAAGCAAAACACTGTACTGCAGTTTCATCAGACTGACAGTTAAAACGTTGATCCTTTTGTATGGAGTTTTCATGTTCTCCCTGTGTCAGTGTGCATTTTATTTTGCCTCCTCCCAGTCAAAAGACATGCCGGTTAGGTTAACTGGTGACTCTAAATTGTCCGTTGCGTGACTGCCACTGATAAGTAGTTGTGGCTAATGAATGAGTGAATTAACAATTTAGAGGGCAGAAAGTTATTTCTGTGCAACATAACCAAAATTTGATGGAGTACAGTGATTTTAAGGAACAAACATTTACTGGTTACAAGTCTACTGAAGTTAAGGGAAGACTTCAGACTCCAGACTTCTTAGGGTGAAAGTTCAAGGGAATCCTTTGTAACAGGCCATGCCATTTGTTTAGCCTCACCTTTGAGTGTCATTAAGCCCCCTTACATTGCGGCAAATATGTTTGACAAAAACCTACGTAAATAAGGAAATAAGAAATAAGAATCATGTTTTTTTTGTTTGTTTCTTATTGGCATAAGGACTTTATGCTGTACCTGCACTCCATCTTCAGTGTGACTATAATGAATACTTACAATAACACAAACCTCGGATTTGATTCACCCTGAAATCTATCCTGTTTATTTCAGGCGTGTCAACATCAGCGGATTGGTCATCCCTGGGCAAAGCTCCTGCACCCTGGGCAGAGATGGAGTTTGACAACATCATCCTCACTGTACCATCTGATTTTATTCGAGACCTGGAAAAACCTGAAGAGGTGGAGGCACTTTGGAATGAGATCATGAAGGGTGTCGCTGACCTGGCTGTCATACCGCAGAAACTTCCCCGAAAAGAGCGTATTGTTGCAGATGTGCAGATTTCTGCTGGTAAATGTGTTTTCTGTCACATTTTCACATTTAAATTAAATGCTGTCTCAGCTGCATGTGCTGTAAAATAACAATGCCATGTCTATTGAAAACTATTTGTAAATTAACTAATTACTTATAATTAATGTTCAGTCTTAGTCATAGACCCTTGTGTTTGTTCTCTCTATCCAGGTGGTCTGCATGCAGGCTATCCTGTCATGATGCACACATATGATGCAGGTGAGCTGTTCAGAGTAAATGATGCCAAGACCAAAGGCCTTTGGGGAGAAATTCATGAACTGGGACACAACCAACAGAGATCTGCCTGGGAGTTCGGAGGCCACACTGGGGAGGCCACATGCAACCTGTGGTCTGTATATGTGCACGAAGAGGTGCTGGGGCTCAACAGAGCAAAGGTGAAGTAAATCAATTTTATTTTGGAAAATTGGCCAAGACCCAGAAAAGCCAGGCCTCCGAGTTTAATTATATTCTGTGACAAATTTCTATAAAAATATCACATTTCTTAGTCTTGTTATCCCCCCTTGGTTAACATCCTAAACTTATTAGTGTCATGTCTTCATTGCAGGCTCATGGAGCTTTGAGTCCAACAGAACGCAAGAGTACTATAGACAAGTATGTTAAAGGGGGCAGGAAACTCAGCGACTGGAACGTTTGGACGGCCCTGGAGACATACCTGCAGGTAAAAGAGAATTATGGTATTTTACATCCTATAGAGAAAATAACTTAGGTCTCAGAGGGGTCACCATTTGTCCAGATTTGGAACCCAACACAAGTAGAAAATGCAAGTGAGGCCAAGAATCTCGAACCCTACGACTACCCCTGTAACCTGTAGATGGAAAAGAAAATAAAACTGTTTGTGACAATTTTAATATTTTAGGCTTAGGGCAAAACGTTGGGTGTGGTAAATTCACCAGTTCATAGCAGTTTATCCTCAGTAGGCTGCACAGTAGTCCTCAGCATTACATGCCTATCATCAAGCCCATGTGACCTTGATCAGTTTTTGTTGTATTTTTGCACTTTCAGTTCCATAGATCCACTTCAGCTAGGTCAGTTTTAGTTTTACTTTGGCAGCCTGAGCTGTAGACTCTGCTGATATCAGCAGCTGAATTTAGTTGACTGTGCTGATATTTCCATGTTAATGTACATATGGTAGCTTAATGTGCAGCTACATAGCATATTCGTGTCAGACAGGAGCTACATTTACTTAAGTAGTTTTTGTTATTGGAAGTCTGTGCACATGATGGTTTGTCCAGTATGAACACGTTCAGACATGAAGGTGTTCAATCAGAAGTGTAAACTTGATTTTAAGGAAGGAAACTTGGAAAATCGCATAAGATGTCTGATCAACAGGTACCTTTAGAAATGCTGATCTGTTTCAATTCACTAAAAAAGTCACAATTATCAAGTTCATCGCTAACAATCCATTAATTATTTAGATATTTTACTCTGGATGAAGGTGATGAACTGAGTAACATAACAACCAGATTTGCAGCCTGATTTTCATGTGGCTAAAATAACTTCATAGGACTTTTCTAGTTTATTGTTAATTTGTTCAATCTCTAAGTAAGTTTCACTTCACTGTCAGCTGACTGTCTATTCATATTTTCTTTGACCTCTGTCTCCTTCTATGTAGCTCCAGGAAAAGTTTGGCTGGGATGCTATAAAGAAGGTGTTTGCTGTCTACCACAAGATGACCAGCTACCCCAGTGACAACAAGGAAAAGATGAACCTGTACGCTGTGACCTTCTCCGAGGCTGTCGGCATGAACCTGTCTGGGTTCTTCAAAGCCTGGAGCTGGCCCATCGGACGAGACACTGAAGAGAAACTCTTCAGCCTGCCTCCCTGGAGTGACCACCCCATGGTCAAATATGAGTAAATTTCATCCTGTAGCTGATAGAAGAGAGATGGGTGTTGGTTTATCACTGGGATGTAATCATAATACAGTTTTGAAATCCAGATTATTTTGATGCTTTAATGATGTTTGTAAAATTTGGCAACAATCAGCATTATTGTCCAGCAAAACTGCAAACCTTGAACAAATTTAACAAGAATGCACTGACAAAATGCCACTTGTTAAGGCCAGACCGGACACTAGTTCTCTTCAGAGCATAGCAAAACATAATCTGTGAAGTGTTGACAGTGAAGTAACACTGGGGTTAGTGGGGTCTACACTCTACTAATTTAAGTTAATATTTGAGGTGAGTTTCCAGATGTCTGCTAAACTGTCTAGCCACAACATAATGTGTAACAAAAAATGAAAATTCAAAGTGCTTAACAGGATAATTCAATTAAAAACATATTAGGGATAGAAATTTACAATAAAAGAGTAAAGAGAAAAGATATGAAAGGTAAACTTGATTAATTAATGAAAATTAGGTTAAAAAGGTTTAAGTAAAGTCATAAAATATGACATAAAAATATATAGTGGTTGTTCATTTCATGTGCGGTTCCCTAAAATGCCACTCAGTCTTCAAATTTTTAAAACCTCTGAACCTTTTTTTTAACATGTCAAGATGCTAAGTTAAGCTTAAGTTTTTTTTAGCAACCATAAAAATGTACAGCAATTCATAACTAAAAAGCATATTCCAATTAGAAAGTAAATCTTGAGTCTTCTTTCAGGGTCATAATAACTAATACTCATTCAGATATTTAGGTGTTTTCCTTTTTGGATCAGTCAGTTCTGCCTTTCATAATTTACACTGCAGACTTCTACCTTAATTCTTGTAATAGGTTCTTGGAGGGTGTTTTATACTGTAACCTTGAAGGTGTGTTTCATCTTTTTCACAAGAAAAGTCATTCATTCATTCCCTCGTTCATTCATTTATTCATTTATTCATTAGTTTGTATAGTATGTGACAGCACATGGCAGTTGATTCAGGCTGTATTTGTAAGACAGACACACTGTGTTTTTCAGTTGTGTATTTTGCCATTTGATTTTACTGTCAATGAAAGAGACAAGTATACAGTCGTAGTATCCCTCTGTTATTTGTGGTTGAATGAGAATAATAATAAGAGGTTTATTACTCTGCCGAAAACAGTGTAAAACACAATTTGATGTTACTTTATCACCACACTTGTATCAATAACAAATATCTTTTGTGGTTTTACAATTGTTATGTAACATTAAAGGTCAGTGGCCCCTAAAATTATTTCTTGTCGTCCATTTGTTATCTTTTACGCCCTGCAGTTGTTGTAAAACAGCTCCCCTACTGGCTGACTGGAGAACTGCTGAAGGAATTCTCCCAGTTCATCCAGTGAAAGCTTCTCCACCCAGTTGACCTCTGTGTTCCTCGCTGTGGCAGCACCACTGTGGATGGTTCTGCCATTGTTGTCCACACAGCAGTAGGCGTTCCACAGATAGTCTGGGATGTTGACACGCTTCACATTGTTTTTCACAATCCAGTTGTCTGCAGAGGGAACGGCTCCAACCAGCACATAGGCCGTGGAGCACTTGTCCCGGAAAAGGTCAGTGAGCTGGGACTCATGGATCCTCCAGGCGTTCTGGTTCAGCTTGGGGTTCTGGGGAACCACATTGGTCAGGGTAAAAGTAGCATTGCGGCTCGGGACTGTAAGAGAGAGAAACAGAGAGTTACAGGAAAATACAGGTATGCAAGACACAAAGTTACACTTTGTGGGTCAAGAGAAATAAAGTTATGTTTTGTATAGGTGGGTTTGTAGGATGCAGAGAGAGAGAGAGTGAAAAACCAAGATGAGTCCCATATTGGCTGGATCATTCTCAATCAGATTTATAATTTTCACCAAAAGTTTTCTTTAAAGTCATCGAGTTATTATTATAACCTTTATTTAAAGAGGGAAGGCCACTAGTCTACAGTCTCCACTGACTCTGACTATTCTAATTTCTGCCAGTAACCAGCTCCACAAACAAATTCACTAAACTTTTATTCTGCTTTTGGAGTCTGCTTTTGGGATCCAAATATCACTGCAAAGTGTAAAAGACACAGAAATGCTTATTAACTTAAGCACTAGCAACATCATTCAAGACTTAAATAATAAAATAATTTCACTGCAACAGTATTCTTTTTTTAATCACAAGTAAACAAATAAACATAAAAAAGAATAAAAATGCAATCTGGTCTATGTAAAATGCATACATCTAATACAAGACTTGTTTTTTTTTTAAGGTATTTGCAAATCCCATCTTGCGATTTAAAATTGAGATCAGATTCCAAGTATTTCTGTGGCTGCAGTCTCCCATAGCTGCCCTATGGTTCCTATGACAACAGACGGCACAGACACCCAATTGATGAAACCATAGAAACCAGAAACCATAAAGAAATTCAACCTTTCATGCCTCTGCGAAACAGACTGGTGCAAAGTTTAGCTGTAAAGATTAAATTTAGATACAGTGGGCTATCACTTTCCCTTCATCCTGTTGTATTTCAGCAAAAATGTGTTAAATGCAAATAGATGCCTGTCTGTGAAATGTGCGTAAAGACAATATTTTGTGTGCACATTAGTTTCCAATATCAAGTCAGTGAACCTCTACAGTGTGAGGTATCAGCTGCAGATAAGGCCATGCTGACATTGACAAGACTGGACTGAATCATAATTTGGTTGATAGGTTGTGTAGTTATCATTTATTTGCTATCTTTTTATCAGTTAATAAACAAATAAATTAAGAGAATCCCTCGTCATTATGCATTTCAACTGATTGATTGAGCATTGGTTTGAAGCAAAAATCAAACACTTGTATCAGAAGTTTATGATACTGTATATCACCCCTGTTGAACTCAGCTGACAGCTTTGTGTGGTGGCTGCTGCCATCTACTGACCTGACTCCCAAAAACCACCTATGTTCAACCTCCATTACCTGCATGGTGTCCGTTGGGGTTGAGGTGACCACGGTCAAATCCAGAGTGTGTGTAGTCCTCATTCAGAGCCTGTTTCTCTCCGAGGTAGACCCCAGGGTTGTCTTGACCCAGCCAGTAGCCATCCTTCATCTCTGCTTGCCAGGACATGTCTACCAGCTGTAAGGCAAAATATAATAATAATAATAATTACTTTATTCGTGCAACACCTTTAAAAATTGAGTTTTCAAATCTACAAAGCAAAGAAGTATCAATATACCCCAGGAGTAATACACCAATATGAAGCCAAATGTCCAACAAAAGCAAGACAAAACATACAGGAGGTAAATGCCAAAAGAAAAATAAAGTGATAAAAGACTGATGTGATGTCGTCGGGTAAAACCGATCAGAGGCGTATAGCTGCTGCATTCTGAACATGTTGTATGCCAGAAAGGAGGGAGTTAAGTCTGGAGAAGATAAATGAAAGAATGACTTTTTTCACGAGTGTCAGGGCATTGGCTGAATTCTGGAGATTTGAGGAAACAGGACCGGACAACTTTATCTGATATGTGGCTGAAAACTAAATCAGAGGATAAACTAAAACAGCAGCTAAGCTTTGAAGGGAACAGGGTCTGAATGGAAGGCATATTTGTCTGTCGTCTGGGTACTGATGAAAGCTTACGTTGTGTTGTTGGATGATTTAACAAAGTGGGATCATGTGGACAGAAAATGAAATTGGACCTAAACTTGAACCTTGGGGAATACCAGTTAATGTGAGTAGGGGAGGAGGAGTAAATTACATCTGGTGACTGAACATGTTCATTCTGAGAGGAAAAAAACAACCCAACCAAGTGTAGTACAGAACAAATGAACCTGAGGTTCCACAAACCACCGTCTCTCCCTGCCACCTCCATTGCTGGGCTGGAAACGATAGGCAGAGTAGACAGCAATACGATGGTTGGTGTCATACAGGGTGGCAAAGTGGTACCTGGTGGTGTGAAGAAAAACAAGGGATTTAGAGATCAGTAGTGTTGCAGTGGAAAACTGAGGACTAAGAAACATGTATGGCTGAAAAATCAAAACAATTATTACAATAGTCAGACTTTCTAAGAATTGAAAATAAATGATAAAATACAAATAATACCATACAGCTGTATGAAGTTCATATTATAATGATGTGTATATACATTAACTGTAACATAAAGGTATAAATTCCACTCTCTGGCCTTTTCTTACCTGTTAATGAAGCGCTGACAGAGACGGGCAGCACCAGCTGTGGAAGCCCCCCACTGTGGCACTTTCTCTTTATAGAAATATTTCATGCATTCTGGCACATCCTGCAAAAAAAAACACAGGGTCCTAAGAAAACCACTTACACAACACACACGGACAGATTTAAAAGTCCCTTAAAGTTATGAAACCACACACCTCAAAACGTTCCACAACATCTGCATGGACAGAGAAGAGGAGCAAGAGAAGAGCGCACAAAGAGGCCAAAGTTTGCATCCTGGACAAAAGTTCTGCTGTCAGGGATTTTTTACTGTCTTACTGAGCCATATATAAAAGGAGAAAAAAAATATGTGAAGGAATGCTTTATTCAATAAGACAGTGTGTGGAATAAATACTAACAGTAAGTGTGGGTAATAGCTATGATCCATTTTTTTGCGCTATCTCTGTGTGTATTTCCACTCACCTGCTGGTTGCTCGGTCTCCTGCCACAGTCCTCGCTGAGCACATTGGCTTTTATATATGACTTCTCCTCACCTTTAACCTTGTTAGTCCTCTGCGTTTATCTGAACTGCTGTTAACACGTGCTATTTGTGTGCAATGAACCAATTTTGACCAAAACTTAAGGTGAGGATGATGTGTGTAAAAATGGAACAATGAGAAAGACAATGACCTAGTGAAATTTACAAAATATTTGAGATTTGAATTTGCTCCAATATATGGTATTTTCATAATATTTCAAAATCAAATTTGAGGTATTTTTTTACCTTTACTAGCTGCAACATTGAAGGAGGAACATATTAATGCATCATATATTAAATAATCCAATCATAAAATATACATTTTTATATGAGCCATTCTGTATAATGGGAACTGTTGGCACTTTAAGTGTATTTTGATGCTTATATGATATTTTGATGCTGTTGTATTGCTACTTTTACTTAAGTTAAAGACCGAAATACTTCTTCCACCTCAGGTTTTTGAGCCTGCAGCTTGAGTCATATATTGTCTCATACTGTATGAAATCACATTTTCAATTCGTGAATGTCTATTTTTAGTAATTATCTAATTCCTTGGAAACAAGGTGATTTTACACAGTAACTGTAAGTCAGGCAGGGAGTATCAGCTGTGTGATTATTGTGAGATGAGACATTTCGGCAACTGGGTGTTGCATTTAACCACTCAATGACTCTATTAATGAGTTACATTACCACAAACACACTCTTATGTTCATTCCTGTTATTTGATATCAACTTCAGCTCCTGGAATATTTACAGCATGCACATTTGGAAGATTTACTCACAATCTCCCACATCCAGCCAAGGTTAGGTAACACCAAGATCATGTGTTGTTTTTCCCACGATCACAGAACAGGCTTTGTGTGACCCTCACATGTGGACTCCTCCCAGCTCTTTAACTTGCATTTGCTTATTACCAAACGTGTGAAGAATTTACACTCTTGTCTAGTCCATCATATCTCTGGGTTAAAGTTCCTAATTTAGAAATCGAGAACACTTCTCTAAAAAAACTCCTCATCATCCTTTTTTGAATTTGAAATTTGCTGCAGCTGAATAGACTTTTTTTATACTTCATATTCTCAGTACATTTGAGGTCCTTGTATTTACTTGTCTTTTTCTTTTCATGACATTTTATAGGTCTTCTCTGCTTCATCTCATAGAGAAATATTGCACTCTTTGCTTCACTGCATTGATCTATACTTACCTCACAGTTTAAGATTTTGCATACAGAAATTATATCAAGTGCTGATGTTATATTTTTAATTAACTAACTATCTAACAGTTTTAACTAATTAGTCAAATGACAGATAAGATTCCACATTCCCTGCTTCTAACCTTTAATTTGCCATTTTTCTTTTTTTTATTTCTATCTTTTTATTATTATCATTTTATCATTTCAGTTGTTTTTAAATCATTGTACGTTGTGGACTGTTGGCAGGCCCGGCGTTAAGGGCAGGCCAGACCGGGCCGGGCCCGCCCATATGACGTCTCTGCCCGCCCAACTAACTCGGAAGTTTTCAAACAGGTCAAACTGGAGCAACAGTGGAAACAAACAAACAAACACAAAATAAAAACTTGCAGTGGTAGTATTCTGTTTTAACTTAAAAATGGATATACGAAAAATGGTTTAAAGCTAATGACATATCGGGCGAGAGAACTGCAGCCGCTGAGGACCGTGCACCTCCAGAAGCTAGCCGAGAGGTTGCATGTGCTAGTTCACTTTTCGCTTTGAAAACCTTTTTAGCGAAGGCCTATACTTTGTATGCGCAAAGCTAATTCAACTCGGTTTTGAAAAGGACTTATCCCAGAAATGCAACGATGAGTGTGAGGACTGTGTGTGGAGGAGATCCCATTGGACGGGGAAACGGCGTCTCGAACTTTTTAGCGTCAAGGAGCGGAGCAGCACTGACCGGAGGGTGAGTTGACTGTTTTCATGTTTAGCTCATGTCTGCTGCTGTAAGTTATCGTGTTTTTTTCTCTGCATTGTGTGTAATTGCAGGTTGGTCTAGTATAGGGCCCACACAACTGTTCTGTGGTGGTTTTTGGTACGCATTTAGCATATGCGCCGTTACGCAATGGTTTGGGTTATGCGCCTGTTAAATTGTGCCACTTTCGGCAGTCTTTCTGGTCATGCTGTTGTATTGGTTTGTTGTGCGTAATTTACGGGCAGCGTGCGTGTTTACTCAATGTTGTTGATTGTTGGTCATGCTCAGCCGTCTTTTTATTGGTAATTGCGCAATTGTGCGCCCCTTTCTAGCGATGAATGAACCTCATTGCTGCTGTTGAGTTTAATATGTACATTTGTTGTGACAGTTTTGCCCCCCCCCCCCCCCCCCGCCATGGGGCTGACTGTTGTTTGGACAAAACAAACTTCGTGAACTTTTTTGCATGGGTAATTGTAAATGCATCTGTCGCTATTTCCTGAATATTTACAAACCAAACGTCTAATCAATAAATCAAAAGAGAGTAATCAGCAGACTTATTCATATTGAAAATAATCACAAGTTGCAGTCCTATACAAAATGGTTAAAAACTAGCTTGACAAAACCAACTACAGCAGTAAGCTGCTGGTTAAACATCGTTAAATAAGTAAAAATAATCTAATCCATGATATTTATCAGGGTCCATCTTTGTATATATGTGTACTTTCACTGTGGTTACCTCCTGCCCATAAACACTCACAATGGCTTAAAATTGGTCATTGGTCAGGCATTGATGAATTTCAGTATGATTATATAAGTTATTGCCAACCCTGAAATTTGTTTGGGATCAAAAGTGACCCGCTGAAGGTTGAATAATATCAAACTGGATTAAAGCCACAGAGAAAACACACAGAACATAAGGGATAAGATAAAGAGAGTTGGGCTTTATTTAATCAGCCTTGTATTTTCCCATTGCTCTGCTGTCGTTCATTTTTCACATTTACCAATCAGTGTAAATCTCACAGTACATGACTGCAAGACAGTAAACGGCGGTACACAACGTTGCAACTGTGTTTGCTCAGGGTAATTGCTTTATTATTAAAAGGAAACAAATTAACGTTGTAATTAATGGTCCATACTATTTGGCTTTCTATCTAATTTCAGATGTAAATATTGCACACAACTAGAGAGGGAGGAAAATGCAGCCAAACTAAGGACTCAGACAGTAATAAGAGAAAAGGACAGAAACAAAAGCATTTTCAAAGCAATCAAATAAATAAACCACATATAAAATTACAGGAAACAATGAGCATTGCCTTTTTTATGTACTATAATTCAGCTATGCTTTTATATATTTTTTGTTTTCTCTCTCAAGAATTTGGATTCAATTATGAATCAGTGTATTCCTTATTTCCCTGTGTTTGTATTTGATTGATTGACCGATGTTGCACTGTTAATGCAGTTATTACTTTCTTTATTTGTATTGGGTAAAAGACTAATGCTGTTGCCAGAGTCTGCCTCTAGGCTGCAGTGTTGAATTGTGATTTCAAGTTCACCTTTTGAAGTCCGTTCCTTCTTTTGAACACTATTTCACTGCTGATTATTCAAGTGTTCATCCACCTGGAAAATACTCATTCTGCACACTGATGATCCAATCACTGATAGATCGTGTTATCAACACTCAAAACAAGTAAATTACAGTTTTGTCTCAATAGATGGTCTCAAAGCAGTAAAACACCTTCAAAGTAAGGATTGTGGCAGATAATCATTAAAGATGACACTCTGAATGACAAGAGGACGTTTTAATCCGCCACTATGATGGATTTTAGTAACGCCTTTTATGTTTTTGATTTGGCCCAGAAGTTAATTTGAGTGGACTGCATCTTTAATTGACTTGACTAGCGCTTTGTCGCTTGAAAAGATCACAGGGAGTTGGGTTCCCCAGACACACATTTAGTCTAATCCTTGACTCAAAAGCATCCTCAATGGCTGTCTGTCAGTGAGAGGGAACTCAGTGTGGTTCTAACAAGAAAAGTGAAGGTGTGAGAGACTACAGACCGAGAGGCAAAATCAGGCACTTGTGAGCAATCCTCTGAAATCAGTTTTCGATTCGAGCCTCTTACAGTACAAGTCTGGGAAACCACATTATTGATTTGCATTGATCCTGGTCACTTGATTGATTAACTAGTTAGGCTGCAAATTTGATTGTTAATTGCTTTTGGGCTCTCTGGTCATGTAGGTCCAGTGTGGATAGTGAAGATTATTGGTATTGGATGTTAAGCGGTCGGCATTAAAATTGGTCACTAGACGTGGACAAATGCACTTTTGTTATTCACATTGCCCTTTATGGCCTCTTTCCCTCTTCAACAGCTTGAAAAACATATTTAACATTGCTTTATTAGCTTTATACTTCATGACTTTTATATTTTTTATAAGAGTTGCTTTTAAATGTGATTTTGAGCTGATAGTATGTTTCAGATGCTTGTCAAGGAAAAGTATGTATTACCCCCAGCAGTATGTTTTATCCAGCACTACCCTCCCAAAATCTTAACTGCACTATTTGGATTTTGGTCTTATAGCAGTTTGTTCATAAGAGGTCTGACATGGAGTTAGACCAAGAGGTAACCTCAGAGGAAGAAAATAAAGTGCCAAAAACTGTAGTTCATTGAATGGCCACTTGAGGCTGTCTCCAAAACAGAGTAAATCCCTGTAGACCACATGTTAAAATTCCCAATGTTATAACAGAAATGTTTACAGCCTGGTACAAAAAAAGGTTTTGGTCTCTTTCATTATTTTTTTTTTTATAGAACTCACCCTTTTATATTTATTAAGGCCCCCAAACTCATGCATATTTAAGAGCTGAGCCGCTTGAGTGACAGACTGCCTGCAAGGTCCCTAAATTATAATAATACCTAGACAGTGGACTAAAGATGGCACCTATTTATTTCAGTGGGGTTGCTCGCCAGGTGCATATACGCCAAAAAGGTTTTGTAGCTTCCAGATATACTTCCACGGTTTGTGGCCCACTGAATATGCACAATAGTGTTTCTAAACACACTCTGTGAGTCAGATCCAGCCTTCGCTCCTCCACAGCGCCAGCCTCTCGTCCAAATATGGTCGCTTCTGGCTCCACAGTCAACCTGTGTGAGGTACATATTTGTGTCTCTGACATATTTTTTTGGTAAGATATATCACCAGTTCTTACATTTCTGTATGTTTTTTTTTAAATATAAATAATGGACACGCCTACTGTGATGTCTCCCATTGGTGTGTGGACTACCTTTTTGAAGCCTCAAGTTCTAATTTCAGACTTCGCCGTCTCGGTTTTCTTAGAGCCAGATGTGACCATATTTGGAAGAGGGGATAAAGCTGTGAAGGGGCTAGAGATGGATCTGACTCACAGCCTCAAGCTGCCCCAACCTTAAATATGCCTTTTTTTTGGCGTATGTGCCTGGTTAGGAACTCCACTTACATGAATAGGTGCAATCTTTGGTTTGGTCTCTTGGTATTACTAAAATCTATGGGCTTTGCAGAAAGCCTGTCACTCCGGGGCCACGCCCTTAAATATTCATAACTTTGGGCGGGTGAGTCGTAAACCCCCCCCCCTCATATTGTCATGAATGTTGAAATAACCTATAGAGATCAAAATGTGTTTTTTGGCACTAGGCTGTAAAACATGTTTAGTTCAACTGTTAAGTTGAGCATTTTGACATGAGGGTCTATGGGGACTGACTGGCCTCTGGAGTCAGCATCAAGTTGCCATCAGAGGATGTGCAATTTTTTTTGGGGGGGGGGGGTTCTGTGTTGGCTTCATTTTTCAACCTCAGAGGTTGAGTTTGTGGTTACCTTTTCAAGACTTCTCTATATATAATGAGTTTAAATAAGTTCAGAAAAAAACAAAAATAAACAAACAAAAAAAAGGATTAAAAATGCTATTTTTTCCATTATTGCTATTTATAGTAGCAAACACATACAGCAAGGGGTCAAACAAAACAGCTGTAAGGTCAACAAAGCACATGGGTTAAATATCGAATGGAGTCTTAAAGGTGAAGAGGCACCTGTATTTCAGTTTAAAACTGGTTTGTGATTTTTTTTTACATCAAGTTTTGTGATAACAGAGCAAAATTTATCAGGTGTCATTTGGCAAAACACACATTTGTAAGATTCCATATGACTTATTGAAGCTCATCATCTCGGCCTTCATATTACAGTTTGAGACACTGAAAGTAGTTCCTGTAGTCTGACTGCAGTGCTGCTGAGGAGGCAAAAAGGTGAGACTGCATCTCTCCACACATTTACCTCTCTGTCTGCTCCAAGGACAGATGGCCAGACACACATCTCATCCCAGACAGAAGAAGGAAAGAGAGGAATTCAATCACACACAGTACAGATCCCCCCTCCAACACCCCCAACCCCATTTCCCAGTTGGAAGGGCCTTGGCAGCCTCAGTCTGTCCCCCTTTATCATTTTCTCTCATTCTTTTTTCATCTTTTTAAGTCGCTTCATTTCAGATGCATTCATACATTTCCAGTATCTTTATGTATGAGTCTGTCTCCCTCCTCCTCCTCCTCACCCCCTTCTTTTCCCCTTCCATTCCTTCCCCCCCTATTTTCTCCCTCCCTCTTTCTTTCTCTCTCTTCCTCCCACCCTCACCTCTTCCTCTACCTCCCTCCTTACTTCTTCCTCCCTTCTTCCCTATCTCACTCCCTCTTTCCCTCCCTCCATCCCATTACTGTAATCCATCACTCTTCCATCAGCCACCATGCAAACAGGCCTCCTGGTTACCATAGCAACCACCTCCGGCCCGGCAGTGCGCAGCCCCTCTCTGATTGGCTGGCAGGGCCTAGGCAGTCTCAGTCTGTCTGGGAGATGTGGTAATTGGCTGGGAAGTCTCACACACACACACACACACACACACACACACACACACACATAGTACAGTATTCACACACTGACATACAGTATACACACCCTTACACATGCACACAAACACACACATATAAACACAATTGTGCTTACTCTGGGCCTAAATAAATATACATACACATATTCTATTGGGTATTGAGTGGAAAACACACACACGCACACACACCCATACACACACGCACACTGCATATAAACATCCTCAGAGATATGAAAGGGAGACTGGGGTCAGAGTAATGAAGCTCATAAGAAGATGAGGGCTCTAGGCTGTGTGTGTATGTGCACACTGTACAGTATGTGTGTGTTAAAGCGCATGTCTGAGTGTGTGTGGCACACGCTGGCGTTTGTGTGTGGGTTTCTGTATGCACAGGATGGTGGGGGGTTGGGGGTGTAGTGCAGGATTTTGGATAAGGTTGGAGCTCTGCCAAAGGATGGATGGAGGAATTGGTTTTTGCGAAGTATATTGTTAAAAATACCTATATTCCCCCAAGGAACCAAGTGTGCACTAGTTTTCGGTTTTCTGGCTTCTGGAAGGAAGTAGGGAAGGAAAAAATGGAATTGTTGATCAGCTTGACTTCACCCTGCTGCTGTTGCTCAGCCAGGTCTGGCCAACACAGCAGCTATGATGAATGTCTCTTCTCCAGGAATACATCACAAATAGCAAAACTGCACCTGCCCTGAATAGCAAAGTGTATTCTCTTCTGCAATGTTGTTGAAAACAATTGTGGACAATGGGGCTCTTTTGTCCCCCATTCCTAGTTTTCAGGCCAGCTAGAAGCAAAACAATACTATCCCTTAATCTTCTGTCAATTCATAGCCAATTGGTTCCTTTTTCAAACACATGAAAAGGTTGGAATTTTTGGAGTGTGCTGCAAAAAGAAAAAAGAAAAAAGAAATAAAATGAGGGGTTCTAGTGAATGTGTTTAAATTGGAAATGATAATTAGTCATTTGGGTTTGAAAGCTGACTTTGAATGCACTGCTTTGAAAGATTGTTATCTTTAGAGTGAAAAGAGGAGAAAATGGTTGGTGTCGGCCTCAGCTCTAGCTCACAAGTATAACTGCATGTGAGGAAAGAATCGTGTGGGCTAGAAAGTCCTCCCTACCTGGAAAAAGAAAGACTAGTAAGCTGCGCTAGTTGGCAACAATACAGACGAGCAGACAGACAGGCTGACTACTGCCCAAAAACACACAAATATTCTGTGATTTATACCGCAGCAACTAGAGCAAATAGCACAATCACACACATACACACAGAATGACAACGCAAAGGTAGAGGTCATTTTTCAATCTCATCTTTTTAATGGAAAAAAATGAGCTGAGGGAAAGAGAGAAAAAACTGGGTAAATTGAGAAAGTCGGATGAATTCACAGAGAATGACTGACAGCAGTGATGACAGCAATGCGGTCACAGTCCACATTTCAAAGCATTCCCAGGTACCAGACAGAGAAAGAAAGAAAGAAAGAAAGAAAGAGAGAAAGAGACAGAGAGAGAGAGAGAGAGAGAGAGAAGGGGGGAGGAAAAAGGGGGGGGGGGAGCGGGGGGTTAAAAAATGTCCAAGAAGATTTCATCTTCCTCTCAAGGTAAAAAATACAAATTAAAAACTCATCTTTATCCAGTGTTGTTTACAACAGACAATCACGTTGAAAAAATGTAAAGATTAAAAATAAAAAGTGCACCCGCACTCACACACACACATACTTACAATTAGTTTCTTATTTTTGGGAAATGAAAAAAAAAGTGCAAGCAAGATCACAGAACGACAATTTACAAGAGAGGCCTAGCAAGGCCCAAAGTCTCGACCCCCTGGCTGAGCCACCCTAACAGCCTAAAATGGAGGGGATAAAGGGGTCATGGCTTTAACTTGAGGCCTGGAGCTTCCTGATGCAGCTTTGTTTGACCCCCACACCCCTGTTATCACCACCACCTTGGTTTGTCCATTTGTACAAAGGGAAGGCTCAAGCGTCATTAAATAATCACACTGACACCCACCCTTCCAAAACCCCAACATGGCTTCCCCACCCTCCCCAGATAGTACAATCAAAATTTGTTTGACTCCACCATGCTTCTCCTATTAAGTGCCAGGAAAGCTCCCAATGTAAAGGCTTTTCAGTCACCATAGACATCATCATCACCGTCTATCCACCACACAAACATTTCGATCATCATCAACATCCATTTCCAATACATTTTTCACTCAAACACACTTAAAATCTAGATGTTAGCTCTGATTGGTTAATGGAAATAAACATTTTTTGATTGGATACTACTGGATTTGTTGGAAAATGTAACACTAATTTAAGAAACTATATGAATGAAACACTATACTTTTTATTTATGTGCCTTGTGTGAAATGTGTACACTCAAGTACACTGTTGATGTCATCTGCATTACAATCCTGTAGCAGTGCTGTGCCATGCAAGTGGTTCCACTGAGAAGAAAAACACGTCTGCAGAATAATAATAATTCACTATTTTGGTTTGGTTTGCTTTTCTCTGACCTTCCAGTAATAATAAGTGGCTATACACACACATACAGACACACATACACACGGAGGCATAAACACACTTGGGGAGCAAATGCAGCCACGCTGTGCAAAATGTGAAAAGACATAAAACCAAACAAAAGAAACCGACGGGAAATGAACATAAGTTAAAGGTTATTTCTCATCATTGTATGAAAAAAAGCAATACTGACATTATCAAATATGAAATCAGAAACATTTCAGGTGTCATTCATGCATCAGTGGAGTCACATTGAATTGAGGGGCAGCACAGTATTTGCACCTAATGTCTTTCTGTATCAGATGGCTAAAGCAAATACAGTTAAGGTTCATTCTCACAAGCCGTCTGATCTTGCAACTTCCCATTTTAGAGACACGATGCAGCATTAAAATGAGATGGCCATTTAAACCAAAACTGAATTTGACCTGTTTCATCTTTGATATGTACAAGAGAATATGAAATACTGTTTGAAATGGCAATTTGTTGCCCTTGATTCAATTTCATATTTACAGCTATTGTCTCTAAGCTTAAAGCTCACACATCATTGGATGGATGCCGTCTCTTAACTATCAAACAATTCAGAAATGTTGAAAACATTCTCTTAGATCAGCACTTGCACTTCAGCTTGCTGTTTTGTAATGTGCCCATTAAAGTTTCCTTGAGAAGTCCAGTTAAACTAGTTGAGGAAAACATGGGTTAAAAGAAGATTTTTCTCAGTGCAAGCTCACAAATATACATGCTGTCTGACTGACTTTATTAATCCCATTACGACAAACTCAGCCTTAATATTTCAGTCTGATCTTCAAGCGCTGTTGTATTACTATACTGTATTCTTACGTGCAGAGCAGACTGGCAGATAGCAGAATCATTGAACATCTCTCGTTTCACTTTCACAAAACCTCATGTTTTGCAGGACACAATTTAAAAAAAAAAAGCAACTTGCTTCACTTGGTGGGAAACAGAGCTGACAAGGTAGCATGCTAATTCAACTTGCCATCTGATTTTGACTTTAACACCAATGACTTTACTTATATAATAGCTATTTGGTGCACTTGCTAATTCCAAAGATTAAAAAAAAGTAATTAAAGCTAATTAAATCAAGTGGTAAACAGAAGCAGTGCAGTCAGCCATATTTTGGTGATTCTCTGACTGTTTAGGTCTAAGTATAAAGTGGAGACGCGAATAAGGTTACAGGAGTGGTTTAATGTTTTTTTTAAAAGCCAACGTTCAAGCTGAAAAGTGTTGAGTGTTTGATCCTAAAAGGCCATATTTCAAGAGGAGTGTTGCCTTAAGCTAGTAACAAAGAGCTTAGCTTCTCTGCTAACATAAAATCAATGACCTTTGACACAGTCAGTGTGTTATGGTGATATTTATCCAAGATTTGTTTTCCTAAGAGTAAATTTAGAGAGTTATAGGAGAAAATTGGGAAATAGATACGTAAAAAAGTATCAGTCCAAAAATGAATTGAAGATGTTACTATAAAGTTTGAAATGGAAATGTAATTGGCAGAAAGATCATGACTTTTGCTTAAGATTTGCACTTGATGTTAAGGGATTTGATATTCTGGGGGAAACACAATTATTTGCTATGTTACCAAGAGTTGTATTAGAAGATTGATACCACTCGTTTATCTGTCTCAAAAATGTGAAGCGGGAGACATTTAGCATAGCTTGGCATTTAGATTGGAATCAGGAAAAACTAGCTAGCCTGGCTCTGTCCAAAGGTGACAAAATTCACCTACCAGCACCTCTAAAGGTGCCTGGTTGATGTCTCATTTGTTTAATCTGTACAAAAAAAAAGAGTAAAAGCAAAATAAGTTTTAGTGTAATGTGGGACTTCCTGGACTTACTGCCAAGAACTAGTCACATAACCCCTCCTAAATCCATAATTAATCTTTTTTACACTTTGATTTTGGTATTTATCACCATAAATGTCGAACCGTGTCTTTTAACACTTATTGGACTTGACTCTGGACTTCATTGCCAAGACTTGAGACTTGTGACTTGCAAAACAATTATTTTGTCCCACCTCTGTCAGAATCGGACTTTCTTACATTCATATTCCTTTCGTGCTAATTAAATCGTCTCACAGATCCTACATAGCATGGAGCTGGCTACAGTTACTGTAGTGCTCAGATAAACTCACACAAGCAGACACACAGGCACACACAGAGTTTATAACACACCCAGTTTGGCCAAAATAGTTCATATCACAAACACGTTATTGCGAATTAAGTGTGCTTTCTTTTCAATTTCAATTAAAAGTCTTTAAAAACAATTGAAATAACAACATGCAAATGAAAAACAAAATAAAATTGAAAAAAGAATCATTAAAAAAAAGACATTTTTAGGCCTCAGCAGGGCCCGACAAAGTTCTGCATTGTCCACACATCAACCCTACATTCTTAACACACAGGTAATACACACCAAGCACCAGGAGCGTTTCAGTCTCACGTTGGCTTCACAGTCATTGTTTCATAGAAGGGAAGGGTGATTAAAGGTCAGGTAAAGGATTTGTGAGAGATGCTAAGCCTAAATTGTCATATTTAAATACACTGTTTGATCAGAGATAGCTGATTAGAGAAAAATCCATCACTTCTCTCATCCGAAGATCACATCCCAACACATAAACCTTCAGTGTCAATTCCAAAATGCATCGTTAATTTGTGGAAACCCCATGCAAGGAGAGAGGATGCAGTGAGGTCAAAGATGGTCTGAGCTCCTGACCAGATAGATGCTCATTGTTTGCCAGTGAGGGGAGTTTTTGAAGAGTGTGTCGATAGAGAATCAGTCTGAATTCTGTACAAGTTACTCCCCTTTAAAACTGCACAAGGCAGCGAGCCCTGCAGATAAATAGCGGAGCAGAGTTCAACGTCTCAGCGTCGTCTCAGGACAGAAGGAGGAAAAGAAATTTTGGTTAGGTGTATATTTCACAGTTGGCTAACACTGAGACCTACTGCTCCATGGTTATCCAGGGTCTTCCAAACCCTGTCCTCGGCCTAACACCTATCCATCTTATTAATTCTCACTCACTACTTGACTGAGTTGCAGCTGAAGATCATTAGGGCTCTTCCGAGGGCCCTTAAGAGGGTTCCTGTGGAGTAGTATGCCTCTGAAGTGCCCTTGGCAGGTTGGAGTGTGTGTCTCGCTAGCAAACTTATTGCCAGCTGATGAATTCCTCTGTTGAGACAGGGCAGGAAAAGGTGGGGAGGGGGGTACAGGTCAAGCATCAGGGAATGTGTTAGTGACACGAAGGGATGGAGGTTGGTTTGCCGCTAGAGAGACGTTTATGAATGGGTGCAGCGCTGTGTATGCTCTGTGCTCAGTCGTGTCATAGGTCACCGGGACGGATTGTAAAGGAAGTGGTGGCGGCAAGTAAGAGGAGGAGGAGGGGCAGCTGAGGCACAGAGAGGGGCGACGAAGAAGTGGTTTGGGAGAGGATGAAGGGCCGAGAGGATGAGGCGCAGCTCGGCAGATTAAGTGAGGGTGATGTAGGCTGAGGCCTTCTCCTTCAGTTGTCTCAGACACAGATGACAGCTCCAGCTCCCTGCACCACACACACACACACACACACACACACACACACACACACACACACACACACAGAGAGAGAGAGAGAGCACCCCGCAGATCGGAAGTTCAATCACTGCTATTGTAAAGCCTTGTGGATTAATCCCTCATTTTAGACAGAGCGTTAAGTAATACTGTAAATTAAAGCTCCATGTTAAAACACCACATGCTGGGCCTGTGGATTGTAGATGCAGGGGATTTGACTACTAGTTTGGTTTGGATTTCAGCATAGGATTTGTGACATTAATTACACATCAACTTGAGATGGTTGCTGAAATGCAGCTCTCAGTGTGCTGTAACGTGTCTAAAGGTGTTATGTGAGCAATAAAGTCCCAGTTAATAGAAGTTAGAGCGTCTTTAGTTTTTTTTTTACTGGGATGTATTTCCCAGTGAACTAGAATACTTGATCGATGTACAGTTACAAAAAGGATTCAAATCAAATCCTTTGCATTTGATTGGGCTGCTGAAAGTGGGCAGGCTTAGATGACGGACAGCCATTTTTTGGGGGCCTGCCATCACATCTTGCTGGCAAAGGGGCTAAAATGAGCATGTTCATCTGGGTGTTATATTTCCATCAATGCTGATCAGAGCTGGAGGTGATAAATACCTGCGACTACTGAAGAGGAATTTGACCCGTGTTTGAATGCTGATTATGATGTTACATTAAAAAGCCAGATATAAGCAGGTTTTAGTGGGTTAATCGTGCTAAAAAGGCATTTTTCTTTTCAGCTCGACCTTAAGCACAACACACTATGTATGAAAATATATGTTTACCATCCATGTGAGAGCTCAGTCAGGTTTTTTCTGGAGAGCAAACCTAAAATAACAGACTACTGCTGAATTTCAAAATGTTTCTTGTAAATCAAAAGCGTTGCATGTGTGGGCAGAGCATGACACTGTTAGTGAGTGTTGAACACAAGTGCCACTGCGACTGTATGTTCAGCCAAGTGACACTTTTACCATGGAAACAGATTATCTTTCCCACTACTCATTTCCATGACAACACCATCAAACATCCTATGGCAGCCATCTTGTATGTGTTGTTGGGAAATGAGTTAAATTTGAGCAGGTGTAGCCACACTATCAGGACCAACACAACGATGATGTTCCCACATAACGGAGAGATGCAGATTCATAAGGAGCCCCAAGGGTTAAATTCTTGCTACATTTTCAGTACCTAAATGTCAGGACAGAGATAGTCTGATTGTTTGACCGCAGGTTTCACACTCCTCACTGTGATTGTCTCCCCACCCACAGTACAGACAGTTACATAATTCTGTAAAAAACAAAAATGTTCTCAGATGAGTTTTCTTGGGCCGTGCAGTCTGACCAAATAAAGGTTTAGAAGCCATTGATATGAGAGCTTTAGAGAGTTATGTCTTGATTATGATGCTTGTACTCTTCTCATTGTTATACGTACCCTCTGGTGGTTCAGACATGGGGGGGCTCAGACAGTACATGTGGTAGCCTCTGTCACAATCGTCACAGAACAACAGCTGGTCCTGGAACAGAGGAGAATATTCAGAAAAACAGATGTTATATTGTGGGTTTTGAAAGAGCATGAATTTATTGTGTATGGTACTTGAAGATATGGATTTGTTTAAACATAAATCAAAGGGTAGAGGTGTGATATGCATATCCCTTGGTTGTTTTTGCGATTGAGAACCCAATCATACATTTGAATCACTGTTGACCATCTGGACTTTATTCTGTTGGACAGTAACAAATTGAGAATCAACAACAACAGACCTTCACAGATATCATTCTATACTCTCATAAGGCAAGATACATTAATAATCTGAGCTGTGATTTTTGTTTTTTGTTTTGTCTGCACTACAGTTTGTGTAAATACCAATTCAGGATTGAAGAACAGCAAGTACAGCAAGTATTCAAGGTTGACACTTGACACAAACAGACAAACACTGTCTGTTTGAGGCAGGAATGTCGTGGATTGATGGGGATCAAGTTGTCTTGTCTTTAAACTGGCAATGCAGGTAGTAAGAAAGGTTACGATATTGTAACCTTAGTTCTGATACAGGCGGAGCCCTCTACTGGACTTTTTGGGTAATACTCCTCTAATGATGAGCACACAATTGCACACTGAGAAAAGCATAAACGTAGCCGGCCAATCTTGGCTAACTTGAAGAAGAACAGCGGCCACTGATGTTTGATTGTGATAGAAAGGGCGGCTGACTTGTATGGTATATTTCTTGATGCAGATGTTGTTGTCTGTCACTCCACTTTTGATTCTGCACTGCCAGCATGCTGTTTAAAATCACACACAGGAGTAGTATGATGCCATTGTTGTTTGGTTCTGTGTAAAAATGTAAAGGCGGCATGAAGAAGGGACTCAGTAGCAGCCCTATAGGACAATCCTTGTGTAACAGGGGTTCGTATATCTCTGAAATTTTCTCATGGGTTGAAATAGGTTTCATCCCTGTGGGACCAATTCGGCAGCAGAATAGCCCAGTGGTCAACCTTTAGCCAGAGGGATCAAACCTTCATACACGCATCTGTGAACAAGCCAGTGAATCTTAATTAGCTGCTGGATCACTGTTCAAAAAAGTGGATTCATTTAAGCATAAATATCTGTATCCCATAAACTTGCACTACCAAAAAACATTGTATAAAACATAAATTAAAGCAATGAATTTTAAAGTTTTCCAGTATTACCTGCTACAGCGTGTGTGTATGCATGTGTGCGTGTGTTTGTGTATGTGTGTGTGCAGCCACATGTGTTCAGAGCTAACATGTAGTATAAAGTGAGATCCTACGTCGTTCTCAGAGGTGCCACACAGACTGCAGGACTTGCACTCGATGCACTGCCAGCGATAAGTCCTCACCGCAGCCGTCATGTTCACTGTGAACTGCAGACAGGACGGGTGGCCTGAGTGCACACACACACACACACACACGCACACGCACACGCCCACACAATGTTTTTCACCATCACTTTCTGTATTTTGAGGACAGTCATCCATCATCTACCTATTCTATCTATCTGTCATCTTGTTTGCTCCATACGGGTGATTTATTTATATTTGAGGAGGAATTCAGCAGTGGTAGGTTACAGATGTGAACATGACATGACTTGGGAATGTTTGGACAGCATTTTCATACAGTATTTCATATTGTCATGAGCATTTTTCCCCTGTATTTATAATAAAAAATCTTGATTTTGGCAAAATTAACATTTAACAACAGGATTTCAGTCACATCAGATAAAATCTACCATAAATTACTTTTGATTTGATCTTGAGAACTACAAAAAATGTTGTAATTTCAATAATACTGGTTGTAAATTGAAGGTACATCAGGAAAATAGTTTGTCCTTTTCCATTGTTATCCACTTCTCTTCCCATTTGAAATGAATTTATCTCTCTTTATACTACAGTTATTACAGTTTTTTTTCCCCGTGTACTGCGCTGCTGTGTTCCCAGGATCACGACAGTAGAAATAATGTTATGTCATCCTCGGTTCTCGACCTCCATTTGTCTTCTTTGTGAGTGGTTATAAAGAAGAGGACCATACCAGTGTTTTGCATGCTGCAGCCCATTCACTACAAATCACGTACATCATTTTAGTTCTGCTTTTTTATTTTCAGATGAAAAAAAAACACATGGAGAAAAAAATGTATACAGTACATGCAATCAAGTAGTAAGTACACAAATTCTGCACCATATACAGTGCAATCTCTGCATGTATACATATAACCAGAATATACAAGCACATCCCACAAACCAAAACAAAAGGAATTTATAATGAGAAAAAAAATACAACCATAAAAAAAATAATAATAAATTATACTTGAACTCTACTCTAATAAGATTTACTGTTAGCCATTCACAACCAAAATACATACTAAAAGAGACCATTCTCTCACAAACTCATCTAAACTCCTTGCAGCACATGGCACATGGTTTAAAAAGAAGAAATATATAAAAGTTTATATCACAATTGTAAAGTAAGTTGTTGTACAACAAGCCAGGACTGAAAGGCGTGCAGCAGACACGATCCCAAACAGTTTTGTGTGTTATGGTCAGACAAGAAGGTCACACCAAGGTTACATTTTATTAAATCCACTCATGTTTAAATGCCAAGGAATGTCTTTTTGTTTGACAACACTGTGATCAATGTGACATGACCACTTTAAATGAAAACAAGTGCCAGACTGAGCGTGAAAAGTTCATTTCTGACTTTGGAAACAGTAGTTTGACATAAAATGCAGTAGTGTTTTTGCAAGTCTAACATACTGCAGAGCATATAGCATCGTGTTTATTGCATATACTGGGAGCCTCATGCAATTTGTTAAATATCTAAATTTTTTTATCTAATTTGATTTATTAATTTGATTCTTTTTATTTTGTACATAATTTTACAAAATCCTGTTCCCAGCTATGTTTATAGTGTTATCACTCATGAGAAATGGATCATATTGTATATGAGCCAGCACCTTATTGTTAGGTGTTGATGTTTTAAAAATAAGCTTATAAAGTCGATTTAAATTCCTCAAGCATAAAAAGCGTTTGAGGAAAGTGAAATTATTTTTGCAAAGAAGATGTGAGTACATTTTACATTTATAGCCACTGTTTTCCAAAGCATGTCATATCGTTTTAGAAGTTTTAATGTGTTTTCTACCTTTCAGGCAGCCAAGGGTTTCTATACCTTTCCATACAGGAGGAAAATCAACTTGCAGAGAATAACTTAAGAGAATGCAAAACAGGGATAAGATCATGTATGTTTTTTGTTTTATCAAGTTACATTATTGATAATGTTGGAGATATTGGCTGTTGAGATGTCTGCCTTGTCTCTGATATAACTGAAGTAGATGAAACGTGACTTGGTGCTCAAAGTGCCAGAAACTACATGTGGAAAACTCAAAAGCATCGTCTCTTTCCAGAAACCTTAACCCCATTCTTCAAGATAATCCACAGTCTTTGTTGTAAGTGGTTTCATGGGAGAACTATTTCCTTTCTACCAAACAACACTGGTCAACTGTATGATTGCACAGGCAACGCAACATGTTAACATTAATAACGTCTTGTTAGGTAAATGATGCTAGGTGAGCTAGCTGTAGATGTACGCTTCCTCCTGCATTTTTTTGGCACATTGAGCACCACAAACCGAGTGCCATCTAGCTCCATCATATTGGAGAGAAGGCATCTCTACGGCCAATATCTTCTAACACTCACACCACAACAATGTGGACAGGTCAACAGCACTGCAGGTAAGAGGAAAAATATGTATTTTTGATTTTAGGATGAACAGTTCCTTTAAGCTCACTGCTAAAAAACACAAATAGAGTGAGGTGTCCCTATAATTTAAAACAAATGGCTTGCTGGGGTCACTTTCATGTCTCTGCAAATTGCTTTCCAAACTGCATTTAAAAAAAACAAACAAACAAACAAAAAACACTAGCTGCTTAGAAGGTGAGAAAATACCTTGAAAATCTAAAACATTACAGCAGATGTCTATTAATAAGGATACTGTACATGATTTGTAGTAGATGGGCTAAAACAACAAAAACACTGGTATGGTCCATCCATTTTAAGCGTAACAGGAATCAAAACTTGCATTTATTTATATAGTAAATACGAAATCTATACTCAACAAATGCAACACTTCAAAACTGTGCATCAACAGAGGACCGCCTTCCTCCTGCCAATCATCCCCTTCAGCGGTGCCCTACCTGAGCGTCCACAGTCCGCACAGGAGATAAGGTCTTCAGGACAGCCAGTCTTCTTTGAGCCTCCAAGGCAGAAGTCGCAGTAGCCGTTGGCGATCACTGAGCCGTCCGGTGCTTTCTTGGCTAAAAGAAGGAAAAGAAAACAGAGGGCAGGTAATGAAAAGTGGGACTTTCAACTTACTAAGTACATTTACAAGCACAGTTAAATCTCTGGCTAGAGCTCAGTGAGGCCATTTAACTGGACTACTGTCCTTGTCCCAGTATACAAACACCAGGGGAGAATCGATTTATTAATGGAAGTATGTCCCACTCGGCCACAGTAGGTGACATTATGCTTCCTTTCAGCTAGTTGCTATTTGACCTTCTTCCGTTTGACCAACATACCAAACAAGTTATCAAGCAGAAAGCAGGTTGTATGTTGAACAGTAAAAATATGGATAATTTGTTGGTGCGGTTGATACCTTAGTCTTGTTTTTTTTTTTTTTTTTTACTTTTCTTTTCCCCTTTTTTTTATACATCAAAGCCTGGTGCGTATGCGACTATGGAGCATATGCAGAGCGTCTCGGCCAGTTCAGGTCTGGTTGAGGCGTATACATGAACTAGTAAATAAACCGCCAACCACATGTTGTTTTAGTTCGACTTTGGGAAATCTGACCAAGTACAAATTTATTTGGACAAACGTATTTGCATGTATGTAAAAAGTCCAGTTTTAGTCGGACTAAAACAATTTGACTTTTTCTAACATCATGTAAATGCACTGACTGTTATGAAATGTCAATGTCTCTAGACATTGGAGATAGGAAGACTGTGAAAGTAAGATCAACAGAGTGGCCATCACCAAGATGTGCTGAAAAACACAGAGAACTGTACTGACAGCGAGTGATTAGAGGTAAAACATTGAGATGTAAAGCAAAGAAGAAGAAAGGAGATCTGTAACTAAGTCCCTGTTGCCATACTGCGCACCATCCCAGCTGGGCACCGCGCTCTGTCTACCTCGCTCTCCTTTTCCATTTGTTTGCTTTGGTAAAAACAAGCACTGATGCAGGCCTGCGCTGGAGCCTGCGACTCACCAAACCCAGACTCAACTCGGTACAAGGAGAGGGAGGCACAGAGAGGGGTGTCTGCTGGAAGCCCCTGGGGTTTGGTAAATATTTTCAGGGATGGAGGAGGAGGAAGAAGTGGAGGAAAGAAAGGAGAATGAGCGTGTAAGCGTGTGCGTTGGGATTTTGCTGGGACAGACCTGCCGTCATGCTGAGCGCAGAGAGGCAAGCGCTCCACGTGAAGCCGTTTCATAATGATTATTAACAAGAGAGAAATTCCCCCTGCCTGCCTGAGTGCTGTGTGTGTGTGTGTGTGTGTGTGTATGCATTCCACGTCTACATCCCCATCTGTCTGTCTGTCTGACTGTCTGTCTGCCTCCCGCCAGTCTTGCTGCTGTTGATTGCATAATCA
This sequence comes from Plectropomus leopardus, assembly GCF_008729295.1. Taxonomy (NCBI): domain Eukaryota; kingdom Metazoa; phylum Chordata; class Actinopteri; order Perciformes; family Serranidae; genus Plectropomus; species Plectropomus leopardus. Next base: position 6,435,218 of record NC_056467.1, on the reverse strand, counting down.
CTTTAATGGAAGCAATCACATAACCACTGCAGACTATTTTGTATGTGCGCTTTCTTCTCTAAGATGTAACGCACTGGACGGCTCCTGCACAATGACTCACCAGGCAGCACAGAGCAACAGTGAATACAATAGAGATTACAGGTAGGCTCGCACTTATACATATAGGCACGCACAGAAAGCCATTCATCCTGCAGAAAGACTAAAGATAAGCACACAGAGGCACACAGACAGACAGTGCTGTAGGTGATGGTGTGTGTCTGTGTGTGTGTGTGTGTGTGTGTGTGTGTGTGTGTGTGTGTGCGCGTGCGTGCGTGTGTGTGTGTGGAGCGAGAGACAGAGAGAGGTCATTAATCCATCCATTTCAGGGTGGAGTTTTGTTTGGCTGGAAGGGGAGGGGGCAAGTATAGAGGGTGAATTTGATGGAGAAGAGTGTGAGAAGGGAAGGAGGAGTGAGGGAGATTGGGTTTCTACTCCACAGGGTCTGGCTTTAATCATCTGAGAAATAAAATAATAATAAAAAAAAGCCCTCTCTGATCAGGATGAGACAGACAGACAGACAGACAGACAGAGAACAGGGGAGGGGTGGGGAATGATGAGCTGTACCTGCTGCTGCAGAATTCAACAGGAGTGCGCTGAGCAAGAAAAAAAGCAAGAGGCTGTCATCTATACTGTGAGAATCTAACTGCAAAGGACTTCACTGCTGGGCTGTGCACTTTCTGATGTGGTGCAGTGATGAATAACAAGGTGAAGAGACTGTATCAGCTCTAACCATCATTAGGAATAATAATCAAATGTACTTAAAATATACTCCTTACCAGGATGTACACAAAGATTTTCAGTGCGACAGATACATCTTATGCAACACATGTATCTATGTAAAATCAGTATTTTTTTAAGGATATGCTGAACTGATATGACCATGTTTTGACCATGAATGAAGACAAGCTCTGTCTGGTAACTTAAAATAACAACTCACACAGATGGCACATCCTCCTAGTTCTCAGTAACCTCCTTTTTCGTTAATAATATGAGACCTTGCTTGGATCAGCTTTTTTTTTTTATTATGAGAGTTTCATTATGGAAAATGACATTTACATTTACATTTACCGTGGTCTTTGATATCATATCACTGAAAAGATATCATGATATTGAATTCTGTATAAGGACCTGAAAACATGATTGTTATTACTATTTTTATTACTATAGTAGTAGTAGTGTGGCAGTCAAGTGCACCTAAACTAAGACCAAGTCATGACCAAGACAAGACCTTTGCGAGTGTCACACTGCTTGACACACTTGGTATTATATACATATGGAACATGCAAACCGTAGACAGGGTTGGCATGTACCTAAATATATATATATATATATACATCTATATATATATATATCTATCTATCAACGGCATTGCAGAGGTAAATTCTATATGTGGGATTTTTTTACTGAGGAGCTGCTGAAATCAACTTCGTACAGGACGCACTAAAACACTAACTAAATCGTGGAGATCTCAATTTTGTGAGATCTCGACAGACCGAGACAAAACTAGCACCTTCTCGGTGGTCTTGAGATCGAAACCAATCTCGAATACTACAACACTCAGTAGTTGTAGTGGTAATGTAAATGGGTTATACATGACAATTGTTGAAAATGAACAAAATACTTCATTCAAACATATTCCTCAAATGCTCCTGTCCACTGAGGTTAAAGGAATAGTTTGGATATTTTGAAGTGGGGCTGTAAGAGGTATTTATCTATAGTCTAGTGTATTACCAATAATAGATGGCACACCCCAGTCTGGAGAAGCAGACAGGAGTACCGATACTGAAGCTAAGCAATGTGCTGCTGTGGACAGAGGCAGCAGCAAAATGCATTTGAGTCACCTAATAAAAGTGTATGCTATATTTTCACCACTTTGCCTTGCCACAGGCAGCCCTTTCTGTGTGGAAGCCGTTATTGGTTAGTTTTCGATACAAATGGTAGTTATATGAGCAGATTAATTGCTTCAATTTCCCTATCGAAATCAATGTCTGACAGCAGGTTAAAGCAGTGAAGACATTCTTGATATAGCGTACAATTGATTTTATTTTAGGTGAAACTTTGTTAGCAGGTTAAAATATGTTTTGTTGCTAACCCCATCCACAGCAGTACATTTCTTCACTTCCCTGATGGTAGTCCAAGCTGGGGACGTGCTGACTGACATCTAGTGTGTGTAATACACTGACTATGGATAAGTGCCTCATATAACCCCACTTCAGAAGATCTGAACTAGCCCTTTAATGTATGTGCAACATTGCATGGCAATTCACCCAACAGTTGCTGAGATATGTCTGTCTGAATTAGACCATTTCTAGAGTCACACCATGAGCATGGCTAAAGAGTAGAGAATTGCACCTTACGTGCAAACTGTGAAGAAGTCCTGCTCCATATAGTTGAGGGACAGGAATAAAGTAAATACAGAGCAGAACAATACTGGAAGAGCATACAGTATATAAGTGTATTTACTTTTTTAAGAACAACAGAGCCAGCTGTTTACCGAGTCTAGCAGAAGGATGTATAAAGCTGCAGAGACATATGTGGCGTGCAGCCCTGGAGCCAATGCAAACACGTTTTTGTCTTCTTGTTCTGGTCAAATAAATTGCTTTTATCTTCGCTGCTTTTATTTGGGCTCTCTGCTGCTGATTGGGCCTCTCAGTCCCTGGTGGGATAAACTAGACAGGCACACATGTGGATAGCCGCACACACATTCAGGCTGCATTTTATCTGTGTCTTCAGTGTGCTACGCTTAGGTGTGTGTGTGTGTGTGTGTGTGTGTGTGTGCATCTCTGTTTGCCTTTGTAGTCGTGCCTGTGTGCACGTGTGAGCCTGCATGTGTGTGCGAGTGTGTGTGTGTATGCGTGCTCGGAGGCCCCAGAGAGTGAATCAGCAGGTCCTGACGCATGTGAGTGAGTCGGGGCTGCCCGCTGGCCTGCCTGCATGGAAGAAAAAACTCCATCAATGATTAAACGCCTGCGGCCATGTTTCAGAAGCCGCCTGCAACCACAGACACGCCAACGCCGGCAAAGGGAGGGAAGGGAGGGAGGACAGTGATAGAGAGAGAGAGAATAAAGAGGAGTGAGCTAATGAGCAAAAATAAAACAGATATAAGCCAGGTGGAAATAAAAAAAGAATGAGAGCTAGAAGAAAGAAAGATGGCACAAGTCAGGTGCTTCTTTTTTTCTCTTCCTTCCTCCTAACCCCCTCGTTAGTTTTACCTCTCCTCCTTTTCTTCTGTCTTTACCTCCTTCAGCCACCCTCCTCCTTTCCTCTCCTTTTCTTTTCTTACCTCCATATCTCCCTCCTTTACCTGACCCTCCTTTCCTCTCCCTCTCCTCTCTCCCTCCCTCCCTTCCCTCCGCTCCTCTTCCAATTACCAGGAGGAGTATGAGCAGAACCGCACACTTCACAGCTTTCAAGTGTTGGAGAGAGATCCTCCTGGGAATTATCCAGCAAGAGATGAATCCTCAAATGCTCCTCACCCCCCGTCCCCCCCTTCCTCCCCCCAACACCTACCCTTCCTCATCCTTCTTCCTCCTTATAATTTCTCTCTCTCTCTCCCTATCTCATTTTCTCTCTCTTCCTTCGCCATGCTGCTCCTTCGTTACCTTGCCTTGTTATTTCGCTCTCTGAGCTGCCACTTGCCTCTCTTCCCACTTTTTGCAAAATAATTGTATATTCTTACAATTCTCACTTTATTTTAACTTTTTTGTGCCTTATTTATGTATAAAGGGATTTGATGAAGCAGTTCTTTAAAAGGCATGACAAAAAGTTTTTCTCGTCAAATTGAGATTTAGAGAGAGAGAGATTGAGATTAATTATGGTTTTTTTTTAGCGTAAGAAAAAGAATAAATTAAAATAAACGGTGCACAAAGGAGAGCGGACATTGACACAAAATCTTAACATTTAAATAATTTTGTTGTCATGTTTGTCATTTTCTACTCATAGCTCCTTCAGATTATATATCGTCATCATAGATGGATGAAATAATTGTTTGGAATAATTCCACAGACACAGAGCACTATGTCAACGTGAAAACCATGTATGTCAAAAAATTTTCATTAGGTCTGAAATACAACCCTGTTTTCATCATTGCATTTATCAGATAATACAATGTATTTTAATGGTTTATTTAGCTTTAATAACGAGGAGAATGTTCTCAACGCACAAAGGAAATACTTGATCCTTTTTTTTTTGTTGAAAAAATTTAAATCATTTTAGTTGAACTAGACAGGGCAGTTTTTTCTTTAACTTATCGTTTTTAAATATTGATTGCACAATATAATAGATGTTTATTTGGGTTCCCTATAAGTCTGGCTTTCACCATGCAATTCAATCTGCCATTGGGGGCAATTTCTATTATTACACCGCTGTGCAAAACAACATCGGAATAACGATGTCCATGACAGTTGTGTCCATGCACCAAAGATTTTTTATACACATGTATTATTTATATATACAAAGTCTGCCTCCTGTCTTCATGTGGTGTTTGGACAGATAAAGCTATTTACCCACTCAGAATTATCGAAGAATAGCAACAGATCCATCGGAATAGATTACTCGCTAAATCGCTAAATGTACTGTAAAAGTAGAGTAAGTCATTCTGCCAGGGAGGAAAGATCTACGTGCTATGAGAGCAAAATGTCATCTGGATTATTGTTTTTCACCTCTTAAACCCACTGCAAATGTGCATGTGGTGTTTGAAGGTCAATCTGAGCAGTGTCAGATGTCCTGCGTGCACTGAGTGGCCTGAGTCCGATGGCGGTATCAGGAATGTTGTGGTTCAGCCATGTCTCAGAGAGAATCAGGATGCAGCGGTTCTTTGGGCGTTGCTGCAATGTTACACTCAGTCAAAGCCCATGCATCTGGTTGGAAATGGATTGCACATTTACGAGAAGGATGGTCAGGAGCAGTGGTGCGGTTTGGAGTCTTTAGTTTTTATTGTAGCCCTGCTCGCCTACCTCTGCTTCTGCTTTCACCTTTCCCACTGCCGCCGCTGCTGTCTTTCTTCAGGGATAGTAGCCTAAACTTAGTAACCTAAACTGATCTCCTCTTTCTGATGATCTCTGCTGGTATCTGCTCACAGTCAAGAGGTGATTGCATGTTTTGCTGATTTTTAGGAAGAGTTGTTGTAAACTAGGTACACCATAACATTACAGCCCAAAACAAGCATTAGTAAAAAACACAAACACAGTAATAAAGAGGAGCTGCTGCATATATGTGTGCCGCAATATTGTCTGCTGGTGGTTATTGCAACAGCAACACCAACAATAATACGCTATGCAGCAAAAAGTTGAAAATTTGGACATGCATGGTTTTAATTGGCCATCAGCAGTTACTCTATTTGTGCTGCAATAACAGCTCTGTAAATTACGTTTTAGACATTTTGAGTACAAAGTTGCAGAGTGTTTTTAAAAGAAGACTGCAATAGAAACGAGTGAAAATATTGTAAAAAAAAAAAATTATTTGAAGATTATATAATTTATGGTAACCTGGTAAGATACCTTATCGTGTGTAATCAAGAACAGGAGCAAGACAAAAATAAATAAACTTTCAAAAAGTAGAGGAACAAAAGTCATGACCTGATGTCTGTATCCTCATCCTGGCATTGTCCCCCATTTTCCTCCTCCAGTATCTTCCTTTCGGTCTAACTTCTCCACCTCCTCTTCCTCTCTCCCCTCACTCTCCCTCCCAGACTTTGACCTGGAATCAATACCGCAGCCCGACTCTGGATGGTCGATAATCTCATCCTCTGGCCGGCTGCAGTGGAAGCCTCATCAACTTAGTGCTTCCATCCGAAAGGAATTACCCCTGCCACACACACATGCAAACAAATAGGCTCTACCTGTTGACTTTTCTCACTTTTTCCTCCACCTTACTTTTTTACATTTTCTCTTCTTTTCTCCCTGATTGTTCTGTCTCTATGCCTGCACCATGATAGCATATTAAATTTGCACATTTAAACTAAATGAGGGGATTCAATGTGCATCTTTAAACTACTTGTCTGTTTTTTTCCTGCCGCTTAGATACGCATAAAGGTAAGCTCAGCCATCGACTTGCAGAGATGCAAGTTGCCGTGGCTACCATTATCACAAAAACACAAAACTTGATTAATCAAGGCTGAGGTTTCGATGGGGATTAACAAGTGAAGGTTGAGTGTGAGCTATTTCACTTTCAGAGTGTATCTTCACAGTTACCCAAAGCAACAAACACTCCAGCACTGCAGTCGTAGCTGGGAGGAAGGGGCGAGGATGAGGAGGAGGTGCAAAGGTGGAAGAAGAAGAGACTAGGGAGGAGGGAGGGAGGGAGGGGTTTCCAAGAAGGAACTAGGCAAGAAGGGAAAGAGAGAGGGAAGAAGAGGAGGAGGAGGAAGCACAAAGAGGAGAGAAGGAAGGGAGGTGAAAAAAGTGGCTCCCGTTGTATCGGAGCAGTGGTGTGTGAAAACACACACTCTGCACTCCTGTCGCCTCGCTGCTTAATGAGGAGAGCCTCTCAGGAGTAGCGCACGCACGTACAAACACAATGAGAGCGCACGTGCTCCTACAACCACACACATACAGTAGAGTGCCAACACACACACACACACACACACACACACACACACACACACAGAGAGATTTACAGCCATGCCTTAGCATAATAACTTTTGCCGTCCAGTTTCTGTCCCATCCCCCACTTGCTCTCTTTAACATGATGAATGAGAGTCCCTTTAACCCTCGTCCAGCCACACATACACATGATTACAGTCACATATTTAACAAGAAACAAACGGACATATTAAGAGCACACAAATGTGTGTTCACAGACACACAAAAGCCCAAATGCTCAAGGAGACATATTCAGTTTTTTTTCTATGCAGACAAAGAGCCAGAGATGCAGTCAGATGGAAACCGTCAGTCACAGATGAAAAGTCACCGGCTTCCTTTCTCTCTCCCTCTGTCTCCCTCGCTCTCTTCTTCCTCTCACTCTTCCTCCCATCCTCTTCCTCTTTGCACTTTCATGCGTTCTCATTATTGACGCTGCTCTCTGATTCGATCTCTTCTCTGCGCTTCATTGTGCTTCATCTTTTCCCTCTCCTTTCCTTATTTGGTCTCTATCTATTTTTTTCTCCTCTCTTCCCTCTGCTTTACTCTCAAAGAGGAAATTGGAACTCTTTCCTGCAATCCATCTGTTGTCACACTAATGCCTGCGCCAGTACTATGCTCTGTTTTTCCTCTGCTTTTCCCCCCATTTCGGCTCCCTTTCCATCCCTACACTCTCCAAACCTACCCCACCCCTCACCCTCACACACACACACACACACACACACACACGCACGCACACACAAGTACTACTTTCACTCATGTCCAGTCAGCAGGTTGCGTAACTCCCAGTGCATTGTGGGTCTGAATGCATGCATTTGCTGGTGTGTGTGCGTTTGCAATGTGAGCTTGTGTGCAGAGATGACATTGCAAAGTAAAGAGGACAGAGGCAGTTTTGGTGCATAATAAAACTTGATCTATGGCTGCTTTGTAATCACACTGACCCGCGGAAACAGACACACACACACACACACACACACACACAGAGTACATCGGACTCTGCAGATACGTGCACATTTAGCGAATACGCACACATGCCAATATATCACCCACGCGCACACGGACACACTGACTCCTCCATAAATCATGCATTTAAAGAAATCACACACAGACACACACAGCCAATGTGTGTGCACATACTTTGTGCACATTTTGCACACACTTAAAAAGAGCCACTTAGCCAATGCGGGCTCATGTCCCTGACGATGAAGAGTTAAAATGCAAATAATTAATCCTATTTTGTTCCAGGAAGAGAACCGGCTGGGAATGTGACTGTGAAATCCTGTTTGAATTGTGCCCAGCCTCACATGGTCCACTATACTGTGTGAGCTCCTTACTGTCATGTGTCAAAAATGACCAGCTGGCCTAAAGCGAAACACAGGGAGAATTTTTTAAAATAAGTGGAATGAATTAAAGAGGAAATCTGCATCCTATCATTTGTGGCATATTGGCACTGCAATATGGAGTTTTGTGTTTCTGAAGGTGGTGCAGTTTCCTTTGTGTGTTCAGTCATGGTGGCTATCACTGCTTGTGCTAACTACTAATTAGCATTTTATTTCAAACAAACTGGAATCATTTTGTGAGGATTTTCCCCAAGAATGGCACTGTTATCTGAGTTTAGATGAGAATATGTCAAAGTTTTCATAAGTTAAATCAATATTGCATTACTCCAAAACACATGTGGACATTTATATCACTGTATAAATTATTTATGCACACAGCATCTATGAAACTGTTGCATTTTTTTGTTCTTATTTCCTCAACTCCTCCTGACTTACAGTAACAGCTACAGTTGGTCACAGACATTGAAACAGACAAGCAGACAAACAGGGATGGATGGTGGGTGAGGGTGAATTTGGGGTGGTGTGGGAGCTTATCCAAACATGGCCAAGACAACTGAATAACACAAAACAACCAGCCGGCAAGCCACAGCACCACATGTTAAGAAAGAATACCAAATGAAGCAGACTCCGATATTACTCTGCCTTCACCATTTCAACTGTCTGGGGGAATCTATATGATGAATCATGAAGAGATTTTTTCTTCTGCTATAACTCTCTGCTTCTCGCTCTGCTTCTGTCTTTGTCTGTTTTCTCTCTGTCCTATTCTTTATGTTATCCTTAATGAACTCCTCTGTGCCCCCTTCGCTGCCGTTCTCTGCTATACTTCAACTTCTTCCATTCTTCTTCTCTCTTTCTCCTCTTTTTTCTATTCTCCCCATACCTCTCCTCCCTCCCTCTCCTACCTTCTCTCTTTCTCTCTGTCTCTCTCTTTTCAATGTACATAACAGTGTACTCTTTAGGAGGGAGCCCTGGTGGTATCTATGGCAACCGGATTGCTAGGCAACAGCCAATTCTCCCTTCCTTCCCTGCGCCGTGCAGCAGCGGCAACAATCAACCAATCGAAAACTGAGGAGGAATGCCGGTGTACGTGAAAAGTTCAGAAGACATGCAGAATGCTCTGCATGCTCTCTGTTTCCACATGGGCTGATCTGACGTGGAGAAATGTTACATGAATGAGCATAAAATCTACAACTTTTTGCACTAGAAGAGAAAAAAATGTGTTATTATACAAAATAAGCCTGAAAAATACAAATTTTAAGAAAGAAAAATATTTTTTTTCCCTCTGAATTTGAAACATATAGCCAGTTTGTTGTGACTCTGCACACACTAACAAATAATAGGCAATTTTAGGCACACATGTTCATTAAAGCGATAGTTCGGGTTTTTTGAAGTGGGGTTGTACTGGACATTTATCCTTGGTTAGTGTGTTAAATAGAATAAAAGAGAGTCAGCACATCTGAACTTTGGAGGTGCAGGCTGAAGTCTGTGATGGAAGCTAAACAATATTGTGAATGGAAGTCAGCAACAAAACATGTTTTAGCCACCAAAAAAAAAGTCCTGCTTATACACATCAGCATCAGTTTGAGTGGATATTATCCTGAGAGTATTTTCATCACTTTACCTTCCCATCAGACAGCCCATTTTGAGGGGGGAAGCTGTTAATGCCTTTAGTTCTCCTGAAAACCACCAGACTCCAGTAAAAAGTCATTTTAGATCACTGAACACGGGAAGTCCTGGTGTGCTGCTGCTTCGATCAACTAGATAGCTTGTTTTTTTTTTTTGTTTTTTTTGATGAATTTGAACAAACCATTTTAAATACCAAAATAATACAATAACAAAAACAAATTAAATGTTCGAGGCCGATGCTAGACCAGCAGCTTTTATGTTCTACGACATTAAATCACTGTTTTTCTCAGTGGACTCTGGCTCTGAGGTGAGCGTTATGGCTTCTTTTGCCTGTTGTAAATCACTGCCTTAAGGTAAAGTAGGAAAAATAGTCTAAATATAGCATACATTTTTAAAATACATACATTTTTTCTAGGTAGCTAAAAGATGTTTTGTCGCTGCCCCCCATTCACAGCAGTACATTGCTCAGCTTTCATGGACTTCAGCCTGCTTCTCCAAACTGGGGGCGTGCTGACTGCCGTCTACTGTATGTAATACATTGACTATGGAAAAGTACCTCATTCAACCCCAATTAAAAAAAATCGGAACTATCTCATTAACATAAAATTTCAATGGAGCCAATTGAAAATAATTTTAAAGATATCTCAGTTGGTATCCTCTATACTTCAAATTTTGAAGTTATTTTGAAGCTTTGTTATTACACTTCAGAGCAAGATGAAGCAATAAATCAACAAACATGAATTTAACTTTCAGAGCAATAATAAAGCCCACTTTTTCCAACAAAATCACAGTCCAAATTCGGTGGCTCGGAAAAGTTTTGGTGGCAATCAGTATTAGACACAGAGGCTTAACAGCTTGCAATACCCAGTGAACTGACAAAGACTGGTCTCAGTAGAGAAACACATCTGTATCTGCCCAGCGACATTGCTATAAATGGCTACGTAATAGCTAAAGCAATAAACACAAGAGCTGGAATCTTACCATTCTTTAAATCCAGAGAAAGACAAATAGATGTAGAGAGAAACAGAGAGGGGGGAAAAACAAGGCAGTGGAGCACATATGGAGTGACAACAGACAGAGTGGGGAGTGGCCATTTTAGGTTCCTAGTGTTGTTTTATATTGATGTTGGTTGATCAAAATTCGTCCTTCACTCCTCTGTCTGCAGACAGTGGGAGGAGGACAGGGAAGCCATTTTGAGACACAAGGCAAAAAAACTGGAGAGAGGGGGAAAAAAAACCCCACAACAACCGACAATAGTGAGTAGGAACAGAGGGACGCTGACCTTCAAAGGGCTCAATTACATGTCACACACATACACACATTCAAAGTTGGGCACGATCGCTCATACAGCACATTCACACAGCTTGGCTGCACACACAAACACGCCAAAACACATGCATGATGTGTGCATTTTTAAACACAATGAGGCACACACACTCAGAGCGTCCCCGCTGCTCCACACCGTAGGACCGTCTGTCCGTCCAGATAAAGTGGCCTCTGAATCTCAGTTCTGATTTGAGGGGGGGTTAATGACAACTATCCTCCCCCCTTTCTCATTGTCCCTCTCTCTTCACCGCTCTCTTTCTCTCTGTCTGTCTCTCATTCATTCACAGTTGCTGTTTTTCTCAGTTTGTGTCCCTCTTGCAGTCTGTTTATCTTATTCCTGCTATTTTCTTCTCTCGTTCTCATTTACCTCTTTCTCTCCCTCTTTCTCTCCACAAAACCAATTTTCAGGTGGACACTGCAGGGCCGACCTCTAAAGTAAACATCCCCCTTATTCATCCACTTCTCCTCCTCCTCCTCTTCTTCTTCTTCCCCCACCCCTTCCGCCATCACATCAATGCCAAAGGAGACCCCCCCTCCCCACCCCAACGCTACCGACTCCCCCCCCCCACCCTCTCCACCTCCAACCTTCTGTTTGGAGGGGAGGAAGAAGAGGAGTAAAAAAAAAAAACCATGGTATGTGGCGCAGTCATGAATTTTAATGGCACTGCTCATTTTAAGTAAATAGTACATCAGCTGGGATCCAGATATAAGGGGAGGTTTGGTAGTGGTGGTGATGATCAAGGGGAGTGTAGACGCAAAACAAAGAAATTAATTGAAAGGAAGCCCAAAGTTGGATGACGGATGAAGCAAAACAGGAGGGAATGGAAAATGAGGAGCAGAGAGGGATGGGCTAGGAGGGTTAAGTGAGGATGCAGAGCAAAGGGAGAAGAAGGAAGTGGTGAAGGATGGATAAAGAGAAAGAGAGAGAGAAGGAAAGTCTCATCTCCTGGTGGAATAATCTCTCATTTATCACACTGATGGAAAAACAGGGAGAGAAAGGGGAGCTGGACAAGGTTCGGAAAAGACAGTTTTGTAGTTTTCGAGATAAGTTTCGGCTTGTATCGTGGATGCAGCATGCATGTTCATGCTATAGCGTCTAGACGGCTTTTTGAGCCAGAATATAGCATGAATTATGCATGCAGAGCTGCTCTCATTCTGGGGAGCAGTGTTAATATTATTACATATGTGGCAATATACTGAAGGGTGAAGGGGGGGTGGAAATTGGGGAAAGCTGTAATGGTGCACACACACATTAATTCACACTCACACGTATGAACACACCCGCAGAGCCTTGCAAATGCATGTGCACTTGTGCATGTGGACACACACATACACACCAAGCCAAAAGGCTAAGCTTCCTTTTTCATTTCAGCAGAGAAGATTGCATTTTCTGAGGCTGTGTGTGTGTGTGTGTGTGTGTGTGTGTGTGTGTGTGATTACTGACTGTTTGGGAGGGAGTGATGGGGGATATTAAACGATTCAAATGCTGTCTCTCTTGCTCTCCTCCACTGGAGAGACCTAAGACTGCAGCATGGCCACACACACACAAACACACACAAACACGCACACACACACACACACACACACACACACACACACACACACACACACAAATACTGGGCCAGTCTGTTCTGTCAGACAGGCCAATTTAAAAACACACACTGCCAATTAACCGAGAGGCAGCATAGTTTCAGTGTGGACATTGTTGTAGTGCGGCATACACAGATAATGTGGATATGTATGTTTTTGTGTTTATCTGCCTTCTTTTCGGCGCAAATTGCTTGTTTTAAGACCGGGAAGGAACAAAGAAAGTGGTTGAATCGTCTGCGCTCCCATTTCAAATGTCCACAGTTATTTCTCCTTTTTTTTTTTTTTTTTTTGAGTGTGAATAACTGTCGCCATTTCACTAACGATTGCTGACCGAAACACAATCACCCGCAGGATAAATGCATACTATTGTCCTTAAAATAAGTGCTCAAAAACGAGCAAAGCACGCAGACAGAAGATAACGCTGAACAAAAACCACACACTGATAGAAAACTGGCCCTGAGGGTGAAAATAAATAGCCACAAGAAACAAAGACGGAGAGCAATTTGGTTAGTGTGGATGCTGCAGCTGACAGGAGGGGAGGTTTGGGGTCTGAATCATGAACTGTTCATAGAAACCTAAATATTTGCTCAAGCTGATGTTTGCTGGCATTTATTGTTTTCTTATGGTGCCCATGATACATTTAGCAGAACCTTTGTAGCCTTACACTAAGTGCAATCTTGGGATGTGTACCCGCAGTACTATTAGAGTGTGCATACTATACTCTACCATTCAATGCTTTTAAAAGTGCAAGTGATTGTGGACAATTGTGCTTTAATATTTAAATTCATGCACAGACCTGGATTCCTCTATGTGCTACAGTCTGTTCCTTTGTCCCTTCTCTTCAGCCACATCCCCATTTCCTAACTGAGACTTCCCTACCTGTCCACCAGATGTCCTAAGACTTTTTCACCAGACTTCCTCATTAACCTGCTCACCCGTTCTCACTCCCCTCATTAGTCTCTCGCCATTTATACCTGCCCACATCCTTTGTGCCTTTGCTTGCTCACCAGCATTGCTGTTTAGAGTTTTTGTTGTTTCCTGCCTGCAATTTAGACTCTCTGCTTGTAAAACTTATATATAAATATATTTCATATATATTGAAATATATATTTCAAATCTTCACCCACAAATTCACTATTTGTAGAAGAAGTGCAATGTTAACTTCAGTTTGTGAGGAAAACTTCGTTTTTCTTGTACTTTTCTTGACTATTGTCTGGAGGGAGGAATTCATGCTCATTCAGAATCATGTGTAGTGTGTGCCCTGTCTAAGCCATTTTCAATACATCCCAGAGTTCTGCTTCATCTGAGTTTGGGTCCCTCCAGTGCTTCTTGCACTCTCCACCGTGACACCAGGCTTTGCACTCGGCCCCTTTACAGCTTCAGGAAGTCTGCCAAAACTCAATAACTCTTACTTCCTGCAGTTCATCTTATTAAATATAAGCCAAAAGTCCCATAGGGAATGATGTGACCAATATTCAGTGGGAGTAAATGTCCCTGAGCCAGATGTACATGAGCCATTTTTCATGATGGGCATTATAGCTTGTCAAACACAGGTGTAAGTAATAACATTTATAGTGGCCACATTCCATTAAATTGTTTCATGTAGTGCCAGGACATGGTTGATATATGCTGGTTTATTGGAGCACCTACATGGAATGCAGCCATCATCAGTGGAGGAAGGACAACTTAAAAATATTTAACTTTGATGAAATGACAGCTTTGCAGACAGTGCTGTTCCTTCAGAAAGCGATGGCACTTTTTATGCAACTTGTGAGACCTTTACACCTCAAGCCCAGAGAATGTTGATAGTGGATGATTCTGCAAAACTCCAGATTAAATTAAATGAATTTTTTTTTTTTTTTTATGTCCAATGCAAAACTTTTTCAAATTCTTGCCTTGTACAATAGCTGCACAAGGCAACTACAGTGTTTTTAAAGTCACTTGCAGGTCTGTCCTCTGCACTCGAAAATGCTACACATCAATATCCACAACTTTATTTTCTGTCTTGACTCATAAAGGCGCATGCTAAACCATGCATAGAATCTGAACTCTGGCATTGGATGTAAAGTGTTTGGTGTGGAATTGTCCACATTGACTGTAATTCTGAGGATAGCGGCCCTCAGGATGGGATAAACTAATGGGGATGATCCCTTTGACATTGCCTACTGCAATAACTGCAAGTTATCCTTAGTGCCAATGATTTGTTGCTGTGAGTTAAAGTGAAATGTATGATACCTTGTATCCCTCAAATCGAGACAATAACTCATTTCTATGCCAGCAGCTCTGGGAGGCTTTTCTTACAGATGACTGGTAGTGCTTTGATCTAAATGCTAACATTAGCCTGCAAACTTCCAGCAATCTTCATGCGTAGAGGTGTTTTTACCATCTTCACCATCTTAATTTAGTGTGTTACCATGCTAACATTCAAGTAGAGAAAAGACAATCGAAATGTCATTGGTTCTGTTGGTATTTGGTGATAAATCAGAACACAAAAAAATATGCAATTTTCATTTGATGATGATGTCAAGAAATCACCAAAGTGCTCATAGTTCAACCTGAAGAGAACATGAATGTTTGTACCGAATTTCATGGCAATAGCTTGGCACTCAAAACAATGAATGCAAACTTCATGATGGTGCTAAAGCAAATTTCGGGGGATCAGCAAAGTAAATAGGATTTATCGTGTGGAGAACATGAATGTCTGTAGAAAATGGGAAACCATTCACTATTGTCAAGATATTTTACTCTGGATCAAAGTGATGGATCGTCCAACATACTTATGTTGCCATTCATAGAGCGATGCCCCTAACACAGCTAAAACGGCTTGTTTTTTGATTGTATTAATGTATGACAACATCTGTGCCTCTGCCTTCCCACATTTACATACCTCCACTGTCTGGCAAGAAGTGCTGGAGGCATTAGTGAGGAATACCATGGGTCTTCATTACTACCTCATGATATTCTGGACCAGTGCATTAATGGATAGTCATTAAGCCGCTGATGGCTACAGCCATACTGTGCACTGTAAATTGGAAGGTACATACAGTAGAAGTTGAAATATAAATGTAGAGTGTGATGGCAATTACTGGAGTGTATATGACTGGTGTTTGTTCACTGACAGTTATTTAGAGCTGATGAGTGTTGATTGAAGAGCTGTTTGTTCCCTCATTGAGTTGATGTATTTTTGCAGCAGCTGTTGAAACTGTCTGAAGTGTTACATCAGCTCAGAAAGGTGATGACTGATTGCAAATGTAAAGGTTCACACCATTTCAGTTCCTCAGAGTAAAAGCAATACTGATCTTTTTGCTGTAATGTGAAGTCCATATTTCATCATACCCAATGCTTTTCACCATCATTTGTCCTTCTACTGCATGCATTTTTTTTCTATGCGTTATTATCGAAGGTAATGTCTATATGATTCCCTGTGCTTGTCCAAGAGGTCTGTCAGTGAATTTAGACAGACAGCGAAAGATTAAATGCTACATTGTTAAAAAAACAACAAAAAAAAACAAACAAAGTTAGCCTTGGGGAAACCATACAAATATTGAGGCATCATATGTAACCTTCAATAGTCTTGGAGTCACATATTTTGGCGATCGACAGGAAACAAGTGTGACAATCATGCTGTATCCCATGTCAGATACCGACAGTTATTCTTGCTATTTTGAGCGCATGTTAGAACTTCTGTTCCAATTCCCGCACCTAATTTTGAACTTTTCAGAGCATTTTGACCAAAAATAACTTGGTTCAGAACCAAAAAAAGTTGGTTTAGAGCTGGAACCAGAAAAAAAAGATCAGGTTTGAGTACCTAGGTGGTGCACTCAAAATTGTCAAAAAGTTCAGTATGGATAGTTGAACACTCCTCACCCTCATTGGTCACTATGTTGCCTTAGTAGCGGACATCATCTCGCCACATGCATTTGTTGACATCACCGTAATAGCATCCCAGACCATAAACAGCTGACGTGCAAGGATACCCTAAACTGCTGACCGAGTGGCGTGATTTGACAAGTTCGGAGTGAGAACGTGTTGGTCGCTGACAGTAAACAGGGACCAAAGCTGTTGTCCTGTCGACAGAATAGCAATAAAAAGGTCTATATGATCTGTGGGCAACAATCACTTTTAGTGTTTAGTTGCACTATGCTGAGCAGAAATAGAAAAATTGTCATATCTTACAATTGTCATTTTTTAGTATGTGTGCAATGGCTGTGTTTGATTTGAGAAAAAAGCTACCCTGTCAAACTTTGCACACTATGCAAGTAGTAAGTGCACTAAAGGTAGTATCCAATTTGAGAGACAGAATCAGTGTCCAGCACTGTAAAATATATATATGGAAAGTGTCCATGTTGTCATTGTCTCTTCATAAGTTCCCATCTGAAACTGTAGCTGCATGAAGCCATTTCAGCCTGTTCACCAAAGCCAACATCTGACCCTTAACCCAGGTCAAGAGTTGTGCCAAGAAGCCAAGCCGCCTGATTTACGGTCACCCATTTTGATTGACCACAAAACACAGTTTTAACCTGCATCGCTGCATCAGTCTGGAAAGGGAATCAGTGAGAGCTGAAGAAGTCAGCTAAACCCGGTACTCCGCTGGGAGAAATCTTATCCTTCATCCACACAAGTGCACACTTTGGATTTGGCTCAGTCAGCACTGTAACTATCTATAATGCTGCAGGAGGAACTCCAGGACGATCAATAGTTCTTGATAATATTCTGAATATTTAGGATTGTTGGAGGGACCCTGAAACAGCTAAAACCAAAACTCTCCACATGAAATATATAATGGATGATGACTGACAGCTTTACGACTATAAGTAAATTTAATATTCAGACAGCAGACTCACGCTTGTGGTTGTTCTTGCGCTGGAAGGGTAGTGTGTGTCGCTCCGAGTCTTCTTCCCCCTCCTCATCTGCCAGGTGTGTGTGAGTGTAATGGTAACTCAGCCCAGGGCGGTTCTTATAGCGCTTTCCACAGACTATAACACACACACACACACACACTCAGTATAAGATTACTTCTGTAAAAGTTAAGAATAAAAAATAAGGAATAACGAAATAAAGTTGCAATGCTCACTGTCACAGACGTAAGGCTTGTCTCTGTCTTCAATGGCAGCTGGCTCTTGTCTCTTCCTCATACCCCCGACACCGTAGGCCTGCAGAGACAACACACACACACACACACACACACACACACACACTTATAAGACCTCTAACAGCTGCATGCAAAGTCACACGTGCATAAGATACAATCAAAAAGTTTGAACTTCCACACTTCTCACACAAGTCCTGCATGCACACACATACACAATAAATAAAGCGTATCACCCGCTCACTTGTGTGTTCATATGTCTACACACACACACACACACACACACACGTTTGCATTCTAATCATCTGCTCTCAGTGTAAAGCTCCACTTCCAGCAGGAGGGGGCTGATGACACCTAGCAGGGGAGCAACAGCTCCAATTAGCAACCCTGGTGTCTGTGTGTGAGCATGTGTATGTGTGTGTGATGATTTTCAGAATACATTGTTAACACTTGATTATCTTCCCATAGGAAGCCCAAAAACAGTGGGGAAAAAAACTGCCTGATCTAATCAAAGTTGTAAAAAAAACAAAAAAAAAGAAGGTTGTCACAGCATGATTTGTATCTCTGGATCCTGTTGCATTTAGTCTCTGCAACAACTGTCGGTTTGTCAAATGACATTTCACCACAGACTCGGGAATACAGAGAATCTATCAAATCTATCAAATCTATTATAACCTCAGACCAAGAAATAGAAAATGTGCTAATCTGTGGATGCAGTTAGCACAATTTCTGCATGTGTGGATTGGAAGCTTTAATTTAATCCTTGTAATATTTGTTTGAAATCAGCAACACAGGGCTCTAACTGATGGGTTGCACGGATGTCGCAGATTCCATCTAAGTCTAAATCAGAATAACTTAAAGGCTTTCATTTTATAGTGTAATCTACATCAGCGCTCCTTATGCTGTGTGTCTGACAGGAAAGACTCTGAACTTCAACACCACAGTCTGACTCTGAGCTTCATCCGGGTCAAGTCCGCAGAATCTGGCTTCCCCAGCTTCACTTTTCAACTCTAACAACCTAACACTTTCTTTTGTGGCTTGTCAGTTCATTATAAAATGACCAGAGAGAAAACAGAGATGAATAATGAAATGTGTTACCCGTGCTTTGGTACGGTTTTTGCGCTTCGGGACGTCTTCCTCCATTTCGTCCACCTCCAGCTCATGAGGGAAATCTCCGACCAGCAGCTTCTAGAGATGACATACGGAGAGAGTGAGAGAGGTAGATGCACTGTCAGATGCAATAGTTTCCTTTTCTTTTTTCCTTTACTTTTCCTCTCTTTTCTTTCCTTTCCTCTGAGACATCTCAGTCTCTACTTTTGCCTTGCTTCACATGGACCCATGGGTGGTCATGAAATTGCAAAACTTCCTGCTGTTTTTGAGAGTATTTGCATAATCCCAGTACTTAAAACAACCTTAAAAACAGAACCATTACCACCAAATATAGCCAAATGTGTCTCCATTTCATTGCAATAAACGATTCAATTTAAGACTCAATTAAAGGGCTACACCATGCAATTTAGTATTGCATTTCTGTAAGTTGGGGAACTCACAAGGGATAAGAAAAATAATCAAGCAGCAGAAGACAAGATACTCTAATCCTAATCTTAAAAGATGTTTATTGTGGCTATTGCAAAAAAGAGCATTGATATTCTGGTTTCTGAATCATGAGAAATCTGACAAAGATAAGCAGTATGGGAAGAGTTAAGTGTGCACATGGAGCTATGTAGGGGCAGAGTGTTGAAGCACTAGCTGGCTGGACAAGCCCCGAGCTGGGCTGGAGTCAGGGGAAACCCTGGATTAGAGGCCCTGAACACTTCTCTATCTCTCAAAGGGCCACTGTGAGGGCCATTCACTCAACTGCTGATTGATTAGCTGTCTGTCTAAACTCGAGAGCAACTGCCTCAGGCTGGTGAAATACTCCAGCCAGATGGGCATGAAGTTTTTGCTCAGAAGTTGCAGAGTGGAACATGCTGTGTAGAGGATGGCAGAAAGCAAAGCGGTGGATGGACTTCCCTTAAAATGTCCTGGAAATAATTGTCGTGAGGTTGGTCTCTGAAACACAGGAGTGGAATCCCGGTACAAGAAAAAGGGGAATGACTGCAGTGCAATCACACACAGTCACAAGCACGCACACACACACACTCGATGCCAGGAGGGACTTGTCAGAGCCACGGGAGCCTGTGTCACCGCCAAAACACACACTCCGACAGAGACAAAGGCAGAGACAGACAAAGAAGCGCAAACACAGAGGGTAATACAGACAGATGAAAAGAGACAGACAGCCTGACATAAGAACAAGACACAGAAAACAACAAAGTGCAAGAGAGAGAGAAGAGAAAGAAACGAGAGTCTCACCTGACACTCGCTCATTGGCTCTTCTTCCTTGGTTTCTACCTTCTTGTCCAGGGTTTCCCCAGCGAGCAGCGACTCCAACACAGGACCATCTGGGATACCCCCCTCCTTCTTTAGAGAAGCCTCGTAGTCTGGAGAACGAGACAATTACAATCACGAAACAGCGGAGATCTCGCATTCATGCTGACATGCTCAGTTGAGCTGACAGTGCCCCGAGGAAACAAAAGTTGGCTGGTTCATGAAGGCATGAGGACTTCAGCTTCAGGAGTGTTCAAACGTCGAGTAATCACCTGTAATTTGTCAAAATACCACGATTTTACATCGCTAGTGAGAAGTGTCCACTTTTTCTTTACAGATGTTTCCTATTCACGTAACCTCCTGCTTCAGTGTCCGTAAATGAGCAAAATATGCAAATTATTGTCAGTTTAACTAATAATTAAGACTATCCATAAAAATGTTTACAAAACATGAACAGTCATCAGCCATTAAGCATTAAAGTTATTTCAAATGTAGAAAAAGTAGAGGTAGTGATATTTATTCATTTATAAATAGCAAGATGCATCATAACCCTTTGAAACCTGGGGCGACATCACTTTCCTTGCGCTGCTTTCAGACGCTTAAAACCTTTGAAAATTGAGCAAATTGGTGTAATTTCTTTAAAAAACTTGGGAGAAAGGCAATGAGGAACCTGGTAACAAATGCTAGAAGAAATCAAGCTAATTTGCTCTGGTTTCAAAGGGTTAACCCCACCTCACTAGTGATCTGTTTCAGCTCTACAAAATCTTGGTGTGCAGCCAAAAACCATAGAACTTTATTCCACATTTTCAATAACACCAGACTACTGAATTTTGGGGACATGCTCAAAATAATATAGTATACAGCATCCATAATACTGTATTTCCACACTTGACAGCATCCGATTACATTCAGCAGTGTGCAGCCCGTAAATACAAAGATCTCACAATTTTGTCAAAAGGATAAGTTATATAAAATCCGCCTCAATTACCGATCTTGAACTCGATCGGTACAAGCCGCGGGTCCTCCAGGATGTTTAGCCGTCTCTTCTTGCGCCAGCAGCGAGCGG
Source organism: Plectropomus leopardus (assembly GCF_008729295.1). Lineage (NCBI taxonomy): Eukaryota > Metazoa > Chordata > Actinopteri > Perciformes > Serranidae > Plectropomus > Plectropomus leopardus. The sequence goes on along the minus strand of NC_056467.1, from coordinate 6,414,194 downwards.
GATATGTGTACAACTGACCTGGAGCGTGACCTGAAACACAGAGGAATACACAGTTGTGTCATAGGGCATACTGAACACATGGTTCATACATTAACTCATGCATGAACAAAATACGGATGGTTTAATAACTAGTCAAAGTCTGATCTGTAGTGTATTAGCATTAAGTATGTTAACTTACAGCAGATGCTGGAGGCTAAATGCTTAAACATATTGGTTTAGTGTGCTAGAGTGCAGATTTACAGATTAGCACTAAAAACGACGTCCAGTCGAGGATGATGAGAATTATATTTATATTTCAGTTACTTTTAGATATTTGAGTACCAAAATTATTACAATTTATTTTGAGAGTGATGTGAATTTCTGAACCAAATTTCATTTGAATCTGTCCAACAGTTGTTGAGACATTTTACTCTGAACCAGAAATGTGGACTTACAGGTGGCAGTATAGGCAGAGGAGGGAACAAGTCATTGTTTTGCAAGCCACAAGTAAGTCACAAGTCTTTGCACTCAAGTTACAATTCATGTCCCAAATCAAGACAGGCAAGTCCCAAGTCATAAACTTTTAATTCTATGTCCTAAACAAGTCATAATGTATTTTTCACTGAATTTAATGCCATTTTCACAACAGAGTAATAATTTATTAAATGTTCCATAATCATCGCTCTTAAAAGACAAGTGTGACTGTGACTTTCAGTCCTGTCTATCTCATCTCATAGAAAGTGTTTATAACTTTCTCCTTCCAAATTGACTTCAGGGAAGTTATCAAGTATTTTCAAGTCAAAAGGCTTTAGTCCAAGTGAAATCACAGGTCGTTGGTGTTGAAGTCAAAGTCAAGTTGCAAATGTTTTTGATTTTGTCAAGACTAAAGTCATTAAATTTGTGACTCGAGTTTGACTCCAAGTCTGATTTTGAGTCACGTGACACGAGTCTACACCTCTGACTGTAGGGAAAGACAGAATTTATCTTCTGGGGACTGTGAATATCTGTATGAAATTTTAATGTAATTTTTCAAATAATTGTTGAGATATTTCAGTCTGGACTCCAGGATGGTTAAAATTAAATGGCTGGGGTTCAAATGCTTTTCTGTTAAGGCACTTTACATGTTTCCTAATTAAAAGTGTGTCATTTTCGATACAAATTTTTAAATACAAACTACTTTTTGTTGGTTTTGGAAAATAATAAGCCATTAAAAAGTGCCACATTGAAAAAAACCTTAAATCTTAAACCCATACAAAATGTAAATAATTCATATTCCAGTTTAATTAAATATTATTCAATGCAAATCAAGTTAAAACTAAAAATCAACAAACAAAAGAATTGTACTGGCAGACACCATACAAAGCCTACAAACTGAAATTGTTAACACACTCTCTCTCTCACACACACACAAGTGCATCCTCTCTGGAATAGTTGGTGCCAGCGGCGTATCATTGCCTACAGGGGTGTCTGATTCACTGCCAAAATACACTGATGTTACAGAGAAAGAGAAAGCGATGAGGAAACACCCGTTGGGGGAAAGTTTAAAAAAAAAAAAAAAGTTGAGGTCTGAAAGGTAGGAGGCCTGGAAAAGAGGGGGAGGAAATGAGGCAGAGGGGGAGAGGAAGGAAAACGAGACAGAAACAAGCAGAGCAGAGGAAGGAAGGAAGCCGCGGGATAAATGACTGGAGAAAATAATTTGTGTAGCACAACAGCTGGTAAACGCACACGCCAACAAAGAAGAAGAGCTCCTCAAGCCTTGGCCAGCCACTTGCTGCTTTATTTCGACACGGTATCAAACCCTTACACACAGAGAGACACACCTGGTCCGCGGTGGTTTTTCTCCATCCAGATGTAGCAGTTGCTCTGGGCCACGCCGGTCTGGGAGTCCAGGAAGGGGAGACGCATGGAGCGTTCGGCACACAGACGGGCATTGTAACTGCGACAGTGTTCAATGGCTTCCTTATAAAACTCCTCACCAAGACTGGAGAAGATTATAGGGAGGGGGTGAGGGGGTCAAAGGTCAAGGAGGAAGCGGGATTACAGTCAAACATTAGCAGGGGACTCGGATGGTAAAAAAGCACAGCATGCATTTGTGTGTGTTTGGTGTGCGAGTCAAAAGAGGAACTTTCATGGACAGGTGTAGGGCAAGTTTGTGAGTATGCGTGTGTATGTGTTTGTTCATGTTTGTGCGTGTGTGTGTGTGTGTGTGTGCGCGCAAACCTCAAGCTGTGCCCACTTCTGAGGGCATGTGTGTAAGTCAAAAGGGTCATTGAGTGGTCAGTCATGTTGCGGTGTGTGTGAGTGTGTCTGTTTGTGTGCGTGTAGTCGCTATCCTATTAACCTGGGTCACAGCAGATGAGCTGCCAACTACACACTGTTAAAAGCACACAGCGTTACACACTCAGGCAGCACACTAACACATTTGTCACTGTGAGTACAAAGTATGCACTGAATCTTCTCACCTGTACTCGTGTGAGTTTGATTAACATTCAGTGTAATATTCTTCTCTTTGTCCCCCTCCCTCCCTCCCCCCCGCTTCTTCCCATCTCTCATGCAGCCTCCCCTCTTACCTTTTTTTGAGGCTGCCCCTCCAGATTGCCTGTAGAGAGAAGAAGAAAAAAAAACACAATAGATGTGTGGTGAGTCACTCCTTCACTCCACCCCACTTTCTCTCCCCCTTCCTTCTTCACTTCTTTGTCTTTTACAAAATATTCCCCTTACTCTCAATATTTTCTATTTTTGTCAGATTTTGCTGTTACATGTTTAAGTTTCCCACTCTTCCCATCTCTCGATATGCTTCTTTTCTTTCGGTTAATTTCTGTCTTTCTTCGCACTTCTTTCTCTTGTCTTTGTCTCTCTTGTGTTAATCACTCCTCTCTAGTGTCTTCCTGCTGAGTGCAGACATCAAGGTCACTCTGCTATACAGACGGTAGATACAGGACACACGAAACTACAGCCACACACACACACACACACACACACACACACACACACACACACACACAGAGCTATAGTGCTCAGCCAGAAGCAACCTCACAAAAACAGTGCAGTGCAGACGATATAGCACTCCTATAATACTGTCAGACTCACGATAGCAGTTGAAAAGAAGATCAGAATCGAACAGAACAACCATAGATATTGTCTTTTTTATTCATCCTCCCTGCTAAAACCAGGCGCCTGCATTCCCCAAAATACAACTCTTCTTCACTCTTCTCCGGTGTGAGATTCAGGTGTGTTATGGTCATAGCTTAACTAGCCCTGAGCCGTTAACTGCGTGCGGTGATGAGGAGCACGCTACAGAGGAATGGTAAGCTCACCTCATTCAGACTCCACAACCCGAGATTCTTCAAATTTTAAACTTCAGCCCCGAATGATGCTGACTCAGGTGACATCACTTGAGGTCATTTGTCAGACTTAACAGTTTTCCCTCTCGAGCCACAAATGACTCGCTCCAATCTCCAACACCTGTAAACACACTCTGTTGTGTAAAATCAGTGGAGTTCCCCTTTAAAGCGCCTGCATCTATCATGTGATGAAGGCCACGGGCCAAAACATATCTGAAAATAAAGGGTGTGTTAGTAAATCCAATCTGACACTAAAATGAAAAAACTGCTGTTCAAAGTGACAAATATCTACCAACATTACATTTCCACAGCACTCCAAATTTATGGTCCAGTTTGAATCATAGTGTGCTCTGGCACCTGGAGTGACTATTTTTAAATGCTTTCAAAGTTTTTAATGCTACAAGTTTTTATGGTTTAAAAACTGGCTACATCTAAAAGAATCAGGCAAATAATGACAGAAAAAAATGAATAGGGTAGAGGATCAAAAAATAAGCTTATTTGACAAATAATGATTATGTAAATTTAGTTAGTACAGAACTGTTTTGCAATAATTCAATATTGCAAACTTATGCTGTTGGATATGTCATGATCCAAGGAATCCAGGGGAAAAAGAATTTCCTTTTACAGCCATAGAAGGCCTGATAAAAGATTGCATATTGGCGTCATTTGCACCAAAATCCAATCAGTTCCTTCTTGGCCCTAGGCTTAAATTTGTACCAATTTTTACTGAAATCTGTGAAATAGTTTTTCAGATATCTGCTAATTAACAGACAAAAAGCAAACAAGCTGGACTGAAAGCCTCCTTGGCTGAGGTAATTATTGAAACAACAACACACTGTGAAGGTATAAACAGAGCAGATAATCATCTCAGAGCAGAATAAAAGCAAAATTGAAAAGATGTGACTTCATGACAAGACGCCCAAACAATAAGAAGCTTCTTTACACTTTAATATCCTTAAATCGGATTAAAGCTGATTTTCCAAAGAAACAGAAAGCTGTTTTTTAACCCACTTGTGAAAATGTTGACAACTATCAATTGTCCCAGTTGTAAATAAGGACAAATTTAACTCAGCCATCAGATCCAGCAGATGCTGGTGAGGTCTGACAGCTTGTGCGTGGCATCTTCAAAACCTCCTAAACCAGTTCTGCAACCTTGCGGGCCATCCCAAATGTGTGACATTTAAAGGATGTGATCGGGGTGTCAATATGTGGGGCATGCTGTGCTCGTGTCTGGTAATGTGTCTGTGCGAATGAGCTGTTCGCTTTCTGCTGAGGAGTTTCTCTGCAGCTCAGTGCCTGCAAATCGTCAATGCGTATGACCAATAGAATATTTTATGGCGTTGGAGGTGCGTCACCAGAACTTCTCCTCACCTCGTTTCACTTGGATTAAGTGCTGTGTCAGTGATCCTCCTTGTAGTTTACAACAGATGAATGACGAACGGAGCAGGATAGAGACCTCTCCAGAGGTCAGATACTGCTCAACCATTATAAAACACTGCAGATAAAAGCAACACCTAAATGCTTGAATTTTAAATGAGTTTGTACCTGCAGAGGCCTGGCCAAAATAGAAAGGCAACCACTCCCTCAGACACAAATATTTCTATTGAATGCATATAAATAGTCATGAGGAGGGAGAATAAACACTGAGAAGTGCTCAAAGAGTCACATACATTAAAAAAAACCCAGGTCCAGAAAGTGTTAGATGCTGCTTTGTTAAATATTAAGAGAAACATGGTGAATAAATGACTTGGACTTCAAGGCTCCTCTAGTAACCAAATTGAAATACCAGAGAGCAGAAAAAAGAAGGCAACATTCAAAATGTAAAACAGCTCAGCCCCTCATTTGCCTCCTCACTTCAAACTCTTCCATTCCTTCATCACCTCCATCCCTCTCTCCTCCGCTGCCTTTAGAGGAGAATAAGTCGGTCCCCTCTCGATAATAAGTTGACAGCTGTAGAAAATGGCTTCTTTCAATTTGTGTGCTCCCAATCTCATTATATTGTGATAGGAGAGCTGCATGACTGTTTGCCTGTTTGGAGGCTCGTATGGGAGCTGAGGCACTCGAAGTGGATGCTGAGAGGGAGATATGCAAAGAGAAAGTTGGGAGAAGACACAGAGAGAAGGGGGAACAAGATGGGCAGAGGAGAGGCAACAAGAGAGAAGAATCCACTAAGGAAGAGGCTGAATACAGGAAGGGAAGGTGTGACGAGAGAAATGGACACAAAGTACAAGACAGAGAGGATGGACAAAGAGGGAACCGAGCCGAGAGCTCTGCAGTAACGGAGCAGGGTGACCTGTGAAAAGACGTGGCTCACTGATAACACTTCATCTTTCTGCTCTTCGGGTCGTTTAAAGGGGGCCTGCCGGCACATTTTTCTGGACCATGACACCCTTAATTCAGCTGCAAATAGCCACCAGAGAAAATCAGACTCTCAACATCAGTTTGTAAAATAATCATCTTCAGCGCTTAGATTTGATTGAAAAATCACATTGAGGGGGCGGCAACAGCGGAGCGTGATCATCAGGCATTCCCTCAAATGCTAGCTCTCATTTTGCAGGCCAACTTGCTAAGTAAGTAGAATTGTGAGAGCTGAATTGTCACGAAACAAAGCTGTTCTTACCTCGTGGACCTGTGTGCGAAACACAGAAACGCTTGTAAAAACGCTTGTGATAATAGGTTTTCATATTTTACTCAGATGGGTGACAGGGTGGCTTTGAGATCACAAGCAACTGCAGGGTTCCTACAACTTAAGGCAAGGTAGATCAAAGACTTTAATAAGATTTATTTTACATTGCACTCTGAATTTAGTTTAAGACCAATTTTCAAATAACCAAAACTGAAGCAGGACAATTTTATTTTTGCCAAATGTATATTGTAACATAGATCAAGCCTTTTTTTCCAGTGAAAAAGGAAGGTTATCTACATCAAATGTTGGAAAAACAACCATTTTAAGAGTGAAACACATGGAAGGCAATGAACATATCATATAATATCTACAATAATATCTATTTGGTTTACCTAAAGAAGTGGGAAATATCTGGCATTTCTGGCCTGTTGTCTTGATAATTTTGTGTTTGCCAGTCTGCATGTGAGATTCCGCCGCTTGGATTCCCGTCATGACGAGTTTAAGAAAAGGAATTTATTAATATATGTAACAACAAAAAAAGTTACCCAAATATTTTGAGATTTTAAAATGCATAGTCAGAAACAAAGATTCATAAAATCCTACTTCTCCTGCTGAGAATTTTAAGACTGAAAGATAAACTGAAGTTAATTTAATACTAATTAAGGCCTTATTGTTAGATTAAGTAATTCAGTGCTTTTTAAGACTTTTTAAGGATCTGCAGGTAGTAGTGAGCCCACCCGCACCTTTAAAGCTGACTAATTAACACGATAAATTGTTTGTTCAATCAGCAAAAAGAAAATAAATGTGTTGTTTAGAGCCAGGCTAACTATTTACACCCAGGTGAAGATTTTTGGTTCCAAAAATGTTCTGAAAGCTGTACAACACAACCAATGCAATGTTTTAGTAACGTTTTCAGTTGCAAGTTTTCTTTTAGTTCCTAGAACGTTCTCCTTAAAGTTACGCATTCTCTATAAATATTAGAAAATGTTAAAAAAAAATGTTTTGTTATTGTTAACATATCACATTACATTATATTTTCACTGAAAAAAGGTCTGTAATGTCAGTCATCAAAAACATTTTGTTAATGTTGCTTTGAAAATATTCTTCCTTTGTTCTCATGTAACATCACCAAAACATCCTCAGAACCTTGCAGTTAAAACTTTATGTCTTTGTCAGCATTTAACCTTAAAGGCACATTATTTGAAATGATAAGCATCCTTCAAATGTTTCTTTAAAATGTTATTGCAACTTGTATGTAACACAGGGGCAGTCTCTTGGTTGTAGATTCATATTGGCCATACAGATATGAGAGTGGTATGAATCTTCCTATCTAATTCTAAGCAAGAAAGTGAGTAAGAGTATTTCCCCAAATATTTAACTATTACTTTAAGGTCGACAGGGAAGAAAGGCTCAGCTATCATGTGAACACAGAGGATGTTCCTCCGTGTGGAGAGGGGAACTCTCCTGGCTGCACCACTTTGGCCCGAGGCCACTGTGGTCCTACCGACCAAGCGGTTGCTGAAAACACAGACCACAAAAAGAGGCAAGGAGAAACCCAACTGCCCATCATTAAACCACACAGCCAATAAAGGAAAGCTGAAACCAGATTTTGCACCTGCACACACACATGCTGTGGGTATACACCTCATTGCGCACAAAAACAAATTTTACATTTCCAATCATTTTTATTTCTGTAATATCCTCAACATCTATTTATATTTCAGGTTTACTCCAACTATATTTTACCCCACTGGATGCACACAGACTCATAAGCGCAGAGAGAAATACTAGCAGCTTTAGGAATTAACTGGCAGAGTGCCAACTCTCCAACAAACTGGAGCTGACTACCAAAAATGTCCAGGCAGACATGACGGAAATGACAATCACACAGGCCTGCAGTATGTGAGGACACAGAAACAACACAAAGGAAGGACACCTGTACACTCACTGACTGCAATGCACGAAACCAAAATGTACATAAAATTTTTAAAAAAGGACTAATATGCACAAACACAGAAATATAACAAAGAGCTTCATGCATGCACACACAATTTAAACGATGTTATGAACCTCTAACTACACATAAACCAAATCAAGATTAGATGAGGAAAGGAAATGAGAGTGCCTGGAGCATGTGGTGTATGTGTGTGTTTGAATCCTAAGCCCACGTCGCACTGTGTGCCTCAGCCTGCGCTAAGCAAACAGTAGGGAGGGAGAGGCCTCCATGAAAACACTACAGTAACTGGTAACACTGGGAGCACGCACAAACACACTTGTGCTCCTGTCAGGCAGTAGACATACAGCCTTCCTAAAAAGCACAGCCGCCCCGCCAGGCTCACCCTGGGTAAGCTATTGTCTGGATCTCTGGGTGATCCCTCAAGTCCCATCCAGCAGACGCAGTCCACTTCAGCACATACAGAGCCACAGTCCAATGTTGCATCCACACTCTGCTAAAACACACACACACACACAGACACACACACAGACACACACACACACTCATCGTGCCGGCAGCATTCTGTGGTTATGGTGCAATTAACTACACCAATTAGCTGGTTCCCCAACCAATACAGAAATAGAGGGCTCCCCCTAGAGGTGAAATCACATCATTGGAGAGGCCGATGAGAAATATGAGGAAATCATGAAAATGAGTCCACAATTACAAAAAACGTCAACACCAACAAAGGATTTCATCTCAATGGTGGTTTCCAACTGGGTGAAATGAGGTAATTAAACTGGGAGGAAATGAAGTAGTCCGCATGTAAATGGCTTCGTGAAGGCTGAGGGCAGATTGTATGGGAGCGATTTGCACTTTGGATTTGTTAGCGAATGCAGCCGAGACGATGGCTGTTAGCTCTGTGTGTATGTGTGTGTGCGCAGGGGTTAGCTTTAAGCCTGTAAAAACACTTGTGCCTACATACTCAAGTCTCTACACCTGGTCCACACACCTGTCTTATTCACCATTGTCCATCTGTGCAGTTACTCACACACACACACACACACACACACACACACACATTAGTGTTGTCTGGCCTTCGGGACAGAGCTTTGTGTGTGTCTGTGTGTGTGTGTATGTGTGTAGTCGTCTGTGTGCATGCACAGTGGAGAACTAATATCAGGCGGCCTACGACTGACTGTACTGTTTCTCCCCTCCCCCACCCAAACCCAGCCTCCATGGCTGAACTCAACAGATTAAACTATGCAATATAACCCTTACCAATTCACCCCTCCTCCCTCTCCCCTCTCCACCTCCCCCATCCTCACCACCCTCAATTCAATTTCTTCTTGTCCTCTCTCTCTCTCACTCTCAGTGAAATGATTTGTCTTTTTTTCTCTCTTCTCCCCAATCTGTGAGTGTGTGTGCATGTGCGCATGGACACATTTTCCTGTTCCTCTGAAGATTGCTAGGTATATATATATATATTTATTTATATATTGGTGAAGGCTGCACTCACACACACGTGCACCCTGATGCAGCGGCAAAAAGAGCTGCTGTCTCTACAATATATAGGGGAAACCTCAACACTAACACATTGAGGTAGGCACACACTAATGCAGACCAGCTCTGTTGTGATTTAAGGAAACAGGTGCAGACATACCTTTGTGTGTGTGTGTGTGTGTGTGTGTGTGTGTGTGTGTGTGGTGACAGAGTGCACATCAGTCACAAAGACAAAAAGGCCACACACTCTGTTTGACAGTGACAGACAGACAGATGGACAGAAAGTAGTCTTTGTGTGTGTATGTGTGTGTGTGTGTGTGTGTGTGTGTGTGTGTGTGTGTGTGCGCGCGTGGCAGTGTATGTGCAGGAGCGGACATGTGCCACACTACCAGCTGGAAAACGTCAGTTTGCTCAAATTGCTGTCACAGCACTGCCACTGCATCTGCGCATGTGTGTGTGATTCTGTGTGTGTCTGTGTGCAACTGACTGTTTGCATATTTGAACATGACGAGAGATTTGACAGAAAGTGAGACCGAGGCAGAGCCGCGCAACAGATCATGTCATTCCTGTCAGAGGCCTGTGTTACCTGCTATGTGTGATTTTAATGAAGAGTTGCGTTTCATTTCCTGTGTGTGTCTCCCTCATTGTCCACTGGGGTGTGGTTATCTGGGAGTCACTATGAAACTGTAATCATTGGCCTCTCTGTGTACTGTATGTGCACACTTCCTGTTTGTGGTTGTGCGTGTTGATGTCTACGTTCTCATCCGTGCATACCTATTTATGCATGCTGAGCATTTGTATTTGTGTGTGCATGCATCTTGGTCTATGTGTGTGGGTGTATATAGCCCGTAGCGAGCTGCAGTGTGTATTGAGGGCAGTACATCAGGGTAAGGCAATCTGCCTCTGAACAGCTCCTTCAGGTGAGATTTATCACCACTGCACTTGGCCTCTTATTATGGCGATGGATTCCCTACCCCTGTATCTGAGTGTGCACGTGTGAGTGCATGTGTGTGTGTGTGTGTGTGTGTGTGTGTGTGTGTGTGTGTGTGTGTGTGTGTGCGTGCTTTCTTAGTCCCCCCCCCCTCAGTCTGTATCCTTATTAAAGTGCTGCAGAGGGAAGCAACCATTGGTTTGTGTTGACTCCACCCTCAACAACTCCTGATAGGGATCCACTGGACATGCACAGACATGGAATAATATAAATGGGGAATGACAAGAGAGAGAGAAATAATGCTGAGAGAGGAGAGGAGAGGAGAGGAGAAGAGAAGAGAGGAGAAGAGAGGAGAGAAGAGGAGAGGAGAGGAGAGGAATGGAATGGAATGGAATTTGGGTTGATTAATTCTCTCCTCTTCCCACCCACACCTTTTTGGACAACAAGTTGCAACCAAACAAAACTAAAAATTCCAAATTTCCTGGCTGGAAATCATGCAAGGTCCCAAAGCAGTGGAGCTGACTGACAGTCAGTTAGGTAGCACTGGAGAAATAGGTCATAGAGCTAAAAATACTTATCTATGTCTCTCCCTTTCTCTCTCAGTCTCTCTATATCCCATCTTCTAAAAAAAAAAACAAAAAAAAACACAAAGTAAAACAGATAGAAAGTCTAAATAAGGGGATGATGAAAGGAATAACTCTGAAAAAGAAATACCCTTAAAAACATCAGACCTCAGGCTCACTCCCATACGAAGGAAGAAGGAAAAAAACTGAGAGCAAGAAGGGAATGAGAGTGTGTATTTCCCCATTGTGTGTATATGTGTGTGCCACGGGTGATACCGCACAAATGAGCAAGTGAGGGAATGAAAGGGAAGAGATTGAAAGAGAAAGAAAGATCTAGAAATGGATGCTCAGGCCGTGGTTTTCAGCCATCACACAGGGCTGTTTGCACACAGAGCCGGTTATTGCATGGAACTCATTTAGCTCGGCTCAGTCAGGCAGGGCAGAAATAATATTATATAGGCCCTGCCACAACCGTCGCCAATGCCACAGCACACTATTATCTACATCTCCCCCACTACCCAGCACAAAGAAGTAATAATGCTGAAATATATACCACATCGACTGCCATTTTGACAATTTCTGACACCTGTGCCTTGAAAATGATTGTCATAAAGTCAAATAGTTTAATTTAATTGTGCCCAACATAACATTCTGGGATGCCACGTATGGAAAGATAGGTTTGAACAGTGGACTCTAAACACTTTCTGCCAGTAGATAGTCCAAATCCAGTAAATCCCTCTAAAGGAACTCTCAGGAATAAGCTATCCAACAAGATTTAAAGGGATCTGACAACATGCATAAAGAATTTCCTTCAGTACATTTTGCTGAATGTTAAAGGAGTGACATGATTCACAATGTAAAGAACTATGGTGGAGTGTGTGGTGGCGGAGGCGGAGTTGAGGGTATAAGCAAGTTGGAGGGCTCAGATGGTTTCAGGCCGGAAAGAAATGGAAAATGGGAAAAAAGAAGAGAGCAGAGCGAGACAGAGAGGAAATGGCTGAACAAAAGGGAGATGGCGAAAAGAGTGATGGATGGAGAAAGTGATGAGGATGGAGGGAGGGAATGTGGAAGATGGGGCAGCAGGGGTGAGAGGAGGACAGGCAGGGAGAGAGGTGGAGAGAGAAGCAGAGGAGATGGAGAGAAAGAGAGATTAAACAAGCCTCTAATCCAGCAGAGAGATAGACGGAGAGAGGAGCTGGTGTGCCCAGTAGATTGGAGCTCTCCTCTCCACTGATTTGCCTTCGCACACAAATGAACCCTCCACTGTACATCCACGCACACACATCATATCACTGCACTCACACTTGGGTGTTGGGCAACAATTGCTTGCTGCAGAATTTACATCCACCGAATAAATTATATTGCAGAGATTCAACAAAGTTTTGCCAGAACATGCATTGTGTGCCAGCCGCTCTATTAGAGTCAACACTGAACCAAATTTTGCAAGTTGTTTGCCCCATTTTGCCAGATAGGCCTCCTAATTTGTAAGCCTTTAATAGCAAGTTTGTTTGTAGACGTGCTAATTATCCGGGCTTGTTTAAAAGCCGATCGCAGTGTGGTAACTGGAACGTAGTTAAACCCATACTGCGTTACGATGGCATTTATACAGTTGGTGAGGTGTTAAAGGCGGCGTTGATTGCTGTGGCCTTGTGTAATAAATACATTCAGCTTTATCATCGCATAGAGTCAGATGCTGGAGTGAAACAGTGTGCCAGCATCCCTGCAGGTCTACATCTGGCTGACAACTTTGCTCTGTGTCTTTCTTTCCCTCTTTTGTCTAACTATGAACACTTAAAATCACTGTAAGAGCATCACTGAAAATTGGATAGTAGTTGATCCGTTACTAGCCCTCAGCCTCTTTGTTTTTAACCATTAACATTCTACTACTTTCACTCTTTCTCTTCCTGTAACCGCAGTCTCGTCTCCCTCTTTGCCCTGGTACCACATCCGTAGATGTATTCCATGCAAATCAGTCAATTTAATCCCCTCGACATGGTGTCAGCGAGGGCCTCTGGGAGCAATCTGGCCACACTTTGGCTCTGCTTGGATGAGCATCCCATAGAGCAGTGGTTCCCAACCGCTGGTTAGCAGTCCAAAAGTGTGTCGCTGGTCCATTCTCCTGACTGCAAGTGACTTGTGAAGGTGTCAAGTTTGCAAAATCACACTTTATTTTAAATACAGTGAATTTCTGCCTTAAAGCTTTTATTCTGAAGTGCTGCTTCTGTTTATTCTTGCAATATCTTTTATTTTACTGAGTTCAAATCCGACATGTTGTTTATATTTTTGAAACAACATTGAATTTGTGGCTGTGTATCTTCTATGCAGACCTTGAACTAATGATTAAGTAGAAATCTGGCACCCATGGCTTGACCAGTTGGGAGCCACTGCCAAAGAGGAGAGGAGAAGAAGCTCAGAGGTCCTACTTTGCATCCAGTCCACCTGAGCATCCCTGTCCCATCATCACACACTGGATACCAGTTTATTAGAGCATATTTAAACCTTGGAATAATGCATTTTTATTTTACTATTGCTGAGATGGGTGCTGGTGAAATGCATCTGGCCAAAAATACCATCACAGTCAATCACAGGCAGCACACAGTTGCCCAATCAGTACCATTCCTCTCTCCTGTGAAGTGCTCTTCAAAGCAGGCACGTACAGGGCAGTCGTTCATGGAATTGCACGAAATGTCGCCTGTGTCTGCATCTCAGAGAGGCTGACAGACAGACAGACAGACAGACACACAGGCACACAGGCAGTCTATATCCCATATCCCTGCTCAGGTGAAACCTGTGCAGCATCCGCTGTGCGCCCCTGCTTTTGCACACTTCTTTGTTTCAAACTGCCTAAGCTGGATCTGCTGTGTGCTCAAACACTCCTCGGTTGTATTTTTATATTGGAGCTATTGTTATTTTTTTCCTCCTCTGTTGTATCTGTGTAAGTACCCGCTGACAGACGCACATCAGCCACCTTTTTGGCCAGCAGCCCAGGCGGGCAGCAGGCGTCTGCATTCCGCTGAAACCAGTCTCAGAAAAACAAAAAAGCCCCCCCAAAAAAATCCTGCACAAAGAGGATCATTACGCGAGAAACTTCATGGGAAATCCACACGTTTATAGAGCTATTAGTGCAAATACATGCCTGTTAACATGCACGTTAAGTGCTAGATTGCAATTTATTTTATTATAAGCTCTATTATAGACGCTGAAGATGAAAGCAAGTCTCGGAGTTGAAGCCGTGCGCCAGCGTATTTACATCGGCTTCTATATTTCCGAGAGGTCCGGCAGTAAAGGTAACGCTGCAGCCAAAAACCCCGAGCTCCATCCTGCCTACCTGTTTACCCCCCTCTCTGTCCAAAAATGTGCACACAGGTACGGTAAAGCCACCTAAGCTCCCCGCCTCCGGGCCAGCCTGCCACTCCAGCCTGGCTTTGACCGTGATCTTGGCTGGCTACAGTGGCAAGGGACACACCGGGTCACCCAAATCTACCTCCAGCATTCCTCCATATCCCTGCACACACGCTGCTGTCGGCTCAGGGAAATGATAATATGAATAGCATCGGAGCGCACAATAATCCCCCTCGTGCCAAAAAAACACAACCCCCCCTTCAGCTTCAAATCTAACTTTTCTTTAGGGCTGATTCGCATCCGCTGACATTATCTCCATCTCTGTTGTATGCATTGCATGTATAGATGTGTTCGTGCTGAGAAATATCAGGGCATTTAAGGCTCCTAAATTGCACTGACAGCATGCACAAGATAGAAAAAAGCGCAAACGCGCAGGAAATTGTGTTGTACTTACGATTTGAGGGGGTTCTGTACCGCTGTGGCCATTTTGATATAGTATGATAGAATGCAACACTGCAGAGCCCGGTATTGTACATGTAATGTAGCAGCTATTTCAATTTCATTCATTCTCTGGGGCTGCGGCTGGAGCTAGCAGCCAATGGGAGGCGGGAGCGCTCTGTGACAGCTTTGGGGAAGTGTAGTTTTTTACGCATGTCAACATGGAACATGCTGAGGGGCAGCGCACTACAAGTACCGGCGGGGATAGCGGTTTAAGTGGACCACAGTCCCGCCTCGGACTTGTAAAGGCAAAGCCATCCCCTAGTTCCGAATTTACAAAAAAAATGTCTACAGTTATGTCAAGGTTGGGTTGCAGGACTGTCTGTCAGTGTGTGGATGCCTGCTTCCCTTATTGCCTTGTCTAAGTGATGATGATGATGATGGGTGAGGCTGAATCTGCCATTCCCAAAATTGCATCACATCATATAGACTAAGAGTTAACTTAATTGATACATTTAATCCTGAATGGATTTTCAAAGAGCGAAAATAGACCTAACATGAAGAAATAAATTAGACCATTTTTCTTTGCACATATGTGTAGAGGCAGCAGGGGGACATTTAGTGTGGTATAGGCCAGGTATCACCTTATCTGTGTGCTTATAATTGGGACCAACTAGTGTATAAGAACAAAAAATAGTTTTAGAAAAGTATTGCCCACATATGAAAGTGGTTAACCATTTTTTTCCTTTTAAAAGTTGCATAATACATAACATTAACCTGCACCACAGCATACAGGTTAATGTCAACTTCATGGATACATTTAAATGAATTTTTGAAATTACTTAGATTACTTATTTATTTATTTGTTTGTTTGTTTTGCATAGGGTAAATATGTAGGGAAAGCAAGAGAATATACATTTAGTGGGACCATGTATCATCTTACCTGTGTAATAATATTAGGAAACACCTGGTATAGAAGAATAAAATCATATTTTCAGAAAAGTATTATTTAATTTCTCTAAAACTGCACACATATAACGATGGTCCACTCTGTTTTTGTAAAGAAAAGTTGCATAATGCATGATATTAAACTGCACCGCAGGATACAGGCTAAGGGTTCAACTGAATGGATACATCCCATATTGAACTGATTTTTTTTTCAAGAGAAAATAGACTTAATATGAAGAAATTAAGTGGAAAAAAAATATTTTCTTTGCATTCATGTGTAGGGACAGTAAGTGGATATGCATTCAGTGAGTACTGGTTAGGTATCACCTCATTTGGGTGCTTATTATAGAGTACAACAAGTATAGACTTTATACTTTATACAACAAGTATAGGTGACTATTTTTAGAAAGCATCACCTAATTCCCAAGTGGTCAACTTTATTCTACTAAAAAAAGTTGCATAATATATTAAAGTGTAAGCCATTACCTCTCAGTAATACATTTATGCTGTCTACTTAAGTCCAGATTGGGAGTCATTGTGTCTGCATAACCTTACATTAGTCGTGGCTTGTTGATAGACCCGTGGTCTCATGGTTAATCTTATATTATCTATGCTAGGTAGCCTTGCATCGAGCAGCTTTAATTATTCATTAATCAGGGGCGATGGGTTGGGAGTAGGTCTATAATTGATTCTTTCAGACATTTGTCTCTCATGGTTGAGCCCGGAGAAAGGCTGGGACCCTCTTCAATCTCCTCACCCCTCCATTCTCTATTCCTTACTTCCTTAATTCCTTCTTTAAATCCCTTTCTCTCCCTGCTTTGGAAGGAAGGAAGGAATCAAAGGAGGGAATGAGAAAGGAAGGTCTGATGGAGCTCAGCCAGGTCTGTTAGAGCAGCAATGCTGGAATTTCTTTCTCCATGTCCTGTTAGCAGCAGTGGCGCCGCTCTGAAGCCATTCAGTGACATGTGATATTTATAGATCTACGCTAACAAATATTTAATGAACATTAGCAAGCAAGCAGTCCTAACATGGCAGCACTGCTCCAATAAAACACTCTCTGCCAGTTAAATGGGAACTTTTATTCTGTGCGTGTTGCTGTAATTATGAATTAGTTGCTGTTTTTTTTTTTTAATACGCGTGTTTTCCAGCTTTATAGTGGAATAAATATATCAAGGGCTATGGATTTAAATTTTGTGGGGCTTGCATAATTGATCTGCGCTTTGAAAAATGTGCCACATAATACACAGAGAATTTATGGGTCTGTAAAAGTCGTCATTTCTAGTTTTATGTTTTCTTATCCTGTGATTTCGGAAGTTTGTTGAATGGCAGGCAATGTGTCGTTCTGCATTTTGTCCACAGGATGGTGGTGACGTACCATACCGGACAAGACCTCCCCAAAAACGTTGCACTCATTACGTCTTACGTCACCGCCTGCGTGCTCCTTGGCCTCTCCCCCAGCGTCAGCAGTCCACGCGCTGTTGTTGTGATTGACGGACGGAGAGGAGTCATGTTGAACTTTCGTTTCGCTTTTCGCCGTCACAAACATGTTGTAAGTAATTAAACAACGATGTCTGAAATACTAATGAAGGAAATGGAGAGTATCTCAATCGCTCCAGCAAAGGCAGAGGGGATTTCAGACGGTGTCCGGAGCTTCCTGCTGGTGGATGAACAAGAAAACCTGCAGGTAAAGTTAGCTAGCGTCAACCGAGCTAACGGATGCTAACGTTTAGCTGCTAAGCTAAAGAGAGGAAGAAACAACACACATTGTAATAAAGGCCAGTAACTGCTGGTTGTCACTGTTGCTAACATTTACAGTGTTGATACGAGATCCTAATTAACATTAGGCTACTAAACACCAAGCTAATGTTACATTATCGTGTCTAACTTAAAGTAAATTTCTGACATAATTATTTCCACTTTTTTCATTCCTAACGTCCGTGATGTTTAGCTTGTAGATTTGTTTTTGCTAACAAGTGCTTAAGATGCTTCAAAAAAATAAACGACAGCTTCTACTAAAGGAGGCAGAGCAAAATATTAGGAAAGTCCCTGGTGAGTCATACAGCCCAGCTGACCTGCAGGGAGTCACCCTCCTGTTATATCGTTCTTACGCCAGGACAAAGTGCAGGCGATAGTGGTGATTATTTTACGTATCCAAAAAGTCAGTGATGTTAGCAAAAACAAGTGTGTCTTTACTGTTTGTCCCCAACACTTATGTCGTCATAGGGGTCGAAAATGACCCACCACCACGTTTATCATCCTAGAAACTCCCCTAAATTATCTATTTCAACCTGAAAACGAGAATAACCCCAACATGACAACAAGTGAAATACTGCCTTTGTTCATATTGCCAAGACAACTGTACGCCAAGAGGGTAAAGATCTTGTCTTGGGGGTCATTTTTAACCCGGCAGTTATGAAATTATTTTCATAACACAAAAACCACACACACACATACACACACACGCACACACACACACAATCTGCATAGTCCATGCATACAAACTTGCAGGCTGTCCTCATTGTACAGTATAGTATACTATGTTGCTAAAGACTGTTGTTTCCCTATAATAAAATCCAGTAAAAACGACTTTTTCCACATTTCTTCTCCTTTCTTATGCTACATAAGTGATATATCTTGCTCAAAATTTATGTTTACACCTAGTCAGAGTCAGCTTTATTGTCAATTCTGCAATGTCTGTTAGACATACAGGAATCAAAAATATCTTTCTCTACATGCCCACAGTGCAAAGAAGTACAAAGAGATAATACAGACTAAAAAATATCCAAATAGTCAGGGATGTATGCAAAAACAATTGTGTCCTTACTGATTGTCCTTAACCCTTTTTTGATCTTAGTGGTTGAAATTGACCCGCCACCACGTTTAACAACATAGACCCCCCCCCCAAAAATAATCTTTTTATACTATGCTGCTAAAGACTTTTATTGTTTCCCTATAATAAAATGCAGTCACTTAGGCTATGTAAGTGATATATCTTGCTCAAAATGTATGTTTACACCTAGTCAGAGTCAGCTTTATTGTCAATTCTTCCATGTAATGTATATACACACATACGCTATATATATGTAAATATATATGTGTGTGTATGTGTATATGTATATATGAATATTTGCATCTGTGCAATATGGTGCAATGTGGTGGGTGCAATAGGCCGGGGGATAGCATTGTACCAGGTAATAAATTATAAACAAGTACAGCAGCAGAAACAGAGTTTATAGTGCAGGAGTTTTCAGTACATTTAGCAATAATAATAATAATAAGTCTCTACTTTAGTAAAGAAATCAATTATGACGGTTGTGTTGTAATAACAACAAGTGAATTTCACTGATAAAATGCAGTCCCTCTGCACTGTGAAAGGAAAACCTAGATATTCACAAAGTTTGTGATGAGTGGCAAATTGTTTCCTCATGCAAAATAGATTTGGGGTTTAAATTCAATCAAGCTGCTTTATTTTAGGGTTTAGTGAAGGCAGGTCATTTTTTACCCTTAGGATGAGTTGTGTAGAAAGTTAAGAAGGGTGAACAGAAGGGTTAAAGAGCTGTAGGCTGGATAGCCTATTGATAATGAATACAGTCTTCATTTCAGATTTCTTTTTGAGCTAAATATTCTCAAAGATTAGTGTAATAAGGATAACCCAGATCTTGATTTTGTTGTGTGTTAAGGCTCCTTGTCATCCAAGACTGAATTGCTTACACAAATTCAATAAGACTTTCCCTTGATTCAATGAAGTGAGCAGGGGAGCCAATGATATCATGTTAAGACAACCCAGCAATCCATCCTAATGCTCTCTGCATTGTGTTCCTTCTTTAACTTTCTGCAGGTCCGCGATGAGTCTGAGTTTGTGGACAGACTCGGCTGTGGGGACGTGGCAGGAGTCAAAGTTCTCTCCATCTTTGGCAACACCGGCGACGGGAAGTCCCATACCCTCAACCACATCCTGTTCGGTGGTGAGAGCGTGTTCTACACTTCCAAGTCCCCCAGCTCCTGTACGGTGGGAGTGTGGGCTGCGTATGACCCCAACCATAACCTGGTCGCCCTGGATACAGAGGGCCTGCTGGGGGCTGCAGTCAAACAGAACCAGAGGATGCGGCTGCTGCTAAAGGTAATTTTCATTCAAACCTTTATTTAAGACTCAAGAAGTCAATGAGGGAGACTCTCATTTTCATTGAACAAGGACATTACGACAATCAACAAGCAAACAAATAACAGGTACAATAAAAACAAAATCATACAAAACATCAAGCAACAATGGTCATGTAATTAGCTTAAAAAATACAGGATAATAAACTTGTTAGGCCATAGAAGTACAATTAAAAGCATTGACACCTAATTTAAACATGATTTGAAATAAGGCATTTGAACAGCTGTAATGGTGGAAGAGTGTCCAATTTTAAGTTCCTTTGCAGATTATTCCATGTATAAGGTGCACTGTAAGGAAATTAAATTTTTTCCAGGTTTAGTTGTTATTTGGGGAATGTGGAGCAACAAACTATTCTGCAACTGACTATGTGAGTTTAGAGATAAAAGCTATGAAATATAGAGAGGAAACATTTGTTTCAAAGCTTTATGGATGAATAAAAACCAATGTTGGTCCCGCCTCACCTTTAAATAGTCGCTGGTTAGTTTTGTTGGTATTAACTGATAGCTGAATGTGTAAATCTGGAATATTAGTTTGTCCTCACTCACACAATGTCCAGTTCACTGCTGTCTGTGATTAGGGTGAATAAAGGTGTGCTGACACATTTTGGAAATGGCAACTGGGTTTTGTGCTCAGATTCATTGTTAGGCAGCTAGTAATCATTTACAGGCTTCATACGTGCTCAATAGATCTTAAACTGTATTACAGTGCCTCCAAACCCCCAGTTTTCTTGCTCAGCTCAGTGTTGCACCAGCACCATGCGATGCTGGTAGTATCAGCACACAGGTGCAGGAGGCGTCTCCTGTTTTACAGATAGCTGGTTGCAAGAAAGTGGTTTGATCACTGGAGCTGCAATAATTAGCTTGTTAATAGATGAGTCGATTGAAAGAACATTAATCACCAACTACTATGGAAATCGATTAATAGTTTCAGTCATTTTGTAAGGAATAATGTCAGACATTTTGGTGCCAGCTTTTTAAATGTGAGAATTTTCTGCTTTCTCTTGTCTGTCATGATAGTATATTAAGTTTCTTTGGAGTTTGGACCATTGCATTGACAAAAGAAGACATTTGATCAATTTTATTGACTGTACAATTAATCTATTAATCATGAAAACTATTGGCAGATTATTTAACTTTGAAACTAATTGTTAGTTTCAGTCTTAGACACACATCAAGTGTAAGTCTCTGCAAATTTAATGAGTAGAAAAGTGAGATTTGATGTGAAGTTTGGGACTTATCAGCTATTGTGTTTTGCAAAACATTATTGTATTCTTTTAATTATTTTCCTCACAAAATTAGCAGTGTTTCTGGGTATGTTGAGAGGGCTACAAGTCAAATGCTGCAGACTGTAAGTCCTTTCTTGTCACTGTGTGTTTTAATGTTCAAAATTAGATGTAACATGTCTTTATCATCAGATCCTTGTACACACATCTATTTTCCATTTCTCCATGTGTCCTGTTTTCTTTGTGAAGGTCACAGATGTAATTTTTTTGTTACTGTGAAATGAAGTGATGACAAAATACAAAACAAGCACAACAACATACAAACAGTCATGAGAGACAAACAATGGCACATACAATGAAACAATGAAACAATGAAACAACAATGAAAATAAAGATAGTGAAACAAAACAATACAAAACAAAACAGGGATACAGCACAGGCTTTAGATGATGGGTATAGGAAATGTGGTAAAAACAAAACAAAAAAAATCACAGAGATTTGAAAAAAACATATACGTAGATGGATGAGTGTGTGATGTCATAGATGTGATTCTTTCTGAGCTCTATGTATATACTACCTTCTTTCCTAGGTATTGGCAGTTTCTGATATAGTGGTGTATCGTACACGGGCAGAGCGTCTCCACAACGATATGTTCCAGTTTCTGAGTAATGCGTCAGGGGCCTACCTGAAGCACTTCACCCCGGAGCTCAGGGCCCTCTCCAGCCGCTGTGGTCTGGACGTGCCCCTCTCTTCTCTTGGGCCCGCTGTTATCGTCTTTCAGGAGACAACACACACCCAGTTGCTCGGTCATGGTAAGGAGGGAAATATACTAAATGGCATGCATATACTCTACATGATCACAAAAAAACATCTCAGTCTTAGGAGCACAGTCTGTTTTTCTGGATTTCATTTTCTGGTTTTTAATCTCTTGTTCTGGGGTTCCTGTTGACCAACTAAAATGTGTTTTTCCTGTCCCTTGTAGATTCAAAGGTGGCAGGCCATGCCGACACGCTGCTCCAGAAGCGTTTTCACGACTTGGGCTTGAGGACAGAGGCCTTCAGCTCAGTGCAGTATGTTGGCACCCAGACCATCACGCCTCCCACTGACTACAATAGGCTGCTGGAGGCCGTCAGGCAGCAAGTGAAGAACACTCACACACGCTCTCCCCGCCAGCCCGGGATAGTGTTTCACGCTCTGGAGGTCAGTGGTGGACTAGTACTGCCTTTGTTAAGTAGATACCAAGTATAATTCTAGGGAAATTAAACAGAGAGGTGAAGATTTATGTTGCTCTTTGATCATGTTAAGGTGCACATACGATGCGCAATTTGAGCCCGTTTTAGAAATGTGGTCATTTAATTCCAATTCCCAAATTAAAGTAAATCATCAGTAATGTAAAGCTTAAGCCCTTTGCACACCAGAAGCATGCAATTAAAATGCATGTAATTAATTTTTTCAAACCTGTAGCCATTCAGTGCAAGCGTTCACATCAGCAACGGCTTTTATCTTTTAATCAAAATGCTTGTTATTGCCACGTCAATCTCAAAACAGTCAATATGGCAGACCGGTTGTTTCACAAAACCCAGTTTTGTACGATAAAAGGGAAAAACATTACAAAGATAATGACTTTAAAGACAACGTGTGAGGGAAAATCGCATCGGAGCTGCAGTATGAGGATGGTGTGTGTTTAAACAAGCTTCTATAAATCTAACATTAAATAGTCTTAAAAATCAGAAAAATAATGGTGCAAAATAAGCACCAGGAGAGTATTCCAGAAAGCAGGTTATGTGAAAACTCTGAGTATGTTAACCCAGAAATAAGGGAAAGTCTTTGTTGTCCGTTCCAGAAAGAGAGTTAAGTCAAACTCCATGGTAACTGACTGTGTGAACATAACCTGCTCTCTGACAGTTTTCTATAAGAAACACTGAGTTTCTACCTGACTCGTCTCATCTGAGGCAAGCTGTCAACATGGATTGTCCATGTTTTCGCCATCCAATAGATATCGAAGCAGATTAGTCAGTGCCGTACATCGGGAGAGGCTATTCAGATTGGATGTGCTCTCGTTCCCCAATGAATATCTGCTATAATCCATCCATATAATCCATAATCTAGGACTGAAAGAGACTGCTTCTTCAATTTTCTTTCTACAGGATAAGGGAAAACGAGACTTATTTCTGTATAAAAAAAGAACAAGCTTAATTTTTTATTTTTGTCAGTGTGTCAATATGAGTTTTGAAGGTGAATTTTTCATCAATCCAGATGATTAAATATTTATAATGTGGGACTCTTTCAAATATTGTACCATTTAAAGTGCAGATCTGGAGGGTGGTGTTGTTAATGTTTTTGGCTCTAGAGAACAGCATATATTTTGTTTTATCTGCATTTAATACAAGGTGAAGATTTATCAGTGTAGCTTGCAAAGCACCGACGGCAAGCTGCAAGTTTTCAGTGGCTGATTCTACATCATAACAAATTTTGTGCATTGCATTACGTTTTTATAATTAGTAATTTATTGAATTTTCGAAAGTAAGGTGACCTACAGTCATGGCCGAGCACAATATGACTTACCTTTTTGAATTATGTTTATATTTCATTTTCAGTTGCTTCCAAGTGCATTTTTCCCCTGTGGGATTGCACCTCTTCGCTGTGATTTTAATAAAGTGCAGTTAAATGTTAAGTCACTGGACACAGACATTCAAACTTACACATTGACATGGCCAGCGATTTTCTCCCATGCCGCTTTTCTCTCCTCAGCTGCTGCAGCGGTGTTACTTTTCTTTCTGAATATAGGATCATATCCGCCATAGGCAGCACAATAATGTAGAGACAGGTGTCCCAAAAAGAACGTATAAATCATTTTCTACAAAAAGGGGTCAGTCTGGAGCAGCTGATCCGGACATGATTGGCCCCACTGCACGGCAAATGAGACCAAATGAAGCTGAATTCAGTCTGACTCTAAAATGAGTCGCGCGGCTCAAAAATTTGGTCAGAAACGGGCTCAAATCATACAATATATGTCCAGCTTTAGTCTTTTAGTCGTGACTTTTATCGTACTTTGTGTACACATCTCCCATCATTCTTTACTTTCCTTTTTCACGTTTCCGTAGGCTCTAAGTGAGCGTTTCTGTGGGGAACTGTCGGACGATAAGATGACCCCCTACTCCTTCTTCCCAGACGAGTACTTCACCTGTTCCGCTGTCTGCCTCAGCTGCAAGTAAGTCATCCTAAACATTTTTCGCAGATACCACTGCAAAGCCTAAAAAAATTCCCCAGCCAAAAAAATTCTGAAGCACTGGACAAAAGAGCAAATAAATTGTCAAATCATTCAGTCACTATACATACATATATATGATTTAGTAATTGTTGCTTTTACATTTTCAGTGCTTACAATCTCCTTTTTCTACTTCCTGCAAAAAACTTAAAACAGAATAAAAAAAAAACAGAATATTCTTCGGAAATAAAAGAATTCCTTGATTTGTGTTTAAGCTTTTCATAGTTAGTTAAGAATATGGGGGAGGGCTGTATCACTGCTCTGGTTGTACATGGTTCCACTCTCATGAAAAACTTTGGAAAAGTCACGTTTTGTTGTTTGTAATGAAATTGTTACAGTAATCTTTGTGAATAACGTACGTAAGGTATTATCACGGCAAATTCATTTTCTGTAGGAGCTGACACAATGTTGCTCTAATACGCGTTGATGTGGTACAAAGTTTTATTTACCATCACATATGTTTCATCATTTTTTTCCCCAATTTCTGTCTCTCCCTTCATGTTTGCCAGCTAATTGGAATAAAGTTTGATTAAAGTTTGAATATGATATGTTTGAAAAGCGCCCAGCACATGAGGCGAGAGGAAAATAGTATTATGGGTTCTTGGAAAGTCATTGAAAAAAAGTTTTGTCCATGAAAATGTGTGTGGGACCCTTGTTTTAATTTTTTAATTTTGGGCAGCAAATCCTGTTGCCTTCCTCTGCAGGATGCTTGATGAGCGATATCTCGCTCCACTGCTCCCCTCCTTGTTGCAGTCTACTGTCCATTACTCTGTTACTCAAAGAATATATCATTCATTCAGCTCTTCAAACATGGAGACAGGTCAGATGGCCATTTGAACTAAAAGCGTTCTGCAGTCTCTGGGGTCTCACCTTGCTCCCCACTCTGTTGTGGATAAAATCTGCTCCTCATTGTCAAACCTCAGGTCATCAGACATCTTAACATTAATCCTTTGCGTCCTTTAACAAATTGCCAGTTTCTACTTGAACAACATTTTTTCCAAATGTTTAGATTTTTACTGTGGAGATGTTGTAGATGAACTTTTAACATTCGTTTTTTTTGTGCAAAATCATATCGAATTTCAAAACATTTATACATATAAATGTTATCTCTTAAGTTTGGGTACATCCTTCTTCAGAAGAATCTTCACACAGCAGTTAAAGACTTTTATAGCCAGATGGAAACAAACAGACGCACAAACAGAAACCTTTAAGTCGCCTGTGGCTGGAATTTATTCTCTTGAAGGAGAAATCTGTTGTTGTCCTTTTGGATTTTAACTGTCTCCCCAGTGGGACTCATTAAACTTGATGTGTTTTCCATGTTTTTGTAAAGGAGAAACAGGAGTCCCCTATTCCTTGTGTTTCTTTTTTGTGGAAATTTGAGAGAAGTGTGGGTGGGAGAAATCATAACACTGGATCTGAAAGGATTGAGTCGGGGATTAATGGACTGAACACATCGGTCAGACTTGAAACCGCTGACTAGGACATCTGTTAGTCTGAAACTTTTGGTTTCTGTCTCGACTCCAGCATTCGCTGTAAAAATGGAATGAACCATCTAAGAGACAGGGTTCCCCATATGGCTGATGGACTGTGCCAGTATGCACACCAGTTCAACAACAAAGTCCTTATCTGTAAGGTAAGACTGACTCCTGACTCCAGTTAGTTTAGTTTAACTGGGAACCAGTCTAAAATAGAATACTATTAATGTGGTTTCACCTGTTAAGATTTTGTACCAACTGTTTCATGCTGTCTTGTTCTGATGTCCCTTTAAAAAATATTCTTTACATGCTATCTCACAAATTACACTATTTAAAAAAAATTCCATATTGTTTTCTCTGTATTATGTCAGAGATGTTATGAAGGAGGCAGAGAGGTGATTGTCTTGCCCAAGACGTCAGCCTCAACTGACAACCCATGGTTTGGACTGGCCAAGTATGCCTGGTCAGGGTACGTAAACCCATACACAGGCAAAAACACACACTTTTTCATTGCCTGTCATTCAGTCATCTCATGTTGTTTTCCCGCCTCCCCATCAGCTATGTGTTGGAGTGTGCAAGCTGTGGTGTAATCTACCGCAGCAGACAGTACTGGATGGGAAACCAGGACCCTGAGAGCGGTGTGGTGCGATCTGAGATCAAGCACGTCTGGGAGGGGGTGAGTACTCCACCCTTTATCTCATCCTCCAGTTTGTAGTTTTAGTATAAAAGTACTGAATACTCGGGTTTTTGTTAAGTCATGATATTATGCCTAGTTATCTAATATAACTGCTCCTTGAAGCCAGACCAAAACATTTAGAAGACGAGATTACAGGACATTTGGTTTTTGTGGTGGATCATCACATTCATTATATGCTGAACATTCATTCAAGTTTCATGTTCAATAAGAATAACATCTGCCATCAAGACAACATTAAAATAGCAACATCTTGCATCAAGTTTTTGATCGATTTATTGAAATTCTTATTTTGAACATTATTTTTTCCAAGACCGTAAAGTGACCAAATCCAGTGTTTGAAAAGGAGTGGAAAGAAGTATAAACTTATCTGAACTTACCCCCTCTTCATTGTTCAAGTAACTAATAAATCAACATACGCTTCCCTACTTAAATAACGTAACTCATGAATGCAAAATAAATAGAAATGAAATGTATATGCACACACATATGCACAGATACACATATATACATATACACACACACACACACACACACACACATACACACATATATACATACACACATACATATATACATGCATATACACAGCAGTTGGCTTTACTAAGACTAAGATCTTACAAGTGATGGATTTTAACCATTTATCATTAATCTTTAGTCGGGATTCTTTGATTGGTACCATAGTGATTCATTGTTAGACCTTTTCCAGTCAGTCTTGTTTTTGTCTGTCTCTCATCCCTCGCTGTAAAACCCTGCGCCTCTCCTTCAGTCGTCTGCATTTTTCATCCCTCTTTCTTCTTTCAGTCGGACACCTTTTTGACCAACCACCAGAACGCTGCCCAGAGGGTCCTGGATGGGATGAACTATGTGATCCAGTCAGTGTCGGAGTACAGCACCAGGCCCACCAAAGCTGTGGCTTCCTGGCTCACTGACCAGGTGGCACCACCATACTGGAGACCCAACACAGACATCACTGTGAGTACGGAGAGCTGAAGCTGAGGCAAGCAATAAACACTGTGGAGCAATTCAGATAACAAGGAGCACACCACCACCTGTGAAAATATCATCCCTTTGTTTTAAATAACAATAGCTTGACACACAGAAGTTTTGACATTGTTAAACATTTTCTCACTCAGTGCCTGCAATAATAATGTTATCATGTCTCTCATGCCATCGCTGAATCTTTTTCTCCCCCATGCCCCACAGGCCTGTCACGGCTGTCAGAAGGTGTTTGAGGAGGCAGAGAGGAAACACCACTGCAGATCCTGTGGTGAGGGTTTCTGTCACCCCTGCTCCAGTCACAGGATGCCGGTGCCTGAGCGAGGCTGGGGTAGCGGCCCTGTCAGGGTGTGTGAGGCCTGCTACCGACAGGGGGGGCCATCTGACACTAACAACCAAGGTGAGCAATCTCCAGCCAGTTTGTGAACTTCGACCACGTTGTTTCTGTTTTAAGTGTTAGATGTCATTTTAATAAAGCAAGGAGTATTGACAGATCTGTTTGCATTTTGTGAACTAATACAGAACAGGGTTAGTGAACATAATCGGTAAGAAGTGGTACAGTCACATTCCTAAATATTTAAAAGATGCAGACATTTCTTGTATTTAGACACTGATGGGCCAATTCGCAAAAAATGGATTGCAGCAGCTGATAGCACCATGAATTGTGCATCATCTCAAGGTCCAATTCATGAAAGACATTGCACTAATGATATTGTATTATATGCCCATAATGTTTTGCAGCTGGGTTCAATTTGCCCTCTTTCTGTATCTGATTGCAATTGTCTATATTTCAAAGTATAACTGTTGTTTCTGCACCAGGATCACAGTAAGCCAAAAAATGGCAGAGAGAAAAAGAAAACTAAAACTAACTGAAGAGGTGTTCCTTAAATCAAAAACACAAATATATTTTGATTTTGGGGTGAACTGACCCTCTAATTACATGCAACCAGCACAGGAGCACTCTTTCTTTTCGCCCTTTGCTTGTAATTACCTTTGCCCGCATTTAAATATTATATTGCTGCTATTGTGCATTGTACATCTGTGTCTTTCTCACACATATTTAAACTGTGTGTTTTTCTTTAGTGTGTAAGGTGGAGCCTCGTGGTCTGATTGCTCGCAGGGTGACGGAGGTGGCCCAGTCTACACTGGACATGGTCACCACAGCTGTGGAGTACCCTCTCTGTGAGTGCAGCTGCATTTTACCTCTACACTCTTTGTCAGTGCATTGCAGCTGATTGCACATTATCTTTGGGTTAAATGGCTTTTGACGCACCGATTTCTCGTACATGACTGTAATTACAATTTTACAGAACAAAATGTGATTTTTAAAGCTGAAATTGTCTTCTCTGTTCAATAAATGTCAAAGAATTTCAACATTGTTTTGGGCAGGGGAAGAAATGACAACCGTGTTGCAAAAACCAAAATGTGTGCTGGCAACAGTTGACTCTAAACTTCTGCAAATGAGGTGGATGTAGTGAACCTCTGTGCCACTTTGACTTGATGGCTCACTTGCCAAGAATGTATGGCATAAATAAACCCGTAGCGGTGAGTTATCAGGCGTTATTTATTAGGAGATTGGTGATTCACACCATAAACATTAATGAAGCTTGGGATACTGTAAAGTGTATATAATAATACGCTGTTTCACAGAACGCTCTGTTCAGATACAGATAGAAACGCTGTCACAAAAACAACATACAAACTTGAATTTAATATTTACTGTTGTACTCTCCTCAGGTTTTGTGAAAGATGTGGCTCGGCCAGACTACTGGGTGCCAGACCAGGACATTACCCAGTGCCGCCAGTGTTCCAAAACCTTCACTCCGGCGATGTCCAAGCACCACTGCCGGGCCTGTGGAGAGGGAGTGTGCGGCCCCTGCTCCACACATTTCAAGCCTGTGCCCTCCCGAGGCTGGGACCACCCAGTCAGAGTGTGTGACAGCTGCCACGCCTGCACGGACAGTCTCTGAGCTTTATCAACAGGGAGAACTTCCTCAGATGATCCATAAGTACACTGTGAGTCCTGGCACTGCTGCACCAAGAGAACAACGAGAATTAATTATGCAGCGCTAAATGGCAGGACATAAAACAGGCTTTTTCTGCGTGAAAAGACAGGCTGTTCTGAAGCTAAAATTTGTCCTCACCTGGGTACTAGGCCTGGTGTTATATCAGTGCTGGACCCTGGATCAGCTTTCCAACTCATCTGCCTTTCTTTACCAAGTGATTCTGCAGCAGTTATGAAACAAAACTCATAATAGATCACTAACGACTGCACCTCCGGACCATTTAAACTGTCCTAAAACCAGTAGGACACATGGACAGGTGGACATGTGATTATAACTGACTGGAAATTTAGAAAATGAAGCAATACATCTCAGTTCTTATAAGAACAGGGCTTGTTCTCTTACCTGCGCTGAAGTGTAGTCTCCTTTGTTCATCCATTTGTTTTTGCACAGCCCTGCAACATGCAGCCCATTCTCAATTTGATGGATTTGTTTGGTAAAAATGATTGGAAAACAAGTGAAAAGGATGCGCAGGGTATAGTGGTAGTTTTTTAAAGTTTTAAGGATTTTAAATTGGTCTGTTTGAAAGACTGTCTAGCTGTCTCTACTACTTGCGTCATCTCTGCAAAACCCTCAGAAAAGTCGAGATTGTGAGTTTTGTTTTTATCCTCACAATCTTCCACTAAGCCATCTCTGAGCTAAGAAAAATTATGAACAGAGGAGGGGAACACAAAGCAGTTCAGACTTTTGGAAAAAAAAGAAACTTTGTGTATGCCTGTGCTACTCTGAAAAGAAAGAGATGGATAAACATGCGCTACAGCAGTGTGTGCCTTCATGGGAATCTTAATTTCCATTTCTGTACCCACATGGGGTTGTTTGAGGGGATTACTACATATATGCACGGAGTAATGACATTATTTGTGCCTAATTACAGAGCAGTGTAATCCACAGCCTCGCTCATCTAACTCTTAGGCCAGAAACACACTGACTGCGTTCACAGCGCGTGAGCGTCGCCGAATCTGTTGAGGATTTTTTCAGCACCGGTGTTAACAAGTCAGCAGTTGTCAGCAGAAATAGAGATTCAAAATGGCATTTCGACAGTTATGTTGACTCTATACCACCTTTTACCTCAATTTAAAAGCCTCGCTCTGTCCCAGAGATGAGGAAATACAGACGTATCTGTTTTACTCAAACTTTCTCTGGGCTGGTGTCAAAATAAAAGACCCTGCCAGTGTGAACACTGCAAGCCTGAAACACGCTGCAGTTCGGCGAGGTTGCTGTCACGCACTGCCCATGCAGCCAGTGTGTTTCTGGCATTACACTTGTATCTACAATATGGTGAAATTAATAGGAAGATTAAATCTGTAGCGCAGTACATTATAGACATTCCAGTGTATGGAAATACCTGTGTACTTACAAATGTAGATTGACCTTTCCAAGGTTATTATAAAATGTGGACACTTTTGAGCCACAGAGCGCTCTCACTATAATGAATGCACTTGCACTAGACTGGACATTGAGCTGTTCTGATATTTGAAAGGCATTCAAATTACTTTAAAATGTTAATGGAAAATGATCCTCGGTTTAACATACTGGAAACACGAATGCATTTTCTCTCTGCCTAGAAATCAATTCACTTTTAAAGATGTTTTCCAGTGTAATCTGGAAATTGACAATCTTGATATTTTTTTTCTTGAATCAGGCTTGTCCAAATAAAGACAACAAAGGAAGACTTTGCGTCTCTAAAATGTATTCACTCACACACTGCCTTTCTTGCTTGGTTTCTCTCGTCTCAGACTTAATTCGGCTTTAGAATTTGCATCAAAGAGTATTACTAAATGCTGCAATGATAATTTGAGAAGAAAGACAATGTGGCAATATAAACATGTTATCATGGAAATCAAATAATTCAGCTGCTAGATTTAAAAAAACATTTAAAGATGAGGCTGAAATTTGCAGACACTTAAGTCAGTGGTTTTCTTAGGAAACAGATCTGCCTTATAGCTTAAAAGATTTTGGATTTTTCTTATCCCATGTCAGGAAAGATTTTACTTCACTGATGTTTATATTTGTTGTGGATGCTTCTGCCAGTTAGCCTACCTGACAGAATGAGCTTCTCTAGCTTTAACTACATTTATAGAAGTACTGAGTCATTCTGATGGACATTTCCAGCCTGAGCTACTATACTGTTAACTACATTTGTACTAAGTGGAACTGAATTGAACTGGATTTCAGCTGTTTTTGGGACATCTTATTTTGACATAATTTCGTCATACTATAGTATGGAATTTTCAGTTGTTTTTTCAGTATACTACATTATGGTGTTTTGGGCCTTTTCTGCAACATTCAATGCTATGGCGAGTCTCAGCATGCTATTTTATGCGGTTTTCAGGGGTTTTTGGGACATGTCATATTTTGACATTTTTGGCTATATTATAGTATGGCATATTCTGTGTTTTTTTTTTTTGATATACCATTTTATGGTGTTTTTGGCTGTTTTTGCTCTGTTCTATGCTATGGTGTATCTCCACGCGCTATTTTAGGCTGTTTACAGCTATTTTTTGGACATGCCATATTTTGTCGTTTTTCTTCATACTAGCCTTTTTGGTAATTTTTTCGTCATGCTATTTCATGGGGTTTCAGGCCATTATTGAATGTTTTATTGACATTGTATACTATAACATGCCTCCACGTGCTATACTAAGTGGTTTTCAGCTGTTTTTGGGACATGTCATATTTTGACATTTTTCACCATACTATAGTATGGCATTTGCTTTCATTTTTTTCGACATGCTATATCATGGTGTTTTTGGCAGTTTTTACAACACTATGCTATGACCTGTCTAAGCATGCCATTATATACAGTTTTCATCTGTTTTTTGGGACATGTCATATTTTGACATTTTTTGCCATACTATCCACCCATCCATCCATTTTCTTCTACTCATCGGCGGCCGATTCCCGGGGGCAATAGGCGGAGCAGAACATTCAAGACATCCATCTCCCCAGCAACCCTTTCAAGCTTGTCCTGGGGGACCCTAAGGCGTTCCCAGGCCAGACAACATATGTAATCACCCTAGCATGTTCCGGTCTGCCCCGAGGCCTCCTGCCAGTAGGGCGACCAAGATTGCGGGTACAAGCGGCCGAAATGGCTCTACCCCCTTGGAGTAGAGCCACTGCTCTTTCGTGTTGAGAAGAGCCTCCTGGACACCTCCCTGGTGAGGTGTTTAGGGCACATCCCAATGGAGACCCCGGAGAAGACCCAGGACAGGCTAGAGAGACTCTGTCTCCCAGCTGGCCTGGGAACTCCTCGGGATCCCCCTGGGAAGAGCTGGACAAAGTGACCAGTGAGAGGGAAGTCTGGGCTGACCTGCTGAGGCTGCTGCCCCCGTGACCTGACCCAGAAAAGCGGTAGAAAATGGATGGATGGATGGACAAAAATGCAAGGCTATAGAATGGCAAAAATGTCAAAATATGACATGTCTTTCAACAACAGCTAAAAAACAACGTTTTCTGGCAGGTTGAAACAATGATGGAAAAGGCAAGGCTATAGTATGGCAAAAATGTCAAAATATGACATGTCTTAAAAACAGCTGAAAACACCTCAAAACAGCATCAATACCTTGCCGAAATATGCCATAGCATAGAATCTTTGAACAACGGCCAAAAAAACGACGTTTTCTGGCAGGTTGAAAAAATGAGTGAAAAGGCAAGGCTATAGTATGGCAAAAATGTCAAAATGTGACATGTCCCAAAAATAGCTGAAAACACCTCAAAACAGCATAAAATAGCGTGCCGAAACACGCCATAGTGTAGAATCTTTCAAAAACGGCTAAAAACGACGTTTTCTGGCATGTCGTAAAACTGACCAAAAAGGCAAGGCTATAGTATGGCAAAAATGTAAAAATATGACATGTCTTAAAAACAGCTGAAAGAACCTCAAAACAGCATAAAATAGCGTACCGAAACACGCCAAAGCATAGAATCTTTCAAAAACTGCCAAAAAACGATGTTTTGTAGCATGTTTAAAAAATGAGCGAAAAGGCAAGGCTATAGTATGGCAAAAATGTCA